>NW_027362765.1:6472500-7072500 GCF_046119375.1 Phyllobates terribilis | reverse complement strand
GTCTTAGTTCATTCCTGGGTTAGGCTCCAAACGCAGTCCATACAAGGTCCCGGTTATAAAAAGTCCATAACCTTTGAGTCCTTACGGTAGCTGCAAGAAACTGAAACACGCTATTAATAATCACGCAGGTAACTTGGCAAACATTTCAACATTTTGCAACAGGGTTATTTACAATTTTAGTACACTCTATATTCTCCAGCGAGCGGGTATCTGCCCCTTTGTGCTCCTGGTTGACCTCCTTAACCCACTGTCTGGTGGTGGACCAACCTGGCTTTCCCCACTAGCGTTAGAGGTACAGCTACCAGCTGGGTGTACAGGTAGGGCAGGCAGCTGTCTGCGGGTCCTTTGGCTTACCGCAGGCATGGCAGGCTCACTGTCAGCAGAGGGTTGACTCTCCTGGGCTGCTGGTACAGGCTCTTCTGCCTCTGGAACCGCTTGCTCCTCTTCACCTTCCGGCTCTGGTGTTGGTTGTTGCTGTGCCGGTTGCAGGAAATGCAGGATGGGTACCACTATGGCATCATTTATGCGAGTCCAGGACTGAGGGAACTCTCTGAGAACGGTGCTGATCATTTCTTCCTTGCCCTCTGTGGGTTCAAGGTCACTCTGATCCTCTTCTGCACTACGGAGTTGCTCGGGGCACCTTTTGAGGTGGTCTCTGGAGACGACACTAGTGGTTTCTCCTCCGTCCTTGGTGATTACGCACACCTTTGGGTTGTCGTGGTCAGACTGCAGTACGGTGTAGGGTTCCCTTTCCCACTGGTCGTCAAACTTATGTAGCCTTCTCTTCCGCTTCAGGACCAGCTCACCAGGTTCTAGGGGACCAGCAGGGGCGTGTTGATTGAAGAGTTTTTCTTGCCTCTCTCTCACCTGGGCCAGGCTCTTCTCCACACTCTCCTGTACCTTCTTATACTGCAGTTGCCTTTCCGTATCCCAGTCCACATCCGGGGAGGTGTCCTCAGGTATTAGGACTCCCATCTCCAGGTCTACGGGCAGCTTACCTGGTCTAGCTCGCATCAGGTAAGCCGGGGTGCAGTTTGTAGCATTCACCGGGATATTGTTGTATAGGTCTATCAGGTCCGGCAGTTTTTCTGGCCACAGGCTGCGTTCCTCCAGGGGCAACGTCTTTAGGAGATCAATGACTATGTTGTTCATCTTCTCACACATCCCGTTGGTTTGGGGGTGGTAAGGCGTTGTACGAATCTTCTTACAGCCATAGAGGTTGCAGAACTCCTGGAAGATTTCAGCCTCGAAAGCTGGACCCTGGTCTGTCAGGACCTGTTCCGGATACCCGTGTGGACGGCAGAAATATTGCTGGAAGGCTCTGGCCGCTGTTTGGGCTGTCAAGTCTTTTACCGGGACCACCACGAGAAAACGGGAATAGTGGTCCACGATTGTCAGGGCGTAGATGTACCCTGACCGGCTTGGAGTCAACTTGACGTGGTCTAGAGCTACCAGCTCAAGAGGCTGCGTGGTGACGATGGGCCTCAAGGGTGTCTTCTGGCTGGTGCGGTCCTTCCTCCTTAGGTGACAAGGGCCACAGTCTCTGCACCACTTTTCTACAGCTCCTCTCATGCCGACCCAAAAGAACCTTCTTCTTAGCAGGAACTCCAGTTTCTTCCAACCGAAGTGTCCCGCTCTGTCATGGTAAGCCCCCAGGACCATAGCTGCATCCCGCCTTGGGACCACGACTTGCCAGGTCAGCTCGTGCGTCCGGTGGTTAACAATCCTTCTGCACAACTTGCCTTCGTAGAGGAACAGCTTGCTCTTCTCTTTCCATAGCTGCTTGGCTTCCTCTGGAGCATCCGGATCTATGCGGGCATCTTCCTGGGTCAGCAGATCTTTCACCAGGCGGATGGCAGGGTCACTATCTTGGGTCTCGACCCAGCTGTGGTGAGGTAGGGGATTTATCATCACGGTTGTTAGATCCTCCTCCTTCACGCGGTGGGAGTATTGAGCGGCTCCATACCGGTGAAACGAGGGGAGTTCTACCTCCTCCAGCTCTTCTGGGTCTTCGTCACCTTCAGGTAAGTGAGGCATCCTCGATAGGGCGTCAGCGTTGGCATTGGTTTTGCCGGCCCGGTACTTAATCACGAAGTCATAGTTGGAGAGACGGGCCATCCACCGCTGTTCTAGGGCACCCAGTCTTGCATTGTCCAGGTGTGTCAACGGGTTGTTGTCCGTGTACACGGTGAACTTCGCGGAGGCCAGGTAATGCTTGAAGCGTTCCGTCACGGCCCACACCACCGCCAAGAATTCTAGCTTGAAGGAGCTGTAATTCTCCGGGTTCCTCTCGGTGGGCCTCAGCTTCCGGCTGGCGTACGCGATCACCCGTTCTCTGCCCTTTTGGTTTTGGGACAGTACGGCTCCCAGTCCCACATTACTGGCATCTGTGTGGAGGATAAAAGGCTGGCCATAATCGGGGTAGGCCAGGATCTCATCCCCCGTGAGGGCCATCTTCAACTGGCGGAAGGACTCCTCTTCCGGTTGGTCCCACTTGAAGGGTGGCTTTTGACTTCGGGACTTAGACTGTCCAATCAGGAGGTCCTGCATAGGAGCCGCCATCTTAGTGAACCCGGGGATGAACCTTCGGTAGTAGCCTACCAACCCGAGAAACTGTCTCACCTCTTTGATGTTCGAGGGGCTTGGCCAGCTCTTGATTGCCGTGACCTTGTCAGGGTCGGGGGCCACTCCTTCCGCGCTTACCACGTGCCCTAGGTACTGGACCTTTGGTTTCAGCAGGTGACACTTCGATGGTTTCACCTTCAGGCCGTAGCCTGCCAGGGCTTCGAACACCTCGGCCAGGTGCTTTAGATGGTCCTCGTAGGTCTTTGAATAGACGGTCACGTCGTCCAGGTAGAGGAGGACCGTCTCGAAGTTTCGGTGCCCTAGACAGCATTCCATCAGCCTCTGGAAGGTCCCTGGTGCGTTGCAGAGCCCGAAAGGCATACAGTTGAACTCACTCAGTCCCATCGGGGTGGTGAAGGCGGTCTTCTCCTTGTCAGCCTCTGCCACAGGAACCTGCCAGTACCCGCTAGTAAGGTCCAAAGTAGAAAAGAAGTTAGCTGATTTTAGTGCGGCTAAAGACTCCTCTATTCTAGGCAGCGGATATGCGTCTTTGTGGGTGATACGGTTGATTTGTCTATAGTCCACACACATTCTCATGGTGTCGTCTTTCTTTTTCACCAGAACCAAGGGGGCTGCCCAGGGGCTACAGCTATCTCTAATGACCCCAGCTTCTTTCATTTCCCGCAGCATACCCTTGGCGTTCTGATAATGTGCAGGGGGTACAGGCCTGTGTCTCTCTTTTATTGGTGGGTGGCTCCCTGTGGGGATGTGGTGTTCTATCCCCTTTACTCTGCCGAAGTCTAGCGGGTGCTTACTAAAGACTCTCTCGTACTCCTGTACCACCCGGTAGACTCCTTGTTTTTGGTGCAGGGGAGTGGAGTCAGCACCCACATGGAGTTTCTGGCACCAGTCCTCCTTTTGTTTCTGGGAGCCATTACCCTCCGCCTGAGGAGATGGAGGCAAGGGTTCCACGGCCCTGATAGCTTTGTGTTCGACCACAAACAGTTTGGCGAGTGTAGCATACCTGGGTAAGTGTACTTCCCTCTCCCCAATGTTGAGGATGCGGACGGGCACCCTCCCATGACGGACATCAACCACCCCCCGGGCTGTCAAAATGGTGGGCCTGCTGTCTGAGTACACGGGTTCTACCATGGCTTGGTAGTCTCTACCTCTCAACCCGATTGCAGTCCGACACCAGATCATCATTTCACTTTTGGGAGGCATGGAAATGGGGAATGGGTCACTCAGTCTTACGCTACCGATCTCACCACCAGACAGTTCTACCTGCTGCCGTCTCATCAGGGCTTTTATCTCCTTGTTGAGGACTCTCTGTTGGCTGGAACTAGCATTCACCGCCACCTGTTGTAGAATTACAGTTACCTCTGAAAGACAATTTTCAATTACATTAGTACCCACAGTTATTTTAGGGTGACTTTCACGACGGTCAATGTCCACAATAATCACTCCCTGTGCCGGTAGTTCAACTTTACCAATTTTAATGGTCATCTCCTTGAACCCCATCTGCGGCACGGGTAAGCCATTACTGGCGATGATGCTCAAGTTACTGTCTGGATACCGTGTGATATCAGCATCAGTCCAATACTGCTTAAAAAGTACATAAGGGATAGTGGTTACTTGTGACCCGGTATCCAGCAAGGCGCTCATGGGGATACCGTCCAGCACCACGGGTAAAACCGGCGCCCCCCAACGTACTTATCACGCCAATTATAAGGGCCTGGTGATCTTATGCCTGGGGGTTGGCCCTCTGCCCCAGGTTGGACCCGTTTAAATTACATTACCTGGAAATGTGTCCGGGCTGGTTGCATCGACGGCAAATGGGCTGTCCATCCTCTGCGTAGCGGTCTGTGGGCCTCCCTCGGAACGACGGGATCCTCCTCTGTCGACGTCACGGGACATCCTCCGGACTTGAAGCCAGCTCGATAGGTCTTGACGGGTCCACTTGCAACGCCTGGACGGTCCTGGTCAACGCCGTGACGCTCTTGGCCAGCTCCTGGACTTGGTGGTGCAGGTCTTTCGACGGGGCTTGGTTCAGGGCCTGTGCATCAGCCCCCACGGGGTCCATAGAGGAGGGCGCCGCCTCCTGGTGGTAGGTGAGAGCAGGGCGCCGGGGGTTTATAGCGCCACTGGTTGCAGATTCACGGAGCAGCCTTATGGCCCTGTCCTTAAATTGGGCAAAGGTCAGGTCGGGGTTCTGAAAGAACATGAGGCGCAGCTGGGCCCTGTGGGCGCTGGACAGCAGACCTTCTATGAATTGTTCTGTTAGCAGTTTGTCTGTTTCCTGCACACTGCCAGGGTCAGTTTGTTGGATTGCCCTCAAGGCTTCCTGCAGATTTAGGGCATAGTCTCTGATGCTGTCCTGTGCCCGCTGCTTACACCCATAGAACCTCATTTTAATTTCAGCGGAGGTACGTGTGTCAAAGGTATCCTGCAGCCGGGCCAGAATACCCTTCACAGTCCTTTTCTCTTCAGTGGGCCATGATTTTACCTCCCTTTGGGCTGCGCCAGTTAACTGCCCTGTTAGTATGCTGACCTTCTGTTCCTCTGTCAGGGGGTAAACGTGGAACAAACTGTATAGCCTTTCCTTGAAGTCAGTTAGGGCATGGGGCTCCCCTGAGTATTTGGGCAGCCAGGCCGCTCCAGGGATGTAGGGCAGGGAAAAGGGCATCAGCGCTGCTGCAGCTGCGTTGGTGGTAGTGGGGGCCTCTGTGTCCGACATCTTCCTCCCCCCTAGTCAAGCGTGGCCTACTTTCCGACGATCCTCTTCTGTAGGCCACGGCTCCGCTGCTGCTGCTATGGACGAGGACCTGGCGTCGCATCCTGATGACGTCAGCGTCGCTCTCTCTCCCTTCCAGGACCTTGCGCAGCGTCGGTGCGTGGGGCGGAGCTTCGGGTCTCGCGCGCTTTCGGCGTCCACGCCCCTCTTCTTCCCGCGCGGCGTCCTGAAGATGGCATCCGATGGCGGGAAACAGCTGCGGATGGCGGGAAGACGGCAGAAGACGACGGGAAACGGTCCAAGATGGCGTCTGATGGCGGGAATCGGCTCCGGATGGCGGGAAACGACTTCGGACGGCGGGTAAGTTACAAAAGTCTTTTTCAGGCACGCAGTACCCGATGGTTGCGGGCACGAAATCCTGCCGACTACGCCAAAGCTGACTCGCCCCCTGGGCCGTGGGGCACTCGGATCCGGCCAATTAGGGAAACGGTGGGAGTAGTAGTGGCAACCCGGTTCCATGGCTCAGGGTGGTCAGGCCAGTGGTAGTCCGTTATGTGCTATTTATAATGTCCGACTACGCCACCCGTGGATTTGCGGTCATTAGGTACCGCCGCTGCAAGGCAGACCGCTGGGGCTGATGAGGTGTGCAGCTGGGATGGTGTGACTCCCCACGGGAAGAGTGCGGCCCCAGGGCAGTGTAGTGGATGGTGGGAGTGATGGTGGTGAGAGTCCCAGTACCGGTAGTGCTGGAGGCGCGAAGGAGCACACAGACAATAGGTTGCAGTCCAGGGTCTTTACTGAAACAGGTAAACTGACCCATAAACAGTCCCGGCTAGGAGGGGACCTGGATGTCTGAGAGCAACGGGCAAATTGGCCCTGGTCAGGGTGAGGGTGTAGGCCTACCGTGCTTTCTGCGCTCCTTCTGGCTATCTCCTCGTTATAGGGTAACAGCCCACGTTTCCGAGCTTTCCATGTATTCTTGCCTGTATGGCCTGCGACGTGGGTTCCTTTCTGCTCCCAGCCTTGTACGGCTTTGCTGGTCCCTTCTGTTGTGGCAGGGCCTCCAGGCTTCTTAGGCCAAGGAATATACAGTCCCCTGCGGACAGGTTATCTGCTGGAGAATGTGGAATCCTTCCAGCCTCAGACACCAAAGTCTGGTAAATTAAGTCCTTTCTCTTAAATTAAGTCCTCTCTTCGCCTCTTGTCTCTGGCTTGTGGCTCTCCTCCTGCCACACTTCCTCTTAGATGCAGTGCAACTGTCTGTCCCTGCTCTGCTCTGGGACAAGTCTCAGTGCTGAGACAGGCCATCAAGTTCTCCCTAACCCTGCCTCCAGCACCAGCTTTTATAGGGGCAGCCAGCTCCCCCTACTGGCCTGAGACAGGAGGCATTGCATGCTAATGTTCCCCTGACTAGAGAACCTCCCCCTTGCTCTCAGACACAGCTTTAATTACACTTGTGGCATCCAGGCCAGGGTGACACATATGCAAATTCTAGACTTGTTGGCTGGTTCTCATCAGATTCTTTGTTGAATTTACCTGACCACGGCAGGAGGCCCTATGTCAATAGAGGTTGAAGTGTCAGCTGTTTCTCACTTTTCTAGTTATAATCCTATATGTTCAATGTGAGGGTGATATGTCCCCTCTCCAGAGATGTCTTTTTGGATTTTACAATTTTTCTATACGACAGGGTGCAAAATTATCCTCCCCACCCCCAACCAGGATCAAACTGGGGTGTCTGGGGCCCCAATAGGAATTGATTCTAGGGGCCCACACTACAGCTGTATATGAAAACCTGTTAGCCATTATCCCGATTATAGTGGAGCGTCGGCTGTAAAATACAGGAGGCTCCTGCACCTCTTACTGTGCGATACCATAACTGGGATGTACAATTACGGTAATTTGCAGTAAAGGACTTTGTTGGTGAAAACAAGTTATGACCATAGGATCCACAGGAGAGGTGATAACTCCATAGGATCCACAGGAGAGGTGATATCTTATTGGTCAGTGATTGATTGGTCTGACCATTTGGGACTGTACCGATTGGAAGAATGGGGAATTTTTATCCCTGACAGGGCACTTTTATTCCTATTGTAAAATGGAGCGGCAGATCGGGTGTGTCATCTTCTTTGCCAGAAAAAGCCAAGTGCAGTGCTCATATCAAATACATATAATACAGACTGTCTTTGATGTGAGCTCAGGAGCAGATGATGGGAGTGTTACAGATTCCCCTTTAAAAAGGACCTTTTGCTGACAGCCTCTTCACATGGAAGCTCTGTGCTTTGCTCCTGCTCTGCATCCTTTCATTTCCACCTATTAGCAGTGAAATATTGATTCCTTCACACCAAAAACTGGGGGAAAGTACACAGAGAAGCTTTAAAGTGCACTCAGACATGACCAGAAGCATCAGAAGGAGCAGAGTCCAGATAGTGGGCTTTCCAACATGGCGCCTCCTCCCCCACACCAGCCAGAGTGAGAGATGCTGAGGCTGCTGCAGCAAAGCTGGGGAGATTTGCCAGACTGACCTTAGATTCTGACCCTTCAGATGATTTACAACCTGATCAGGTATGCTCACAGAGGAAGAGAGATACAGAGACTGTGCAGGGGAGGCAATGTGGCACCACTCTCACAGCAACAGTTAAACAGAGAAGTGCAGGAAATGCAGAGCACTAACAACACCTATGGAGAAGTCAATGATTCTGGGCAAGAGCCTACACGACAAGATGTTTTCTCTGCTGGAAAATGCTGTAGCTTCTCATTAGAAATTCTCAACAAACACATGGGAGGGCTTAGAGAGGACATTAATCTCATCAGACAAAACATGAAGAAAATAAACAGCCGAGTCAATGAGTTGGAGGAAAGAGTGAGTTCTGTTGCGGACCAAATGCCTACTATACATAAATATCTCAGGAGAGGTCTTCAGAATATCAATGCCCTTCTCAAGAAGGTTGATGACCTAGAGAATAGGCATCGGCGAAATAACATACGTTTAGTCGGGGTTCATGAAAAAGCGGAGGGTCGTAATTTGGTTAATTTTTTTAAACCTGGCTGACTACAATGTTCGGCAAAGACACTCTCTCTCAATTTTTTGCAATTGAAAGAGCTCACAGAGTTCCTACACGTCCTTTGCCACCGGGTGCTCCACCAAGACCTGTACTCATCAAATTGCAAAATTTTAAAGAGAGAGACCTTATCGTACGAAAGGCCAGGGACCACTCTTCACTTACCCTTGATGGAAGGAAAATATCTATTTATCCTGACTTTTCAACAGAAGTTCAGAAGAAGAGGGTCAAGTTCTGGGATAGAAAAAGGAGGCTCTGTGAAAAGCAAATTTCCTATTCTATAATCTACCCTGCTCGGTTCAGGGTGGAGTTCATATGTTTGACTCCCTTCCAGATGCTTTATCATGAATGGATGCCAATAAGAGATCTCTGCGAAATGGAGCTGGATGAGAGACTTCTCCTTGAGGCGGTTTTCTCCAAGCACTTTTCATATACCATTAAGAAAAAATGCCTATCCCTGAATCTATTCCGTTATTCTATTATGAGCGGGAAATGTTGAGCTATGATGAGTTATGTACCGGCCTTATTGTACATACAAAGTATTCTTATTTTGTGAGTGGAGCATCTGTGGAGAAAATCTCTTTTGACATAAAACTTCATCCACTATACATTTACTTTCAATTATTTGGATATTTTTCTTGTTTTTGGTTTCTCTTCATCCACTATAAGTTCATGCTCAAAACTTATAATTCTTCTCTCCATCCGGCTAAACAAGTCTACTTTACCACTCTCATCACATCTCTAGCCAACAATCCTAAACGACTCTTTGAAACCTTCCGCTCCCTCCTGAGCTCTAAAGTACAGACCCCGTCACCAACCTAAGCGCTGACGATCTGGCCACTTATTTCCTTCAAAAAATCAATCATATCTGTCAAGACATTTTTACACAATCCCCTCAGAGTCTGGATTCCCTTCCCTCCCGCACCTCAAGTTCACTTTCCATCTTCGAGCTGGTCACAGAAGAAGTGACCAGACTCCTCACTTCTTCCCGCCCTACAACCTGCAACAGTGACCCTATTCCCTCACAGCTCATTCAGTTCCTTTCCCCAGCTGTCACTGTGGAGGTGTAGCACCCTGAGGACTCGGCTGCTACAGGGGTATTGCACCTCAAACCAGAGGTGTGGTATTCCACTCCCGGGTATGGATGGAGTGTGGGACTGAGCTTAGTAGGCTGCATGCACTACATACATCCCATTTCCGGGGGACAGAACTACGGTACTCCCACCAAGTAGATGTGCAGGTATGACAGCGTCTGTCCCTGGCTGGAGTGGGAGGGGGGGTGGAACATCCCAGTAGTGTAGGGGCAGATAGGGGGAGTACTCTGGGTAAAGCTAGGAGCCCATTGGGTGCTGGTCACCTGGGCTCACACATAGAGGGAGTATATAAGGTGGGCACCAACTAGAAATAGGGTCGAGTTCAGCCTGAGGGGAAGCTGAAGGAGAGTTCAGCCAGGAGGGCTGACAAGGAGCTGTGGCTCCGGCTGGGCCCAGCTCCGGGGCCAGGCCTGAAGCAGAGAGGAAGGAAGGCCCAGAGGCATAAGACCAAGAGGGAACCCTGAGATCCCACGAGTGAGCTAAAAAGGGTGAAGGGTTGGCAGAAGAGGGCACCGGATCCCAAGCTGGCGGAGGCAAAAGTAACCCTTAACCAGGAACCGGAGGTCGTGGTCAAGTTTTGCCACGACCCTCACCACATCCACCAGGAAGGTACACCAAGAGTAGGGTCAGGAAAGCCAGAGAAGGTTTTACCATAGAAGGCCCAAGGGAACCGGACAAAGGTGGATCCCTGGTGGGGACGGCCAGGAGAAAGAGAGTGAGAAGGAAGCTCAGGACCACGCTCCGGAACTGCCTGGGGGTTAGCCGAGTCCCGCACCTGGTGGATGCAGCACGGCTCGGGTGGTCACTCAAGGCCAGAGTGACTGAAGGAACACCTGTGAGTAAAAACCCTGAAACTGCATCTCACGTCTCTGACTCTCCTTTCTGCACTATCACTACCCCCATCATCCGCACCAGCTGCCCTGAGGCCATACCCCTCCCGTTGGGGGTTATACCACCATCGCTGCACCCATACTACCGGCCTCAGCGGACTGTTCTGCAGCGGCGGCCTTGTGACCGCAAATCAACGGGTGGCGTAGTCGACACAGAAACAACATCTACCAAGACTGCCACACACTTAGTTTGACACCCTGGGCACGGACCGGGTCACCGCCACAAGGACTACTACCCCCATCCAGATCCGGCTCCGGGTATCCCTTGAACATGGCCCAGGGGGCGCGTCAACTTTGGCGTAGTCGGCAGGATCTCGTGCCCGCAACCACCGGGTACTGCGTGCCTGAAGAAAAGTTCACATTTACCGTAAAAAGGAGTCTCCCGCCAATTCCGGAGGGTCCCCGCCATCGGACGCCATCACGGGTCGTTTCCCGCCGGTTGCCCGCCATCTGCAGCTTTTTCCCGCCATCCACGGAGTTTCCCGCCACTGGGAGACGATTCCCGCCATCTGAGACGATTTCCCGCCCTGGCAGAGCGGACGCCATTATGGGCGTGCCAGAGGGTGGCAAGAGGCCACCTCCCATCGTGGGCCAGGTCCAGGAATGGTGCCAAAAGCGGAAACCGCCCCCACCAGCAGAGACTGCAATGATTGAGATGTCCGTCAGCATGGGGGGTCTGCCCCTGGAACTGACAATCACCAAGTTGCCCCAGGACCGCCCTCAGTGTGGGCGGATGAAGAACAAAAGAGTGAGGATGGGTGCAGCCTGGAAGAGTCTGGAGAGGTCGCACCCGGAGATGGAGGGAGAGTCAGGCAGCACCGACCCTGTGGTCAGGAGCCTGTTGCAAGCCACCACCCCACAAGACCTGGTGGAGATCCTGGCACAGCTCCCCCGAGACCGGGAGCGTGCACAGACCGCGCTGGAGGGCCTCGCACGGAGGATGGCCCAGGTGCAGCAAGAAACGCTGACTGAGTGGAGTAGGGAGATGGCCGAGCAGGCTGGAACCCGCCAGCGGAGCACGCCACCTGAGACGAGGAGTCTGACCGCCTCTGAGGATGGTGCAGGAGGAATGAAGGCCGGAGACGACGCCGTGGAAGGAGCTGAAGAGATGGAGGCAGGTAAAGGGGACGTCACTACCCCAAGCCTAGAAACCGTGAGTCTGCCGCAGCTCCCCGTCGCAGAGCCCGAAATTCCCCCTACCGTGCCCGTCGCTGCACCGCCCCCGCTCCAGACTAGGCCTCAAGCAGGAGCCGCGGCCACGCCCCCTGTGACGTCACGCGCCTCAACCCCGAGCGCGGCCAAGCAGGAGACGCCACCGGCCTGGTCGCAGGGCCGAGTACCCCCGGGCGCCGCAGTTCCAACAGAGCCCTCTATCTCCACCAAGTCACTGGCCTGGTCGCAGGGCCGAGTGCCCCCGGGCGCCGCCGTCTCCACAGTGCCCTTTACCTTTAGAGCGCCACCGGCCTGGTCGCAAGGCCTGGTGAATCCGGGCGCCGCTACTACCATCGCGCCCTCAACCTCCACCGTGCTACCCTTGGGTGAAGACCTGTTTGCCCAGCACACTTGCCCGGATGGGCAGCCCTTTGAGTGGCCACCGGAGTACCTCCATCCCCGACTCCGGAAGGAAAGGCCTCTGTGTGAGCCCCTGATTCCGGCTCCGGCGCCCGCCAAGATCACCCAGCTCCCGTTGGAGGAGGCCCAATTCGAATGGGACCCCACCGGAGAAAACCTCATTGGGTTCACCCACGAGACCCGGGCGGCCGCAGCCCAGCGAGCAGAGTGCTGCCGGCAACAGCTGGAGGTCTTCGACCGGGAACGGCGAGAAAGGCGGGTCCGCGAGGAGCGGCTGCAAGTACAGAGTGCGGAACAGAAAAGCCGGACCAGACGAAACCCCCGTGCAGCCCACGGTCCCCGCGCCACCGGGACAGTAATCAAGTTTCAACTGCAGCACGGTTGGGGTTTTATCCGGGACCACAGAACCCCCGGCGACGTCTTTGTCACCCGCAGGGACGTCGAGAGCCATCTGCCGGAGGGACACAGAGGACGTGATCTTTACCTGGGTGATGAGGTCACCTTCACCCGGCATCAATGTGCCAAAGGTCCATATGCTCTCCATGTGCACAGATTGACTGAGGAAGAGCTGCGGTTTGAGGAAGGACAAGAGGACCCGGACGGGTTTGAAGGTTACCCTCAAGAAGGAGCAGGAGGATGCCGTTACTAAAGTACGGTACAGTGAAGCTGTAAATAGTTACCCGTGAGGGTACAAGAACTGTTACCAGTAAAGTATAGTCCCCGTTGGGACCAGCAAACTGTTACCCGTGTGTCCCTATCCCTTAACAGGCTGAGGACTGTGAACAGCCATTCCTTATCCCCACTGGCCGAGGACTGAGAGCGGCCACCCTGTAAATAGTTGCGCTTCTTAAGGCGCCCCCTACCGGTTTTATAAGGAACTGTTTTTGTACTGTTGCACTTTTACCTGGTCACAAGTGCACAGTGGCCAGAAATTCAAGAACATTTTATATAAAAGAGTTTTATATGGAAAAGTTATATTGAAAATTTTATGCTGCTAGAGTAATAATATGTCTAATGTGCCAAAAGAGTTCCGGTGGCATTTGTCAGATGTTTTATTATGACTAAGGAAAATGTTTTATATGTTGGTGTATGTTTTAAAAAAATTTGTATGTTTTATATTGTTTTGCTCTTTTACAGCCCGAGGACGTGCTGTGATTTACCAGGGGGGAATGTAGCACCCTGAGGACTCGGCTGCTACAGGGGTATTGCACCTCAAACCAGAGGTGTGGTATTCCACTCCCGGGTAAGGATGGAGTGTGGGACTGAGCTTAGTAGGCTGCATGCACTACATACATCCCATTTCCGGGGGACAGAACTACGGTACTCCCACCAAGTAGATGTGCAGGTACGACAGCGTCTGTCCCTGGCTGGAGTGGGAGGGGGGGTGGAACATCCCAGTAGTGTAGGGGCAGATAGGGGGAGTACTCTGGGTAAAGCTAGGAGCCCATTGGGTGCTGGTCACCTGGGCTCACACATAGAGGGAGTATATAAGGTGGGCACCAACTAGAAATAGGGTCGAGTTCAGCCTGAGGGGAAGCTGAAGGAGAGTTCAGCCAGGAGGGCTGACAAGGAGCTGTGGCTCCGGCTGGGCCCAGCTCCGGGGCCAGGCCTGAAGCAGAGAGGAAGGAAGGCCCAGAGGCATAAGACCAAGAGGGAACCCTGAGATCCCACGAGTGAGCTAAAAAGGGTGAAGGGTTGGCAGAAGAGGGCACCGGATCCCAAGCTGGCGGAGGCAAAAGTAACCCTTAACCAGGAACCGGAGGTCGTGGTCAAGTTTTGCCACGACCCTCACCACATCCACCAGGAAGGTACACCAAGAGTAGGGTCAGGAAAGCCAGAGAAGGTTTTACCATAGAAGGCCCAAGGGAACCGGACAAAGGTGGATCCCTGGTGGGGACGGCCAGGAGAAAGAGAGTGAGAAGGAAGCTCAGGACCACGCTCCGGAACTGCCTGGGGGTTAGCCGAGTCCCGCACCTGGTGGATGCAGCACGGCTCGGGTGGTCACTCAAGGCCAGAGTGACTGAAGGAACACCTGTGAGTAAAAACCCTGAAACTGCATCTCACGTCTCTGACTCTCCTTTCTGCACTATCACTACCCCCATCATCCGCACCAGCTGCCCTGAGGCCATACCCCTCCCGTTGGGGGTTATACCACCATCGCTGCACCCATACTACCGGCCTCAGCGGACTGTTCTGCAGCGGCGGCCTTGTGACCGCAAATCAACGGGTGGCGTAGTCGACACAGAAACAACATCTACCAAGACTGCCACACACTTAGTTTGACACCCTGGGCACGGACCGGGTCACCGCCACAAGGACTACTACCCCCATCCAGATCCAGCTCCGGGTATCCCTTGAACATGGCCCAGGGGGCGCGTCAGAGGTTTCACCAATTTAAGATACACTAGGTAACTGCTCTCCTCCTAATTAAAGATGTCCGAGTGAATGCAAATCAACCAAATTTGCTAATATGGTTGAAAAACTTCACTCAGAGACTAAACCACGCAAAATGACATACTTTATTATGTAGACATGGGGTTATATAGTATTTTACTTCTAGGTGGGATTAGTAAAATTCATTGCTCCTTCTGATAACTTGGCACACTGCAATTTGCTCATCCATGTATCTCCTGGCCTCAGTAACACCTTAGGAATTCTGATGGGAGGGGTGAAGTCGTCTCTCAGCGCCATCTTTGCCAACTCGACACGAATCTCTCTGTTATCAGCCATGCACATACATATGTCATTCCCAGGAAATCATTTAGTTGTTCATGTCTACAATAAGGCTGTGTGCCCACGATGCATTTTTTAAGCGTTTCCGCAGCGGCAATTCCGCTGCAGAAACGCTTAAAAAACGCTTGGTAGAAGGCCTGCCATGTTCCCCAATGATAATCCGCATGTGCTGTGTACATGCTGCGGAAATTTCCGCTGCGTCTTATCATTGCGGAAAAAAACGCAGCATGACCAATTATTTTGCGGAAGCGCTGCGTTTTCGCCGCCATTGACTTGCATTGGAACGCATGGAATCCGCATCACTGGATCTGTACATGCGCATTCCATGCGTTTCAATGTGCGGATGGTACCCGGGTCTGGAGAAGAGGAGACTCCCCTCCGGACCCAGGTACCATAGTACCTGTAAAAAAAGAATAAAATAAAAAATAAATATTATATTTACCTTCTGATGGCCCCCGGTGTGCTTGTCTTGGCTTGCCGGCAGATCGCGGTGGACTCAAGGACCTGCGCTGACGTCATTTAGTCATGTCGCGACAGGGCCTTCAGTGTACCGCGAGCTGCCGGCAAGCTGAGACGCATCGGATAAAGACACCGGGGGCCATCAGAAGGTAAGTATGACATTTATTTTTTATTTTTTAACATTCTTTCGGACACACTATATACATCCATGCCGTTTGCATGGATTTATATACACTGTGTTCCAAATTATTATGCAAATAATATTTTCTCAGATTTTCCCAAATTACCTATATGAATTGCATTCATTGTAGTTTTCCAGTCAAATAACTATTAGAGTACAATTGAAAGGTTTTTGTACAAACTGCCTATGATAACAGTATATTTTAAAAAAAATAAAAAACTCAAACTGCACTCAAAATGCATGTTCCAAATTATTATGCACAGCAGAGTTTTCAACCTTTTCATTTTAATAAAGAACAAAAAAATGGTCTTTTTTGAAATTATAAGCATTAGCAGGTTATTACAAACTGAAATCAAACAGTTTTCAACTCAAAACTTTATTCTAGGTGATGTTACATTTGCACATAGGACCCCTTGTCCGGAAGGAGCTTCTGAACACTCTCGTCCATTGAATTCGTCAGGTTTTGGATGGTTTCTGCTTCAATTGTTTTGCATGAGGACAGAATACCCTCCCAGAGCTGTTGCTTAGATGTGAACTGCCTCCTGCCATCATAGACACTCCTTTTGATGATGCTCCAGAGGTTCTCAATGGGGTTGAGGTCAGGGGAGCATGGAGGCCACACCATAAGTTTGTCCCCTTTTATGCCCATAGCAGCCAGAGATGCAGATGTGTTATGTGCAGCATGAGACGGGGCATTATCATGCATGAAAATGATCTTGCTGCGGAATGCACGGTTCTTCTTTTTGAACCATGGCAGGAAGTGCTGTTTGAGAAACTCAACATACATTATGGAGTTTATCTTTACCCCTTCAGGGATCCTAAAGGGGCCGACAATCTCTCTCCCCATGATTCCAGCCCAAAACATTACTCCACCTCCTTCTTGTTGGCGCCGTAGCCGTGTTTGCATGGGGTGTCCATCAACCAGCCATCCTCCACTCCATCCATCTGGACCATCGAGTGTTGCACGGCACTCATCCAGATGAGCCGAGGTCATGTCCAATGAACTCAGCTCACCTCATGCACGTCACTGACAGCGTGGGAAAATTCTCCTGCACTCAGCGCTTCAGCGTGAGAATTTTCCCACGCTGTCAGTGACGTGCATGAGGTGCGCCGAGTTCGTTGGACATGACCTCACCTCATGCACGTCACTGACAGCGTGGGAAAATTCTCACGCTGAAGCGCTGAGTGCAGGAGAATTCTCCCACGCTGTCAGTGACGTACATGAGGTGAGCCGAGTTCATTGTCGGCTCATCTGGATGCCGTCACAGCCAGACACTGAGGAGTGGAAGTATGCCTGCGCTTCTCAGTGTCTGCGGGATGACAGGCTGGATGGCAGCGTTCTGCTGCGGTCCAGCCTGTCATCTCGATGTAGCAGAGCTGGAGCCGTCGTGGGAGCCATGGAAAGGTAAGGATGAGGTTGCTTTATTATTTTTCTTTTATTGCAGGAGATCGTTGGCTTCAGCTGGAATGGGCGTGATGGTAAGTATGGTTTAATTTAGAACAATAAAGAATTGTGTGTTTATTTCAATTAAAGGACTTTTTTCTGGGTGTTTGTGTTTTTTTTAAATACTTTACTAGAAATTCATGGTGGTCATGTCTAATATTGGCGTGACCCCATGAATTTCGGGCTTAGGGCCAGCTGATAATGCCAAGCTGGCCTTAACCCCTTTATTACCCAGTGAGCCACCGCACCAGGGCCCTGGATGAGTTGGGTACAGCGCCAGAAGATGGCGCTTCTATGAACGCGCCATTTTCCGGGGCGGCTGCGGACTGCAATTTGCAGCGGGTGGGGCCCAGAAAGCTTGGGCCTCCCTGCGCTGCAGATTCCAGCCCCCAGCTGCCTAGTTGTACCTGGCTGGACACAAAAATAGGGCGAAGCTCCACGTATTTTTTTTTTAAATTCATGAAATTCATGGAATAATTAAGAAAAAAAGGGCTTCCCTATATTGTTGTGTCCGGCTAGGTACAAATAGGCAGCTGGTGGTTGGGGGCAGCCCGTTCCTGCCTGCTGTACCTGACTGGACACAAATATAGGACGAAGCCCCACGTCAATTTTTTTTAATTATTTCATGAATTTCATGAAATAATTAAAAAAAAAAAATACGTGAAGCTTCTCCCTATTTTTGTGTCCAGCCAGGTACAACTAGGCAGCTGGGGGATGGAATCTGCAGCGCAGGGAGGCCCAAGCTTTCTGCCCCCCCCGCTGAAAATTGCAGTCCGCAGCCACCCCGGAAAATGGCGCGTTCATAGAAGCTGGATGCTGTACCTGGCTGGCATACAAAAATATGGCGAAGCCCACGTCAAAAGTTTTGGGAAAAATTAATTAAAAAATAAATAATAATTTAGGGACTGCATCTTTATTAACTCCTCAAATGTCATTTAGTGTTAAAATAAAGGATTTATTTTAAAAAAAATTGACGTGGGGCTTCGCCCTATATTTGTGTCCAGCCAGGTACAGCAGGCAGGAACAGGCTGCCCCCAACCACCAGCTGCCTATTTGTACCTGGCCAGACACAACAATATAGGGAAGCCCTTTTTTAAAAAAATTATTTCATGAAATAATTTAAAAAAAATTGACGTGGGGCTTCGCACTATATTTGTGTCCAGCCAGGTACAGCAGGCAGGAATGGGCTGCCCCCAACCACCAGCTGCCTATTTGTACCTGGTTGGACACAACAATATAGGGAAGCCCTTTTTTTCTTAATTATTCCATGAATTTCATGAAATAATTTAAAAAAAAAATGCGTGGGGCTTCGCCCTATTTTTGTGCCCAGCCAGATACAACTAGGCAACTGGGGGCTGGAATCCGCAGCGCAGGGAGACCCAAGCTTTCTGGGCCACCCCCGCTGCAAATTGCAGTCCGCAGCCGCCCCAGAAAATGGCGCGTTCATAGAAGCGCCATCTTCTGGCGCTGTACCCAACTCATCCAGGGCCCTGGTGCGGTGGCTCACTGGGTAATAAAGGGGTTAAGGCCAGCTTGGCATTATCAGCTGGCCCTAAGCCCGAAATTCATGGGGTCACGCCAATATTAGACATGACCACCATGAATTTCTAGTAAAGTATTTAAAAAAGCACAACACCCAGAAAAAAGTCCTTTAATTGAAATAAACACACAATTCTTTATTGTTCTAAATTAAACCATACTTACCATCACGCCCATTCCAGCTGAAGCCAACCATCTCCTGCAATAAAAGTAAAATAATAAAGCAACATCATCCTTACCTTTCCATGGCTCCCACGACAGCTTCAGCTCTGCTACATCGAGATGACAGGCTGGACCGCAGCAGAACGCTGCCATCCATCCTGTCATCCCGCAGACACTGAGAAGCGCAGGCATACTTCCACTCCTCAGTGTCTGGCTGTGACGGCATCCAGATGAGCCGAGGTCATGTCCAATGAACTCAGCTCACCTCATGTACGTCACTGACAGCGTGGGAAAATTCTCCTGCACTCAGCACTTCAGCGTGAGAATTTTCCCACGCTGTCAGTGACGTGCATGAGGTGAGCTGAGTTCATTGGACATGACCTCACCTCATGTATGTCACTGACAGCGTGGGAGAATTCTCACGCTGAAGCGCTGAGTGCAGGAGAATTTTCCCACGCTGTCAGTGACGTGCATGAGGTGAGCTGAGTTCATTGGACATGAACTCGGCTCATCTGGATGACGTCACAGAGAGACACTGAGGAGCGCAAGCATGCCTGCGCTTCTCAGTGTCTGCGGGATGACAGGCTGGATGGCAGCGTTCTGCTGCGGTCCAGCCTGTCATCTCGATGTAGCAGAGCTGAAGCTGTCGTGGGAACCATGGAAAGGTAAGGATGAGGTTGCTTTATTATTTTACTTTTATTGCAGGAGATCGTTGGCTTCAGCTGGAATGGGCGTGATGGTAAGTATGGTTTAATTTAGAACAATAAAGAATTGTGTCTTTATTTCAATTAAAGGACTTTATTCTGGGTGTTTGTGTTTTCTTTTAACTTTGACTATGGGGTTAGTAATGGGGGTGTCTTATAGACGCCTCTCCATTACTAACCTGGGCTTGATGTCAGCTGGCATTATAAGCTGACATCAACCCCAACCCTATTACCCCCTGCCACCGCACTAGGGCAGCGTGGAAGAGCGAGGCTAAGTGCCAGAATTGGCGCATCCTATGGATGTGCCATTTCTGGGGCGGCTGACGGCTGGTGTTTCTAGCCTGGGAGGGGGCCAATATTCATGGCACCCTTCCTGGGCTATTAATATCAGCCCCCAGCTGTCTGCCTAGCCTGTGCTAGCTATTAAATTAGGGGGGACCCCACGTTATTTTTTGGGGGGGTTCCCCCATTTTAATAGCTAGTAAAGGCTAGGTATTCAGCTGGGGGCTGATATTAGTAGCCTGGGAAGCTCCGTGGGTATTACCCCCTTCCCAGGCTTCAAACATTTGCCCCAGCTGTCTGCTTAACCTCCGCTAGAGCCTAAAATTAAGGGGAACCCCACGCCAATTTTTTTTTAAATAAATCCTTTATTTTAACACTAAATGACAAGTACAGTAAGCAACACTGTCACTGTACTTATTATATATGTGACTGACATGTTTCTATCTATCTAATCTATGTGTGAAGCTCTATTCTTTCTGTTGTAAATTGTCGGGTACCGGTGTATGCCGCTGATGAATTGCCGGCTTTTCATGTCATTCTACATTATTCTTAGTTGTTTTACTTCATGTAGAATTAACCTACAAGGAAAGAAAGGGTTTATTTTCATTCCGATATTTGTGTCCCATTGACTTGCATTGGTTTCCGGTATCGGAATCGGCGATATCCGATACTTTTTGGGTATCGGCCCGATCCAATCCGATACGATATTTCCTGATATCGGAAGGTATCGCTCAACACTAGTCCTCATGCAAAACAATTGAAGCAGAAACCATCCAAAACCTGACAAATTCAATGGACGAGAGAGTTCAGAAGCTCCTTTCGAACAAGGGGTCCTATGTGCAAATGTGACATCACCTAGAATAAAGTTTTGAGGAGAAAACTGTTTGATTTCAGTTTGTAATAACCTGCTAATGCTTATAATTGCAAAAATGACCATTTTTTTGTTCTTTATTAAAATGAAAAGGTTGAAAACTCTGCTGTGCATAATAATTTGGAGCATGCATTTTGAGTGCAGTTTGAGTTTTTTTTTGTTTTTTTTTAAATATACTGTTATCATAGGCAGTTTGTACAAAAACCTTTCAATTGTACTCTAATAGTTATTTGACTGGAAAATTACAATGACTGCAATTCATATAGGTAATTTGGGAAAATCTGAGAAAATATTATTTGCATAATAATTTGGAACACAGTGTAGTGTGACCAAGTTGTCAAGCACTTTCCAAGTGATGTTAAAATCGCTTGGAAAGCGCTTTTCAATGCGCATGCGGAAATGCATGTGAAGAAAGCTTCACATCCGCTTGTCCCTAGCCGGAAAAACGCATGTAAAATCCGCATGTACAATCCACATGTAAAATCCGCATGTACAATCCGCATGTAAAATCCGCATGTACAATCCACATGTAAAATCCGCATGTACAATCCACATGTAAAATCCGCATGTACAATCCGCTTACATTTTTTCTGCCAGGGAGATGCAGAAACGTTCAGGAAAAATCCGGAGCATTTCTGCATCGTGGGCACATAGCCTGAGAACAGAAACTGTTATATATCATTAACTCTTAACATAATCAATGTGCATATACACATTTGCATACATACATACACAGATTATTCCATCATCTCTATATTAATTCACACTGATTAGGTAATCTATTAAAATAAACTAATTGATTTTCTATAATATATATATTTTACCTTGACATCACTACCCACCTAACTAAAATATTTGACCTCTCTCTTTCTTCAGGTATCTTTCCCTCCTCACTTAAACATGCCATCATAACCCTTTTACTGAAAAAGCCATTCCTGGACCAGAACTGCACTGCTAACTACAGACTGGTCTCTAATCTTCCCTTCATCTCTAAACTCCAGGAACGCCTGGTCCATTCCCGCCTAATCCGCTATCTCTCAGATAACTCTCTTCTCAACCCTTTACAATCCGGTTTCCGCTCCTCACACTCTACTGAAACTGCCCTCACTAAAGTCTCTAATGATCTACTAACAGCTAAATCTAATGGTCACTACTCCCTGCTGTTTCTCCTGGATCTCTCTTTTGACACTGTAGATCATCAGCTCCTCCTCACTATGCTCCGCTGTATAGGCCTCAAGGACACCACTCCCACCTGGTTCTTCTCCTACCTCTGACCGCTCCTTCACGGTATCTTTTGCCGGCTCTTCTTCCTCTAATCTTCCTCTTACTATCGGGGTTCCACAAGTATCAGTCCTAGGTCCCCTCCTCTTCTCCTTGTATACGGCTCCTATTCGACAAATCATCAGCAGATTTAATTTCCAGTACCATCTCAATGCTGATGACACCCAACTATACACCTCTTCACCTGACATCACCCCCACTCTAATACAAAATACCAGTGATTGTCTGTCTGCTGTCTCTAACATCATGTCTTCCCTCTATCTGAAACTGAATCTCTCCAAAACTGAACTCCTTGTTTTTTCTCTCTCTACTAACCTACCTATACCTGACTTTTCAATTTTCTTAGGTTGCGCCACCATAACCCCCAAGCAGCAAGCTCGATGTCTTGGAGTCATATTTGACACACAACTTTCCTTTATCCCCCATATACAATCATGTAATGCCGGTGCGGGAATGCAACGCACAGAGACACAAGGCGAGAACAGTCTGAGATGAAAATAAACAATTTTATGCAACAGGTATTCTGAACAAGGGATTAGTAACAAGGGTAATGAACAGTAATTCAATATATCAGCAAAAGGCAAAATCTCTCAAAATAAGACGCAGTCTCTCAAAGTAAGGTGAAGCCTCTCAAAGTAAGGTGAAGTCTCTTAAGTAAGGTGCAGTCTCTTTAGTACGGTGAAGTCTCTTAAGTAAGGTGAAGTCTCTTAAGTAAGGCGAAGTCTCTTAAGTAGGGTGATGCCCCCAGTCGCGGGAGACACCACGTAAGTTCTTTAACTGTACATTTGGCCCTAGCGGGGGTCACCGGTTATTCCCGCTAGGCCGTGAGTCTCTTCCACATAAATTCAATGAGATCACGTTGTGCTCCTTTAGTCCCAACCTGAGTATCTAAACCCAATTGTCCCCTTTACCGTGGGTGAACAGTGGAAGTGACGGCCCTGTTCACGTATGCAGCTCCTCCGCTTCCGCTGGCGTGACTTTCCTGGGGCAACCGTCTCTCAACTCCTCTCTGCTTGGCTGTTGGAGGCAGTCTCTCGAGCCTTGGATAGGGGGGTCCAGGCGTCGGCGGGCGACGTCGGGTTCCGCGAACTCACTCAGCACCGCAATCAGGTTCCTAGTCTCCTCAGCAGGCACAGCACTCAGGTAACATCCGCGAGATATCCGGAGCTCTTTTACCTGTGCCCGGCTGTGGTACCTCACATGCCTCTGGCTTAGGCCTGTTACGCGGGGTTTCTCAGGATGCAGGGAACACGTCTGCTCCTTTCTGCTGCTTGGCGCCAAAGACCCCTCAGGTTTGGCGCGCTGGCTTCTTATTTTCCGGAACTCCTTCCTGGAAGTATCCTGATCAGGTCAAGCGTTTGAACTTGCTCTCCCTGCAACTTCCCTTGCATATCTTGGTTCCGCTTGACTACGTCTGGCCAGTAGATGGCAGTCTCTTTCCATCCTTGAAACATCATGTAGAAGTTCTTTTACAAGCTCTCTTGACTGGGCTACATTCCTCCCTCCTTTTTGCTCGCCAGTCCTCGGGCGAGTGGGCTTCTCACAAAACTGATGCCTCCTTCCAGGCAGTACAAGCTCAGACAGGAGTTGGGCACACTCCTGCGTTTTCTGTTGGATTTGAGACCAGATGAACTCTTCCTGAGCATACCGGTTAGGAGGGATTCCGGCATCAGCCCGCTCAGTTCTGCGGAGCTCTTCTTGCGGAGGTGACTCCGGGAGATCCGAGGAATCAACCACTGGGGATTGCAAATCATTTCCCGACTCATTTGGAATTCCACTCGGGGTTGGCATCAATGGTTCTGACGGGCCCAACTGCATTGTGGCCCATCCTTCTTCATCCCCTAAGGTTCCGGCATGTGGCACTTCAGCCAATACATCTGGGGGCCCAACTCCATTACAAACTTCTGCTTCAGAGGAGCAAGGTCGCAGCATATTACGGTGCAACACCCTGGGTGTCGCAGCGTCATCCCCTTCGGGCCTAACCTCGTAGACTGGGTTGTCTGGGTGAACTTTCTTCACCACCCGATATGGTATCGTCTCCCAACGATGGTCCAGTTTACTTCCAAATCGTTTAGCCCTCACCAGCACTCGGTCTCCTGGCTGAAGTGATCCACCTGTCGTCGGGAGCCGAACTGCATTCTCTACTTCCTGAAACTTCTGAGCAACCAGTCTTCTCACTGTATGGAGCCGACGCCGGTGTTCTCGAATCCAGGTACTTGGGCTACCGCCCGGGCCGGGGTCTTCTGAGTCTAGCTCCAGTTCAGTGATTTCTCGGCCACTTCTTCCAAACAGCAACATGTAAGGGCTGTAGCCGGTGGTCGCATGAACTCGATTATTATACACCCACACCAGCTCGGACACATATTCGGGCCACTTCATCTTTTTGTCCGCTTCCAGCGTTCGCAACATTTGCAACAGGGTTCGGTTAAAGCGCTCGCATGCGCCGTTCCCTTGCGGGTGGTAGGGCGTTGTTCGGGAACGGTCGATTCCATAGATGCGGTACAACTCATCCATCACTCGCTCTTGGAAGCAGGCCCCCTGGTCAGAATGTATTCGCTTCGGGCACCCATAAATCCGGATGAAATCTTGACAGATGCCCTTAGCTGCCGCTTCTGCCTTCTGGTCTTTAGTAGGCGTCACTACTGCGAACTTGGTGAAGTGATCAGTCATGACCAAACAGTGTCCATAACCATTGTATGAAGTTCCTATCATCAAGTAGTCAATCATCAAGACCTTCAAGGGGGCAGAAGTTCGGATGGTCTGAATGGGAGCTCTTTGTTCCGGGGGCTTATTCAACTCACACTGGCGACATGCTCGGCAGACTCCCTCGACTTCTTGCTGCAGTTGAGGCCAATACACCAGCCGTTGCAACCACCGAAAGGTCTTTTCTTCTCCGAAGTGAGCACCTCTTCTATGAGCTTCTTGGGCTAGCTGTGTTACTAGCGCTCCTGGAACTACCACCTGCCAGGTAACATCAAACTCTCGAGGCAGCTGGAGTCTTCGGCATAGCAAGCCGTCCTTCAGGAGAAGCCTCTCCCACTGACCTAGGATTTGTAGGGTAGTTGGAAGTGAAGCGGCTCTGGTTTCCTGGTCGGGTCTTTGATTAAAGACGACCCATTCCCTCAATTTTGCTAACTCCGGATCGGATTGCTGCAGATGTATCCATTCGTCTCTTGAACGGCCCAGAATCTGAGTGGGCTTCGGCTCCTCTCTGGTCTCTTGGGCAGCGACGAACTGGCTGAAATCTGGAATCTCTTCGCCTTCGAGCTCCTCATCTCTGTCCTCCTTCGGCCCCGCCTGACTGACCCGGGACAGGGCATCGGCATGGGTGTTCAGGGCCTTGGACCGATAGGCAATCTTATACTGGTATTTGGACATCCTTGCGACCCACCGCTGTCCTAACGCGCCCAGTTTGGCGTTCTCCAAGTGGGCCAAAGGGTTGCTATCTGTCCGCACTTGCACTTCTGACCCTGACAAGTACTCAGCAAATTTCTCGGTCATGGCCCACACCAGTGCTAGTAGCTCCAGCTTAAACGAACTGTAGTTCTCCGGATTCTTCTCCTTATCTTGGAGTGACCTGCTGACATACGCGATCACTCGCTCTTTTCCTCCTTGTACTTGAGCCAGCACTGCTCCCAGTCCATGAAAGCTTCCATTGGTGTACAACACGAAAGGCTGCAAAAAGTTTGCGTAGGCCAAGATTGGGGCATCTGTTAGCGCCATTTTCAATGCTCGGAATGCCTCTTCTTGTCGTGGGCCCCACTGGATGGGCTGTCGCTTGGCTCCCCCAGCTGTTCCTCTCAGCAATTCATTGAGCGGGATCGCAATCTTAGCGAAGTCTTTAATGAATCTGCGGTAGTATCCAGCAAGCCCCTGGAACGCCCTCAGTTCCCTTAGGTTGGCGGGCGTGGGCCACTTCTGCACGGCAGCTACTTTCTTTGCAGTGGGGTGTACTCCTGCACTGGACACAGTGTGCCCCAGATACTCAATTTCTCGTTTGAAGAGACGACACTTTCGAGGCTTAATTTTCAGGCCGTGTCTCTGAAGCCGTTCTAACACTTGTTCCAATCGGCGGAGATGATCCTCAAGCGTAGCGGAATAGATAATTATATCGTCCAGATATATTAAAGTGGCTTCAAAGTTGAGGTCCCCCAAGCATCTCTCCATCAGACGTTGGAAGGTCCCTGGCGCATTTGTTAGTCCGAACGGCATCCGATTGAATTCAAACAGGCCCATAGGGAGATCAAAAGCGGTCTTCGGGCGATCCTTCTCAGCTACTGGGACCTGCCAATAGCCACTGGCCAGGTCGAGGGAAGAGAAGAATTTGGCGCTCCCTAGTGCAGATAGAGACTCTTCAATTCGGGGGAGTGGATAGGAGTCCCGGACTGTACAGGCATTCAGCTTTCGATAGTCCACGCAAAATCTCAGGGTACCATCCTTCTTTCGGACCAGCACGATCGGAGCCGCCCAGGGGCTCTGACTTTCACGGATCACACCGTTCCGCAACATGTGGGCCAACAGCTCTTTCACCTCCTGGTACATTTGAGGCGGGATCTGCCGATATCTCTCTCGGATGGGAGCAGTATTTCCGGTGGGTATTTCGTGCTGTATGTCCCGAGTGCACCCGAAATCATCTTCATGCTGTGCAAACACTCCCTGATATCGCTGTAGAAGTTGTTCGATCTGCCTTACTTGTCCAGCAGAAAACTCAGTCAGATTAGCCTCCATTTCTTCCAGAAGGTGGCGTCCAGCCAACGGTTCTCTTCCATTCTCCTGGCTGTAGAGGGACACCTCCAGGGTCCATGGTTTTCCTTCCACAGGTGCCAGCCCTATAGCGTCCGCTCTAGTAAGGGCCTCTGGCATTATGTACACTCACGCCACCTCTTGTCGGGGCAACAACTGTAAACTGGTGCCACCTAAGTTGATGCAGCGCACGGGTACTCGGCCGTGCCGCACGGTGGCCAGGGTTCGAGCAATCAGGAGTCCAGAGGGCGCTTCTTCTCCTTCCATCGGTTCAGTTTGAATGTCCACGCCCTCTAAGGACACATGTGCCAGCACCGGCAACGTGAGTACAGTCTGTCCCACTGGCAGTGTCATTGTGGCTTCGGGCGGTATCGATACCTTGTCAAGGTACTGAGAGGTAGCGGTCAATTTTTGAATCTGGCTGACCCGCACGAGGTGTTGGAACACTCTCTTGCTAGCTGGGTCTCGAGTGGCGCGGGTCCAGTTGTTTTTGCTACAGCCCTCAGCCAGGAACTGTCCGACTTCTTTCAGCACATTCATGCCCAGGGTAACAATGGGCCCATCGCCTCCGGGCCTTGTGGTTAGTACGATCCCTTTTCGACCGAGGTCCTTTCCACATGCCCGCATGGACATCCATACTACTCCCGCTAATGGGATAGGTAGTTGATTGGCAGCCACCAATTTGACAGTGGGTTCCCGGCAGGAACGAGTGACTTCAGGAAAGTGACTTTGGAAATACGTCTCAGGCATAGTGGTCACTTGAGACCCGGTGTCCATCAAACTGCAGATCCGCTGCCCATTGAATTCAGCCCAGATGATGGGCCTCTCGGAGACAATGTCTTCAGAGCTCCCTCTTCTACTCTCTGAAGCACGAGACCCCACGGTATGCTCCACAACCGTGGGGCATTTTAGTTTAACGGCTGTCCCCTCCTCCTCCTTTCTCGGTTGGGAGAGTCTTTGGAGATATGCCCCCTACCTTCGCAAGTCCAGCACTCCGGTCCTCTTTCTGCCGATAGGTTGGGCCGGGTAGGAACGTCTCTCTCGTTCTGGTCTCAGTCCGCGTTGAGCAGTACGGTACATCGGCAAGAGGGCAGTAGGGGGCTTTCTAATAGCATTCAGCTCACCCCGAATGTCTCGAATTTCCTGACGTATTTCCCGTACCCAATCAGGCTCTTGGTTGGTGAATCCAGGAGCAATTGCCTCTTGACTTCTAACTGTGGCTTTGAGAACAGGAACTTCTCTCTCCAGCACTCTAGCTTCAGCCCCTACCTCCAGGAAGCCCATATCAGGGCTCAATCGCAGCCGCTCCTTCAGGATCTGCCTCAGGGAAGGGTCTTTCAAGCCGGCAATCAGTTGGTCACGCAACACCTCATCCAATGGTCCCAGTCCTCGGTTCCCATCTCGAGCTTTCTTAGTGATATGGGCCGTCACTTCCTGCAATGCATTAACATACTGATTTACTGTCTCTGTGGCACCCCAGGGGTCTGGTTACCACAGTAATAGAAATATTACGTCTGAGAGCAAGTGGGAGGTTTCCTGGTCAGGATCCCTCAAACATGCAACACCGCCTGCCCAGTCCTGGGAGGGGAGGAATCTGCCCTTATAAACTGGGTCTGGGGCGGGGTTAGACAGTTAGTCAGAGCCTGGAGCAAGTTCCAGACAGACACAGGGAGAGTTACAGCAGGAGCTCTGTAGGAGCAGGAGCTGAAGACCAGAGGCTGGAGCTAAGCAGAGCTCGCCCTGGCAGAAGAATATAAGAACCGGACACAGGAGTCCGAGGCTGCGGGGACATATATATATCCAGCAGCAGAAACCAGCCGGCAGGGGATTTCAGGTCCTCTGGCCATAGAAGCCCGGAGGCTCAGTCACAAGAAAGGGACCAGCACCGCCATCGAGGAGCGGAGGCTAACAGAAGGCCCCAAGTCACCAGCCATACTGATGAGCACTACACGGTACACTCAGGGACGTGGACTACTTCCACTCGCTTACAGCAAGGTAGCCAGGAAGAGTGCAGTCAGACGGGGAGGCCTACAACTCCACCTGGCCAGGGGAACTCCTGTTTGCTCACAGACTGACCAGGCCTCTTATGCTAGCCAGTACTCCCAGGAGGGTCTGCCTTATCATCATCAGTAAAGACCCTGAACTGCACTGCAAAGACTCTGAGTCGTTTCTGCTTTCTCACCGCATACAGCACTACTAGTACTGGGACTCCCGTGCACCATCACTCCTATCATCCACATTCCCTGCCCTGAGGCTATGCTCTTCCCGTGGGGAGTTATCCCATCTTTTGCTGCGCACACCACACCAGCCTCAGCGGACTGCCTCGCAGCAGCGGTACACCCTGACCGCAATCCACGGGTGGCGTAGTCGGACAATTAACCTAAAACCCATAAAAGACTGCCACTGGTTTGACCACCCTGAGCCACGGGACCGGGTCACCGCCACGGAGACTACAGACCCCAGAGATCCGGCACCGGGTATCCCACACACGTGCACACACGGCCTAGGGGGCGCGTCAACTTTGGCGTAGTCGGCAGGATTGTGACCAACCCGCCACAAACGGGTATTGCGTGCCTGAAAAAGACTTCATACTCACCTGAAAAAGAGGTTTCCCGCCATCCGGAGCCATTTCCCGCCATCTTCAGCTGTTTCCCGCCATCTTCAGCTGCTTTCCCGCCATCGGGCGCCATCTTCGGAACACTGCGCGGGAAGAAGAGGGGCGTGGACGTCCAAACCGCGCAAGACCTAAAGCCCCGCCCTACGCACCGACGCTATGCAAGGTCCTGGAAGGAGAGAGAGCGACGCTGACGTCACCAGGACGCGACTCGAGGTCCTCGCCCGGAGCAGCACCAGCGGAGCCGTGGCCTACAGAAGAGGATCAACGGAAGGTAGGCCACACTTAACTAGGGGGGAGGAAGATGACGGACACGGAGCGACCCACTACCACCAGCGTGGCCGCTGCCGCAGTAATGCCGTTCATGATGCCTTACATGCCCGGAGCGGCCTGGTTGCCCCAATACTCAGGGGAGTCGCATACCCTAAGCGACTTTAAAGAGAGACTGAACAGCCTATTTAAAGTATACCCTCTGACGGAGGAACAAAGATTGAGCATATTGACAGGCCAGTTAACCGGTGCGGCCCAACGTGAAGTAAAGTCCTGGTCAGTCCGGGACAAGGAGACTGTAAAGGAGATCTTAGCCCGTCTGAAGGACACTATTGATACCCGCACCTCAGCAGAGATCAAAATGAGATTTTATGGGTGCAAGCAGAGGGCCCAAGAAAGTATAAGAGACTATGCTTTAAATTTGCAAGAGGCCCTGGGAGCCATTAAACAGGCAGACCCTGACAGTGTACAGAACGCAGATGAACTGTTGACAGAGCAATTTATTGAGGGTCTGCTGTCCAATGCCCACCGAACCCAGTTACGTGCAATGGCCTTACAAAACCCTGGTTTAGACTTTGCAAAGTTCATGGACAGAGCCATCCGGGTACTCCGAGAACCGACACCAGGTGGAGCTGTAACCCACAGGCGCCCCGCAATCACCTATCACCAGGAGGCGGCGCCCTCGTCTGCAGGGCCTGTGGGAGCTGATGCGCAGGCTTTGGACAACAACCCGGCTACAGACCTGCACCATCAGGTCCAAGAGCTGACTAAAAGAGTAGCCGTGCTAACCAGAACTGTGCAGTCTTTGCAGGTTTCTTCTCCAGAAAAGATCCAGCTGGCATCTGGACCGGAGGACGTCCCGCGGCGCCGACAGAGGAGGATCCCATCGTCCAGAGGAAGACCCAGCGACAGATACAACGAGGACGGACAACCCATCTGCCGCCGCTGCAATCAACCCGGACATATGGCAAGGTACTGTCATTTAAACGGGCACAACTTGGGGCAGAGGGCCAACCCCCGGGTATAAGATCATCAGGCCCCTCAAACTAGCATGATAAATACGTAGGGGGACGTCCAGTCTTGCCTGTGGTACTGGATGGCATTCCCATGAGTGCCCTACTAGACACCGGGTCACAGGTCACTACCATCCCTTATGTGCTCTTTAAGCGGTACTGGAAAGACTCGGATATAACCCGCTACCCCGATGACGACCTGAGTATCATCGCCAGCAATGGTCAGCCAGTGCCGCAGGTGGGATTCAAAGAGGTGACCATTAAAATCGGTAAAGTCGAACTGGCGGCACAAGGACTGATTATTGTGGACATTGACCGTCATGAGAGTCACCCTAAAATAACCTTGGGAACTAACGTGATTGAAAATTGTCTTGCAGAGATAATTCTCATTTTACAGCAGGTTGCCATGAACGCCAGTTCCAGCCAGCAGCGTGTCCTCCAAAAAGAAATCCGGGCACTGATGAAACGGCAACAAGTGGAACTATCTGGTGGTGAGATTGGTAGCGTGAGGATGTGTGACCCGTTCCCTATTCCCATGCCCCCGAAAAGTGAGATGATGATCTGGTGCCGGGACAGCTATTGGTCTAAGAGGTAAAGATTACCAAGCAATGGTAGAGCCCGTGTATTCAGACGGTAGGCCCACCATTTTGACAGCACGGGGAGTGGTCGATGTACGCCATGGGAGGGTACCTGTCCGCATCATAAATATCGGGGAGAGAGAAGTACACCTGCCCCGGTATGCCACGCTAGCCAAATTGTTCACCATAAACCAAAATTCTGTAAAGGCCGTGGAACCCTTGCCTCCATCTCAACCATGAACCAAATGTAGGACTGGTGTCAGCAACTGCATTTGGGTACTGACTCCACTCCCTCACACCAAAAACAGGGAGTCTACCGGGTGGTTCAGGAGTACGAAAGAGTCTTTAGTAAACACCCGCTAGACTTCGGGCGAGTAAAGGGGGTAGAACAACACATCCCCACAGGAGACCATCCACCCATAAAGGAAAGATACCGACCTGTACCCCCTGCACACTATCAGCATGCAAAGGGGATGTTGCGAGACATGAAGGAGGCTGGGGTAATCAGGGACAGCTGTAGCCCCTGGGCAGCTCCACTAGTTCTAGTGAAAAAGAAGGACAACACAATGAGAATGTGTGTAGACTACAGAAAGGTTAACCGTATCACACACAAAGATGCGTACCCGTTACCTAGAATAGAAGAATCTTTAGCTGCATTAAAATCTGCTAACTTCTTCTCCACTTTGGATCTTACTAGCGGGTACTGGCAGGTTCCTGTAGCAGAGGCGAACAAGGAGAAGACTGCGTTCACCACCCCGATGGGTCTCAGCGAATTCAACTGTATGCCGTTCGGGCTCTGCAACGCACCAGGAACCTTCCAACGGTTGATGGAATGCTGTCTGGGACACCGGAATTTCGAGACGGTCCTGTTATACCTGGACGATATCATCGTTTATTCCAAAACCTACGAGGACCATCTGAAACACCTGGCAGAGGTGTTTGACGCCCTTGCAAGCTACGGCCTAAAGGTGAAACCTTCCAAGTGTCATCTGCTGAAACCAAAGGTACAGTACCTGGGACACGTGGTGAGTGCTGACGGAGTGGCTCCCGACCCCGATAAGATCACCGTGATTAAGGACTGGCCAAGACCCTCCAGCATAAAGGAAGTGCGGCAGTTCCTCGGGTTGGTAGGCTACTACCGAAGATTCATTCCCAGTTTCACCAAAATGGCAGCTCCTATGCAGGACCTCCTGATAGGTCAATCCAGGAAGGCCAAAAACCAGAAGCCACCCTTCAGGTGGGAAAAGCTGGAAGAGGAGTCCTTCCGCCAGTTGAAGATGGCCCTCACGGGGGATGAAATCCTGGCGTACCCTGACTACGGCCAGCCCTTTATCCTCCACACGGACGTGAGCAACATCTGGCTAGGAGCCGTACTGTCCCAGATCCAGCAGGGGAGAGAACGGGTAATCGCTTACGCCAGCCGAAAACTACGGCCCACAGAGAGAAACCGTGAGAATTATAGCTCATTCAAGCTAGAGTTCCTGGCAGTGGTGTGGGCAGTGACGGAACGTTTTAAGCATTACCTTGCCTCTTCCAACTTCACCGTGTACACGGACAACAACCCGTTGACACACCTGGACACTGCAAAACTTGGTGCCCTGGAGCAGAGATGGATGGCCCGCCTGTCCAACTATGAATTCACCATCAAGTACCGGGCGGGACGCTCGAATGCCAACGCGGATGCCCTGTCCAGAATGCCAAACTTACCAGACGTGGGGGAAGATCCAGAAGAACTGGAAGAGATTGAGCTCCCTGCGTTCCACCGTCATGGGATTGGCCAGCATTCCCACCATGTAAGGGAGAGGAGCTCTGCTACGTTCAATCCCTTACCCCACTACAGCTGGGCGGAGACGCAAGACAGTGATCCCGCAGTCCGACTGGTGAAGGAAATGCTGACACAGGCTGATGCCCGTCTTGACCCAGACGCTCCGGAGAAGACTAAGCAACTGTGGAACGAGAAAAGTAAGCTGTTTCTCTACAAGGGGGAGCTGTGCCGGAGAGTGGTCAACTCACGAACACATGAGCTGACCTGGCAGGTAGTGGTCCCAAGACGAGACGCGGCTATGGTTCTGGAGGCATACCACGATGGAGCAGGGCACTTCGGATGGAAGAAGCTGGAGTTCCTGTTGCGTGGACGGTTCTACTGGGTAGGCATGAGAGGAACCATCGAGAGGTGGTGCAGAGACTGTGGCCCGTGCAACCTAAGAAGAAAAGACCGTGCCAGCCAGAAGACTCCCCTGCAGCCCATCATCACCAGGCAGCCACTGGAACTGGTAGCCCTGGACCATGTGAAACTGGTTCCAAGCAGATCTGGGTACGTCTACGCCCTTACCATCGTAGATCACTACTCCCGGTTCCTGGTGGTGGTCCCAGTCAAGGACTTAACGGCTCAAACAGCAGCCAGAGCCTTCCAGCAGCACTTCTGCCGTCCACACGGGTATCCGGAGCAAGTGTTGACGGACCAAGGACCAGCCTTCGAAGCGGAGGTCTTCCAAGAGTTCTGCAATCTATATGGCTGCAGGAAGATAAGAACAACGCCCTATCACCCTCAGACCAACGGACTATGTGAGAAAATGAACCAGGTGATGATAGACTTGCTAAAAACGTTGCCCCTGGAAGAACGCAGTCTGTGGCCTGAAAAACTGCCTTATCTGGTGGACCTGTATAACCACATTCCTGTAGGTTCCACCAACTGTACCGCGGCTTATCTAATGAGAGCAAGACCTGGTAAGCTGCCTATTGACCTGGATATGAGAGTCATGACAACTGAGGACACCTCGCCAGAGGCAGACTGGGATACAGAACGGCAGCAGGAGTATCGGAAAGTACAGGAGAGTGTCGAGCGAAGTCTGTCTCAAGCAAGAAAAAGGCAAGCGAAGACTTATAACCAGCATGCTCCCGCTGTTCCCCTGGTACCTGGAGAGCAGGTCTTGAAGAGAAAGAGACGGCTCCACAAGTTGGATGACCAGTGGGAGAAGGAACCCGTACACCGTACTGCCCTCAAGTCATGATAATCCAAAAGTCTGCGTAATCAGTAAGGATGGAGGAGAAACCACAGCCATTGTCTCCAGAGACCACCTGAAAAAGTGTCCCGAGCAGCTGCAAAGCGCTGACGAAGATCAAGAGAACCCTCAACCCGCAGAGGAAAGGGAAGAAATGATCAGTACAGTACTCGGTGACTTTCCCCAGTCCTGGACACAAATCAACAACACTATCATGGTACCCGTCCTCACCTTTCTCCAGCCAGCCCCTCAAGGGCCTACAGAAGAACAGGAAGTGTCAGAAGAGCTGCCGGCCCAAGAGGCAGAAGAATCCATACCAGCAGCCCAGGAGAATCAACCCTCTGCTAGTAGTGAGCCTGCCGTGCCCCTAGTAAGCCAAAGAGTACGCAGAAAGCTGCCAGGCCTACCCGCAACACCTCTTACACCCTGTAGTGCAAAACCAGATAGTGGGTTATATAGGTCCACCAGGAGCACTAGAGGACAGATGCCCGCTCGCTGGAGAATCTAAAATATAATGTGAATTTACCTGTAAATTGCAAATGTTGAAAATGGTTTATGTTTGTTGCTTGTTTATTAATTATGTTTCACCAGTTACCCTTCAGGTTTGTTTGGACTGACAGGTTATGGACGCTGAATAACCGGAACTACATTGTAGATAGTTGCACTTGGTGCCTCTTGCGAAGACGGCCATGGAAGAAAAACCTGTCTGGCGTGGCCCCTGTGGTCCAAAGTAGTTAGCTTTGCCTTGCAGCCACGCCCAGGGCCAACGTTTGGGGTTTGCTTTGGACAGGTCCCCTACTCCGTTACAAAACTTCACCTTGGGTGACATGGACTCCTGGTTACGGATGCGCCGTGACCTTAAGGACAAAATGTGCTTGTATATATGTTGAAATGTTATTGTTTATACCCTGTACTTATGTTTTCTTGAAAATGTGTTTAGTACCGGAGTGCTAAAATTCACTAGGGGGGAATGTGGCACCCCAGGGGTCTGGTTACCACAGTAATAGAAATATTATATCTGAGAGCAAGTGGGAGGTTTCCTGGTCAGGAGCCCTCAAACATGCACACCGCCTGCCCAGTCCTGGGAGGGGAGGAATCTGCCCTTATAAACTGGGTCTGGGGTGGGGTTAGACAGTTAGTCAGAGCCTGGAGCAAGTTCCAGACAGACACAGGGAGAGTTACAGCAGGAGCTCTGTAGGAGCAGGAGCTGAAGACCAGAGGCTGGAGCTAAGCAGAGCTCGCCCTGGCAGAAGAATATAAGAACCGGACACAGGAGTCCGAGGCTGCGGGGACATATATATATCCAGCAGCAGAAACCAGCCGGCAGGGGATTTCAGGTCCTCTGGCCATAGAAGCCCGGAGGCTCAGTCACAAGCAAGGGACCAGCACCGCCATCGAGGAGCGGAGGCTAACAGAAGGCCCCAAGTCACCAGCCATACTGGTGAGCACTACACGGTACACTCAGGGACGTGGGCTACTTCCACTCGCTTACAGCAAGGTAGCCAGGAAGAGTGCAGTCAGACGGGGAGGCCTACAACTCCACCTGGCCAGGGGAACTCCTGTTTGCTCACAGACTGACCAGGCCTCTTATGCTAGCCAGTACTCCCGGGAGGGTCTGCCTTATCATCATCAGTAAAGACCCTGAACTGCACTGCAAAGACTCTGAGTCGTTTCTGCTTTCTCACCGCATACAGCACTACTAGTACTGGGACTCCTGTGCACCATCACTCCCATCATCCACATTCCCTGCCCTGAGGCTATTTTCTTACAGTGGGGAATTATCCCATCTTTTGCTGCGCACACCACACCAGCCTCAGCGGACTGTCTCGCAGCGGCGGTACACCCTGACCGCAATCCACGGGTGGCGTAGTCGGACAATTAACCTAAAACCCATAAAAGACTGCCACTGGTTTGACCACCCTGAGCCACGGGACCGGATCACCGCCACGGAGACTACAGACCCCAGAGACCCGGCACCGGGTATCCCACACACGTGCACACACGGCCCAGGGGGCGCCTCATCTCATTTTCCCCTTGGACCCGCTGGAACTACCGTAAGCGCGTGTCCCAAATCTGTAGTGTCACCGTGCATGTCCTCTAAAATTTTTATCACTTTATCCACGGTGTCACGGTCCCCAGGTGGGCGGTACATCACAGTCTGTCGGGCCTCTCCATCAAGGGTCAGGAGGGCCAGCTCCACCTGGGCTAGGGGATCAAGGGGATACATCCGTAGCATACTTCTCAGTCTTTCTACCCAGTCCCACAGTGACAAGCCATCCCCTGAAAACTTGGGAAGATGGCTGAGCATAGCCCCCAGGGGTATATGGGTCCGACCGGACCCAGCCACAGACTGATCCCCCATCTCTGCGTCTGAATGTTGCATCCTGCCGACTACGCCAAATGTAATGCAGGTGCGGGAATGCAACGCACAGAGACACAAGGCAAGAACAGTCTGAGATGAAAATAAACAATTTTATGCAACAGGTATTCTGAACAAGGGATTAGTAACAAGTGAACAGTAATTCAATATATCATCAAAAGGCAAAATCTCTCAAAATAAGACGCAGTCTCTCAAAGTAAGGTGAAGCCTCTCAAAGTAAGGTGTAAGGTGAAGCCTCTCAAAGTAAGGTGAAGTCTCTTAAGTAAGGTGCAGTCTCTTTAGTAGGGTGAAGTCTCTTAAGTAAGGTGAAGTCTCTTAAGTAAGGCGAAGACTCTTAAGTAGGGTGATGCCCTCAGTCATGGGAGACACCACGTAAGTTCTTTAACTGTACATTTGTCCCTAGCGGGGGTCATCGGTTATTCACGCTAGACCGTGAATCTCTTCCGCATAAATTCAATTAGATCACGTTGTGCTCCTTTAGTCCTAACCGTTCCCCTCCTAACCTGATTATCTAAACCCAATTGTCCCCGGTACTGTGGGTGAATAGTGGAAGTGACAGCCCTGTTCACGTATGCAGCTCCTCCGCTTCCGCTGGCGTGACTTTCCTGGGGCAACCGTCTCTCAACTCCTCTCTGCTTGGTTGTTGGAGGCAGTCTCTCGAGCCTTGGATAGGGGGGTCCAGGCCTCGTCTGTCGGCGGGCGACGTCGGGTTCCGCGAACTCACTCAGCTCCGCAATTAGGTTCCTAGTCTCCTCAGCAGGCACAGCACTCAGGTAACATCCGCGAGATATCCGGAGCTCTTTTACCGGTGCCCGGCTGTGGCACCTCACAGGCCTCTGGCTTAGGCCTGTCACGCGGGGTTTCTCAGGACGCAGGGAACACATCTGCTCCTTTCTGCTGCTTGGCGCCAATGAACCCTCAGGTTTGGCGCGCTGGCCTCTTATTTTCCAGGACTCCTTCCTGGAAGTCACCTGATCAGGTCCAGCGTCTGAACTTGCGCTCCCTGCAACTTCCCTTGCATATCTTGGTTCCGCTTGACTGCGTCTGGCCAGTAGATGGCAGTCTCTTTCCATCCTTGAAACATCATGTAGAAGTTCTTTTACAAGCTCTCTTGACTGGGCTACAATCACTCACTCACTCATGTCACCTGCACCTTAAAAACATCTCGAGAACCCCACATTTTCTCACCTTTGATACTGCAAAAACTCTTACTGTCGCTCTTATTCACTCTCGTCTGGACTACTACAACTCTCTTCTAATCGGTCTCCCTCTAAACAAACTCTCTCCTCTCCAATCCATTCTGAATGCAGCTGCCAGGGTCGTATTTCTATCAGGCCGCTTCACCAACGCCTCTAACCAGTGCCAGTCATTGCACTGGTTACCCATTCACCACAGAATACAATACAAACTCATCTCTCTCACCCATAAAGCCCTCCACAGTTCTGCACCACCCTATATCTCATCCCTCATTTCTGTCTATCACCCCTCCCGTGCCCTCCGTTCTGCAACTGATCTAAAACTAACATCCTCCTAAATCCCAATCTCGCAGGGGGAGGGGATTTTGCCACCTACCTCCACCCTTTCTGGGATAAATTCCATACTGGAAATATTTTTCCAAATGCACAAGATACATCTCTACATTATCTGCTAGAGGAGGTAGGCATAGTGGACCTATGGAGAATACGGCACCCTGATGTCAGACAATATTCCTGTTACTTCGCCTCCCATCATTCTTTGTCAAGAATAGACCAAGCTATTGGCTTTGAATCAATCATACCCTATACGAAATCGGTGAGGTATCTGCCAAGGAGTGTCTCTGACCACTCGCCTATACAGGTACAACTGCAGATGGGTGTTGTGAGGTCTCCGTGGGAATATACATGGCACATCAATCCTTTTTGGCTGCAACTAATTGGTCCTACTCTTAGCTCTAGAATCTTAGAATATTTTCGTTTTAATGATGGGTCGTCATCTACGAGATTTATATGGGATGCTATGAAAGCATATGTACGGGGAATATGCATAGGGGAGATCAATAAGATAAAATCCAAAATAAAGGAGTTAACCCAAAAATTGCAACAGAATGTTTGCGAAAAGGAGGCACAAGTAGAATGAAATGGGAAAATGCACAGAAAATATTGCCTGATCATTTGCTATCATTAGCTTCTCAGAAACAACTGCTTGTTAAGCAAAGATACTTTATAAAGCAAGGGTCTCAAACTTTCCTGGGTAGATGGTCCGCATTCTTTGCATGACAAAATGACATTTTTAGTGATATCATTTTTTTTTCTATACACCTTTTGAATTTGTCCTCATCTTGTATTAACCCCTTTACAGCCCATGACGTACTAATACGCGTCTGTGCCCTGGGCTTTAAGAGCCTGACCCGTATTAGTACGTCATGGCGATCGTGCGCGCACACAGGCTGTGCGGGCGCGATCGCCGCCGGGTGTCAGCTGATTGTCACAGCTGACACCCGGTACTATGTGCAGGGAGCGGTCCCGCACCTCTCCCGACACATTAACCCCCACAATGCTGGGATCGAAGTCGATCGCAGCATTGCGGTGGCAAGGGGAGGTGATCGCAATACTCACCTCCTCTTCCGGCCTCCAGCGCTGTCTGCCGCGGCTTCCCGGGTGTTGCCATGATGACCCGATGTCGTCATGACAACATCCGGGTCACCAGACAGCAGGAAGATTGTTTGGTCATGCGCAGTGCATGACCGAACAATCTTCTTGCTGTGCAGCGCTGACTGCCTGCATGGCTCAGGAATGGTGCTCCATCCCTATGCTATGCAGGCGATCAGAATAAAAAAAGTGAAAGTCCCAGAGTGGGACAAAGTAAAAAAGTGAAAAACCTCTCAGAAAGTGAAAAAAAAAAAAAAAAAATTGTAAAAATATAAAAAAAAAAATAAAAAAAATAATCCACCAAAATTAAAAATATAATGTACCCATCAATAAATATTATTCTGAAAAAAAAAAAAACAATAAAAGTACACATATTTGGTATCGCCGCGTCCGGAACGACCTGACCTATAAAACTGTCCCACTAGTTAACCCCTTCATTAAACACGGTGAAAAAAAAAAAAATGCAGCAAAAAACAATGCTTTATCATCATACCGCCAAACAAAAAATGGAATAACACGCGATCAAAATGATGAATATAAATAAAAATGGTACCGCTGAAAACGTAATCTTGTCCCACAAAAAACAAGCCGCCATACAACTCCATAATCCGAAAATTCAAAAAGTTATAGCTCTCAGAATAAAGCGATGCAAAAAAATAATTTTTTCTATAAAATGTCATTTACTGTGTAAAAGCGCCATAACATAGAAAAACGATATAAATGTGGTACCGCTGTAAACGTACTGACCCGAAGAATAAAACTACTTTATCAATTTTACCACACGCGGAGTAGAATAAAAAAAACAACAAAAAAAACAATTCCTGAATTGTAGGTTTTTGTTTATTCTGCCTCCCAAAAGCTGGAATAGAAAGCGATCAAAATATGTCACGTGCCTGAAAATGGCACCAATAAAAACGTCAACTTGTCCCGCAAAAAAAAATCCACCACATGACTCTGTCGGCCAAAATATGGAAAAATTATAGCTCTCCAAATATGGCGATGCAAAAACTAGATTTTACAAAATATGTGTCTTTTAGTGTGTGACAGCTGTCAATCATAAAAACCCGATATCATTCTGGTATCTCTGTAGTCGCACCGACCCTAAGAATAAGATCGTCTAATCACTTATACCGCACGAGGAGCGGCGTAAAAAATAAACACTAGGGCTGGGGTTGTGGTTAGGGTTGTGCTAATGTTAGGGTTGGGGTCAGGGTTGTTTTTTTTTCATAAAAAAAAAAAAAAGATGACGATATGGCAACTAGTGTTGAAGACAAGTGCTCGCTACTTGAGTTTGCATCGGGTACTCGGGTATGCATTGAGTATCGCAGGTGCTCGAGTCTCCGCCCCATATGCTTCTAGGCCAAAATAACCTCGCGGGGATTGCCTGCCATGCTCGAGCGATCCCCGCATGTTTTTTTGTGGGTGTCTAATAACCATGAAACATGCGGGAGGGGACCCGAGCATTTCACTTGAGCACCTGCGATACATGGTGCATACCTGAGTACCCGATGCAAACTCAAGTAGCGAGCACTTGCGCTCAAGACTAATGACAACTAATGACAACTTATTCAATATGATGACCTAATGTCATCAAATTTTGTGTCGTAACTCTGGGTTCAAAATGTTCACTATACCCCTTGATAAAATCCTTGAGGGGTGTAGTTTCCAAAATGGGGTCACTTGTGGGGGGTTTCAACTATTTAGGCACATCAGGGGCTCTTCAAACGCGACATGGCGTCCGCTATCGATTCCAGCCAATTTTGCGTTCAAAAAGTCACACAGTGCTCCTTCCCTTCTGAACTCTTCCGTGCGCCCAAACACTGTATTTTCCCAACATATGGGGTATTGGCGTACTCAGGAGAAATTGCACAAAAGTTTTTGGGGTCCATTTTCTCCTCTTACCCTTGTGAAAATAAAAAAATTGGGGCTAAAACATCATTGTTGTGGAAAAAGTTAGAATTTTTTATATTCACTGCTCCATGTTATAAACTTCTGTAAAGGACTTGGGGGTTCAAGGTGCTCACCACACATCTAGATAAGTTCCCTGAGGGGTCTAGTTTCCAAAATGGTGTCACTTCTGGGGGGTTTCTACTGTTTAGGCACATCAGGGGCACATCCGCTAATTATTCAAGCAAATTTTACAATCAAAAAGTCAAATGGTGCTCCTTCCCTTCCGAACCCTGACGCGCGCCCAAACAGTGGTTTGCCCCCACATATGGGGTATCTTCTAACTCAGGAGAAATTGCACAACAAAATGCATAGTGCAATTTCTTCTGTTACCCATATGAAAATGCAAAAGTGGGGGCTGAAAAACATTTTTTGTGGGAAAAATGTGAAAATTTTATTTTTACGGCTTAATGTTATAAACTTCTGTGAAGCACCTGGTGGTTCAAGGTGCTCACCACACATCTAGATAAGTTCCCCGAGGGGTCTAGTTTCCAAAATGGTGTCACTTGTGGGGGGTTTCCACTGTTTAGGCACATCAGGGGCACATCCGCTAATTATTCAAGCAAATTTTGCAATCAAAAAGTCAAATGGCGCTCCTTCCCTTTCCGAACCCTGCCGCGCTCCCAAACAGTGGTTTTCCCCCACATATGGGGTATCTGCTAACTCAGGAGAAATTGAACAACAAACTGCATAGTGCAATTTCTTCTGTTACCCTTATGAAAATGAAATAGTGGGGGCTGAAAAACATTTTTGTGGGAAAAATGTGAAAATTAAATTTTTACGGCTCAATGTTATAAACTTCTGTGAAGCACCTGGGGGTTCAAGGTGCTCACCACACATCTAGATAAGTTCCCTGAGGGGTATAGTTTCCAAAATGGGGTCACATGTGGGGGGTTTCCACTGTTTAGGCACATCAGGGGCTCCCCAAATGCAATATGGAGTCCGCTAATTATTCAAGCAAATTTTACATTTAAAAAGTCAAATGGCGCTCCTTCCCTTCCGTACCCTGCCGTGCGCCCAAACAGTGGTTCTCCCCCACATATGGGGTATCTGCTTACTCAGGAGAAATTGATCAACAAATTTTGGGGTCTGTTTTTTCCTGTTACCCCTGCGAAAATAAAAAAAATTGGGTCTAAATTAACATTTTTGTGAAAAAAGTTAAATGTTAATTTTTTTCTTCCACATTCCAAAAATTCCTGTGAAGCAGCTGAAGGGTTAATAAAGTTCTTGAATGTGGTTTTGAGCACCTTGAGGGGTGCAGTTTTTAGAATGGTGTCACTTTTGGGTATTTTCTGTCATAAAGACCCCTCAAAGTGACTTTAAATATGATGTGGTCCCTAAAAAAATGGTTTTCTAAATTTTGTTGGAAAAACGAGAAATCGCTGGTCAACTTTTAACCCTTATAGCTCCCCAGTAAAAAAAAAAATTTGGTTCCAAAATTGTGCTGATGTAAAGTAGACATGTGGGAAATGTTATTTATTAACTATTTGTGTGACATATCTCTCTGATTTAAGGGCATAAAAATGAAAATTTTGAAAATTGCAAAATTTTCACATTTTTTGCCAAATTTCCATTTTTTTCACAAATAAACGCAAGTGATATCGAATAAATTTTACCACAATCATGAAGGACAATATGTCACGAAAAAACAGTCTCAGAATCAGGGAGATCCATTGAAGCGTTCCAGAGTAATTACCTCATAAAATAACAGTGGTCAGAATTGTAAAAATTGGCCTGGTCATTAATGTGCAAACCACCTTAGGTTGCAAAGGGGTTAATGACTCATCCTGGTCCTCATCTTGTAGTAATGCCTCATCTAATGCCTCATCCTGGTCATCATCTTTTAGTAATGACCCATCCTGGTCCTTATCTTGTAGTAATGCACCATCCTGGTCCTCATCTTGTAGTAATGCCCCATCCTGGTCCTCATCTTGTAGTAATGCCCCATCCTGGTCCTCATCTTGTAGTAATGCCCCATCCTGGTCCTCAACTTGTAGTAATGCACCATCCTGGTCCTCATCTTGTAGTAATGCCCCATACAGGTCCCCATCTTTTCGTAATGTCCCCCATTCAGGTCCCCAACTTGTCGTAATGTCCCCCATCCAGGCCCCCATCTTGTCGTAATGTCCTCCATCTAGGTCCCCATCTTGTTATAATGTCCCCATCTTGTAGGAATGTCCCCAATCCAGGTCCTCACATTGTAGAAATGTTCCTATCCAGGTCCCCACATTGTAGGAATGTTCCTATCCTGGTCCCCACATTGTAGATATGTCCCAATCCAGTTCACCATATTGTAGATATGTCCCCATCCAGGTCCCCACATTGTAGGAATGTCCCTATCCAGGTCCCTACATTGTAGATATGTCCCCATCCAGGTCCCCATATTGCAGGAATGTCCCCATTCAGGTCCCACATTGTAGGAATGTCTCCATCCAGGTCCCACATTGTAGGAATGTTCCTATCCAGGTTCCCATATTGTAGGACTGTCCCCATTCAGGTCCCACATTGTAGGAATGTCCCCATCCAGGTCCCACATTGTAGGAATGCTCCTATCCAGGTCCCCATATTGTAGGAATGTCCCCATTCAGGTCCCTATATTGTAGGAATGTCCGCTGTTCCATTCTTCACATACATATATAAGAAAAAAAAAAGTCTCTTCTCACCTGTCCTCCGTTCCCTCGGTGTCCTTTCTGCATATGCGGGCGCAGGCACCATAGACCCCTTGACGATCGCGGCCTGGTCCAGGAGCTTCCGGCAGCTGCGCTTTAGTTCAGTGTATTGCTGCGCAGAGACCAATGCCTGCCACCGGCCTATCAGAGGCCAGTAGCTGACATCTACCCATGTTAGTGATGTCATGCACCGCTGCGCTGGGACGCGGATGTCCGCTGCTGGCCTCTGATAGGCCGGTGGCTGGCATTGGTATTGTATCATGCAGAGAGCCGGTCTCTGCGCAGCAATACACTGAACTAAAGTGCAGCTGTCGGCAGCTCCTGGACCGGGCCGCGATCGGGGTCTATGGTGCACACAGGCCGCATGAACCAGTCTGAAGGGCCACATGCGACCCGCGTGTTTGAGACCCCTGGTTTAGGATGAGTCTGTCTCTCATACTCTGCTGACCTCACCCCTCCTTGGATAAACCCCCTTTCCACTGCCCCCTTTACTTTTTCCCTGCCCCTCTTCAGGGACGCCTGGAGCTGGTGCTCACACACTATCATACAGGTCACCACTCAATAAAGGTAATATGAAGCAATTAAAGTAGTGAAAGAGGTTAAAACATAACCTTTAATAAATACGTAGGTAAGAAAGATATAAAACGTCACTAGGACCTAAAATCCAGTTAATGCCTGCCAATGGTAGTAAAACAAAGCTACCAATCATAAATATGTACTCGTTATAAACAGGAATTTATATGGCATGAACACCAAATGTATCCAACCTGTATATTTAACAAGACAGTGGCAAGAAAAATGATAGAGCTGTCAATAACACATCTCAATAAGCGTGCAACATATCCGACGACCAGTCCTCACACTGTACTCACACAGTGGGTCCTCACACTGTATGCAGGAGGCTGTGTGGGTCCTCACACTGTATGCAGGAGGCTGTGTGGGCACTGATACTGTATATAGGAGGCTATGTGAGGGCTCATACTCATATAGGAGGTTGTGTGAGGGCTCACATTGTATATAGGAGGCTATGTGGGGCTCACACTGTACAGTATATGGAAGGCTATGTGGGGCTGTAAAAAGGAGACTATGTGGTGGCTCCTGTTCAGCAGCCACAGAATATTCATCTGACCACTGAACCACGGTTCTACAAATTGCTCGTCTCTACATACCAGTCATACTGTATATTCTCCTATATATATTGTACTGTATGTGGTATACTATGTATACTATGTGCGCGGACATCAGATGAAGCACTCAAGATAATTAGTGACTGCTACATCATATACTATTATGTGGAGTTGAAGTTTACAATGATGATTTCATTGATCAAGTATGTTTGAAAACATATACAAAATAATAATTCATAGGTATCTATCTAACAGACCTGGGCTTATGTGTGACCACCTTTACTGTGCTGATATGTTATTTTAGGAGTGTAGAAAAACACAGCGTACTACACAGGGGCGGACACAGACTGTAGTGGGCCCCTGTGCAAGAATTTTTTTGGGGCCCCCCCCGCCCTTCATAGGGGGCATGAAGTGCCCCCCCCCTCCGTGCATCTCTCATGCCCCCGTGCATCTCTGATTCCCCCCACTCCAAGTTAATTAATTGTATGTAAAAAAAATACAACTTGTTATACTTACCCCCAGGGCCGGCTCCAGGTTTTTGTGGGCCCTGGGCGACAGAGTTTCAGTGGGCCCCTTTAACACATACCATGATTCATGATGCACAGATACCACAGAGAAATATATATATATATAGTACAAGGCCAAGGATTTCACTTACTACATTACATGAGCGATATCTATTGTAAATTCTACAATAGCTCAGAAACCGGCGAATCCTCACAATGCACAGTGCAGACCGGACAGTATAGTCCTCCATACAGTATTATGGGCACCATATCATGCTCCATACAGGATACTGACCCCCTTATAATGCTCCATACAGGATACTGGTCCCCATATAACGCTCCATAAAGGATACTGGTCCCGATATAACACTGCATACAGAATACTGGCCCCCATATAACGCTCCCTACCGAATACTGTCCACCATATATCGCTCCATACAGAATACTGACCCCCATATAATGCTCCATACCGAATATTGGCCCCCATATAACGCTCCATGCAGGCTGTTCCCCCCTTATAATGCCCCATTACACAAGCGATATCTATTGTAAATTCTACAATAGCTCAGAAACCGGTGAATCCTCACAGCGCACAGTGCAGACCGGACAGTATAGTCCTCCATACAGTAATATGGGCACCATATAATGCTCCATACAGGATACTGACCCACTTATAATGCTCCATACAGGATACTGGTCCCCATATAACTCTCCATACAGAATATTGGCCCCCATGTAACGCTCCATGCAGGCTGTCCCCCCCTTATAATGCCCCATGCAGGATGACACCCGTCTTTTAATGCACTATGCAGGATGTCACATCTACCCCCCATAAAATGCCCCATGCAGGATGTCACCTCTTCCCCCCATATAATGCCCCTTGCAGGATGTCACTTCCCCCCTTTTCAATGCCCCATGCAGCATGTCAGACCACCCCCTCCCTTATAATGCCGCATGCAGGAGGTCACCCCCCCTCCTTATAATGCCCCATGCAGTATGTCACACACCCACCCTCTATATAATGCCCCATGCAGGATGTCAATTCCCCCCTCCCCCTCTTATAATGCCCCATGCAGGATGTCACACCGCCTCCCTTATAATGCCCCATGCAGAATGTCATGCCCCCCCTCCCTTATAATGCCCCATGTAGGATGTCACTTCCCCCCTTCCCCTCTTATAATGCCCCATGCAGGATGTCACTTCCCCCCTTCCCCTCTTATAATGCCCCATGCAGGATGTCACTTCCGCCCTTCCCCTCTTATAATGCCGCATGCAGGATGTCACTTCCCCCCTCCCCTTCTTATAATGCCCCATGCAGGATGTCACTTCCCCCTTCCCCTCTTATAATGCCCCATGCATGATGTCACCCCCCCACCCCCATATAATGCCCCCATGCAGGATGTCAATTCCCCCCTCCCCCTTATAATGCCCCATTCAGGATGCCAATCCCCCCCCTATATAATGCCCCATGCAGGATGTCACACCACCTCCCCCATATAATGCCCCATGCAGGATGTCACACCCACTCTCCCCCCACTATTAAATGCCCCATGCCCCCATACATAAAAAAAAAAAAATCAAATACTCACCTCACTTCTTACCTGCTGCTGATTCGGACTTCAGCGTTGCGCGCGTCTTCCCGCTCTGTGATGTGACAGCTCAGGAGAGAGCGCGCGGTGTAAAGACGTCACCGCGCACTCTGACCTGAGACGTCACAGTCAGAGGACGCGGCAGACGCTGCGGAGGCACGGGGAGGGGTAAGTATTGTGCCGGCGCCGTCACATGACCGGAGATGTCCCTGCGCTCAGCATGGGGCCCATGCTGAGCGCAGGCACATCTCCGGTCATGTGACGGCGGGGGGTCCTGCGGGGGGGTGGCCCCATGAGGAGACGCACAAGAGGGGGGCTCCGAGGGGGCCCCGACTGGCCGGGCCCCATGCTGGAGTTAGGGCGGTCATGCCATGCTGGCGGCCCTGCTGGAGTCTGGAGGGGCCCCCTCTCCCTCGGGGGTCCCCGTTCAATGAACCGGCTGCACGGGCGGTAGGTCCGCCCCTGGTACTACATCTCTAAAAAGGTATATCTGCTTTAAAAATAGTAATACATAAGAATAATATGTACTATGTCTGACCACTACAAACACTCATCTGAACTGGTCCAAGTGCTGTCAGCTTTTTTCACGGGCAACACTTAGACAATACGGTCGTGTGAATATAGGCTTATGATGCATCTGGTAATAAACATGTTAAGGATAGGCCGCTACTCATGGGCCACTGCAGTGTGCTTGCCCCCCAGGCTAAAATGTGCCAGCCAGCCCCTGCTGCACCGGGTGCCAGAAAACCTAGATACACCTTTGGAATAGGTATCTTGCAAAGTAAGGATGGGGTTTGGTGTTTTTAAGTGATTTTATTGACTCTGTGCATTTATATTTTGCATCAATAATATGATATGGTTATATATATCTTCTGGATATCAGGAGGGCTTATCCCTGTGCATTGACTCTCTCCTTCTCCTTCGATGTCCTGTATAGGCCAAAAAAAACTACGCGTTTCGAGGACTCACAGTTCCTCTTCGTCAGCTTCTCGCTGGTAGTCAAACTGGTAGCCTAATAAAGTCCAAACGCCCCCCACAAAGATAATACAACCAAAGAAATGGAGGAAGATCCTATGCTATCAAGACGGTGCAAAAGGACATATGGAGGTGCAATAGAACTAAGATAGAATTCCAATAAGAATAGACTGTGTGTGAAAAAAATAATAATAAAAAAGACTTTGTTCAAACTTTCACAATTAGTTAAAAATGAATAAAAATTATATACTTATATTTCTGATGGCTATAAAAAACAGTCTGTTAATCAGTGTATATTACCAGGATAGTATAAATTCGGCACTTAGTACCATCCAGAGATAAAAAGGAAAAAATGAAGGAGAAAAATAAAAACATTATATAGTATCTCCAATAGGGGTATCAATGTATAGAAACAAATACATATATAAAATAGGTGGATTCAAAGGAATATATCCAAAAGACATATTATATTGATAAAATATAAGGAGGTTCATAAAAGTGCAATGTAAATGTTCAATTGGTACTGGGATAAAAAATACATACAGTATATACCGCTGCGAGTTGAAGGCATACAGCTGACTCTCGTGATTAAGGCCCTTCAGAGCCAAGCTATTTAATGTGAAGATCCATTTGGATTCCATCCGCGACATTAATCTCAGGTAATCACCTCCCCTCCATTTTCTGGGGACTAATCGGATCCCACAAAACTTAGTGTCCTTATAAGATTGGTTGTGGAACTTCCGGTAGTGCCAGGACAGTGGATGCCCTTCAAAACCTTCATTCATGTTGATAAAGTATTCCTTCAGCCTTTTGATAACTTGCGCTTTGTACAGACATCTCCTCCTGCCAAGGTATAAAAAGGGCGTGGCTTGGGGTGTGGACAGGGGCGTGGTCAGACTACGCGTGCCGCATGGTTTCGCCCTCTTTCTAGTCCTCATAGGTTGGCGGTATGCTTGTACTGAGGAGTAGTGTTGAGCCACCCCCGTAGTGTTCGGGTTCGGTTCGGTTCGTCGAACACCGGGATGTTCGAGGAACTGTTCGTCGAACTGTTCGTCGAACACCTTAGAACACCGTCGAACACCGTTAAAACCAATGGCAGGCAAACAAAAACACATAGAAACACATAGAAAACACCTGCAAAGGTGTCCAAAAGCTGACAAACTGCTCAGAAGACACTCTCTTTAAAAAAGCCGGCCGGCAAATTCAGCAGCGGCATACACCGGTACCCGACAATTTAGACAAGAAGGAATAGAGCATCACACATAGATTAGATAGATAGAAACATGTCAGTCACACATATAAGAAGCACAGTGACAGTGTTGGTTACTGCACTTGTCATTTAGTGTAAAGGATTTATTAAAAAAAATATTAGTGTTTTCATGCACCGTCTCTTTAAAAAAGCCGGCCGGCAATTCAGCATCTGTACCCGACAATTTATAACAGACAGAATAGAGCTTCACACATAGATTAGATAGATAGAAACATGTCAGTCACATATATATGAAGTACAGTGACAGTGTTGCTTACTGTACTTGTCATTTAGTGTAAAGGATTTATTTAAAAAAATAATAGTGTTTTCATGCACTGTCTCTTTAAAAAAGCCGGCCGGCAATTCAGCAGCGGTACCCGACAATTTAGAACAGAAAGATAGAGCATCACACATAGATTAGATAGATAGAAACATGTCAGTCACATATATATGAAGTACAGTGATAGTGTTGGTTACTGTACTTGTCATTTAGTATTAAAATAAAGGATTTATTATTAAAAAAATTGGCGTGGGGTTCCCCTTAATTTTAGGCTCTAGCGGAGGTTAAGCAGACGGCTGGGGCAGATGTTTGAAGCCTGGGAAGGGGGTAATACCCACGGAGCTTCCCAGGCTACTAATATCAGCCCCCAGCTGAATACATAGCCTTTACTAGCTATTAAAATGGGGGACCCCCCCAAAAAAATGACGTGGGGTCCCCCCTAATTTAATAGCTAGCAAAGGCTAGGCAGACAGCTGGGGGCTGATATTAATAGCCCAGGAAGGGAGCCATGAATATTGGCCCCCTCCCAGGCTAGAAACACCAGCCGTCAGCCGCCCCAGAAATGGCGCATTCATAGGATGCGCCAATTCTGGCACTTAGCCTCGCTCTTCCACGCTGCCCTGGTGCGGTGGCAGGGGGTAATAGGGTTGGGGTTGATGTCAGCTTATAATGCCAGCTGACATCAAGCCCAGGTTAGTAATGGAGAGGCGTCTATAAGACACCCCCATTACTAACCCCATAGTCAAAGTTAAAAAAAACACAAACACCCAGAATAAAGTCCTTTAATTGAAATAAAGACACAATCCTTTATTGTTCTAAATTAAACCATACTTACCATCACGCCCATTCCAGCTGAAGCCAACGATCTCCTGCAATAAAAGAAAAATAATAAAGCAACCTCATCCTTACCTTTCCATGGTTCCCACGACAGCTTCAGCTCTGCTACATCGAGATGACAGGCTGGACCGCAGCAGAACGCTGCCATCCAGCCTGTCATCCCGCAGACACTGAGAAGCGCAGGCTTGCTTGCGCTGCTCAGCGTCTCTCTGTGACGACATCCAGATGAGCCGAGTTCATGTCCAATGAACTCGGCTCACCTCATGCACGTCACTGACAGCGTGGGAAAATTCTCACGCTGAAGCGCTGATTGCAGGAGAATTTTCCCACGCTGTCAGTGACGTGCAGGAGGTGAGCTGAGTTCATTGGACATGAGCTCACCTCATGCACATCACTGACAGCGTGGGAGAATTCTCCTGCACTCAGCACTTCAGCGTGAGAATTTTCCCACGCTGTCAGTGACGTGCATGAGGTGAGCCGAGTTCATTGGACATGACCTCGGCTCATCTGGATGCCGTCACAGCGAGACAGTGAGGAGCGCAAGCATGCCTGCGCTTCTCAGTGTCTGCGGGATAACAGACTGGATGGCAGCGTTCTGCTGCGGTCCAGCCAGTCATCTCGATGTAGCAGAGCTGAAGCTGTCGTGGGAACCATGGAAAGGTAAGGATGAGGTTGGTTTATTATTTTTCTTTTATTGCAGGAGATCGTTGGCATCACCTGGAATGGGTGTGATGGTAAGTATGGTTTAATTTAGAACAATAAAGAATTGTGTCTTTATTTCAATTAAAGGACTTTATTCTGGGTGTTGTGTTTTTTTTAAATACTTTACTAGAAATTCATGGCGGTCATGTCTAATACTGGCGTGACCCCATGAATTTTGGGCTTGGGGCCAGCTGATAATACCAAGCTGGCCCTAACCCCTTTATTACCCAGTGAGCCACCGCACCAGGGCCCTGGATGAGTTGGGTACAGCGCCAGAAGATGGCGCTTCTATGAACGCGCCATTTTCCGGGGTGGCTGCGGACTGCAATTTGTAGCGGGGGGGGGGGGGCCAGAAAGCTTGGGCCTCCCTGCGCTGCAGATTCCAGCCCCCAGCTGCCTAGTTGTACCTGGCTGGACACAAAAATAGGGCGAAGCCCCACGTACTTTTTTTTTAATTATTTCATGAAATTCATGAAATAATTAAGAAAAAAAGGGCTTCCCTATATTGTTGTGTCCGGCCAGGTACAAATAGGCAGCTGGTGGTTGGGGGCAGCCCGTTCCTGCCTGCTGTACCTGGCTGGACACAAATATAGTGCGAAGCCCCACTTCAATTTTTTTTATTTATTTCATGAAATTCATGAAATAATTAAGAAAAAAAGGGCTTCCCTATATTGTTGTGTCCGGCCAGGTACAAATAGGCAGCTGGTGGATGGGGGCAGCCCGTTCCTGCCTGCTGTACCTGGCTGGACACAAATATAGTGCGAAGCCCCACTTCAATTTTTTTAAATTACTTCAGGAAATTCATGAAATAATTTAAAAAAAATTGACGTGGGGCTTCGCACTATATTTGTGTCCAGTCAGGTACAGCAGGCAGGAACGGGCTGCCCCCAACCACCAGCTGCCTATTTGTACCTGGACGGACACAACAATATAGGGAAGCCCTTTTTTTATTAATTATTTCATGAAATAATTTAAAGAAAATTGACGTGGGGCTTCGCCCTGTTTTTGTGTCCAGCCAGGTACAACTAGGCAGCTGGGGGCTGGAATCCGCAGCGCAGGGAGGCCCAAGCTTTCTGGGCCACCCCCGCTGCAAATTGCAGTCCGCAGCCACCCCGGAAAATGGCGCGTTCATAGAAGCGCCATCTTCTGGCGCTGTACCCAACTCATCCAGGGCCCTGATGCGGTGGCTCACTGGGTAATAAAGGGGTTAGGGCCAGCTTGGCATTATCAGCTGGCCCTAAGCCCGAAATTCATGGGGTCACGCCAATATTAGACATGACCACCATGAATTTCTAGTAAAGTATTTAAAAAAAACACAACACCCAGAAAAAAGTCCTTTAATTGAAATAAACACACAATTCTTTATTGTTCTAAATTAAACCATACTTACCATCACGCCCATTCCAGCTGAAGCCAACGATCTCCTGAAATAAAAGAAAAATAATAAAGCAACATCATCCTTACCTTTCCATGGTTCCCATGACAGCTTCAGCTCTGCTACATCGAGATGACAGGCTGGACCGCTGCAGAACGCTGCCATCCAGCCTGTCATCCCGCAGACACTGAGAAGCGCAGGCTTGCTTGCGCTCCACAGTGTCTCTCTGTGAGGGCATCCAGATGAGCCGAGTTAATGTCCAATGAACTCGGCTCACCTCATGCACGTCACTGACAGCGTGGGAAAATTCTCCTGCACTCAGCGCTTCAGCGTGGGAGAATTCTCACACTGAAGCGCTGAGTGCAGGAGAATTCTCCCACGCTGTCAGTGACGTGCAGGAGGTGAGCTGAGTTCATTGGACATGAGCTCACCTTATGCACGTCACTGACAGCGTGGGAAAATTCTCCTGCACTCAGCGCTTCAGCGGGAGAATTTTCCCACGCTGTCAGTGACGTGCATGAGGTGAGCCGAGTTCATTGGACATGAACTCGGCTCATCTGGATGTCGTCACAGAGAGACGCTGAGCAGCGCAAGCAAGCCTGCGCTTCTCAGTGTCTGCGGGATGAGAGGCTGGATGGCAGCGTTCTGCTGCGGTCCAGCCTGTCATCTCGATGTAGCAGAGCTGAAGCTGTCGTGGGAACCATGGAAAGGTAAGGATGAGGTTGCTTTATTATTTTTCTTTTATTGCAGGAGATCGTTGGCTTCAGCTGGAATGGGCGTGACGGTAAGTATGGTTTAATTTAGAACAATAAAGGATTGTGTCTTTATTTCAATTAAAGGACTTTATTCTGGGTGTTTGTGCTTTTTTTAACTTTGACTATGGGGTTAGTAATGGGGGTGTCTTATAGACGCCTCTCCATTACTAACCTGGGCTTGATGTCAGCTGGCATTATAAGCTGACATCAATCCCAACCCTATTACCCCCTGCCACCGCACCAGGGCAGCGTGGAAGAGCGAGGCTAAGTGCCAGAATTGGCGCATCCTATGAATGCGCCATTTCTGGGGCGGCTGACGGCTGGTGTTTCTAGCCTGGGAGGGGGCCAATATTCATGGCTCCCTTCCTGGGCTATTAATATCAGCCCCCAGCTGTCTGCCTAGCCTTTGCTAGCTATTAAATTAGGGGGGACCCCACGTCATTTTTTTTGGGGGGTCCCCCATTTTAATAGCTAGTAAAGGCTATGTATTCAGCTGGGGGCTGATATTAGTAGCCTGGGAAGCTCCGTGGGTATTACCCCCTTCCCAGGCTTCAAACATCTGCCCCAGCCGTCTGCTTAACCTCCGCTAGAGCCTAAAATTAAGGGGAACCCCACGCCAATTTTTTTAATAATAAATCCTTTATTTTAATACTAAATGACAAGTACAGTAACCAACACTATCACTGTACTTCATATATATGTGACTGACATGTTTCTATCTATCTAATCTATGTGTGAAGCTCTATTCTGTCTGTTATAAATTGTCGGGTACCGCTGCTGAATTGCCGGCCGGCTTTTTTAAAGAGACGGTGCACGAAAACACTATTATTTTTTTTGATAAATCCTTTACGCTAAATGACAAGTACAGTAAGCAGCACTTTCACTGTACTTCGTATATATGTGGCTGACATGTTTATATCTATCTAATCTATGTGTGAAGCTCTATTCTTTCGGTTCTAAATTGTCGGGTACAGGTGTATGCCGCTGCTGAATTGCCGGCTTTTCATGTTTCACTGTTGGCACTGTTCCCATCGATTTGGGCAATCACTGTAATGCCACAACCACCATGGCTGTGGCATTACAGTGAGTGGCAGACAATCCCTGCATGATTGGTGCTCTAAATAGCGGCAGACATGCAGGACACGCTTTTGGTGCACGAACAGTTATCGAACATAACCTCGAACAGCCGAATTTTTTGCAAATCGTTCGGGTTCGTCGAACAACTCGAACACCGCCCAAAACAGCTCGAATTTGAGATTGGCGAACAGTTCTAGTCGAACACCGCTCATCTCTACTGAGGAGATCTGGGATATCAGTGATTAGGTCCCATATTGTGCACTGTAAGGTCTGGAAAAGCTCCTTCTATCCGTCTCTGTAGCACCAGAGGAAGAACAGAGGGGAAAAGACAGGATTTTCTACATGTCGCGTTATGTAGATGTTCTGCAGATTTATCACAACCGTCCACAAGAAGAAACTGCCATCACAGAGCCGCCTTTAGCTGTTGGAAAAGTTTAAACTTAGTTTTGAATAGTTGCTATAGGCAACAAGGACTTTCTATTTACGCTGGGCCACATGATGCTGGTGCTGGGTGATGTCATGTGACGGAATGTTGTGGGTGGTGATGTCACAGAGGGCGTTGTGATGTCACCCTTGGGGTATATAAGGGGGCTCCATCCACCTGGAGCTCATATCTCATTGGCCATATCTTGGTGCTGAGATACCCCCTGGAGACAATGAGGATCGCCATATTGTTTCTGTGCTGTACCCTGTTCTACCCTGTGAATTACCATAGGCTGCCTGTGAGTACCTGTCTATTATTACATATGGAGGACGTTTAGAATCAGCTGCGGCAGGGGAAGGGAATGGGGAGGGGGGTCCTGTAAGAATTTACCTGCGGGAATAAGAGGTTATGGCAGGGAAAGGAGCTTAGGAAGTGACAGTCAGAGGGGATATAAGTGTGGGGTGACCCCTCTGACTCCCACATTCCTGCCTTGTCCTTGTAGTGATTAATGACTTTGGTGTTGTCCCTTATATATCACTTTGCAGTCACCAGTGATCGCTCCGCACTGTGATCCTAAACTACAGTCTCATTTACCTTTTTGCAAACGCCCAGAAGGGGAGGAGTGACATCACACCCATGTGAGCAGATCCCGCCCACTTTTACTGCAGTCGTAATGCGAGCTAGCTGTATTCTGTTTTCATGGAAATGTCAGCAGCTGCTCCCCCTAGTGTTTACAAGATGAAAACATCAAAACAGTTAAAATATATTTTTCAGATTTTATACCATTGAAACCTTTTTAAATATATATGTGTATTTATATATAAATATAAATACTTTACAATTTTACAATTGTAAAAAAATTGCTGACACTTTCCCTTTAAAAGATCTAAAGACGTTCTGCTTCATGTGCCATTGTGACCAATCACAGCACAGATTATATTTTTTAAACTTTTCTTGAAAAACTGAAACTGCTCCGTGATTGGAAATCATGTGGAAGGGTTCTCTTTTAGACATTTAGTTAGGTCCAAAGTATCAGTGACATGATGGATAGAACTGTGCAATGATGTCACAGAGGGCTTTGTGATGTCACCCCTGGGTATATTAGAAGCCTCGGCCCATCTGCAGCTTGTATCTCATTGACCATACCTTGGTGCTGAGAGACCTCTGGAGATGATGAGTATCATCCTATCATTTCTGTGCTTTACGTTGCTCTACCCCCCACATTACAGTACACTGAGGGCGAGTATGTTCTCATCAATATGGAGGTCACAAGGATCAGCTAATGAGAATATCGCCTCTTGCAGGACTTCTCATACTGGACACGTGACCGTCCGTCATATGAAAGTCCAACTGTAAATAATATTCCATGGACCCTGGAGGTGAATCCCAAACTTCTTCCTGATCTTCTCAATGGGATATTTCTGAAAGTTGCTTGATAATGTATCCATCACTGTATAATAACAAGGGCTCTCTGTTTGACTGGATTGGGTATAAATATACAGGACTTTATTATGTTTTTTTTCTTTATTATAGGATGACCCACTACCCGTGGATCTCAGGAGAAGCACCTATCAAGCTTCCATCAATCTTCCTCTTTGGCTCTTCCGTGACGCAGTTTTTGTTGCGGTGATGACACTACTGACAATACTAGAGTATTTGGCCTTAAGTCTTGTCCTGAGCAAGTGGGCAATGTCTGAACCTGGTGAAACAATCAGAAAACTCCTGAGAACAAAACCATTCTGAAGGAACAAAGTGCTTGTAAGGAGCCGATTTGCATCCCTCAGATTCAGGAGCAAGACTCCAGGAGAACACCTGTCCTGCCCAATGGCAAATGTTCTACTCCATCCATGGCTCCTGCACCGCAGGATGCGAAAAAGGTTCCTAGTTGCAACTATAAAGTGTCGTTCAGTGATATTGTCTGGGTCAGAACGATCCCTCACAACAATATAGGAAGAAGAGCTCGAAGTTCCACGGAGCATAAAGAGAGGTTACTGATTTTTCAGAGAAGCCAACAACCCAGAATTCCAGAGCCAAGAGCACCAGAACCTAGAACACCAGAACCAACCTAGTATGTCAGAACCTAGAATGCCAGAGCCTGAAATGCCTACAACACCTCCACCCAAAATCAAGAGGAGAAGTTGTTTCCTTAGATGTCTTAGAGGCGAGGAAGATTGAGAAGGCAACTGCTTGAACTTTCCCATTGCTCGTGTTTTCAGCACAGGTTAGTCCTATACATGCTATCTAATGGGCACCATCTTACTACATACAATGCAGCATTGCACCTGAAATCGAATGGATATTTTGTCACACACTTGCACTTTAGCACCTTATCATATGGCGCATATATCTATGAACGCTTTGCTAAGTATCACTGTCTAGTATGTGCTTCTGATGAACCTATTTTAGGAAAACGTGTCGAGGTTTGGCATACTATGTACTTGAGTTTGGCGTACTATGTGCTTGTTGGTAAATTCTATTGCCATCTATAATCTACTAGATATTATAATGTCTCTGGTGGGATGCCCCATGCCGAATTGTTGATAACTGACTATGAGCATTGTCCTCTATTTCTTATCTACTATGGTTACAGGTTGATGTGAAGAGAGCTGTGCCATTGGTAGCGATTTTTCTACTGATTTGTCAGTTATATTTATGTTAGTTTAGCAAATTTCTGCTTGTAGGGTCTAATGTTTTAGCATAGTGTATGTTCTGTGAGCTAAATTGTCATACTTATGCACTAGATAGATTATAAATTGTGATGCTTATGTACTAGATAGATTATTAGTTTAATCGGTGATTTTTTAAATATTTTTTAACATCAGGAGACTCAAGAATCGCATCTTACAGAAGACAAGAAGCCTAAATGGCGAAGGGTGATGACCTGTTGATGGCCCACAGCTGGAGGGTCATTACCTCTTGATGGCACAAAACTGGACAGAAGATAAAAACATTTGATGTCACACAGCCGGAGGGTGATGACCTATTGATGGCCATAGCCAGAGGGTCATTACCTGTTGATGGCACACAGCCGGACAGAGGATCATTACCTGTTGATGGCACACAGCCGGATGGTCATTACCTGTTCATGGCGCACTGCCGGATGGTCATTACCTGTTGATGGCACACAGCCGGAGGGTGATGACCTATTGATGGCCATAGCCAGAGGGTCATTACCTGTTGATGGCACACTGCCGGATGGTCATTACCTGTTGATGGCACACAGCTGGAGGGTGATGACCAGTTGATGTTGCACTGCCGGATGGTCATTACCTGTTGATGGCACACAGCCGGACAGAGGATCATTACCTGTTGATGGCACACAGCCGGTCAGAGGATAAGATCTTTTGATTGCATACACCGGGTCCCTCCCTGATAACAAGGAACCCTGGGGAATACTGGTCATCTTGATCCCCCACTGACTATATACTTGCTCCACCTCAGCCTACACCATCATGGAGGACACTTCCACCTGTGTCCACTGTAAGGTTGGACTTTCTTTTATAATTACAGCAGATTAATAAACGTCATAAAGCTGTAAAACTATTGAGTAATTTATTATAAATTATTATAAAGAAATATAAAGTATAATAGATAGCTATAGAGGGCACATAAGACGACTAACTATAGAAAGCATGGTATCGCCTGATATATACTGTATATTCTAGATGGCGCTATTACACTAAATACATCACAACCTCCAGGGTGATATTACCGTACAATGCGAGATCACTAATAATGGCCACAGATTATGAGAAAATGACCAGCTCCATAGTCCTGGAGTTATTATAAATGTCTCTAGTGTGAGGCAGGGACTGGACGAGTGTTGGAGGGAGGTATATTCCCCCAGGACGTCCTTTATGTATCCATGCTGCAGAATCTGCCGTATACTTCTGTTCTAGCAGTCAGACATTTCACTCTGCAGATCACAGGCTCAACATTGTGTAAAACTACCACCGTATATAAGAGCACTCAGAATAAAAACTAGCGGCATGCCGTGCACTGCCCACGTCATGTGTACGGGATACAGGACCTGCAGGACCTGGTACGGCCATTATAGTTGATAGATTAATGATACCTGTGCAGATGAAGGGAAAAAAAATATGTGCAACAACAGGAGGAGAAAGTCTCAAAATGTAATTTGAAGAGTATAATAGAGAAATGGGAAACTTCTGGAGATGCAGATAAGTGGTACCAGGGCGAAACGTAAGTGTAGCCAGACAAGGGAAAAGTGCAAATGATCCAGTGTAAAGGTTTGTTTAGTAGAAAAAATATTAAAACTTAGCTTTTATTAGCCATATAAAACACTGCTCCACAAAGAATACAGCAAATGTGCAACTATCATAGCTTACAGACCTACGCGTTTCAACAAATCATGTCTTAATTATGGCCCTACTACTAGAGTGACAAAAAGGCATATATATATATATATATATATATATATATACATATATACATATATATATATATATATATATCCACGTGCCTGTATGACCTCGACCTACAACGCCTGGGCATGCTCCTGAGGAGGTTGCGGATGGTCTCTTGTGGGATCTCCTCCCAGACCTGGACTAAAGCATCCGCCAACTCCTGGACAGTCTGTGGTGCAACGTGACGTTGGCGGATGGAGCGAGACATGATGTCCCAGATGTGCTCAATCGGATTCAGGTCTGGGGAACGGGCGGGCCAGTCCATAGCTTCAATGCCTTCATCTTACAGGAACTGCTGACACACTCCAACCACATGAAGTCTGGCATTGTCCTGTATTAGGAGGAACCCAGGGCCAACCGCACCAGCATATGGTCTCACAAGGGGTCTGAGGATCTCATCTCGGTACCTAATGGAAGTCAGGCTACCTCTGGCGAGCACATGGAGGGCTGTGCAGCCCTCCAAAGAAATGCCACTCCACACCATTACTCACCCACTGCCAAACCGGTCATGCTGAAGGATGTCGCTCTCCACGGCGTCTCTAGACTCTGTCACGTCTGTCACATGTGCTCAGTGTGAACCTGCTTTCATCTGTGAAGAGCACAGGGCGCGAGTGGCGACTTTGCCAATCCTTGTGTTCTGTGGCAAATGCCAAGCGTCCTGCATGGTGTTGGGCTGTGAGCACAACCCCTATCTGTGGATGTCGGGCCCTCATACCACCCTCATGGAGTCGGTATCTAACCGTTTGTGCAGACACATGCACATTTGTGGCCTGGTGGAGGTCATTTTGCAGGGCTCTGGCAGTGCTCCTCCTGTTCCTCCTTGCACAAAGGCGGAGGTAGCAGTCCTGCTGCTGGGTTGTTGCCCTCCTACGGCCCCCCTCCACATCTCCTGGTGTACTGGCCTGTCTCCTGGTAGCGCCTCCAGCCTCTGGACACAGCCAACCTTCTTGCCACAGCTCGCATTGATGTGCCATCCTGGATGAGCTGCACTATCTGAGCAACTTCTGTGGGTTGTAGAGTCTGTCTCATGCTACCACGAGTGTGAAAGCACAACCAACATTCAAAAGTGACCAAAACATCAGCCAGAAAGCATTGGTACTGAGATGTGGTCTGTGGTCCCCACCTGCAGAAGCACTCTTTTATTGAGGGTGTCTTGATAATTGCCAATAATTTCCATCTATCGTCTATTCCATTTGCACATCAGCATGTGAAATTGATTGTCAATCAGTGTTGCTTCCTAAGTGGACAGTTTGATTTCACAGAAGTTTGATTTACTTGGAGTTATATTCTGTTGTTTTAAGTGTTCCCTTTATTTTTGGAGCAGTGTATATAGATATATACAGTGAGTACGGAAAGTATTCAGACTCCTTTAAATTTTTCACTCTGTTTCATTGCAGCCATTTGATAAATTCTAAAAAGTTCATTTTTTTTCTCATTAAAGTACACTCTGCACCCCATCTTGACTGAAAAAAACAGCAATGTAGATTTTTTTTGCAAATTTATTAAAAAAGAAAAACTGAAATATCACATGGTCATAAGTATTCAGATCCTTTGCCCAGACACTCATATTTAAGTCACATGCTGTCCATTTCCTTGTGATCCTCCTTGAGATGGTTCTACTCCTTCAATGGAGTCCAAATGTGTTTAATTAAACTGATAGGACTTGATTTGGAAAGGCACACACCTGTCTATATAAGACCCCACAGCTCACAGTGCATGTCAGACCAAATGAGAATCATGAGCTCAAAGGAACTGCCCAAGGAGCTCAGAGACCGAATTGTGGCAAGGCACAGATCTAGCCAAGGTTATAAAAGAATTTCTGCATTACTCAAGGTTCATAAGAGCACAGTGGCCTCCATAATCCTTAAATGGAAGAAGTTTGGGACCACCAGAAGTCTTCCTAGACCTGGCCGTCCAGCCAAACTGAGCAATCGTGGGAGAAGAGCCTTGGTGAGAGAGGTAAAGAAGAACCCCAAGATCACTGTGGCTGAGCTCCAGAGATGCAGTAGGGAGATGGGAGAAAGTTCCACAAAGTCAACTATCACTGCAGCCTTCCACCAGTTGGGCCTTTATGGCAGAGTGGCCAGACCGAAGCCTCTCCTCAGTGCAAGACATATGAAAGCCCGCACAGAGTTTGCTTAAAAACACTTGAAGGACTCCCAGACTATGAGAAATTAGATTCTTTGGTCTGATGAGACAAAGATAGAACTTTTTGGTGATAATTCTAAGTGGTATGTGTGGAGAAAACCAGGCACTGCTCGTCACCTGCCTAATACAATCCCAACAGTGAAACATGGTGGAGGCAGTTGTTAGAACCCTCCTGTTAGTTTTTTCTATTTTGTGGTCACGTGACCTTCTGCCTATTTATTCCAGCTCCGCCCTTCAGGCTTTGCTGGACTTCAGTGTTACTTTGACTCTTAATCTAGCCAGGTGCTTTGTACCTACTTTATCTCTCTAGTTTGTTTGGTCCTTGGACCACTAAGTACTTTTGTCTGTTTGTCTTTTTCTGCTACTACTTCTGCCAGGAGGTGTCCAATTTTGTCCCAGTCCTTAGTTCTTTTAGGGACCCCTCCCTTTAATCTATAGGCCTGCGTTCAGACTAGCCGCGGACGAAGGCGGGTCTGTTCACAAGGAACAGGTTGCCCGCTGCATCGTAGGGAATCAGCTTAGTCCTATTGTATAGACAGATTTCCTCTCTTTCCTTAGTTCTTGTAGCAGATCATAACAGCAGTATCATGCTATGGGTGTGTTTTTCAGCTGCAGGGACAGGACGACTGGTTGCAATTGAAGGAAACATGAATGCGGCCAAGTACAGAGATATCCTGGATGAAAACCTCTTCCAGAGTGCTCTGCACCTCAGACTTGGCCAAAGGTTCACCTTCCAACAAGACAATGACCCTAAGCACACAGCTAAAATAACAAAGGAGTGGCTTCAGAACAACTATGTGACCATTCTTGACTGGCGCAGCCAGAGCCCTGACCTAAACCCAATTGAGCATCTTTGGAGAGACCTGAAAATGGCTGTCCACCAACGTTTACCATTCATCCTGACGGAACTGGAGAGGATCTGCAAGGAAGAATGGCAGGGGATCCCAAAATGCAGGTGTGAAAAACTTGTTGCATCATTTCCAAGAAGACTCATGGCTGTACTAGCCCAAAAGGGTGCTTCTACTCAATACTGAGCAAAGGGTCTGAATACTTATGCCAATGTGATATTTCAGTTTTTCTTTTTTATTAAATTTGCAAACATTTCTACATTTCTGCTTTCTTTCAGACAAGATGGGGTGCAGAGTGGACTTTAATGAGAAAAAAATGAACTTTTTAGAATTTACCAAATGGCTGCAATGAAACAAAGAGTGAAAAATGTAAAGGGGTCTGAATACTTTCCGTACCCAGTGTACATGCATGGAAATAAATGCAGAATTATATTTCTTAATACTGCAGTATCAGATCCTGTCTTGAATTTAACCCCTGTGGTATCCAATGTGAAAATCCACAGGGTTTCCCGGTTCAGAAGTTTGCACTTATGACCCCCCCCTCGTGTGGATCTATATACCTTCTCTATCTCCATATATTTAAAGAATGAGGTGTCACCTTTATGAACTCTCGCAAAATGCCTCGATACTGCTGATGTATTTATGGCTTCCAAATGAATCGCATCAGAAAGATGTCTTCTGATACGGACTTTCAGCGCACCTGTGGTACAACCCACATAGTGGACCTTACACAAGGTGCATTCTATAAGGTATATAACCCCTGATGAATTACAATTGAGGAAATCATGAATTTTATATTCTCTATCATTACTTAAGGACATAAAACGATCTGTTTTAACCGCATGTAGACACGCTTTGCACCGATTGGCTCCACATCTGAAGAAACCTTTTGTGCTGAGCCAATTTGGTTGTACAGTATTAGTCTCACTGGTGTATAAGCTAGGAGAAAGGATGGTTCCCAGAGCGGGCACTTTCCTGGCTACAAAGCGGATGTCAGTAGAAAGTAGGTTTTTTAGTTTCTTGCTCTGATATATAATAGGGTTATACTTTTTAATTCTAGATGTAATTTTCTTATACTGAGGACTATAGGTGGCAGAAAACGTTACCCTAGTATCCAATGTGTTAATGTTATTTTTCTGTTTATTTCGGAGTATATCTTTCCGATTTATATTGGAGACAATTCTACTCGCTTTTCTTAAAGACCACTCGGGATAGCACCTATTGGATAGTCTGTTACACATTTTTTCTGATTCCTTCTGAAAAGTGATGTTATCTGAACAATTTCGTATTGTTGGTATTAGCTCACCGTAAGGGATATTTCTCTTAATATGTGGCGGATGACAACATTTAGCTGATAGAATAGAATTTGAGGCTGTAGATTTTCTGTGGGGATTAATTTTGACCAATTCTTTCTCCTTGGTAGCCTCAAGTTCGAGATCCAAAAAAGTAATTTTGGATGAATGGTAGAACTAAGTGAATTTAAGATTAAAATTATTGCAGTTGATGTACTGTACAAATTGTACCACCTCCTCCTGTGTGCCCCCCCACACCAGGAGGAGGTCATCAATAAATCTACCGTACCACACAATGTGTCCACTATATGTGTTATCATTATGGTAAATGAAAAGCTCCCCCCACCTACACATCACTATGTTCACTAGCGAAGGAGAAAATTTACTGCCCATGCTGACTCCTCTTTTCTGTAAAAAAAAAACTTTTATCAAAGCTAAAATAATTACGCTCTAAGAGGAACTGTACTGCTATGACCAGAAATTCTTTTATTTCTATAGTGTACGAACTGTATGTGTCAAGGTGGTAGGTTAAACATGCTAAAGCAATATGGTGTGGAATTGAGGGGGTATAATGCCACCACATCACAGGACAATCATCCAAAGTTTTTGGCCATTCAAATCTATCAAAAATGGTCACTATGAATTTTGAATCCCTAATGTAACTCGGAGTTTCCTGAACCAGAGGCTGTAGGTAAAAATCCATCCAGACACTTAATTTTTCACCATGGGAACCAATCCCCACCACTATGGGTCTCAACCCCTTTACAGCCCAGGGCGTACTAATACGTACAGTACAGACCAAAAGTTTGGACACACCTTCTCATTTAAAGATTTTTCTGTATTTTCATGACTATGAAAATTGTACATTCACACTGAAGGCATCAAAACTATGAATTAACACATGTGGAATTATATAGTTAACAAAAAAATGTGAAACAACTGAAAATATGTCTTATAATCTAGGTTCTTCAAAGTAGCCACCTCATGCTTTGATGACTGCTTTGCACACTCTTGGCATTCTCTTGATGAGCTTCGCTGTAATCGCACCGACCCAAAGAATAAAGTCGTCTAATCACTTATACTGCACAAGGAACGGTGTAAAAAATAAACTCTAGGGTTAGGGTTGTGCTAGGGTTGGGATTTTTTTCAAAAGCAAAAAAAAAAATGATGACGATATGGCGACTAGTGTTAAGCACAAGTGCTCGCTACTTGAGTTTGCATCGGGTGCTCGGGTATGCATTGAGTATCGCGGGTGCTCGAGTCTCTGCCCCATATGCTTCACAGTCAAAAGAAACGTGCGGGGATTGCCTGCCATGCACCAGCAATCCCTGCATGTTTGTTTTGGGTGTCTAATAACCGTGAAACATGTGGGCAGGACTCGAGCATGTCACTCGAGCACGTGCGATACATGGTGCATACCCGAGTACATGATGCAAACTCAAGTAGCGAGCACTTGTGCTCAAGACTAATGACAACTTATTCAATATGATGACCTAATGTTATCAAATTATGTGTCATACCGGGTTCAAAATGTTCATTATGCCCCTTGATAAAATCCTTGAGGGTTGTAGTTTCCAAAATGGGGTCACTTGTGGGGGGTTTCAACTATTTAGGCACATCAGGGGCTCTTCAAACGTGACATGGCGTCTGCCCTCAATTCCAGCCAATTTTGCGTTCAAAAAGTCACACAGTGCTCCTTCCCTTTGAACTCTGCCATGCACCCAAACACTGTATTTTCCCCACATATAGGGTATTGGCGTACTCAGGAGAAATTGCAAAAAGTTTTTGGGGTCTGTTTTCTCCTCTTACCCTTGTGAAAATAAAAAAAATGGGGCTAAAACATAATTTTTTATTTTCATGGCTCCATGTTATAAACTTCTGTAAAGGTTCTCTTAGGGGTCTAGTTTCCAAAATGGTGTCACTTGTGGGGGGTTTCCACTGTTTAAGCACATCAGGGGCTCCCCAAACACAACATGGCGTCCGCTAATTATTCAAGCAAATTTTACTTTCAAAAAGTCAAATGGCGCTCCTTCCCTTCCGAACCCTGCCGTACGCCTAAACAGTGGTTTTTCCCCACATATGGGGTATCTGCGTGGTCAGGGGAAATTGCACAACAAATTTTGGGGTCCATTCTTTCCTGTTAACTCTGTGAAAATAAAAAAAATTGGGTCTAAAGTAACATTTTTGTGAAAAAAGTTAAATGTTAATTTTTTTCTTCCACATTCCAAAAATTTCTGTGAAGCACTTGAAGGGTTAATAAATTTCTTGAATGTGGTTTTGAGCACCTTGGGGGTGCAGATTTTAGAGTGGTCTTACTTTTGGGTATTTTCTGTCATAAAGACCCCTCAAAGTGACTTCAAATGTGATGTGGTCCCTAAAAAAATGGTTTTGTAAATTTTGTTGGAAAAATGAGAAATCTCTGGTCAACTTTTCACCCTTATAGCGCTCTAATAAAAAAAAAAAATTGGTTCCAAAATTGTGCTGATGTAAAGTAGACATGTGGTAAATGTTATTTATTAACTATTTTGTGTGACATATCTCTCTGATTTAAGGGCATAAAAATTCAAATTTTGAAAATTGCAAAATTTTCAAAAATTTTCGCCAAATTTTAGTTTTTTTCACAAATAAATGCAAGTGTTATCGGAGAAATTTTACAACAATCATGAAGTACAATATGTCACGAAAAAACAATCTCAGAATCAGGGGGATCCATTGAAGAGTTCCAGAGTAATTACCTCATAAAGTGACAGTGGTCAGAATTGTAAAAATTGGCCTGGTCATTAATGTGCAAACCACCTTGGGTAGTAAAGGGGTTAAAGGTGGTGGGAAAATATTTTTATGTATTTTTGGCAGCGAATGGTAAACTGGAACAATTGGGTGATCTACGTATAAATATTCCATTAATTTTTTTTTTAGGGCCCCTCAGTGCAAACCTTCGTTTAATAGATTATACATAGCAGCATTAAACTCAACAGTAGGATCTCTAGCTAACTCCAAATAAACATCCCTATTTTCTAAATCCATCAGATTAAATTTTTTATACAATCCTGCATTCAGTACTATAGTGCCACCTTTATCCGCTGAGCAGACTAGTATGTCTGAATTATCCTTTAATTTTTTCAGAGCGTCTTTTTCTCTATATGTCAGATTAGAGTCCAAATGATTAGTAGAAGATAATTCATTCTTTAATTCCACTAGTTCTTTTTCAATTAAGTCCTGGAACTGATCCAGAACCAATGGTCTGGACTGAAGTGGGTAAAAGAAAGGATTACCAGCCCGAAAGTCGTCATGTGGCAAAATGCTTGAGGTGTTCTACCAATCCATTGTGGCTAGTGCCACCTTTGCGGCAATAATTTGCTGGGGTAACAGTGTGCGTGTTGCTGACGCCAACAAGCTCAACAAACTTATAAAGAAGGCTAGCGCGACGGTGGGCCTACAGCTTGGGACTTTTGAAGAGGTGGTAGAGGATAGGATTAAGAAGAAGTGCAGAGCTATAATGGGCAACAACACACACCCGCTTTATGAACTGTTTGCGAAACAGAAGAGCACATTCAGCAATCGCCTAATACAACTAAGGTGTAAAAAGGAAAAATACAGGAGATCGTTTGTTCCAACAGCTATGGGGGTGTTTAACAAATGTCTGAAAAGCAATGTCTAAAGCATTCCAAATGTTTTGTTATCATATGTGTCATGTTCGAGATCTGTGTTCTGCTACTGTGATACCGCAATTTCCTCCGGGATAAAAATAAAAAAATAAAGTATATCTTATCTTATTTAAATTTACATTTGGAATTAAAGATTCCGTCTCGAATTGTTTCATTTGTAATAAAGACTGTTGTTCTGTGAATAATAACATGGAATCCTGGCTTGTCCTAGGAGAAACTTCTTCTGAAGCTGTATTCTGTGGATTTTTCATGTCCATAAAATGACATCGGATGGTGAGGTTACGTGCTAGTTTGTTAACATCCAGAATTGTTCTGAAAATGTCGAATTCGTTAGAAGGTGAAAAGCTCAGGCCTTTAGCCAGGAGAGAAATTTGACTCTCAGATAAGGTGTAACTAGAGAGATTCCAAACAGGTGACTCTAATAATGGCGTTTTTTGCTCTGTGTTGGGTACTTGTTTGCATTTACGCTTACGTCCCGCCCTTGTGTGACCCGCCACTAGCTGTTTCAGTAGCGGCTAGCCCTCCCTGGGAAAGGGTGAACTCGGACGGCGGGCCCAGTTGGTAGAATGGGGATGCAGTCACGGCCTCGGCCCGGTCCGTGCCCAGGGCGCACACATTAAAAATAGGGGCCAGTTGATGAGTGGCAATTATGAGTGGATAAACGACTACGCCACCTGTGGTGTCTGGTGATGCGCCACCAGCGCTGATGCAGTCCTCTGAAGCGGGATGTTGTGGCAGCCGATGGTAGTACTACTCCCCACAGACGGAGCAGGGCCTCGGGGCAGAGGAAAAAGGAGGATGAGGGGAGTCGTAGTAGGTGCAGTGGTGCGGTGTGGTGTCCCGCTGCAATAATGGACCGGAGGAAATGGATGTAGTCTTCCAAGCTTTGCTCACGTTGTTAGAGGTCAGCTGCAAGGCTTCTCCTTGCTCCTCACGGCGTGCTGCGGCCACCAGAGAAGAGGGTTCGGCACACCCCGGTAGTTCAGGTGCGTCTATCAGGACCCCCAGCACCAGCCTGTTATCTCCCCCTTGGGCCTCTCCTGTCCGTGTGCGGTGCGTGTTGCAAGGCTGGGTCTCCCTCTGGCTATACACAGAACAAGGGCACAGGTGGCGACTCCGCTCCGTCTGTTTCCCGGTGGGAACCACTTAGCCTTCAGGCTTTTCCGACTGAGACGTGAAGTAACAAAGTCAGATATTGGGGGCCGGTACCCCTCTTGCAGCAGGAGTCCCTTTGACTAGGCCAGAATGGAGAGTACAGGTGGCATATGCCGATCAGTCCGTATTCCCTGGGATCCTTTTGCCTGCGGAGCTCTCCTCCTCAGCTCCCCTCCAGGCCTTCTTAAGCAGGGACCTTGACCGGGTAGAGACCTCCGTTAACTCTATCCCGCTCCTCGTCTCAAGGCCAGAGCACGAGGACCGTGCATCTCCAGCACGCTGCAGGCTCCTACACAAGGCCACTGCCAGCTGTGAAGACCACAATCAAACAACCTTGAACTTAAGATGGCTGGTTATTAAATATGTATCTACAAGTGTAACCTAAAAGTGCGTCCTCCACCCTCACCCACTACATGGTTCCCCCTATCTTTGGTTCCCCCATCTCCATTATCCAGCTGGGGCAGCACCCTAGTGCATACTAGCCCCCCATAGGACAGGAGTGTGTAGTGTTGAGTGATGAGGTGGGGTCCTGACAGGTGCTCCATCCTAACCTGGGAGAGGAGATACCACACCTCTTTCACAAGATGCAGTACCCCCCTGTGGCGACCGAACCCTCAGGGGCGCCACACCCTCTTCCTCCGTTTTTTTGTAATCGTTCCACCAGCACAAGATAATTTATTTTTGATAAAATACAATTGTTGCATTTCTCCCATTGAACTCATAGATGAATCTGAGTAATCATCAGAGGTGGCAGCAAAAGAATTATCCGTAACATCATCATGCTCCTTAAAACTCCCTCTTCCAGATCTCTGAAAACGTTTGTGGGAGCGTTTTTTTAAGATGGATGGTAATTGTTTATTCCAACTATAAATCTTGCTCTGCGCATAGTCCTCACTGTCCCTTTTGAACTTGGATCTTTTTATATCCATAATGGTGTTCTCCAACTTGGCCAAATTAGATTTCAGTTTGTCATTACAAATATTAAATTCTTTTAGTTGCACATATTTCCCCAAAGACGATTGTATATTTTTAATATCCAATTTAATTTAAGTCAGTTCCAGTTCCTCATGTTTGATTATGAGGTGCATAAGATTCAGTGAACGTTGACTAAGAATCGCATTCTGATCTTCTTGAAAACCGTCATTGTATATAGTGGTGGCGACTTTTTTTTTAAACGCAGACCTCTAGGGATCATTTCCTTTTTTATATATGTGTCCAAGGTTGTGAGATCCCACCAAACTTCAAGTTCTCTGGTCATTTTGTTTTCCATCTGGAACATGAGATGGTTAAATTCATCCGGTTCTGTTGTCACCACTGACGGTTTATTATCAAAAATAGATGCTAGTTTGTTCAGTCTAGCTGAACAATCCTCTGTGTCACTGAAATTCATTATGTCAAATTGAGGGGATGTGAAAATCCACAGGGACTCCCGGTTCAGAAGTGTGCACTTGCAGTCAGACAAGCCAATGGCCTGGTAACAGGGGCCAAGCAGAGCCGGGTAAGTGGTAATACAAGTGGGCAGTGGAATGAGTCGAGGTTTTGGTAATCATGGTGTAACAGATCGGGCAGACTGACTGGGCAGGAGAGAATTTCATGTTTTCTTGATTATAGCATCATGCGGAGAATTCCTGCTCCTTAATATTAAAAGGGGTTGTCCGGGACTTTTTTTTTTACCATGGACCTAAGAACTAACAGGCTAGTATTTGCTAACTATGTGCCTGTTGTGCCAGGCGCCGATATCTGCTGGTTCAGAGTGGTCACAGAGCACTCCTGACAGTGATTTTTCAGCTCCCGCTCTGATCTGTTGATGGGGTGTGACTGCCGGTGTCATGCTGATTGACAGCTGGCTCCCTGCTGCCTAACTGCAGGGAGCCGTCTGTCAATCAGCATAAAGTTGGCAGTCACGCATCTTTGACAGAGCAGTCGGGAAGAGGAAGAGCTGTTCTGTTGACGTGAAGCAGCAGAATCGCTGTTAGGAGCGGTCCAGGAGCAATCTGAGCCACCACAGGGTAGAATAAGCACGAAATAAGCAATTACCTGCCTGATAGTTCTTAGGCTCATTGCATTTTTCTATCTCACCCTGTAGGAGTCACCTTCTCTTCAACCAAAAAGAGAAGGTGCATATCCACCGACATTGTGATGCGCCAGCTTCCAGATCCAATTGCAGATAAAATTATGATTTTATTGTTAATCCATTAAAAAGATATACACATTGCAAAAATAAAATAAATAAAGGTGGAGACCTCTGTGAAACCTACACGTTTCGATCGCCAAACGTTCTTCGTCCTGCTATAGAAATACATGTAGGGAGTTACAATTTACATGCTCGACCGCGCCATCATATGGGCGTGTTGATCGTTCCTCACGCCCAATTTTCTAAGTAAAGAAATGATAGGGTGTGGGAATAACAGAATAAAAACAAGTGATCTAATCTTGAAAAGTAGGCAGTGTGTATAAAAAATACACAAAGATGATACAAACAATATGATATATACATTAACATAAAATCAAAAACATAATAAAAGAAAAGTGCTAAACCTGTGTCAGAGAAATAGCTCAGAGCTTAGCGCAAGGAAGCACTCCTTAGAAGAACTCCTTAGGAAAACAGATACAACTACAGCAAGCTGTACCTTCCAGGACTGACCAATGACCAAAATCCAAGCTCTGATTTAATAAGATCACGGTTACACCCACATACCTTCTATTGGTGAGCTCATATAAGGACTTGTCATAGGTGTGCTAGATCTTTTAGAAGTTTATGAGATTCCCAACTTTCAGGATATCTTCGCCCATGGAGGTCTCGGGCGGGAAATATCATGGTCATGTTTTCTATCATGATTTTACCTTTCTATAGAGATGAAACATGGCATGGATAGCATTATCCATCTAAACGATATTAAGTTGGGGGTGTTCGGCTGGCCTTACAATGATGTGAGTGAATGCATTATGATCGTCCCTTTGCTACGATGTCGAAAATACATCTCCCATGAATATTGGATCGATGCAAACCCCAATATTCATCACTGACCACAGTCTTCAGAGTGTCTGAGACAAGTCCTTTGAAAAGAGGAAGCCCTTGCTTCGGAAATGTACTTATCTGCCTCTGAGTATGCAAATTCTAGACTTGTTGGCTGGTTCTCATCAGATTCTTTGCTGAATTTACCTGACCACGGCAGGAGGCCCTACGTCAATAGAGGTTGAAGTGTCAGCTCTTTCTCACTTTTCTAGTTATAATCCTATATGTTCAATGTGAGGGTGATATGTCCCCTCTCCAGAGATGTCTTTTTGGATTTTACAATTTTTCTTTACGACAGGGTGCAAAATTACCCTCCCCACCCCCAACCAGGATCAAACTGGGGTGTCTGGGGCCCCAATAGGAATTGATTCTAGGGGCCCACACTACAGCTGTATATGAAAACCTGTTAGCCATTATCTCGATTATAGTGGAGCGTCGGCTGTAAAATACAGGAGGCTCCTGCACCTTTTACTGTGCGATACCATAACTGGGATGTACAATTACGGTAATTTGCAGTAAAGGACTTTGTTGGTGAAAACAAGTTATGACCATAGGATCCACAGGAGAGGTGATAACTCCATAGGATCCACAGGAGAGGTGATATCTTATTGGTCAGTGATTGATTGGTCTAACCATTTGGGACTGTACCGATTGGAAGAATGGGGAATTTTTATCCCTGACAGGGCACTTTTATTCCTATTGTAAAATGGAGCGGCAGATCGGGTGTGTCATCTTCTCTGCCAGAAAAAGCCAAGTGCAGTGCTCATATAAAATACATATAATACAGACTGTCTTTGATGTGAGCTCAGGAGCAGATGATGGGAGTGTTACAGATTCCCCTTTAAAAAGGACCTTTTGCTGACAGCCTCTTCACATGGAAGCTCTGTGCTTTGCTCCTGCTCTGCATCCTTTCATTTCCACCTATTAGCAGTGAAATATTGATTCTTTCACACCAAAGGCTGGGGGAAAGTACACAGAAAAGCTTAAAGTGCACTCAGACATGACCAGAAGCAAGCATCAGAAGGAGCAGAGTCCAGATAGTGGGCCTTCCAACATGGCGCCTCCTCCCCCACACCAGCCAGAGTGAGAGATGCTGAGGCTGCTGCAGCAAAGCTGGGGAGATTTGCCAGACTGACCTTGGATTCTGACCCTTCAGATGATTTACAACCTGATCAGGTATGCTCACAGAGGAAGAGAGATACAGAGACTGTGCAGGTGAGGCAATGTGGCACCACTCTCACAGCAACAGTTAAACAGAGAAGTGCAGGAAATGCAGACCACTAACAACACCTATGGAGAAGTCAATGATTCTGGGCAAGAGCCTACACGACAAGATGTTTTCTCTGCTGGAAAATCCTGTAGCTTCTCATTAGAAATTCTCAACAAACACATGGGAGGGCTTAGAGAGGACATTAATCTCATCAGACAAAACATGAAGAAAATAAACAGCCGAGTCAATGAGTTGGAGGAAAGAGTGAGTTCTGTTGCGGACCAAATGCCTACTATACATAAATATCTCAGGAGAGGTCTTCAGAATATCAATGCCCTTCTCAAGAAGGTTGATGACCTAGAGAATAGGCATCGGCGAAATAACATACGTTTAGTCGGGGTTCATGAAAAAGCGGAGGGTCGTAATTCAGTTGATTTTTTTTTAATCCTGGCTGACTACAATGTTCGGCAAAGACACTCTCTCTCAATTTTTTGCAATTGAAAGAGCTCACAGAGTTCCTACACGTCCTTTGCCACCGGGTGCTCCACCAAGACCTGTACTCATCAAATTACAAAATTTTAAAGAGAGAGACCTTATCCTACGAAAGGCCAGGGACCACTCTTCACTTACCCTTGATGGAAGAAAAATATCTATTTATCCTGACTTTTCAACAGAAGTTCAGAAGAAGAGGGTCAAGTTCTGGGATAGAAAAAGGAGGCTCTGTGAAAAGCAAATTTCCTATTCTATAATCTACCCTGTTCGGCTTAGGGTGGAGTTCATATGTTTGACTCCCTTCCAGATGCTTTATCATGAATGGATGCCAAAAAGAGATCTCTGCGAAATGGAGCTGGATGAGAGACTTCTCCTTGAGGCGGTTTTCTCCAAGCACTTTTCATATACCATTATGAAAAAATGCCTATCCCTGAATCTATTCCGTTATTCTATTATGAGCGGGAAATGTTGAGCTATGATGAGTTATGTACCTGCCTTATTGTACATACAAAGTATTCTTATTTTGTGAGTGGAGCATCTGTGGAGAAAATCTTTTTTGACAGAAAACTTCATCCACTATACATTTACTTTCAATTATCTGGGTATTTTTCTTGTTTTAGGTTTCTCTTCATCCACTATAAGTTCATGCTCAAAACTTATAATTCTGCTCTTCATCCGGCTAAACAAGTCAACTTTACCACTCTCATCACATCTCTAGCCAACAATCCTAAACGACTCTTTGAAACCTTCCACTCCCTCCTGAGCTCTAAAATACAGACCCCGTCACAAACCTAAGCGCTGACGATCTGGCCACTTATTTCCTACAAAAAATCAATCATATCTGTCAAGACATTTTTACACAATCCCCTCAGAGTCTGGATTCCCTTCCCTCCCGCACCTCAAGTTCACTTTCCATCTTCGAGCTGGTCACAGAAGAAGAAGTGACCAGACTCCTCACTTCTTCCCGGCCTACAACCTGCAACAGTGACCTTATTCCCTCACAGCTCATTCAGTTCCTTTCCCCAGCTGTCACTGTGGAGGTTTCACCAATTTAAGATACACTAGGTAACTGCTCTCCTCCTAATTAAAGATGTCCGAGTGAATGCAAATCAACCAAATTTGCTAATATGGTTGAAAAACTTCACTCAGAGACTAAACCACGCAAAATGACATACTTTATCATGTAGACATGGGGTTATATAGTATTCTACTTCTAGGTGGGATTAGTAAAATTCATTGCTCCTTCTGATAACTTGGCACACTGCAATTTGCTTATCCATGTATCTCCTGGCCTCAGTAACACCTTAGGAATTCTGATGGGATGGGTGAAGTCGTCTCTCAGCGCCATCTTTGCCAACTCGACATGAATCTCTCTGTTATCAGCCATGCACATACATATGTCATTCCCAGGAAATCATTTAGTTGTTCATGTCTACAATAAGGCTGTGTGCCCACGATGCGTTTTTTAAGCGTTTCCGCAGCGGCAATTCCGCTGCAGAAACGCTTAAAAACGCTTGGTAGAAGGCCTGCCATGTTCCCCAATGATAATCCGCATGTGCTGTGCACATGCTGCAGAAATTTCCGCTGCGTCTTATCATTGCGGAAAAAAACGCAGCACGATCAATTATTTTGCGGAAGCGCTGCGTTTTCGCCGCCATTGACTTGCATTGGAACGCATGGAATCCGCATCACTGGATCTGTACATGCACATTCCATGCGTTTCAATGTGCGGATGGTACCCGGGTCTGGAGAAGAGGAGACTCTCCTCCGGACCCAGGTACCATAGTACCTGTAAAAAAAAGAATAAAATTAAAAATATATATATTATACTTACCTTCTGATGGCCCCCGGTGTGCTTGTCTTGGCTTGCCGGCAGATCGCGGTGGACTCAAGGACCTGCGCTGATGTCATTTAGTCATGTGACGGCAGGTCCTTCAGTGTACCGCGAGCTGCCGGCAAGCTGAGACGCATCGGATAAAGACACCGGGGGCCATCAGAAGGTAAGTATGACATTTATTTTTTATTTTTTAACATTCTTTCGGACACACTATATAAATCCATGCCGTTTGCATGGATTTATATAGTGTGACCAAGTTGTCAAGCAATTTCCAAGTGATGTTAAAATCGCTTGGAAAGCGCTTTTCAATGCACATGCGGAAATGCATGTGAAGAACGCTTCACATCCGCTTGTCCCTGGCAGGAAAAACGCACGTAAAATCCGCATGTACAATCAACATGTAAAATCCGCATGTACAATCCGCATACATTTTTTCTGCCAGGGAGATGCAGAAACGCTCAGGAAAAATCCAGAGCATTTCTGCATCGTAGGCACATAGCCTGAGAACAGAAACTGTTATATATCATTAACTATTAACATAATCAATGTACATATACACATTTGCATACATACATATGACGCGCCCCTGGGCCTGCTGTGTCGCGCAGCGTCTCGCGCACGGGGGCTTACCCGGAACCGGATCAGATGAGGGTTGTAGTCTCCGAGTGGCGGGGACCCGGTCCGTGCCCAGGGAGTCAACTCAGTGTGTGGCAGTCTTGATAGATGTTATTTGAGTGTCGACTACGCCACCCGTTGATTTGCAGCTATGGAGCTGCCGCTGCAGGGCAGACCGCTGAGGCCGGTGTAGAATTGTGCAGCGTGATAGTATAACCCCCAACGGGAGGGGTATGGCCTCAGGGCAGCCGACGTGGAAGATGAGGGTAGCAGGAACCACTCAGAGACGGTGCGGTGTAATTCAGGGTCTTTACTGGTAACAACGATAGACCCTCCCGGAGTACTTGCTAGCGAACGGGGCCTGGTCAGTCCTTGAGCAGATGGGATCTCCCCTGGCCAGGCGGAGTTGTAGGCCTCCCAAACTGACTGTACTCTTCTGGCTACCTTGCTAGAAGCGGATATAAGTAGCCCACGTCCCTGAGTGTACCGTGTGGTGCTCACCCGTATGGCCGGTGACTCGGGGCCTTCTAATGGCTTCCGCTCCACGATGGCGGCGCTGGTCCCACGCGGGTGACCGTGCCTTCGGGTTTCTGGGCCTGAGGACCTGAAATCCCCTGCCGGTCGGCTTCTGCTGCTGGGTAAGAGTTAGTCCCCACAGCCTCGGACGCCGGGTCCGGTAAGAAAGCTTCTCAGTCAGGGCGAGCTCTGCAGCTGCCAGCCCCTGACTTGTAGTAGTATTGCTCCCACTGAGCTTCTGCTGTTTCTTCCTGTAACTGTTTCTTGTCTCTACTCTCCTTGACTGACTAACCCTGCTTCAGCCCCGGGTTTATATAGGGGAAGGTCTTCCCCTCCCAAGACTGGGCAGGAGGTGTGGCATGCACAGGATCCCTGACCAAAGGACCTCCCACCTGCTCTCAGACATAACATTACATTACTGTGGGAAACCAGACCCCTGGGGTGCCACATTCCCCCCTAGTAAAATTTAGTACTCTGGGACTAAACATATTTTAGAAAAACATAACAAGATATAACAACAATAATAGTACAATAAGAAGAAACATATAAAGGTGGTCACGGCATGTCCGTAACCGGGTGTAGTCTTTGAAGAAAAGCAAGGTGTCCATTTCACCAAAACAGGGAGACGTAACCAGGTAGGGGTTTGTCCTGCCCCGAGTCCTTAACAGTCTTTAGTCCGTCCTGGGTTACGCTCCAACTATGTACAAAGGATTCCCGGTAAATCCACCAAGGACTCCTACAAATAACTAGAAACACAAAATTATACACAAGCAACAATACACAGGTAAACATAAATAAAACAATTTATACACTTCAAATCCTCCAACGTGCGGGTAACTGGCCTCTAGTGGACCTACGGAGCTGACTGTCTAGCCCTGAACTACAGGGTGTAGGAGCTGTCAAGGGTAAACTGGGCAGCTGTCTACCGGCTCTTTGGCTCACTAGGGATATGGCAGGCTCACTGCAAGCAGAGGGTTGATCCTCCTGGTCTGCGGGTGTGGGGTCTTCTGCCTCCTGGACCGGCTGTTCTTCCAGCTCTACCTGTTGCTCCGTAGGTGCTTGGGATGCTGGTTGGAGGAAGGTGAGTACGGTTACCACAACTGCACCATTGACTTGAGTCCAAGACCGAGGGAAGTCCCCGAGCACAGTACTAACCATATCTTCCCTTTTCTCTACGGGTCGATGGTCTTCTTGTTCCTCTTCAGGGTTCCTCAGTTGTTCGGGACACTTCTTCAGGTGGTCCCGGGATACAATGGCTGTAGTTTCCCCTCCGTCTTTACTGATGGTACAAACCTTCGGGTTCTCGTGGCTTGAGGGCAGTACAGTGTACGGGTCCTTCTCCCACTGGTCGTCCAACTTGTGGAGCCGTCTCTTCCTCTTCAAGACCTGCTCTCCGGGTACCAGGGGAACAGCGGGAGCATACTGGTTGTAAGTTTTCTCTTGTCTTTCCCTAGCCTGACATAGACTTCACTCCACGCTCTCCTGTACTCTCCGGTACTGCTGCTGCCTCTCTGTGTCCCAGTCTGCTTCTGGTGAAGTGTCCTCGGGTGTCAGGACTCCCATTTCCAGGTCAACAGGTAACTTACCAGGTCTTGCCCTCATTAGGTAAGCCGGGGTACAGTTGGTGGAACCTACCGGGATGTGGTTGTATAGGTCCACCAGATCGGGCAGCTTCTCAGGCCACAGACTGCGTTCTTCCAGGGGCAACGTTTTCAGAAGATCCATTACCACCTGGTTCATTTTCTCACAAAGTCCATTAGTTTGCGGATGATAGGGTGTCATCCTTATCTTCCGGCAGCCATACAGAGTGCAGAATTCTTGGAAGACCTCCGCTTCAAAGGCAGGTCCCTGGTCTGTCAACACTTGGTCCGGGTACCCGTGTGGACGGCAGAAATGCTGCTGGAAGGCTCTCGCTGCTGTTCGAGCTGTTAAGTCCTTGACGGGGACGACAACCAAGAACCGGGTGTAGTGATCCACGATGGTTAGTGCGTAGACGTAGCCACTTCTGCTTGGGGTCAGTTTTACATGATCCAAGGCTACCAGTTCCAACGGCTGCCGGGTGACGATGGACTGCAGGGGAGTCTTCTGGCTGGCACGATCCTTCCTTCTTAGGTTGCACGGGCCACAGTCTCTGCACCACTTCTCAATGGTTCCCCTCATGCCTACCCAGTGGAATCGCTCGCGCAGCAGGAACTCCAGCTTCTTCCACCCGAAGTGTCCAGCTCCGTCGTGGTATGCCTCCATCACCATGGCTGCGTCTCTTCGTGGCACCACTACTTGCCAGAGTAGTTCATGCGTCCGGGAGTTAACCATTCTGCGGCACAACCTCCCCTTGTAAAGGAACAGTCGACTCCTCTCTGCCCATAGTTGTTTGGCTTCCTCCGGAGCGTCTGGTTCAAGGCAAGCCTCCGGGCGAGTCAGCATCTCCTTCACCAGTCGGACGGCAGGGTCGCTGTCTTGCGTTTCCGCCCAGTTGTAGTGAGGTAAGGGGTTCAACGTAGCAGCCTGCTTATTCCTTACCCGGTGGGAGTACTGGATAGTCCCATGACGGTGGAACGCAGGGAGTTCAACTTCTTCCAGTCCCTCCGGATCTTCTCCTTCGTCCGGCAGGTTGGGCATCCTGGACGGGGCGTCCGCGTTGGTATTGGAGCGTCCGGCCCGGTATTTGATTGTGAACTCGTAGTTGGACAGACGGGCCATCCACCTCTGCTCCAGGGCACCGAGTCTTGCCGTGTCCAGGTGTGTCAACGGGTTGTTATCCGTGTACACGGTGAACCGGGAAGAAGCGAGGTAATGCTTAAAGCGCTCGGTGACTGCCCATACTACGGCCAGGAACTCTAGCTTAAATGAGCTGTAATTCTCGGGATTCCTTTCGGTGGGTCGCAGCTTTCGGCTGGCGTAGGCGATTACTCGTTCCTTCCCCTGTTGGATCTGGGACAGTACAGCTCCTAGCCCGATGTTACTGGCGTCGGTGTAGAGGATAAAGGGCTGGCTATAATCCGGGTACGCCAGGATTTCGTCCCCCGTGAGGGCCATCTTCAGCTGGCGGAAGGACTCTTCTTCCAGCTCCTCCCATTTGAAGGGCGGCTTCTGGTTCTTGGCCTTCCGGGACTGGCCTATCAGGAGGTCCTGCATAGGTGCTGCCTTTTTGGTGAAACCGGGAATAAACCTTCGGTAGTAGCCTACCAACCCGAGGAACTGCCGCACTTCTTTTACGCTGGAGGGGCTTGGCCATTCCTTAATTGCGGTGATCTTATCAGGGTCGGGAGCCACTCCGTCAGCGCTCACCACGTGTCCCAGGTACTGCACCTTTGGTTTCAGGAGGTGACACTTGGAGGGTTTCACCTTTAGGCCGTAACTCGCCAGAGCTTCGAACACTTCCGCCAGGTGTTTCAGGTGGTCCTCATACGTCTTGGAATATACGATGACATCGTCCAGGTACAACAGGACCGTCTCGAAGTTTCTGTGGCCCAGACAACACTCCATTAGTCGTTGGAAGGTTCCTGGTGCGTTGCAGAGTCCGAACAGCATGCAGGTGAACTCGCTAAGTCCCATCGGGGTGGTGAATGCGGTCTTCTCCCGGTCCGCCTCTGCTACAGGAACCTGCCAGTACCCGCTAGTGAGATCCAAGGTAGAGAAGAAGTTAGCAGATCTTAAAGCAGCCAATGACTCCTCTATCCTTGGTAAGGGGTACGCATCCTTGTGTGTGATACGGTTGATTTTCCGGTAATCTACACACATCCTCATGGTGTTGTCTTTTTTTTCTGACTAAGACTAGTGGAGCTGCCCAGGGGCTACAGCTATCCCTGATCACCCCAGCCTCCTTCATGTCTCTAAGCATCCCCTTGGCGTGTTGGTAGTGTGCAGGGGGTACGGGTCGATACCTCTCTTTTATGGGAGGATGGTCTCCCGTGGGGATGTGGTGTTCTACCCCCTTGACTCGCCCGAAGTCTAACGGGTGTTTACTAAACACTCTCTCGTACTCTTGAACCACCCGATAGACTCCCTGTTTCTGATGTGAGGGAGTGGAGTCAGTACCCAAATGTAGTTGCTGACACCAGTCCTCCTTTGTTTTCTTAGAGCTGTTACCTTCCTCCGGGTGAGATGGAGGCAAGGGTTCCACAGATTGTATAGCATTTTGGTTAATGGTATATAATTTGGCTAGCGTGGCATACCGGGGCAGGTACACTTCCCTCTTCCCGATATTGATTATGCGAACGGGCACCCTCCCATGGCGTACATTAACCACCCCCCGTGCTGTCAAGATGGTGGGCCTACTGTCTGAGTAAACTGGTTCTACCATTGCCTGGTAATCTCTACCTCTCAGACCAATAGCTGCCCGGCACCAAATCATCATTTCACTTTTTGGGGGCATGGCAATAGGAAAAGGGTCACACATTCTTACGCTACCAATCTCACCGCCGGAGAGTTCCACCTGTTGCCGTCGCATCAGTGCCCGGATCTCTTTCTGGAGCACCCGCTGCTCGCCGGAGCTGGCGTTCTTGGCAACCTGCTGTAAAAGGAAAATCACCTCTGCAAGACAATTTTCAATTACATTAGTTCCTAGAGTTATTTTTGGGTGACTCTCATGTTTGTCAATATCTACAATGATCAGTCCCTGTGCTGCCAGTTCGACTCTACCGATTTTGATGGTCACCTCTTTAAATCCGATCTGTGGCACGGGCTGGCCATTGCTGGCGATGATACTCAAGTCGTCGTCAGGGTAGCGGGTAATATCCGAGTCATTCCAGTACTGCTTAAAGAGCACGTACGGGATGGTGGTGACCTGTGACCCGGTGTCCAGTAGGGCACTCATGGGAATGCCATCCAGTACCACAGGCAAGACTGGACGTCCTCCCACATATCTGTCGCGCCAGTTCGATGGGCCTGGTGATCTTTTTCCTGGGGGTTGGCCCTCTACCCCAGGTTGTGCCCGTTTAAAGAACAGTACCTTGCCATATGTCCGGGTTGATTGCAGCGGCGGCAGATGGGTCGTCCGTCTTCGCTGTATCGGTCACTGGGTCTTCCTCTGGCCGGTGGGGTCCTCCTTGGTCGACGCCACGGGATGTCCTCCGGTCCGGATGCCAGCTGGATCTTCCCTGGGGTGGAAACCTGTAAAGACTGCACAGTTCGGGTTAGCGCAGCAACGCTCTTAGCTAGCTCTTGGACCTGATGGTGTAGGTCTGGAGCCGGGTCATTGTCCAAAGCCTGCGCATCAGCTCCCACAGGCCCTGCCGACAAGGGCGCCGCCTCCTGGTGGTAAGTGATAGCTGGGCGCCTGTGGGTCACAACGCCACCCGGTGCCGGTTCTCGGAGCACCCGGATGGCTCTGTCCTTGAACTGTGCAAAGCCCAGATGGGGATCCTGTAAGGCCATCGCCCGCAACTGGGTTCGGTGGGCATTACAATATAGTCCCTCTATAAATTGTTCGGTCAACAGCCTGTCCTCGTTTCCCACTCCATCAGGGTCGGTCTGCTTAATGGCCCTCAGGGCCTCTTGTAGGTTTAGTGCATAGTCCCTTATACTCTCATGCGCTCGCTGCTTGCAACCGTAGAATCTAAGCTTAATCTCGGCTGAGGTGCGGGTATCAAAGGTATCCTTCAGCCGGGTTAGTATCCCTGCGACAGTCTTCCTCCCAGGTGGCCAGGATTTTACTTCCCTTTTGGCTGCCCCGGTTAGTTGGGCCACCAGGATGCTCACTTTTTGCTCTTCTGTGAGGGGGTACACCTGGAAGAGGCTATCCAGCTTTTCTCTAAAGTCATGCAGGGTATGTGACTCCCCTGAGTACTGGGGTAGCCAAGCTGCTCCCGGGATATAGGGCATGGTGAAGGGCATAACTGCAGCAGCGGTGGCGCTGGCGGGGGTTGAGGCAATGAAGCTCTCCTCCGCATCCGACATCTTCCTCCCCCCTAGTGGACCGTGGCCTACCTTGCGATGATCCTGTTCCGTAGGCCGCGGCTCCGCAGTAGATCGTCAGGGTTGAGGACCTTCCGTCGCGCTCCGGTGACGTCGGCGTCTGCTGGGCTCCTTCCAGGACCTTACGCAACGTCCGGACGTGAGGCGGGGCTTCAGTTCTCGCGCGCTTTCGGAGTCCACGCCCCTCTTCTTCCCGCGCGGCGTCCTCAAGATGGCGTGCAACGGCGGGAAAACTCCACGGATGGCGGGAAGAAGGCTGAAGATGGCGCCGGATGGCGGGAATCTTCACAGATGGCGGGAAGAAGGCTGAAAATGGCGCCGGATGGCGGGAATCTTCACCGATGGCGGGAAAACTTCACGGATGGTAAGTTTTAAAAGTCTCTTTTTCAGGCACGCAGTACCCGGTGGTTGCGGGCACGAAATCCTGCCGACTACGCCAAAGTTGACGCGCCCCTGGGCCTGCTGTGTCGCGCAGCGTCTCGCGCACGGGGGCTTACCCGGAACCGGATCAGATGAGGGTTGTAGTCTCCGAGTGGCGGGGACCCGGTCCGTGCCCAGGGAGTCAACTCAGTGTGTGGCAGTCTTGATAGATGTTATTTGAGTGTCGACTACGCCACCCGTTGATTTGCAGCTATGGAGCTGCCGCTGCAGGGCAGACCGCTGCGGCCGGTGTAGAATTGTGCAGCGTGATAGTATAACCCCCAACGGGAGGGGTATGGCCTCAGGGCAGCCGACGTGGAAGATGAGGGTAGCAGGAACCACTCAGAGACGGTGCGGTGTAATTCAGGGTCTTTACTGGTAACAACGATAGACCCTCCCGGAGTACTTGCTAGCGAACGGGGCCTGGTCAGTCCTTGAGCAGATGGGATCTCCCCTGGCCAGGCGGAGTTGTAGGCCTCCCAAACTGACTGTACTCTTCTGGCTACCTTGCTAGAAGCGGATATAAGTAGCCCACGTCCCTGAGTGTACCGTGTGGTGCTCACCCGTATGGCCGGTGACTCGGGGCCTTCTAATGGCTTCCGCTCCACTATGGCGGCGCTGGTCCCACGCGGGTGACTGTGCCTTCGGGTTTCTGGGCCTGAGGACCTGAAATCCCCTGCCGGTCGGCTTCTGCTGCTGGGTAAGAGTTAGTCCCCACAGCCTCGGACGCCGGGTCCGGTAAGAAAGCTTCTCAGTCAGGGCGAGCTCTGCAGCTGCCAGCCCCTGACTTGTAGTAGTATTGCTCCCACTGAGCTTCTGCTGTTTCTTCCTGTAACTGTTTCTTGTCTCTACTCTCCTTGACTGACTAACCCTGCTTCAGCCCTGGGTTTATATAGGGGAAGGTCTTCCCCTCCCAAGACTGGGCAGGAGGTGTGGCATGCACAGGATCCCTGACCAAAGGACCTCCCACCTGCTCTCAGACATAACATTACATTACTGTGGGAAACCAGACCCCTGGGGTGCCACACATACACATAGATTATTCCATGATCTCTATATTAATTCACACTGATTAGGTAATCTATTAAAATAAAATAATTGATTTTCTATAATATATATATTTTACCTTGACATCACTACCCACCTAACTAAAATATTTGACCTCTCTCTTTCTTCAGGTATCTTTCCCTCCTCACTTAAACATGCCATCATTACCCTTTTACTGAAAAAGTCATCCCTGGACCAGAACTGCACTGCTAACTACAGACCGGTCTCTAATCTTCCCTTCATCTCTAAACTCCAGGAACGCCTGGTCCATTCCCGCCTAATCCGCTATCTCTCAGATAACTCTCTTCTCGACCCTTTACAATCCGGTTTCTGCTCCTCACACTCTAATGCAACTGCCCTCACTAAAGTCTCTAATGATCTACTAACAGCTAAATCTAATGGTCACTACTCCCTGCTGTTTCTCCTGGATCTCTCTGCCGCTTTTGACACTGTAGATCATCAGCTCCTCCTCACTATGCTCCGCTATATAGGCCTCAAGGACACCGCTCCCTCCTGGTTCTTCTCCTACCTCTGACCGCTCCCTCACGGTATTTTTTGCCGGCTCTTCTTCCTCTAATCTTCCTCTTACTATCGGGGTTCCACAAGGATCAGTCCTAGGTCCCCTCCTCTTCTCCTTGTATACTGCTCCTATTGGACAAACCATCAGCAGATTTGATTTCCAGTACCATCTCAATGCTGATGACACCCAACTATACACCTCTTCACCTGACATCACCCCCACTCTAATACAAAATACCAGTGATTGTCTGTCTGCTGTCTCTAACATCATGTCTTCCCTCTATCTGAAACTGAATCTCTCCAAAACTGAACTCCTTGTTTTTTCTCTCTCTACTAACCTACCTATACCTGACTTTTCAATTTTCTTGGGTTGCGCCACCATAACCCCCAAGCAGCAAGCTCGATGTCTTGGAGTCATATTTGACACACAACTTTCCTTTATCCCCCATATACAATCATGTAATGCAGGTGCGGGAATGCAACGCACAGAGACACAAGGCGAGAACAGTCTGAGATGAAAATAAACAATTTTATGCAACAGGTATTCTGAACAAGGGATTAGTAACAAGGGTAATGAACAGTAATTCAATATATCATCAAAAGGCAAAATCTCTCAAAATAAGACGCAGTCTCTCAAAGTAAGGTGAAGCCTCTCAAAGTAAGGTGAAGCCTCTCAAAGTAAGGTGAAGCCTCTCAAAGTAAGGTGAAGTCTCTTAAGTAAGGTGCAGTCTCTTTAGTAGGGTGAAGTCTCTTAAGTAAGGTGAAGTCTCTTAAGTAAGGCGAAGTCTCTTAAGTAGGGTGATGCCCTCAGTCATGGGAGACACCACGTAAGTTCTTTAACTGTACATTTGGCCCTAGCAGGGGTCATCGATTATTCACGCTAGGCCGTGAGTCTCTTCCGCATAAATTCAATTAGATCACGTTGTGCTCCTTTAGTCCCAACCGTTTCCCTCCCAACCTGATTATCTAAACCCAATTGTCCCCGGTACTGTGGGTGAACAGTGGAAGTGACGGCCCTGTTCACGTATGCAGCTCCTCCGCTTCCGCTGGCGTGACTTTCCAGGGGCAACCGTCTCTCAACTCCTCTCTGCTTGGCTGTTGGAGGCAGTCTCTCGAGCCTTGGATAGGGGGATCCAGGCCTCGTCTGTCGGCGGGCGACTTCGGGTTCCGCAAACTCACTCAGCACCGCAATTATGTTCCTAGTCTCCTCAGCAAGCACAGCACTCAGGTAACATCCGCTAGATATCCGGAGCTCTTTTACCGGTGCCCGGCTGTGGCACCTCACAGGCCTCTGGCTTAGGCCTGTCATGTGGGGTTTCTCATGACGCAGGGAACACATCTGCTCCTTTCTGCTGCTTGGCGCCAAAGACCCCTCAGGTTTGGTGCGCTGGCCTCTTATTTTCCGGAACTCCTTCCTGGAAGTCACCTGATCAGGTCCAGCGTCTGAACTTGCTCTCCCTGCAACTTCTCTTGCATATCTTGGTTCCGCTTGACTGCGTCTGACCAGTAGATGGCAGTCTCTTTCCATCCTTAAAACATCATGTAGAAGTTCTTTTACAAGCTCTCTTGACTGGGCTACAATCACTCACTCACTCATGTCACCTGCACCTTAAAAACATCTCCAGAACCCCACATTTTCTCACCTTTGATACTGAAAAAACTCTTACTGTCGCTCTTATTCACTCTCGTCTGGACTACTGCAACTCTCTTCTAATCGGTCTCCCTCTAAACAAACTTTCTCCTCTCCAATCCATTCTGAATGCAGCAGCCAGGGTCGTATTTCTATCAGGCCGCTTCACCAACGCCTCTAACCAGTGCCAGTCATTGCACTGGTTACCCATTCACCACAGAATACAATACAAACTCATCTCTCTCACCCATAAAGCCCTCCACAGTTCTGCACCACCCTATATCTCATCCCTCATTTCTGTCTATCACCCCTCCCGTGCCCTCCGTTCTGCAACTGATCTAAAACTAACATCCTCCTAAATCCCAACCTCGCAGGGGGAGGGGATTTTACCACCTACCTCCACCCTTTCTGGGATAAATTCCATACTGGAAATATTTTTCAAAATGCACAATATACATCTCTACATTATCTGCTAGAGGAGGTAGGCATAGTGGACCTATGTAGAGTACGGCACACTGATGTCAGACAATATTCCTGTTACTTCGCCTCCCATCATTCTTTGTCAAGAATAGACCAAGCTATTGGCTTTGAATCAATCATACCCTATATTAAATCGGTGAGGTATCTGCCAAGGAGTGTCTCTGACCACTCGCCTATACAGGTACAACTGCAGATGGGTGCTGTGAGGTCTCCGGGGGACTATACATGGCACATCAATCCTTTTTGGCTGCAACTAATTGGTCCTACTCTTAGCTCTAGAATCTTAGAATATTTTCGTTTTAATGATGGGTCGTCATCTACGAGATTTATATGGGATGCTATTGTGGGGGTCGTGATGACATTCCACTCGTCCTGCAGTCACTCTAAATTCAAACTATGAGCATGGGTCAACCATTCAAAGAATGAGTCAGACAACAAGCTGGTTCAAGCTCAGAGCATGCTCAGAAGACTACTACAGTCAACGTCCTCAGCATTGTTCTGCGTTTATTTTTACATACACAAATCTAAATACACTACATAATGGGAGGGAAAAGGGGTTGTCCGGGGCGGGGTAAACCATGAAAGTCCAGTGTCTGGCCACTCCTGATTGGTCCACATCTCCTTATCTCAGTCTCTGGGCAGATATTGCAGCCGTCAGCTTATAATCTTGTTTCGTTTCTCTGAAATAAGTCCTGGCAACACTGGAAATGTCTTAGTTTAAGTTTCGATTTGAGTATTACGTAGCAAGGAAAGCTTATTGTTATATGATACAAAATGGTGGTTAGTACATTAGCAAAAAAGCGTATAAAAGTTACAAAAGTATAAAAGTTACAAATATATATTCTCTTTTACCCCGACATTCCCCCCTAAACACTAAGCTTTCCCTTGCTTCGGGGCCTTTGAGACTGTCCATGTGTGGGGAGAGGGGAGGTGGATTTCTTCACCCAATCATCTTAGAAGCTGCCCCCTTATGGGACGCCCCCAGACAATCGAGCCCTATCCTGAATGACACATGGAGTTCTCCCAACTGATCCTAAACTGAATCTTTCAATTGGACTTTGTTATGGGGGGGTCTGGTCAGACTTGTTCAAAGGAGTGTATTTCTCTATATAAGGGGACTATGCAGCACAGGACCACCAGGCCCAATACTAGTAGACCTCCCATTACTAGACAAACTTGTTGGAGGAATCCCTTGAGCCCTCCCAACCAACCTGAGAAGAAGGAGGTATCTACCCCTGTGTGGTAGCTGTCCACCCTGGGACAGACAGTAAGCATATGGAAAGGATATAGAAGAAGGTAGTCATCTTTTATAGGCTCGTTCTGTCTCTCTTGCAGTGGGAGGTGTGAATCCAGGTGCTCCTGCCCTCAAGCTTCAGGGCCGTCGGGGTGGTGAGAAGCTGAGTGTACGGTCCCTCGAACCGCGGCTGGAGGCAGTCTTTCCAGACAAACTTCTTCACATACACTAGGTCGCCTGGGATGAAATCATGTACTGCATCACCTGTAGATTCTGGGAGAGAAGCAGATACTGGAGAGCGGGTGTTAGTCAATTCTTTAGACAAAGCAATTACAAATTTTACCACTCTATCATGTGTTTCAGACAACTCTTGGGGCCTAATCTCTCCTATCTTGGGTGGGGTCCTAAACAAAATTTTATAGGGAGTCAGCCCATGTTTGGCCTGAGGAGTGTGTGTGATATGATACAATACTATGGGGAGTGGGTCGGGCCAGGGGAGGGGATGATCTTAGGTCATTTTCAAGAGCTGGGTCTTGAGTGTGGAATTCATTCTCTCCACTTTGCCTGAACTGGCAGGATGGTATGGAGTGTGGAGGCCCAAATCTGTTCCCAACATGTTCCAGAGTTCTTCGTAGATATTTGCTGTGAAAGCTGGTCCTTGGTCCGATTCTATGACTTGGGGAACTCCAAATCTGCAGGCAATTTTAGTGATCAGTTTCTTGGCTGTGACTTTAGCAGTCATGTTGACAACCGGGTAGGCCTCGGGCCAGGCTGAGAACATATCCACGGCTACCAAAACGTACTCCTATTTTCTTGCTTTAGACATTTGGATATGGTCGACTTGTATTCTCTGCCAAGGGTAGTCTGGTTTAGCCAGGTGTTGGAGAGGGACCCGTGCCGTACACGTTGGGTTGCAGGTAGCGCAGACAGAGCAGGATTTTGAGTATGCAGTCACAGTGGAAGAGATTCCAGGTGCAAAGTACAGTTTCTTGATACATGCCAAGGCTTGATTCTTTCCTCTGTGTGTAGGCCCGTGAGCCCATGCTGCCGCAGCTGAGTACATGCGTCTAGGCAAGCAAGGCTTCCCATCCACTTGGTAAAGAGTCGAGTTGACCTTTGAATCTTTGCGACCTGCCAGCACGGCTCCTGCCGCTTTCCATTGCTTGACTTCTTCAGTGGGGGTTTTCCTTTGTTCCTCACACAATTTTTCTTCAGGCATCCTGACCCCTCTGGATTCCACCCGTGTCTCCGCTGGACTTGTATGGTCTTCCGCCGGCTGTTCCTTGGCTCTTGCTCTAGTGAGCGCCACAGCTACGGTTTGCAGAGTCTCTCCCATCTCTTCTTCCTTTTCCTGCCACTTTGATGACACATTCTTCACTGCTGCAGTCTTGGCTGCTTGGTCAGTTAGGTGGTTGCCCCTGGCTTCTCTGGATTCTAGTCTTCCATGAGCCTTGACCTTCATAACAGCAACCTGAATGGGTAGTTCCAGGGCCTTCATTAGGGCCTTAATCCATGAGACATGTTTCACTGGTGTACCTGCAGCTGTGATGAATCCTCTAGACTTCCACAAGAGTCCAGAATCATTGCAAATTCCATATCCATACCTGGAATCGGTATATATATATATTCGCCTTTGTTCCTGCTGCCAGGTGGCAGGCCTCTGTGAGAGCCACAAGTTCAGCTTCTTGTGCAGACATGTATGGTGGTAGAGCTTCAGCCTTCAGAACTGTTAGGTCTGTTGTGACAGCATATCCCGTGTGGAACTTCCCTTGAGGGTCTGCGAGCGGATGTGCCACCATATTCTCTGGAGCAGAAGTCTCTTCCTGCAAAATTTTTATACAATCATGAGGTTCCACCAATGGACCTTCACCCTCTTCACCTTCCCCCCTAGAAGGTGGAAGCAAAGTGGCAGGATTGATAGTCAGACATCTGGTAAATGTTATATTGGAGGGCAACAATAGGGAACACTGCAGCCGCAGGTGTCTTTGGTTGGTTAGATGTTTCGGAGATGTTTGTTGCAGAACAGCTGAGAGATCATGGCCGGCCTGTATAACTAGATCATGTCCAAGGACGATATCAGCTGACTTGTCAAAAAGGATGTGAGCAGCGTGGACCGCCTTAAGGCACGTGGGGGCAGTTCGGGCGACAGGGTCCAGGCGGGCTGAGTAGTAGCCCAAAGGCTGATACTTATGATCATAGCGTTGTGCTAGAATTCCAGAGGCATGACCTTCCGATTCCGAGACAAAAAGGTGAAATGGCTGAGTATAGTCCGGTAAGCCCAAGGCCGGGGCAGAGACAACAGCCTGTTTAAGGCGGTCAAAACATAGTCTGTGTTGATGAGAAACACGTGGATCTTCAGCATGAAACCAAACTGAGCCTTCATTCTTGAGACAGTCGTACAGAGGTTGCATGAGCTTTGAGGCATCAGGGATCCATTGCCTGCAGTAAGTGATGAGGCCAAGGAAAGTCTGCATAGCGGAGTAGGTGGTTGGGAAGGTGATATCCATGATGGCTTGTTTTCTTTCTTCAGTCAGATGTCTAGCACCTTGTGATATACAATGTCCGAGGAAAATGACCTTGGGCAGACACCATTGGACTTCGCCTTTCGAGACTTTACAGTTAGCTGAGTGAAGAAACCAGAGAAGGGATACTGACATCTCTGGCAAATTTTCTTCAGTGCTACAGAGTAAAAGATCATCCACATACTGTAGAAGGGTGACCTGAGGGTTCTCTTGAACCCATGGCTCCAGAATAGACTTTATAGAATGAGTGAATTGGTTAGGAGAGTTCTGGGCTCTTTGAAAGGTGAAAACAAAAAGAAACCACGAATCTTCATGTAAGGGTATACTGAAGAAGGAGTTGGCCAGATCTAACACCGTAAACAAAGTGGCCGTTGGAGGCAGCTGAGACAAGAGGGTGTTTGGGTTGGGTACCACTGGAGTTTCTAAAATGGTAGCTGCATTGACGGCTCTGAGATCCTGAACCAACCGGTATTTTGGAGGCTCTCCTGAAGCGGTTTTCCTTTTTACAGGAAAGAGGGGTGTATTGCATGGAGATACACATCTGACAAGGACTCCTGATTCCAGGAGGGAAACGATTTGGGTACCCAAGTGTTGTTCTTGTGCAGCCTTGAGGGGGTATTGTGGCAACCGTGGATACCTGTGTCCAGGCTTGAGGTGTACTCGGACCGGGGGAACCTGCAGGAGGCCGACGTCCTCTGGCCCACTGGACCACAGAGAGTTAGGTTGTATGGTCATCATCATGAGAGGGAAGGCTTTAAGAACACAGCGGTCTTCAGTCCCTTGTTCGGAATGAGGGTCCCGCAAAAGAAGCTCCATACCATGGTTTCCGAAGGTAATTATTGCCTTCATCCGCTCTAGGAGATTGGTTCCCAACAGATTGACAGGACAAGTTTCAGAGACCAAGAATCTTGTGAGTACTCCGGTGAACGGTCCTGCAGACACAGGGACTGTGAGTGGAGAGGAAATATGTTGGCCTTCCACCCCAACACAGGTGAGGGTATCCGGTGATAGGGATACAGAAGGAGGGAGCTGTGCAGAGGAAATGACAGATGTGGCCGCCCCAGTGTCCACCAGGAACTCCAGTGGTTGATGGTTCACCTGTAAAATGACAGTCTCTGAGGATGTGGTCAAGGCTACCACACTCCCAACATAACATTCATCCTTCAGAATCACGAGGTTGTCTTCTGTTTCTAGATGATCCCTTGTCATCTCTTCTGTCTTGTCTTCTATATGTGGGAGGAGTATCATCACCTGTGCCTTTAACCATTACCCACTTGATTCCATGTTGGTTGCCAGGGGGTGGGTAGCTTTCTTGAGCTTGATATAGCATGGCAGGAGCGGTTTTCTTCTTTGGCTTAGTATCCTTTTCCATTTTTAGCATGGCTTTTTGGAAAGCTTTGACAATGTTCACTACGTCGTTAAAAGAAGAAGAACGAATCTCGGGGCGTACCCTCAGAACGTCATCTCTGAGAGCGTCTTGTAGGCCATCTACTAGGGCCTGAACCAACAGGGCGGCCTGCATCTTGACGTGAGGACTGTATCCGAGATCCTCAAAATGCATGCTGAGTCTTGCAGCATATCTTTCCACAGATTCATCAGGGTCTTTTTGAACATCTTGTACAGACCCAGCTTGATCTGACAAGCGATCCTGAGCCCAGGCTTTTAACTGTTTCATGTATTCTAGGCCGGATTCATACGTACTAAGGGGTCCTGCTTTTGTGGAATCCATAGCCTTTTGAAAGCTCTCCGTTTTCGGCTAAGTGAGCCTGGCATTCTGCAGCCAGAGTAGAACCAGCAGCAAGGGCAATTTTACGAACCAATCCTCCAGCATGGCTCATACAGGTGTTTGCAGGGTTGACTATGGCCCCCACCCGATGTGTAAGGATGTCACCATAGCCTATTGACAGAGTGACAGGGCGTCCTGATGGGTCTACTAGATTCCGGGAGCGGCAGGGGTCCCAGACTTCTGAGGGGCTGGGGGGGTGGTGCTCTTTCAGCAGTTGCTTGGAGCAAGGGCCGGAGTATGGGCAATGAATGTGGGGCGGAGGATGCCATAGGAAACGTATGGGGTAAAGGGGGGGGGGCTGGAGTATCTTGAGCCCATCCCTCATCTGGCTCCGTATCGTCTTGAGTAACAGTATGTTGGCGGAGGGAGAGCAGTCTGGCCTGAAATTCTGGGGAGTTGAGGAGGATATCCCCAGGGTTGTGGGTGACTCCCATAGGAAACAGGGGAAGCGTCTCAGCATCGTGGACTGGAGCAGAGGGTATCACATTAGTTTCAGATGGGTACTCTGGGACTACGGGCTTTTCCACCTGTGCTGGTGGCTGGTAATATGCACCGGACGGATCTAGTAGTGGATATAGGCTGGATTGGGGCTTTCCGGGCCTCCCACAACAAGTAAGAGGTGTAGCAAGATGGCCGTGGGAGGGAGGAGTTAAAATGGAAGTGGGATTATTCTTGGAGGCAGGAAACGGTGTAGTAAGATGGCCGTTGGAGGGAGGAGGTGGGAGTGGGGGTGGGATTGTTCTTGGGGGCAGGGAAAGGTGTAGTAACAGGCATCAACGGGGTTACGGCCAATTTGAGGGCACATAACAAATCACAATCTGCAGCTTTCATGTATCCGAACAAAGGCTCGGCATTCTCTGTTCCCCCCTGCACCATCTACTCTAAGATGTGCCTGAGCCTGATGCAAAAGTCGTCACCCAACTTTCCCAACTTCTGTGTAACACATTCTTTCCAAACTGAAGACTAAAGCCTGCCTGTACTGGATAAGCTTATCATGTTATACAAATTCCTAACATTCTTCTTGCCTTCTTGCCTTCCCGTAACTCCACTAATTGGCTTAACTCCTACAGCAGCATTCCGCAACTTACGAGATCTTTCAAATTTGAATATACACAACATTTTCTTATAGAATGCAATGATCTGTCGCGACTCAGATCACTGGTGCAGCCGACAGGTCGCCACTCCTCAGTGTAGAGGCACCTCTCAATACACCGATAAGACAGAGAGTAACCTCTCAATCTGTCTCCTTTCCTAACACGGCATCACCCGTCAGTGTAGAGTCACCTCTCAATACACTGTTTCCTAACCTTGACTTTACAGCAGTCTCTGTATTAGACGAAGAATACTCCTCAATTCGTCACAGATTCTGACAGCACAACACCTTGCACTACAATTCAGGAATGCTTTGAAACTTCGACTATCAGTTACGGGAGGCAGCTATCTAAGAAAAGTACAGTGACCGGGGGAGGAGGAGGTGGTGTGCACACGAGCACGCGCAGGCATGCGACGTCACTCGGTTTAACACTTGCTGGTTCAGGACGTGGTGCGGGACGCCCAAGGTCTCACCACTCGACCGGTCACCCACCCAGATCCAACCTGACAACCCCACAGAAACCGCTGCGGCTGACACACAGGCAAGTGAGACATATAAAATATATCTCAACTTACCGTGTTCGATGGAGGTTGATCAGGCCTCAAATTCAGCCACCGCGGTCACCACCAGGGAAGTCAGCAATATGGGTCCAGGAGGGCGGCGTACCGCTAGCCACGCCCCACGTTGAGCGCCATTTGTGGGGGTCGTGATGACATTCCACTCGTCCTCCAGTCACTCCAAATTCAAACTATGAGCATGGGTCAACCATTCAAAGAATGAGTCAGACAACAAGCTGGTTCAAGCTCAGAGCATGCTCAGAAGACTACTACAGTCAACGTCCTCAGCATTGTTCTGCGTTTATTTTTACATACACAAATCTAAATACACTACATAATGGGAGGGAAAAGGGGTTGTCCGGGGCGGGGTAAACCATGAAAGTCCAGTGTCTGGCCACTCCTGATTGGTCCACATCTCCTTATCTCAGTCTCTGGGCAGATATTGCAGCCGTCAGCTTATAATCTTGTTTCGTTTCTCTGAAATAAGTCCTGGCAACACTGGAAATGTCTTAGTTTAAGTTTCGATTTGAGTATTACGTAGCAAGGAAAGCTTATTGTTATATGATACAAAATGGTGGTTAGTACATTAGCAAAAAAGCGTATAAAAGTTACAAAAGTATAAAAGTTACAAATATATATTCTCTTTTACCCCGACACTATGAAAGCATATGTACGGGAAATATGCATAGGGGAGATCAATACGATAAAATCCAAAATAAAGGAGTTAACCCAAAAATTGCAACAGAATGTTTGCGAAAAGGAGGCACAAGTAGAATGAAATGGGAAAATGCACAGAAAATATTGCCTGATCATTTGCTATCATTAGCTTCTCAGAAACAACTGTTTGTTAAGCAAAGATACTTTATAAAGCAAGGGTCTCAAACTCGGCTGGGTAGATGGTCCGCATTCTTTGCATGACAAAATGACATTTTTAGTGATATCATTTTTTTTTCTATACACCTTTTGAATTTGTCCTCATCTTGTATTAACCCCTTTACAGCCCATGACGTACAAATATGCGTCTGTGCCCTGGGCTTTAAGAGCCTGACCCGTATTAGTACGTCATGGCGATCGTGCGCGCACACAGGCTGTGCGGGCGCGATCGCCGCCGGGTGTCAGCTGATTGTCACAGCTGACTCCCGGTACTATGTGCAGGGAGCGGTCCCGCACTGCTCCCGGCACATTAACCCCCGCAATGCTGCGATCGAAGTCGATCGCAGCATTGTGGTGGCAAGGGGAGGTGATCGCAATACTCACCTCCTCTTCCGGCCTCCAGCGCTGTCTGCTGCGGCTTCCCGGGTGTTGCCATGATGACCCGATGTCGTCATGACAACAATCGGGTCACCAGACAGCAGGAAGATTGTTTGGTCATGCGCAGTGCATGACCGAACAATCTTCTCACTGTGCAGCGCTGACTGCCTGCATGGCTCAGGGATGGTGCTCCATCCCTATGCTATGCAGGCGATCAGAATAAAAAAAGTGAAAGTCCCAGAGTGGGACAAAGTAAAAAAGTGTAAAACCTCTCAGAAAGTGAAAAAAAATTTTAAAAAAAATTGTAAAAATATTTAAGAAAAAATAAAAAAAATAATCCACCAAAAATAAAAATATAATGTACCCATCAATAAATATTATTATGAAAAAAAAAACCAAAACAATAAAAGTACACATATTTGGTATCGCCGCGTCCGGAACGACCTGACCTATAAAATTGTCCCACTAGTTAACCCCTTCATTGAACACGGTAAAAAAAAAAAAAAAAAACGAAGCAAAAAACAATGCTTTATCATCATACCGCCAAACAAAAAATGGAATAACACGCGATCAAAAAGATAAATATAAATAAAAATGGTACGGTTGAAAACGTAATCTTGTCCTGCAAAAAAAAAGCCGCCATACAGCTCCATAATCCGAAAATTCAAAAAGTTATAGCTCTCAGAATAAAGCGATGCAAAAAAATATTTTTTTCTATAAAATGTCTTTTATTGTGTAAAAGCGCCAAAACATAGAAAAACAATATAAATGTGGTACCGCTGTAAACTTACTGACCCGAAGAATAAAGCTACCTAATCAATTTTAACACATGCAGAGTAGAATAAAAAAAAACAACAATTCCTGAATTGTAGGTTTTTGTTTATTATGCCTCCCAAAAGCTGGAATAGAAAGTGATCAAAATATGTCACGTGCCTGAAAATGGCACCAATAAAAACGTCAACTTGTCCCGCAAAAAAAAATCCATCACATGACTCTGTCGGCCAAAATATGGAAAAATTATAGCTCTCAAAATATGGCGATGCAAAAACTAGACTTTACAAAATATGTGTCTTTTAGTGTGTGACAGCTGTCAATCATAAAAACCCTATATCATTCTGGTATCTCTGTAGTCGCACCGACCCGAAGAATAAGGTCGTCTAATCACTTATACTGCACGAGGAACGGCGTAAAAAATAAACACTAGGGCTGGGGTTGGGGTTAGGGTTATGCTAATTTTAGGGTTGGGGTCAGGGTTGGGCTAGGGTAGGATTAGGGTTGGGGGTAAGGGTTGTTTTTTTTTATTAAAAAAAAAAAAAGATGACGATATGGCAACTAGTGTTGAACACAAGTGCTCGCTACTTGAGTTTGCATCGGGTACTCGGGTATGCATTGAGTATCGCGGGTGCTCGAGTCTCCGCCCCATATGCTTCGCGGCCAAAATAACCTCGCGGGGATTGCCTGCCATGCTCGAGCGAACCCCGCATGTTTTTTTGGGGGTGTCTAATAACCATGAAACAAGCGGGAGGGTACTCGAGTATTTCACTTGAGCACCTGTGATACATGGTGCATACCTGAGTACCCGATGCAAACTCAAGTAGCGAGCACTTGCGCTCAAGACTAATGACAACTTATTCAATATGATGACCTAATGTCATCAAATTTTGTGTCGTACCTCTGGGTTCAAAATGTTCACTATACCCCTTGATAAAATCCTTGAGGGGTGTAGTTTCCAAAATGGGGTCACTTGTGGGGGGTTTCAACTATTTAGGCACATCAGGGGCTCTTCAAACGCGACATGGCGTCCGCTATCGATTCCAGCTAATTTTGCGTTCAAAAAGTCACACAGTGCTCCTTCCCTTCTGAACTCTGCCGTACGCCCAAATACTGTATTTTCCCGACATATGGGGTATTGGCGTACTCAGGAGAAATTGCAAAAAGTTTTTGGGGTCCATTTTCACCTCTTACCCTTGTGAAAATAAAAAAATTGGGGCTAAAACATCATTGTTGTGGAAAAAGTTTGATTTTTTTATATTCACGGCTCCATGTTATAAACTTCTGTAAAGGACTTGGGGGTTCAAGGTGCTCACCACACATCTAGATAAGTTCCCTGAGGGGTCTATTTTCCAAAATGGTGTCACTTGTGGGGGGTTTCTACTGTTTAGGCACATCAGGGGGACATCCGCTAATTATTCAAGCAAATTTTACAATCAAAAAGTCAAATGGTGCTCCTTCCCTTCCGAACCCTGCCGCGCGCCCAAACAGTGGTTTGCCCCCACATATGGGGTATCTGCTAACTCATGAGAAATTGCACAACAAACTGCATGATGCAATTTCTTCTGTTACCCTTATGAAAATGCAAAAGTGGGGGCTGAAAAACATTTTTTTGTGGGAAAAATGTGAAAATTTTATTTTTACGGCTTAATGTTATAAACTTCTGTGAAGCACCTGGTGGTTCAAGGTGCTCACCACACATCTAGATAAGTTCCCCGAGGGGTCTAGTTTCCAAAATGGTGTCACTTGTGGGGGGTTTCCACTGTTTAGGCACATCAGGGGCTCCCCAAACACAACATGGCGTCCGCTAATTATTCAAGCAAATTTTACAATCAAAAAGTCAAATGGCGCTCCTTCCCTTCCGAACCCTGCCACGCTCCCAAACAGTGGTTTTCCCCCACATATGGGGTATCTGCTAACTCAGGAGAAATTGAACAACAAACTGCATAGTGCAATTTCTTCTGTTACCCTTATGAAAATGCAAAAGTGGGGGCTGAAAAACATTTTTGTGGGAAACATGTGAAAATTTTATTTTTACGGCTCAATGTTATAAACTTCTGTGAAGCACCTGGGGGTTCAAGGTGCTCACCACACATCTAGATAAGTTCCCTGAGGGGTCTAGTTTCCAAGATGGGGTCACTTGTGGGGGGTTTCCACTTTTTAGGCACATCAGGGGCTCCCCAAATGCAATATGGCGTCCGCTAATTATTCAAGCAAATTTTACATTTAAAAAGTCAAATGGCGCTCCTTCACTTCCGTACCCTGCCGTGCGCCCAAACAGTGGTTTTCCCCCACATATGGGGTATCTGCTTACTCCGGAGAAATTGATCAACAAATTTTGGGGTCTATTTTTTCCTGTTACCCCTGCGAAAATAAAAAAATTGGGTCTAAAGTAACATTTTTGTGAAAAAAGTTAAATGTTAATTTTTTTCTTCCACATTCCAAATATTCCTGTGAAGCACCTGAAGGGTTAATAAAGTTCTTGAATGTGGTTTTGAGCACCTTGAGGGGTGCAGTTTTTAGAATGGTGTCACTTTTGGGTATTTTCTGTCATAAAGACCCCTCAAAGTGACTTTAAATATGATGTGGTCCCTAAAAAAATGGTTTTCTAAATTTTGTTGGAAAAATGAGAAATCGCTGGTCAACTTTTAACCCTTATAGCTCCCCAGTAAAAAAAATTTTGGTTCCAAAATTGTGCTGATGTAAAGTAGACATGTGGGAAATGTTATTTATTAACTATTTTGTGTGACATATCTCTCTGATTTAAGGGCATAAAAATTAAAATTTTGAAAATTGCAAAATTTTCAAAATTTTTGCCAAATTTCCATTTTTTTCACAAATAAACGCAAGTGATATTGAAGAAATTTTACCACAATCATGAAGTACAATATGTCACGAAAAACAGTCTCAGAATAAGAGAGATCCGTTGAAGCGTTCCAGAGTAATTACCTCATAAAGTGACAGTGGTCAGAATTGTAAAAATTGGCCTGGTCATTAATGTGCAAACCACCTTGGGTTGTAAAGGGGTTAATGACTCATCCTGGTCCTCATCTTGTAGTAATGCCTCATCTAATGCCTCATCCTGGTCCTCATCTTGTAGTAATGTCTCATGCTGGTCCTCATCTTTTAGTAATGACCCATCCTAGTCCTCATCTTGTAGTAATGCACAATCCTGGTCCTCATCTTGTAGTAATGCCCCATCCTGGTTCTCAACTTGTAGTAATGCACCATCCTGGTCCTCATCTTGTAGTAATGCCCCTTCCAGGTCCCCATCTTGTCGTAATGTCCCCCATTCAGGTCCCCAACTTGTTGTAATGTCCCCCCATCCAGGTCCCCATCTTGTCGTAATGTCCCCCATCTAGGTCCCCATCTTGTTATAATGTCCCCATCTTGTAGGAATGTCCCCCATCCAGGTCCCCACATTGTAGAAATGTTCCTATTCAGGTCCCCACATTGTAGGAATGTTCCTATCCATGTCCCCACATTGTAGATATGTCCCAATCCAGTTCCCCATATTGTAGATATGTCCCTATCCAGGTCCCCACATTGTAGATATGTCCCCATCCAGGTCCCCATATTGCAGACATGTCCCCATTCAGGTGCCACATTGTAGGAATGTCCCCATCCAGGTCCCACATTGTAGGAATGTTCCTATCCAGGTCCCCATATTGTAGGAATGTCCCCATTCAGGTCCCACATTGTAGGAATGTCCCCATCCAGGTCCCACATTGTAGGAATGTTCCTATCCAGGTCCCCATATTGTAGGAATGTCCCCATTCAGGTCCCACATAGTAGGAATGTCCCCATCCAGGTCCCACATTGTAGGAATGTTCCTATCCAGGTCCCCATATTGTAGGAATGTCTCCATTCAAGTCCCACATTGTAGGAATGTCCCCATCCAGGTCCCACATTGTAGGACTGTTCCTATCCAGGTTCCCATATTGTAGGAATGTCCCCATTCAGGTCCCTATATTGTAGGAATGTCCGCTGTTCCATTCTTCACATACATATATAAGAAAAAAAAAAGTCTCTTCTCACCTGTCCTCCGTTCCCTCGGTGTCCTTTCTGCATATGCGGGCGCAGGCACCATAGACCCCTTGACGATCGCGGCCTGGTCCAGGAGCTGCCGGCAGCTGCGCTTTAGTTCAGTGTATTGCTGCGCAGAGACCAATGCCTCCCACCGGCCTATCAGAGGCCAGCAGCTGACATCTACCCATGTTAGTGATGTCATGCACCGCTGCGCTGGGACGCGGATGTCCGCTGCTGGCCTCTGATAGGCCGGTGGCTGGCATTGGTATTGTATCATGCAGAGAGCCGGTCTCTGCGCAGCAATACACTGAACTAAAGTGCAGCTGTCGGCAGCTCCTGGACCGGGCCGCAATCGGGGTCTATGGTGCCTACAGGCCGCATGAACCAGTCTGAAGGCCCACAAATGCGGCCCGCATGTTTGAGACCCCTGGTTTAGGATGAGTCTGTCTCTCATACTATGCTGACCTCACCCCTCCTTGGATAAACCCCCTCTCCACTGCCCCCTTTACTTTTTCCCTGCCCCTCTTCAGGGACGCCTGGAGCTGGTGCTCACACACTATCATACAGGTCACCACTCAATAAAGGTAATATGAAGCAATTAAAGTAGTGAAAGAGGTTAAAACATAACCTTTAATGAATACGTAGGTAAAAAAGATATAAAACGTCACTAGGACCTAAAATCCAGTTAATGCCTGCCAATGGTAGTAAAACAAAGCTACCTATCATAAATATGTACTCGTTATAAACAGGAATTTATATGGCATGAACACCAAATGTATCCAACCTGTATATTTAACAAGACAGTGGCAAGAAAAATGATAGAGCTGTCAATAACACATCTCAATAAGCGTGCAACATATCCGACGACCAGTCCTCACACTGTACTCACACAGTGGGTCCTCACACTGTATGCAGGAGGCTGTGTGGGTCCTCACACTATATGCAGGAGGCTGTGTGGGTCCTCACACTATATGCAGGAGGCTGTGTGGGTCCTCACACTATATGCAGGAGGCTGTGTGGGGACTGATACTGTATATAGGAGGCTATGTGAGGGCTCATACTCATATAGGAGGTTGTGTGAGGGCTCACATTGTATATAGAAGGCTATGTGGGGCTCACACTGTACAGTATATGGAAGGCTATGTGGGGCTGTAAAAAGGAGACTATGTGGTGGCTCCTGTTCAGCAGCCACAGAATATTCATCTGACCACTGGACCACGGTTCTACAAATTGCTCGTCTCTATATACCAGTCATACTGTATATTCTCCTATATATATTGTACTGTATGTGGTATACTATGTATACTATGTGCACGGACATCAGATGAAGCACTCAAGAAAATTAGTGACTGCTACATCATATACTATTATGTGGAGTTGAAGTTTACAATGATGATTTCATTGATCAAGTATGTTTGAAAACATATACAAAATAATAATTCATAGGTATCTATCTAGCAGACCTGGACTTATGTGTGACCACTTTTACTCTGCTGATATGTTATTTTAGGAGTGTAGAAAAACACAGCGTACTACACAGGTGCGGACACAGACTGTAGTGGGCCCCTGTGCAAGAATTTTTTGGGGGCCCTTCATAGGGGGCATGAAGGGACCCCCCCCCCGTGCATCTCTCATCCCCCCGTGCATCTCTGATTCCCCCCACTCCAAGTTAATTAATTGTATGTAAAAAAAATACAACTTGCTATACTTACCCCCAGGGCCGGCTCCAGGTTTTTGTGGGCCCTGGGCGACAGAGTTTCAGTGGGCCCCTTTAACACATACCATGATTCATGATGCACAGATGCCGCAGAGAAATATATATATATAGTACAAGGCCAAGGATTTCACTTACTACATTACATGAGCGATATCTATTGTAAATTCTACAATAGCTCAGAAACCGGCGAATCCTCACAACGCACAGTGCAGACCGGACAGTATAGTCCTCCATACAGTATTATGGGCACCATATCATGCTCCATACAGGATACTGACCCCTTATAATGCTCCATACAGGATAATGGTCCCCATATAATGCTCCATACAGGATACTGGTCCCCATATAACGCTCCATAGAGGATACTGGTCCCCATATAACACTGCATACAGAATACTGGCCCCCATATAACACTCCCTACCGAATACTGACCCCCATATAATGCTCCATACAGAATATTGGCCCCCATATAATGCTCCATGCAGGCTGTTCCCCCCTTATAATGCCCCATTACACAAGCGATATCTACTGTAAATTCTACAATATCTCAGAAACCGGCGAATCCTCACAGCGCACAGTGCAGACTGAACAGTATAGTCCTCCATACAGTAATATGGGCACCTTATAATGCTCCATACAGGATACTGACCCCCTTATAATGCTCCATACAGGATACTGGTCCACTTATAATGTTCCATACAGGATACTGGTCCCCATATAACTCTCCATACAGAATATTGGCCCCCATATAACGCTCCATGCAGGCTGTTCCCCCCTTATAATGCCCCATGCAGCATGACACACATCTTTTAATGCGCTATGCAGGATGTCACATCTACCCCCCATAAAATGCCCCATGCAGGATGTCACCTCTTCCCCCCATATAATGCCCCTTGCAGGATGTCACTTCCCCCCTTTTCAATGCCCCATGCACCATGTCAGACCACCCCCTCCCTTACAATGCCCCATGCAGGAGGTCACCCCCCCTCATTATAATGCCCCATGCAGTATGTCACACACCCACCCTCTATATAATGCCCCATGCAGGATGTCAATTCCCCCCTCCCCCTCTTATAATGCCCCATGCAGGATGTCACACCGCCTCCCTTATAATGCCCCATGCAGAATGTCACGCCCCCCCCTTGTAATGCCCCATGCAGGATGTCACTTCCCCCCTTCCCCTCTTATAATGCCCCATGCAGGATGTCACTTCCCCCCTTCCCCTCTTATAATGCCCCATGCAGGATGTCACTTCCCCCCTTCCCCTCTTATAATGCCCCATGCAGGATGTCACTTCCCCCCCTTCCCCTCTTATAATGCCCCATGCAGGATGTCACTTCCCCCTTCCCCTCTTATAATGCCCCATGCAGGATGTCACACCCCCCCCCACTTCCATATAATGCCCCCATGCAGGATGTCAATTCCCCCCTCCCCCATATAATGCCCCATTCAGGATGCCAATCCCCCCCCTATATAATGCCCCATGCAGGATGTCACACCACCTCCCCCATATAATGCCCCATGCAGGATGTCACACCCACTCTCCCCCCACCATTAAATGCCCCATGCCCCCATACATAAAAAAAAAAAAAAATCAAATACTCACCTCACTTCTTACCTGCTGCTGATCCGGACTCCAGCGTTGCGCGCGTCTTCCCGCTCTGTGATGTGACAGCTCAGGAGAGAGCACGCGGTGTAAAGACGTCACAGCGCCCTCTGACCTGAGACGTCACAGTCAGAGGACGCGGCAGACGCTGCGGAGGCACGGGGAGGGGTAAGTATTGTGCCAACGCCGTCACATGATCGGAGATGTCCCTGCGCTCAGCATGGGGCGCAGGCACATCTCCGGTCATGTGACGGCGGGGGGTCCTGCGGGGGGGTGGCCCCATGAGGAGACACACAAGAGGGGGGCTCCGAGGGGGCCCCGACCGGCCGGGCCCCATGCTGGAGTCAGGGCAGTCATGCCATGATGGCGGCCCTGCTGGAGGCTGGAGGGGCCCCCTCTCCCTCGGGGGTCCCCATTCAATGAACCGGCTGCACTGGCGGTAGGTCCGCCCCTGGTACTACATCTCTAAAAAGGTATATCTGCTTTAAAAATAGTAATACATAAGAATAATATGTACTATGTCTGACCACTACAAACACTCATCTGAACTGGTCCAAGTGCTGTCAGCTTTTTTCACGGGCAACACTTAGACAATACAGTCGTGTGAATATAGGCTTATGATGCATCTGGTAATAAACATGTTAAGGATGGGCTACTGCTGTGTGCTTGCCCCCCAGGCTAAAATGTGCCAGCCAGCCCCTGCTGCACCGGGTGCCAGAAAACCTAGATACACCTTTGGAATAGGTATCTTGCAAAGTAAGGATGGGGTTTGGTGGTTTTAAGTGATTTTATTGACTCTGTGCATTTATATTTTGCATCAATAATATGATATGGTTATATATATCTTCTGGATATCAGGAGGGCTTACCCTGTGCATTGACTCTCTCCTTCTCCTTCGATGTCCTGTATAGGCCAAAAAAAACTACGCGTTTCGAGGACTCACAGTTCCTCTTCGTCAGCTTCTAGCTGGTAGTCAAACTGGTAACCTAATAAAGTCCAAACGCCCCCCACAAAGATAATACAACCAAAGAAATGGAGGAAGATCCAATACTATCAAGACGGTGCAAAAGGACATATGGAGGTGCAATAGAACTAAGATAGAATTCCAATAAGAATAGACTGTGTGTGAAAAAAATAATAATAAAAAAGACTTTGTTCAAACTTTCACAATTAGTTAAAAATGAATAAAAATTATATACTTATATTTCTGATGGCTATAAAAAACAGTCTGTTAATCAGTGTATATTACCAGGATAGTATAAATTCGGCACTTAGTACCATCAAGAGATAAAAAGGAAAAAATGAAGGAGAAAAATAAAAACATTATATTGTATCTCCAATAGGGGTATCAATATATAGAAACAAATACATATATAAAATAGGTGGATTCAAAGGAATATATCCAAAAGACATATTATATTGATAGTATATAAGGAGGTTCATAAAAGTGCAATGTAAATGTTCAATTGGTACTGGGATAAAAAATACATACAGTATATACCGCTGCGAGTTGAAGGCATACAGCTGACTCTCGTGATTAAGGCCCTTCAGAGCCAAGCTATTTAATGTGAAGATCCATTTGGATTCCATCCGCGACATTAGTCTCAGGTAATCACCTCCCCTCCATTTTCTGGGGACTAATCGGATCCCACAAAACTTAGTGTCCTTATAAGATTGGTTGTGGAACTTCCGGTAGTGCCGGGACAGTGGATGCCCTTCAAAACCTTCATTCATGTTGATAAAGTGTTCCTTCAGCCTTTTGATAACTTGCGCTTTGCACAGACATCTCCTCCTGCCAAGGTATAAAAAGGGCGTGGCTTGGGGTGTGGATAGGGGCGTGGTCAGACTACGCGTGCCGCATGGTTTCGCCCTCTTTCTAGTCCTCATAGGTTGGCGGTATGCTTGTACTGAGGAGATCTGGGATATCAGTGATTAGGTCCCATATTGTGCACTGTAAGGTCTGGAAAAGCTCCTTCTATCCGTCTCTGTAGCACCAGAGGAAGAACAGAGGGGAAAAGACAGGATTTTCTACATGTCGCGTTATGTAGATGTTCTGCAGATTTATCACAACCGTCCACAAGAAGAAACTGCAATCACAGAGCCGCCTTTAGCTGTTGGAAAAGTTTAAACTTAGTTTTGAATAGTTGCTATAGGCAACAGGGACCTTTTCTATTTATGCTGGGTCACATGATGCTGGTGCTGGGTGATGTCATGTGACGGAATGTTGTGGGTGATGATGTCACAGAGGGCGTTGTGATGTCACCCTTGGGGTATATAAGGGGGCTCCATCCACCTGGAGCTCATATCTCATTGGCCATATCTTGGTGCTGAGATACCCCCTGGAGACAATGAGGATCGCCATATTGTTTCTGTGCTGTACCCTGTTCTACCCTGTGAATTACCATAGGCTGCCGGTGAGTACCTGTCTATTATTACATATGGAGGACGTTTAGAATCAGCTGCGGCAGGGGAAGGGGATGGGGAGGGGGGTCCTGTAAGAATTTACCTGCGGGAATAAGAGGTTATGGCAGGGAAAGGAGCTTAGGAAGTGACAGTCAGAGGGGATATAAGTGTGGGGTGACCCCTCTGACTCCCATATTCCTGCCTTGTCCTTGTAGTGATTAATGACTTTGGTGTTGTCCCTTATATATCACTTTGCAGTCACCAGTGATCGCTCCGCACTGTGATCCTAAACTACAGTCTCATTTACCTTTTTGCAAACGCCCAGAAGGGGAGGAGTGACATCACACCCATGTGAGCAGATCCCGCCCACTTTTACTGCAGTCGTAATGCGAGCTAGCTGTATTCTGTTTTCATGGAAATGTCAGCAGCTGCTCCCCCTAGTGTTTACAAGATGAAAACATCAAAAGAGTTAAAATATTTTTTTCAGATTTTCTACCATTGAAACCTTTTTAAATATATATGTGTATTTATATATAAATATAAATACTTTACAATTTTACAATTGTAAAAAAATTGCTGACACTTTCCCTTTAAAAGATCTAAAGACGTTCTGCTTCATGTGCCATTGTGACCAATCACAGCACAGATTATATTTTTTAAACTTTTCTTGAAAAACTGAAGCTGCTCCGTGATTGGAAATCATGTGGAAGGGTTCTCTTTTAGACATTTAGTTAGGTCCAAAGTATCAGTGACATGATGGATAGAACTGTGCAATGATGTCACAGAGGGCTTTGTGATGTCACCCCTGGGTATATTAGAAGCCTCGGCCCATCTGCAGCTTGTATCTCATTGACCATACCTTGGTGCTGAGAGACCTCTGGAGATGATGAGTATCATCCTATCATTTCTGTGCTTTACGTTGCTCTACCCCCCACATTACAGTACACTGAGGGCGAGTATGTTCTCATCAATATGGAGGTCACAAGGATCAGCTAATGAGAATATCGCCTCTTGCAGGACTTCTCATACTGGACACGTGACCGTCAGTCAAATGAAAGTCCAACTGTAAATAATATTCCATGGACCCTGGAGGTGAATCCCAAACTTCTTCCTGATCTTCTCAATGGGATATTTCTGAAAGTTGCTTGATAATGTATCCATCACTGTATAATAACAAGGGCTCTCTGTTTGACTGGATTGGGTATAAATATACAGGACTTTATTATGTTTTTTTTCTTTATTATAGGATGACCCACTACCCGTGGATCTCAGGAGAAGCACCTATCAAGCTTCCATCAATCTTCCTCTTTGGCTCTTCCGTGACGCAGTTTTTGTTGCGGTGATGACAATACTGACAATACTAGAGTATTTGGCCTTAAGTCTTGTCCTGAGCAAGTGGGCAATGTCTGAACCTGGTGAAACAATCAGAAAACTCCTGAGAACAAAACCATTCTGAAGGAACAAAGTGCTTGTAAGGAGCCGATTTGCATCCCTCAGATTCAGGAGCAAGACTCCAGGAGAACACCTGTCCTGCCCAATGGCAAATGTTCTACTCCATCCATGGCTCCTGCACCGCAGGATGCGAAAAAGGTTCCTAGTTGCAACTATAATGTGGCGTTCAGTGATATTGTCTGGGTCAGAACGATCCCTCACAACAATATAGGAAGAAGAGCTCGAAGTTCCACGGAGCATAAAGAGAGGTTACTGATTTTTCAGAGAAGCCAACAACCCAGAATTCCAGAGCCAAGAGCACCAGAACCTAGAACACCAGAACCTACCATGTCAGAACCTAGTATGTCAGAACCTAGAATGCCAGAGCCAGAAATGCCTACAACACCTCCATCCAAAATCAAGAGGAGAAGATGTTTCCTTAGATGTCTTAGAGGCGAGGAAGATTGAGAAGGCAACTGCTTGAACTTTCCCATTGCTCGTGTTTTCATCACAGGTTAGTCCTATACATGCTGTCTGATGGGCACCATCTTACTACATACAATGCAGCATTGCACCTGAAATCGAATGGATATTTTGTCACACACTTGCACTTTAGCACCTTATCATATGGCGCATATATCTATGAACTCTTTGCTAAGTATCACTGTCTAGTATGTGCTTCTGATGAACCTATTTTAGGAAAACGTGTCGAGGTTTGGCATACTATGTACTTGAGTTTGGCGTACTATGTGCTTGTTGGTAAATTCTATTGCCATCTATAATCTACTAGATATTATAATGTCTCTGGTGGGATGCCCCATGCCGAATTGTTGATAACTGACTATGAGCATTGTCCTCTATTTCTTATCTACTATGGTTACAGGTTGATGTGAAGAGAGCTGTGCCATTGGTAGCGATTTTTCTACTGATTTGTCAGTTATATTTATGTTAGTTTAGCAAATTTCTGCTTGTAGGGTCTAATGTTTTAGCATAGTGTATGTTCTGTGAGCTAAATTGTCATACTTATGCACTAGATAGATTATAAATTGTGATGCTTATGTACTAGATAGATTATTAGTTTAATCGGTGATTTTTTAAATATTTTTTAACATCAGGAGACTCAAGAATCGCATCTTACAGAAGACAAGAAGCCTAAATGCCGAAGGGTGATGACCTGTTGATGGCCCACAGCTGGAGGGTCATTACCTTTTGATGGCACAAAACTGGACAGAAGATAAAAACATTTGATGGCACACAGCCGGAGGGTGATGACCTATTGATGGCCATAGCCAGAGGGTCATTACCTGTTGATGGCACACAGCCGGATGGTCATTACCTGTTCATGGCGCACTGCCGGATGGTCATTACCTGTTGATGGCACACAGCTGGAGGGTGATGACCAGTTGATGGTCCATAGCCAGAGGGTCATTACCTGTTGATGTCGCACTGCCGGATGGTCATTACCTGTTGATGGCACACAGCCGGAGGGTGATGACCTATTGATGGCCATAGCCAGAGGGTCATTACCTGTTGATGGCGCACTGCCGGATGGTCATTACCTGTTGATGGCACACAGCTGGAGGGTGATGACCAGTTGATGGTCCATAGTAAGAGGGTCATTGCCTGTTGATGGCGCACTGCCGGATGGTTATTACCTGTTGATGGCACACAGCTGGAGGGTGATGACCAGTTGATGTCGCACTGCCGGATGGTCATTACCTGTTGATGGCACACAGCTGGAGGGTGATGACCTATTGATGGCCATAGCCAGAGGGTCATTACCTGTTGATGGCGCACTGCCGGATGGTCATTACCTGTTGATGGCACACAGCTGGAGGGTGATGACCAGTTGATGTCGCACTGCCGGATGGTCATTACCTGTTGATGGCACACAGCCGGAAAGAGGATCATTACCTGTTGATGGCACACAGCCGGTCAGAGGATAAGATCTTTTGATTGCATACACCGGGTCCCTCCCTGATAACAAGGAACCCTGGGGAATACTGGTCATCTTGATCACCCACTGACTATATACTTGCTCCACCTCAGCCTACACCATCATGGAGGAAACTTCCACCTGTGTCCACTGTAAGGTTGGACTTTCTTTTATAATTACAGCAGATTAATAAACATCATAAAGCTGTAAAACTATCGAGTAATTTATTATAAATTATTATAAAGAAATATAAAGTATAATAGATAGCTATAGAGGGCACATAAGACGACTAACTATAGAAAGCATGGTATCGCCTGATATATACTGTATATTCTAGATGGCGCTATTACACTAAATACATCACAACCTCCAGGGTGATATTACCGTACAATGCGAGATCACTAATAATGGCCACAGATTATGAGAAAATGACCAGCTCCATAGTCCTGGAGTTATTATAAATGTCTCTAGTGCGAGGCAGGGACTGGACGAGTGTTGGAGGGAGGTATATTCCCCCAGGACGTCCTTTATGTATCCATGCTGTAGAATCTGCCGTATACTTCTGTTCTAGCAGTCAGACATTTCACTCTGCAAATCACAGGCTCAACATTGTGTAAAACTACCACCGTATATAAGAGCACTCAGAATAAAAACTAGCGGCATGCCGTGCACTGCCCACGTCATGTGTACGGGATACAGGACCTGCAGGACCTGGTACGGCCATTATAGTTGATAGATTAATGATACCTGTGCAGATGAAGGGGAAAAAAAATATGTGCAACAACAGGAGGAGAAAGTCTCAAAATGTAATTTGAAAAGTATAATAGAGAAATGGGAAACTTCTGGAGATGCAGATAAGTGGTACCAGGGCGAAACGTAAGTGTAGTCAGACAAGGGAAAAGTGCAAATGATCCAGCGTAAAGGTTTGTTTAGTAGAAAAAATATTAAAACTTAGCTTTTATTAGCCATATAAAACACTGCTCTACAAAGAATACAGCAAATGTGCAACTATCATAACTTACAGACCTACGCGTTTCAACAAATCATGTCTTAATTATGGCCCTACTACTAGAATGACAAAAAGGCACATATATATATATATATATATATATATATATATATATATATATCCACGTGCCTGTATGACCTCCCTACAACGCCTGGGCATGCTCCTGATGAGGTTGCGGATGGTCTCCTGTGGGATCTCCTCCCAGACCTGGACTAAAGCATCCGCCAACTCCTGGACAGTCTGTGGTGCAACGTGACGTTGGCGGATGGAGCGAGACATGATGTTCCAGATGTGCTCAATCGGATTCTGGTCTGGGGAACGGGCGGGCCAGTCCATAGCTTCAATGCCTTCATCTTACAGGAACTGCTGACACACTCCAGCCACATCAGGTCTGGCACGGTCCTGCATTAGGAGGAACCCAGGGCCAACCGCACCAGCATATGGTCTCACAAGGGGTCTGAGGATCTCATCTCGGTGCCTAATGGAAGTCAGGCTACCTCTGGCGAGCACATGGAGGGCTGTGCGGCCCTCCAAAGAAATGCCACCCCACACCATTACTCACCCACTGCCAAAGCGGTCATGCTGAAGGATGTCGCTCTCCACGGCGTCTCCAGACTCTGTCACGTCTATCACATGTGCTCAGTGTGAACCTGCTTTCATCTGTGAAGAGCACAGGGCTCGAGTGGCGACTTTGCCAATCCTGGTGTTCTGTGGCAAATGCCAAGCGTCCTGCATGGTGTTGGGCTGTGAGCACAACCCCTATCTGTGGACGTCGGGCCCTCATACCACCCTCATGGAGTCGGTATCTAACCGTTTGTGCAGACACATGCACATTTGTGGCCTGCTGGAGGTCATTTTGCAGGGCTCTGACAGTGCTCCTCCTGTTCCTCCTTGCACAAAGGCGGAAGTAGCGGTCCTGCTGCTGGGTTGTTGCCCTCCTATGGCCCCCTCCACATCTCCTGGTGTACTGGCCTGTCTCCTGGTAGCACCTCCAGCCTCTGGACACAGCCAACCTTCTTACCACAGCTCGCATTGATGTGCCATCCTGGATGAGCTGCACTATCTGAACAACTTCTGTGTGATTTAGAGTCTGTCTCATGCTACCACGAGTGTGAAAGCACAACCAACATTCAAAAGTGACCAAAACATCAGCCAGAAAGCATTGGTACTGAGATGTGGTCTGTGGTCCCCACCTGCAGAACCATTCCTTTATTGAGGGTGTCTTGATAATTGCCAATAATTTCCATCTATCGTCTATTCCATTTGCACATCAGCATGTGAAATTGATTGTCAATCAGTGTTGCTTCCTAAGTGGACAGTTTGATTTCACAGAAGTTTGATTTACTTGGAGTTATATTCTGTTGTTTTAAGTGTTCCCTTTATTTTTGGAGCAGTGTATATAGATACATACAGTGAGTACGGAAAGTATTCAGACTCCTTTAAATTTTTCACTCTTTGTTTCATTGCAGCCATTTGATAAATTCTAAAAAGTTCATTTTTTTTCTCATTAAAGTACACTCTGCACCCCATCTTGACTGAAAAAAACAGCAATGTAGAATTTTTTTGCAAATTTATAAAAAAGAAAAACTGAAATATCACATGGTCATAAGTATTCAGATCCTTTGCTCAGACACTCATATTTAAGTCACATGCTGTCCATTTCCTTGTGATCCTCCCTGAGATGGTTCTACTCCTTCAATGGAGTCCAAATGTGTTTAATTAAACTGATAGGACTTGATTTGGAAAGGCACACACCTGTCTATATAAGACCCCACAGCTCACAGTGCATGTCAGACCAAATGAGAATCATGAGCTCAAAGGAACTGCCCAAGGAGCTCCATACATCATCCAAAGTTGTTTGGCCATTCAAATTTATCAAAAATGGTCACTATGAATTTTGAATCCCTAATGTAACTCGGAGTTTCCTGAACCAGAGGCTGTAGGTAAAAATCCATCCAGGCACTTAATTTTTCACCATGGGAACCAATCCACACCACTATGGGTCTTAACTAGTGTTGAGCATTCCGATACTGAAATATCGGGTATCGGCCGATATTCGCGGTATCGGAATTCCGATACTTAATTCCGATACTTTTGCAATATCGTATACCGGAATCGGAAGTTCCCATAATGCAATGAGCCATTTTCATTTTATTCAGCCAATGAGGATCCTAAGAAGTGTGGGCACATCCTGTTAGGCATGTAGGCATCTTAACTAATGGCATGGCTGTGATTGGCTGCTGAAATGATGTCATGATGCACTATAAAAGCCGCCGCCGCCATTTTGAGCTCACTCTGCTGTGAGTTCAGTTAGGGATAGGACGCTGTTGTTCTGAGGGACAGTTTTAGCTACCTATTTGGTCTATTCTGCGTTACCCAAGCTACTTTATAAATCGCTGTGTCTTGGAGCGCTAGTGCACAGTGCTCTGCACTGTTCACGCCTGTCTGCAAGGTCTGTATGTGTGAGTGCAGCTCACCCTGTAGTGTGTGCTTCAGCCACGTCTGGTTGTAGTGCACTCAGTGTGTGTCACTGCCTCATACATTGTCCTTTTTTGCCAATTCATAATTTTTCCTGATATCTCCTATTAGTGTGGTGGTTCCATCCGTATTCAGCTAAATTGGTTCCAAACACACTATATTGGAGTAGATAGAGAAATTTTTTTGGACTTACAGCGCTAGTGCACAGTGCTCTGCATCTGCACTGTTCACCGCTGTCTGCAAGGTCTGTGTTTGTGAGTGCAGCTCACCCTGTAGTGTGTGCTTCAGCCACGTCTGGTTGTAGTGCACTCAGTGTGTGTCACTGCCTCATACATTGTCCTTTTTTGCCAATTCATAATTTTTCCTGATTTCTCCTATTAGTGTGGTGGTTCCATCCGTATTCAGCTAAATTGGTTCCAAACACACTATATAGGAGTAGTTAGAGGAGCCTTTCTGCAGCATTGGGCCCTGCAGCCCCAGCCAGATTAGTATTAGCCTATTTTTTGTAGCCTCATCTATTGCATTGTAGGTTACCTTCCTACATTGTAATAGCTACAAAAAGTTTGTGATACTATCGTTATTACATCTTTAGGCACATCCAGTGTCTTTTTGTGACAAAAAAAACCTAAATAAAGTTCACCAAACACTCCACTTTACAGTTGTGTAGGCCACATTAGCTCATATTAAAGTCTAGTCCACACTTTATAAATTTAGTGTTTCTTATACCTGTTAGCAGCTGTTCAGGAATAAGCACACTAAGCCCTTAGTACTTTTCTGCCTATCTTTATCAGTCTACCAAGATGAAGAAGGCAGGGAGTAAGGCATGTGGTCATGGGTGTGGAGTTTCTGCAGGGAGAGGACGTGAGGATTCTGTGCCTGCAGGGAGAGGACGTGGGGATTCTGTGCCTGCTGCGGGCACCAGTGACTCAGCATCCCCCAGTTTTACCAGGGAACAGTCCTTTATGCGCAGCTTTGTAGGAGCTAGCCGTACCCCACTGCTGCGGGAGGACCAAATTGAAGCCGTTGTCGGATGGATGGCAGCTAACGCATCGACTTCAATTAGTTCCAGATCCTCTCAGGTCCTGAGCACTGAAGAGCACCCATCTGTCTCTTCACCACCTGCCAAATTGCCCAGGCAGTCAGAGAGCCCTGGACAGGAGCCATCTCTACTTCTGTTCTCTGAATCTCTTGGCTTGGAAAGAGGGGGCCAGCCAAGCAGAATTCGAGAATTTGAAGAAGAGGTAGTATGCAGTGATGCGCAACCGTTTTGTCTCTCTGAATCTGAAGAGGCGGGTGGGCCAGTGCCTATGGTCAGCAGCACACCTCAGTACGCATCTGATGATGAGACTCAGGTGCCACTTTCTGGTGCGTACTGTGCTGTCGAGACTACCCAGGAGAAGCAGTTGTTTGAAGAGGGTGGTGTAGATGATGAGGTCCTTGACCCATCATGGTGTGAGGGACAGGAAGGTGATGGGAGCAGCTCTGAGGAAGAGATTCCCCGAACAGCCCAAAAAGGAGGGAGAGGGAGGGGGCAGACTTGGTTGCCTGTAGCCTCCACTTCGGCACCCATTAGGAGCATGGCTCTTCCAAAATCCAAAGCGAGCGCTCCCAAGACTTGCAGTGCCTGGTCCTTTTTTTGACACAGTTGCAGATGACATTTGCTTTGTCAAATGCAAGATGTGTAATCAGAAGGTGAAAAGAGGGAAAAGTGTCAGCAACCTCAATACCACAAATATGTGGAAACATGTGCGGACCAAGCACGTGGTGGAGTTACAAAAACACACTGAAGACCTAGGCCAACCTACAGCGCCACCTACTACCTCTTCAGCTCATGTTGTAGCCTCTTCCTCCAGCTCACACACAGCTGGTTCGGCTTCCTCACAGGATCGCCATGGAAGAATCTCTGGCACTGTTGTACAGAGACACAGTGTAATTCCACCCACAGCACCACTTTCCCAGTCATCCTCACACTCCCAGACCAGTCTACAGCCATCGTTAGCACAGGCATGGGAGAAAAGGCGCCCATACTCGGCAAACCACCCCCGAGCACAGGCTCTGAATGCTGGCATTGCTAAACTACTGGCCCTTGAAATGCTATCATTCAGGCTGGTGGAGACTGACACATTCCGTAACTTTATGGCATTGGCAGTCCCACAATACAACGTGCCCAGCCGCTTTTATTTCAGCAGGCAAGCTGTCCCTGCCCAGCAACATCATGTGGAGGGAAAAATTAAACATGCGCTACAAAACGCCGTCAGTAGAAAGGTCCACCTGACCACCGATGCGTGGACCAGTAAGCATGGACAGGGACGATACCTTTCCCTCACTGCCCATTGGGTAAATGTTGTGGAGCCGGGTACAGATCTTGAGAGTGGCGCTGTACGTGTTCTGCCAACTCCAAGGATTGCAGAATCCAGTCTGTGCACATTGACTCCTCCTCATACTCCAGTTCCTCTGAATCAGCGCTGCAGGAGCCGTCACGGTCTACCTCCACATCGACCCGTGAATGGTTACCTGTTATGATGACCGATATGAGCACAGCCGTGGCCAAACGTCAACAGGCCGTATTAAAATTAATTTCTTTGGGGAATCGAAGCCACACAGCGCAGGAGCTCTGGAATGCCATCAAGCAGCAGAGCGACGTGTGGTTTGTGCCAGCGAATCTCCAGCCAGGCATGGTAGTGTGTGACAATAGCCGAAATCTGGTGGCAGCTCTGGGCCTAGGCAACCTCACTCACATCCCATGTCTGGCACATGTGCTCAACTTGGTCATGCAGAGTTTTTTGAGGGACTATCCGGATCTTGATGCACTCCTTCACAAGGTCCGCATAGAGTGCGCTCACTTGCGGCGTTCCAGCAATGCAAGATCACGCATTGCAGCTCTGCAGCGCCGATTATGTCTTCCGGAACATCGCATCATATGTGACCTACCCACCAGGTGGAATTCAACGTTACATATGTTGGAGAGGTTGTGTGAGCAGCAGGCAGCAGTAATGGAGTACCAGCTGCAGCAGGCGCAAACAAGTCGCAGGACATTTGCCACGTTTTGCGCGCCTTCGATTATTCCACGCGGATGGCGAGTGCAGATGATGCACTAGTCAGCATGACTATCCCCCTTATCTGCCTGCTTGAAAAAACACTGCAAGCACTAAGGGACGAGGTTTTGGAAGAGGTGGAGGATGAGGAGTCACAAATGCCATCTGCTTCTCTACAGTCTGCGCAACGTGGTTCCTCACAAAGGCCTAGGCAGGGGACACTTTGTGAGGAGGATGAGGAGGAGTCAATGGATGAGGAAGACATCTGTCCAGAGGAGGGAGGTACACAATGCTCTAGTAGTCAGTATCTAGAGCGAGGGTGGGGTGATGCAGAGCAGGCAGAGATCACGCCTAAAGCAGGGGACAGCGTTTCTTGGCCAGTTGGCAGTCTGCTGCACATGGTTGATTTCATGCTGCAGTGCCTGAGAAACGACCGCCGCATCGCCCACATTCTCAACACGGCTGATTATTGGGTGTCCACCCTCCTAGATCCTCGCTACCGGGACAACTTACAAAGCCTCATAACACCGTTGAACCGGGAGCATAAAATGCGGGAGTACCAAGACGCACTGGTGCATTCCATCATGTTCTCCATTCCAACCGAGAGCAGTGCTGCTAGTGCTTTACAAAGCAGCTCAGTGCATTGAGGCAGTGGAGGAAGCTCTGCACAAAGAGGGAGCAGAAGCAGCGCCTCAGCACAAGGCAAGACCAGTATGGCCGAAATGTGGCAAAGTTTTGTGTCCCCGCCGCCACAAATGTCTACACCATCACAGACGGCTCCAGTTAGCAGGAGGCATCGTTTCCGTCAGATGGTGACAGACTACATGTCTTGCCCTCTTAGTGTACTCCCAGACGGCTCTTCTCCCTTCAAGTTTTGGGTCTGTAAGCTGGATACATGGCCAGAGTTTAGTCAGTATGCATTGGAGGTGCTAGCTTGCCCTGCTGCTAGTGTATTATCGGAACGCGTCTTTAGTGCCGCAGGTGGTGTACTAACAGACCGTCGCATGCGACTATCCTCCGATAACGTTGACCAGCTTACTTTTCTCAAAATGAACAAGGCCTGGATCTCTCATGAATTTGCCAGTCCTCTTCCAGAATAAATAATTGGTTGGCAACAGTATCCAGGTCTCCTGTTGTGTTCATGTTTCTACCACCTGAACTGTAATCCCTGAGCTCCAACAGAGCCAGTTGGCGCTCGGAAGTGCCGTCTGCACAGTCAACACTTGCTGCCGTGTTATTGGGGTTCAGTAACGTCAGCTGTTCCCCTGCTGTGCGGACGGCAATTTCTCCTGCTCTGTCCACATTCTCACTACTACAGATTTTAAAGTTGCTCCAATTACACCTCTGGCTCCTCTGTTTTCAGTATTATCCCTGAGCTCCAACACCGCCAGTTGGCGCTCGGAAGTGCCGTCTGCACAGTCAACACTTGCTGCCGTGTTATTGGGGTTCAGTAACGTCAGCTGTTCCCCTGCTGTGCGGACGGCAATTTCTCCTGCTCTGTCCACATTCTCACTACTACTGATTTTAAAGTTGCTCCAATTACACCTCTGGCTCCTCTGTTTTCAGTATTATCCCTGAGCTCCAACACCGCCAGTTGGCGCTCGGAAGTGCCGTCTGCACAGTCAACACTTGCTGCCGTGTTATTGGGGTTCAGTAACGTCAGCTGTTCCCCTGCTGTGCGGACGGCAATTTCTCCTGCTCTGTCCACATTCTCACTACTACAGATTTTAAAGTTGCTCCAATTACACCTCTGGCTCCTCTGTTTTTAGTATTTACCCTGGGCTCCAATACCTCTAGTTGCTGCTCAGAAGTGCCGTCTGCACAGTCAACGCTTGCTCCAGTGTTATTGGGGTTCAGTAACGTCAGCTGATCCCCAGCTGTGTGTCCGGCAAATTCTCCTGCTTTGTCCACATCCACTGTACTACTGATTTAAAACCTCCTCCAAATACACCTCTGGCTCCTCTGTTTTTAGTATTTACCCTGGGCTCCAATACCGCTTGTTTCTGCTCAGAAGTGCTGTCTGCACAGTCAACGCTTGCTCCAGTGTTATTGGAGTTCAGTAACGTCAGCTGATCCCCAGCTGTGTGTCCGGCAAATTCTCCTGCTTTGTCCACATCTACTGTACTACTGATTTCAAACCTCCTCCAAATACACCTCTGGCTCCTCTGTTTTTAGTATTTACCCTGGGCTCCAATACCGCTAGTTGCTGCTCAGAAGTGCCGTCTGCACAGTCAACGCTTGCTCCAGTGTTATTGGGGTTCAGTAACGTCAGCTGATCCCCAGCTGTGTGTCCGGCAAATTCTCCTGCTTTGTCCACATCCACTGTACTACTGATTTAAAACCTCCTCCAAATACACCTCTGGCTCCTCTGTTTTTAGTATTTACCCTGGGCTCCAATACCGCTTGTTGCTGCTCAGAAGTGCCGTCTGCACAGTCAACGCTTGCTCCAGTGTTATTGGGTTTCAGTAACGTCAGCTGATCCCCAGCTGTGTGTCCGGCAAATTCTCCTGCTTTGTCCACATCCACTGTACTACTGATTTAAAACCTCCTCCAAATACACCTCTGGCTCCTCTGTTTTTAGTATTTACCCTGGGCTCCAATACCGCTAGTTGCTGTTCAGAAGTGCCGTCTGCACAGTCAACGCTTGCTCCAGTGTTATTGGGGTTCAGTAACGTCAGCTGATCCCCAGCTGTGTGTCCGGCAAATTCTCCTGCTTTGTCCACATCCACTGTACTACTGATTTAAAAACTCCTCCAAATACACCTCTGGCTCCACTCTGTTTTTAGTATTTACCCTGGGTTCCAGTACTGTCAGCTGGTTCTCGGCAGTGTCTTTGGCACGGGTACTCCCTCCTGCCCAGCCTGGTTCCAGCACGCCAGCTGTTTCCGGGTAGTGTCAACGTCACTTTGCCTCCAATGCGTTGTCCTGTCGTGTTGCGGTCGGGTTAGCCGACTCTATGGTGCCTGCAGTTTAGGTGACTCCTATGTGGGCTGCGGGATCTGGCAATGAAGGCTGGTTCCATAGTGCCAATAGGACAAGCACCCCCTGTAGGACTGTGGGTTTTGGTAACTGCGGCCGGCTCACGGCCTTGAAACTTTTTTTTACATGGGTACCTTCTACTACCCATCCGGGTTCCAGTACCGTCAGCTGGTTCTCGGCAGTGCCTTTGGATTAGGTGCCTCGTTCTCGGTATCCAAGTTCCACCAACGTCTGCTGGTCCTTGGTAGTGCTTTCTGGCACAGGTACCTCCTGCTTAGTAACCGAGTTCCAGTACCGTCAGCTGGTCTCGGCAGTTCCATTGGCTCTTGTACCTTCTGCTACCCATCCGGGTTCCAGTACCGTCAGCTGGTCCTCGGTAGTTCCATTTGCTCTTGTACCTTCTACTACCCATCCGGGTTCCAGTACCGTCAGCTGGTTCTCGGCAGTGTCTTTGGCACGGGTACTCCCTCCTGCCCAGCCTGGTTCCAGCACGCCAGCTGTTTCCTGGTAGTGTCAACGTCACTTTGCCTCCAATGCGTTGTCCTGTCGTGTTGCGGTCGGGTTAGCCGACTCTATGGTGCCTGCAATTTAGGTGACTCCTATGTGGGCTGTGGGATCTGGCAATGAAGGCTGGTTCCATAGTGCCAATAGGACAAGCACCCCCTGTAGGACTGTGGGTTTTGGTAACTGCGGCCGGCTCGCGGCCTTGAAACTTTTTTTTACATGGGTACCTTCTACTACCCATCCGGGTTCCAGTACCATCAGCTGGTTCTCGGCAGTGCCTTTGGATTAGGTGCCTCCTTCTTCGTATCCAAGTTCCACCAACGTCTGCTGGTCCTTGGTAGTGCTTTCTGGCACAGGTACCTCCTGCTTAGTAACCGAGTTCCAGTACCGTCAGTTGGTCTTCGGCAGTTCCATTGGCTCTTGTACCTTCTGCTACCCATCCGGGTTCCAGTACCGTCAGCTGGTCCTCGGTAGTTCCTCAGCCTTCTTGTACCTTCTGCTACATTTCCAAGTTCAAGCTTTTTGAAATGGTACTTGGTAATCACTCTGGATCTCCCTGACGAGGACCCTGAAGACGAGGACCCTGAAGACCAACCCGAAGAAGACGAGGACCCCGAAGACGACGACCCTGAAGACGAGGACCCTGAAGACCACCCCGAAGAAGACGAGGACCCTGAAGACCACCCCGAAGAAGACGAGGACCCTGAAGACCACCCCGAAGAAGACGAGGACCCCGAAGACGAGGACCCAGAAGACCAACCCGAAGAAGACGAGGACCCCGAAGATGAGGATCCCCGAAGACGACGACCCTGAAGACCACCCCGAAGAAGACCAAGAAGACCAAGAAGATGACCCTGAAGAAGTTGACCAATAGGACAAAGAAGAGAAGACAAGCACCAAGATACAGAAGAACAAGAGACAGAAAACCAAGAAGCAGAAATGCAAGAAGCTGCAGAACAAAAAGCGGAAGAACATTAAGCATAAGACTAAAAATCTGAGCAAAAGATAATATCTAAATTATAAGCAGAAGATGACTAAGCAGTGTATGGGGGTGAGTCCGTTACTCCTCGTGGTGCCCCTGGAAAAGACCTGCTGCTGCATGCCAAACTGAACGCAGACAAATCCTGTTGTAAATCTTTTGTGACGGGCAGAACGAAAGGTGTAATGTCCAACCTTTTATAGATAACAACTACAGGAATGCCTGTCACGAAGAAGAATATGAAGAAGATGAAGAAGTAGAATATGAAGAATGTAAAAAAAAAAATAATACGAAGAAGGTGAAGAAGAAGAAGATGAAGAAGGTGAAGAAGAAGTGGATGAAAAAGATGCTGAGGATGAAAGTGTGGGAGAAGTAAAAAAGAAGGTGAAGAGCATGGAAGTAGTGAAACATAAATATCTGACAAAATATAAAAATACTTAACATAATCAATATTTCCGTAACTCAGAACGTCTTAAAAAAAATATTAATTCCTGCTATTCCATTTGATTGGGCTAAACCTCTATGCCTTTATTGTCTCCCCCATCTCCCCCAATACATTCTACATTATTCTTAGTTGTTTTCCTTCATGTAGAATTAACCTACAAGGAAAGAAAGGGTTTATTTTCATTCCGATATTTCTGTCCCATTGACTTGCATTGGTTTCCGGTATCGGAATCGGCGATATCCGATACTTTTTCGGTATCGGTCCGATCCAATCCGATCCGATATTTCCCGATATCGGAAGGTATCGCTCAACACTAGTCTTAACCGCTTTACAGCCCAGGGCTTTAAGAGCCAGGTACGTATTAGTACGCCCTGTTGATTTCGGCCACACACAGGCTGTGCGGGCGCGATCGCCGCCGGGTGTCAGGTGATTTTTGCTATGTGCTGGGAGCGGTCACGCACGGCTCCCGGCACATTAACCCCCGCAATGCTGCGATCGAAGTCGATCACAGCATTGCAGAGGTAAGTACTGCATACTCACCTCTTCCCCGCCGTCGCGCGCTGTCTGAGGCTGGGTTCCGTGGTTGTCATGGTAACCCAGATGTCGTCATGACAACATCCGGGTCACCAGACAGCAGAAAGATACTTTGATCATGCACAGTGCATATTTGGTATCGCCACGTCCGGAACGACCTGACCTATAAAACTGTGTCACAAGTTAACTCCTTTAGTGAACACGGTAAAAAATTCAAATAAAAAACAAAGCAAAAAACGATGCTTTATCATCATACCGCCAAACAAAAAATGGAATTAAACGCGATCAAAAAGATGAATATAAATAAAAATGGTACCACTGAAAATGTCATATTGTTCCACAAAAAACAAGCCGCCATACAGCTCCATCAGCTGAAAAATAAAAAAAGTTATAGCTCTCAGAATAAAGTGATGCAAAAAAATAATTTTTTCTAGAAAATAGCTTTTATTGTGTAGAAGCGCCAAAACATAAAAAAAGATATAAATGTGGTACCGCTGTAAACGTACAGACCCAAAGAATAAAGCTACCTCATCAATTTTATCACACGCGGAACAGCATAAAAAAATTAAAAAAAACAATTCCTGAATTGTTGGTTTTTGCTTATTCTGCCTCCCAAAAATTGGGATAGAAAGCGATCAAAAAATGTCACGTGCCTGAAAATGGTACCAATAAAAACGTCAACTCATCCCGGAAAAAACAAGTTGTCAAATGACTCTGTCGGCCAAAATATGGAAAAATTATAGCTCTCAAAATATGGCAATGCAAAAACTAGATTTTGCAAAAAAATACGTCTTTTAGTGTGAGACAGCTGTCAATCATAAAAACCCGATAGGATTCTGGTATCGCTGTAATCGCACCGACCCAAAGAATAAAGTCGTCTAATCACTTATACTGCACAAGGAACGGTGTAAAAAATAAACTCTAGGGTTAGGGTTGTGCTAGGGTTGGGATTTTTTTCAAAAGCAAAAGAAAAAAAAGATGACGATATGGCGACTAGAGTTGAGCACAAGTGCTCACTACTTGAGTTTGCATCGGGTGCTCGTGTATGCATTAAGTATCGCGGGTGCTCGAGTCTCTGCCCCATATGCTTCACAGTCAAAAAAAACGTGCGGGGATTGCCTGCCATGCACCAGCAATCCCGGCATGTTTGTTTTGGGTGTCTAATAACCGTGAAACATGTGGGCAGGACTCGAGCATGTCACTCGAGCACGTGCGATACATGGTGCATACCCGAGTACACAATGCAAACTCAAGTAGCGAGCACTTGTGCTCAAGACTAATGACAACTTATTCAACATGATGACCTAATGTTATCAAATTATGTGTCGTACCGGGTTCAAAATGTTCATTATACCCCTTGATAAAATCCTTGAGGGGTGTAGTTTCCAAAATGGGGTCACTTGTGGGGGGTTTCAACTATTTAGGCACATCAGGGGCTCTTCAAACGTGTCATGGCGTCCGCCCTCAATTCCAGCCAATTTTGCGTTCAAAAAGTCACACACTGCTCCTTCCCTTCTGAACTCTGCCTTGCACCCAAACACTGTATTTTCCCCACATATTGGGTATTGGCGTACTCAGGAGAAATTGCAAAAAGTTTTTGGGGTCCATTTTCTCCTCTTACCCTTGTGAAAATAAAAAAATTGGGGCTAAAACATAATTTTTGTGGAAAAAGTTTGATTATTTATTTTCATGGCTCCATGTTTAAACTTCTGTAAAGGTTCTCTGAGGGGTCTAGTTTCCAAAATGGTGTCACTTGTGGGGGGTTTCCACTGTTTCTGCACATCAGGGGCTCCCCAAACACAACATGGCGTCCGCTAATTATTCAAGCAAATTTTACTTTAAAAAAGTCAAATGGCGCTCCTTCCCTTCCGAACCCTGCCATACGCCTAAACAGTGGTTTTTCCCCACATATGGGGTATCTGTGTGGTCAGGGGAAATTGAACAACAAATTTTGGGGTCGATTTTTTCCTGTTAACCCTGTGAAAATAAAAAAAATTGGGTCTAAAGTAACATTTTTGTGAAAAAAGTTAAATGTTAATTTTTTTCTTCCATATTCCAAAAATTTCTGTGAAGCACTTGAAGGGTTAATAAATTTTTTGAATGTGGTTTTGAGCACCTTGGGGGTGCAGATTTTAGAGTGGTGTTACTTTTGGGTATTTTCTGTCATAAAGACCCCTCAAAGTGACTTCAAATGTGATGTGGTCCCTAAAAAAATGGTTTTGTAAATTTTGTTGGAAAAATGAGAAATCTCTGGTCAACTTTTAACCCTTATAGCTCTCTTATAGAAAAAAAATTTGGTTCCAAAATTGTGCTGATGTAAAGTAGATATGTGGTAAATGTTATTTATTAACTATTTTGTGTGACATATCTCTCTGATTTAAGGGCATAAAAATTCAAATTTTGAAAATTGCTAAATTTTCAAAAATTTTCGCCAAATTTCAGTTTTTGTCACAAATAAATGCAAGTGTTATCGGAGAAATTTTACCACAATCATGAAGTACAATATGTCACGAAAAAACAATCTCAGAATCAGGGGGATCCGTTGAAGCGTTCCAGAGTAATTACCTCATAAAGTGACAGTGGTCAGAATTGTAAAAATTGGCCTGGTCATTAATGTGCAAACCACCTTGGGTAGTAAAGGGGTTAAAGGTGGTGGGAAAATATTTTTATGTATTTTTGGCAGCGAATGGTAAACTGGAACAATTGGGTGATCTACGTATAAATATTCCATTAATTTTTTTTTTAGGGCCCCTCAGTGCAAACCTTCGTTTAATAGATTATACATAGCAGCATTAAACTCAACAGTAGGATCTCTAGCTAACTCCAAATAAACATCCCTATTTTCTAAATCCATCAAATTCAATTTTTTATACAATCCTGCATTCAGTACTATAGTGCCACCTTTATCCGCTGAGCGGACTAGTATGTCTGAATTATCCTTTAATTTTTTCAGAGCGTCTTTTTCTCTATATGTCAGATTAGAGTCCAAATGATTAGTAGAAGATAATTCATTCTTTAATTCCACTAGTTCTTTTTCAATTAAGTCCTGGAACTGATCCAGGACCAATGGTCTGGACTGAAGTGGGTAAAAGAAAGGATTGCCAGCCCGAAAGTCGTCATTTAAATTTACATTTGGAATTAAAGATTCCGTCTCGAATTGTTTCATTTGTAATAAAGACTGTTGTTCTGTGAATAATAACATGGAATCCTGGCTTGTCCTAGGAGAAACTTCTTCTGAAGCTGTATTCTGTGGATTTTTCATGTCCATAAAATGACATCGGATGGTGAGGTTACGTGCTAGTTTGTTAACATCCAGAATTGTTCTGAAAATGTCGAATTCGTTAGAAGGTGAAAAGCTCAGGCCTTTAGCCAGGAGAGAAATTTGACTCTCAGATAAGATGTAGCTAGAGAGATTCCAAACAGGTGACTCTAATAATGGCGTTTTTTGCTCTGTGTTGGGTACTTGTTTGCATTTACGCTTACGTCCCGCCCTTGTGTGACCCGCCACTAGCTGTTTCAGTAGCGGCTAGCCCTCCCTTGGAAAGGGGTGTACTCGGACGGCGGGCCCAGTTGGTAGAATGGTGATGCAATCGCGGCCTCGGCCCGATCCGTGCCCAGGGCGCACACATTAAAAATAGGGGCCAGTTGATGAGTGGAAATTATGAGTGGATAAACGACTACGCCACCTGTGGTATCTGCTGATGCGCCACCAGCGCTGCTGCAGTCCTCTGAGGCGGGATGTTGTGGCAGCCGATGGTAGTACTACTCCCCACAGGCGGAGCAGGGCCTCAGGGCAGAGGAAAAAGGAGGATGAGGGGAGTCGTAGTAGGTGCAGTGGTGCGGTGTGGTGTCGCGCTGCAATAGTGGACCGGAGGCAATGGATGTAGTCTTCCAAGTTTTACTCACATTGTTAGAGGTCAGCTGCAAGGCTTCTCCTTGCTCCTCATGGCGTGCTGTGGCCACCAGAGAAGGGAGTTCGGCACAGCCCGGTAGTTCAGGTGCGTCTATCAAGACCCCCAGCACCAGCGTGTTCCTAGAAATCTCCCCCTTGGGCCTCTCCTGTCCGTGTGCGGTGCGTGTTGCAAGGCTGGGTCTCCCTCTGGCTATACACAGAACAAGGGCACGGGTGGCGACTCCGCTCCGTCCGTTACCCGGTGGGAACCACTTAGCCTCTGGCCTTTTCCGACTGAGACGTGAAGTAACAAAGTCAGATATCGTGGGCCGATACCCCTCTTGCAGCAGGAGTCCCTCTAACTAGGCCAGAATGGAGAGTACAGGTGGCGTATGCCGCTCTGTCCGTATTCCCTGGGATCCTTTTGCCTGCGGAGCTCTCCTCCTCAGCTCCCCTCCAGGCCTTCTTAAGCAGGGACCTTGACCGGGTAGAGACCTCCGTTAACTCTATCCCGCTCCTCGTCTCAAGGCCAGAGCACGAGGACCGTGCATCTCCAGCACGCTGCAGGCTCCTACACAAGGCCACTGCCAGCTGTGAAGACCACAATCAAACAACCTTGAACTTAAGATGGCTGGCTATTAAATATGTATTTACAAGTGTAACCTAAAAGTGCGTCTTGCACCCTCACCCACTACATGGTTCCCCCTATCTTTGGTTCCCCCATCTCCATTATCCTGCTGGGGCAGCACCCTAGTGCATACTAGCCCCCCATAGGACAGGAGTGTGTAGTGTTGAGTGATGAGGTGGGGTCCTGACAGGTGCTCCATCCTAACCTGGGAGAGGAGATACCACACCTCTTTCACAAGATGCAGTACCCCCCTGTGGCGACCGAACCCTCAGGGGCGCCACACCCTCTTCCTCCGTTTTTTGTTATCGCTCCACCAGCACTAGATAATTTATTTTTGATAAAATACAATTGTTGCATTTCTCCCATTGAACTCATAGATTAATCTGAGTAATCATCAGAGGTGGCAGCAAAAGAATTATCCGTAACATCATCATGCTCCTTAAAACTCCCTCTTCCAGATCTCTGAAAACGTTTGTGGGAGCGTTTTTTTTTTAAGATGGATGGTAATTGTTTATTCCAACTATAAATCTTGTTCTGCGCATAGTCCTCACTGTCCCTTTTGAACGTGGATCTTTTTATATCCATAATGGTGTTCTCCACCTGGCCAAATTCGATTTCAGTTTGATATTACAAATATTAAATTATTTTAGTTGCACATATTTCCCCAAAGACGATTGTATATTTTTAATATCCAATTTAATTTAAGTCAGTTCCAGTTCCTCATGTTTGATTATGAGGTGCATAAGATTCAGTGAACATTGACTAAGAATCGCATTCTGATCTTCTTGAAAACCGTCATTGTATATAGTGGTGGTGACTTTTTTTTAAACGCAGACCTCTAGGGATCATTTCCTTTTTTATATATGTGTCCAAGGTTGTGAGATCCCACCAAACTTTAAGTTCTCTGGTCATTTTGTTTTCCATCTGGAACATGAGATCTTTAAATTCATCCGGTTCTGTTGTCACCACTGACGGTTTATTATCAAAAATAGATGCTAGTTTGTTCAGTCTAGCCGAACAATCCTCTGTGTCACTGAAATTCATTATGTCAAATTGAGGGGATGTGAAAATCCACAGGGACTCCCGGTTCAGAAGTGTGCACTTGCAGTCAGACAAGCCAATGGACTGGTAACTAGAGATGAGCGTTGTTCTACTCGAACTGTTCGCCAATCTCAAATTCGAGCTGTTTTGGGCGGTGTTCGAGCCGGTCGGCGAACACGAACAATTTGAGAAAAATTCGGCTGTTCGAGGTTATGTTCGATAACTGTTCGTGCACCAAAATCATAACTGGATTTTTTCTCAGTAATGATGAAAATTAATGTTAATACGCAGTTTGAGTGTACAGCGGGGCGGGGGGAGGGGCAGGGGATGGATCTCTGCAGGAACAATGAAGATCTCCATTTTTTTTTCTCTTTCCCGCATTTGCAGTGGGGAGGTGCAATCTGTCAGCCTATCAGCAGCGCACACACGGAGCAAAGTGCTTTTTTTCACACAAGCAAGGGCATGTGTGATTGGCAGTGTATGTCACATGTCCTTGCCCTATAAGACCAAGCCATTTTCCCCGTCGCCACCATTTTCTCACTGCTGCAGCTGCGTGTTAGACGGCACCGCTGTTGCTGTGTGCGCTATACCTTGTTAATTTCAAGCCAATTTTCGCACAAATCTACAGATAGCTTGGGAGTAGGGAATAGTTGTGATTGCAGTCCTTTTAAGGACTAGGTTACAGCATTTCCTACGACTTTTATCAGGCAGGTCTGTGCTCTTAAATAGATAGATTGTGGGAGTAAAGACTAATTGTAATTGGAGTCCTTTTCAGGACTAGGTTACATCAGTTCCTATCAGTTTTTGCCAGGCAGGTCTGTGCCAGTGCTGTGCAAGTTTTTTTCACAGCATTTGGCTGAATCTAGCAAAGCTAATCCTTTTTGGCCTATTGCAGAGTGTGTTAGTCAGTGGAGTAGCCTATCTGTGTTGCAAGATATACCACCTGTGTATAGAATACCAATTTTTTTACTGCACCTAGTGAAGTAAAATCTTTTGGGCATAGCATCATTCTATTAGTCCATCTATACTGACCTCCATCAGGTTGCAAACTGAATATAATTTTTTTCTGCATCTAGCTCTGAAAAAATATTTGGGCTTCTAGCGGTGTGTGGGACTTGGTCTATTAGTCCATCTATACTGACCTCCATCAGGTTGCAAATTAAAAATATTTTTTTTCTGCATCTAGCTCTGAAAAAATATTTGGGCTTCTAGCAGTGTGTGGGACTTGGTCTATTAGTCCATCTATACTGACCTCCATCAGGTTGCAAATTAAAAATAATTTTTTTCTTCATTTATCTCTGAAAAAATATTTGGGCTTCTAGCAGCGTGTGGGACTTGTTCTATTAGTCCATCTATACTGACCTCCATCAGGTTGCAAATTAAAAATAATTTTTTTCTGCATCTAGCTCTGAAAAAATATTTGGGCTTCTAGCAGTGTGTGGGACTTGGTCTATTAGTCCATCTATACTGACCTCCATCAGGTTGCAAATTAAAAATAATTTTTTTCTGCATCTAGCTCTGAAAAAATATTTGGGCTTCTAGCAGTGTGTGGGACTTGGTCTATTAGTCCATCTATACTGACCTCCATCAGGTTGCAAATTGAATAAAAAAAATTTCTGCATCTAGCTCTGAAAAAATATTTGGGCTTCTAGCGGTGTGTGGGACTTGGTCTATTAGTCCATCTATACTGACCTCCATCAGGTTGCAAATTAAAAATAATTTTTTTCTGCATCTAGCTCTGAAAAAATATTTGGGCTTCTAGCAGTGTGTGGGACTTGGTCTATTAGTCCATCTATACTGACCTCCATCAGGTTGCAAATTAAAAATAATTTTTTTCTTCATTTAGCTCTGAAAAAATATTTGGGCTTCTAGCAGTGTGTGGGACTTGTTCTATTAGTCCTTCTATACTGACGTCCAGCAGGTTGCAAATTGAATATAATTTTTTTCTGCATCTAGCTCTGAAAAAATATTTGGGCTTCTAGCGGTGTGTGGGACTTGGTCTATTAGTCCATCTATACTGACCTCCATCAGGTTGCAAATTAAAAATAATTTTTTTCTGCATCTAGCTCTGAAAAAATATTTGGGCTTCTAGCAGTGTGTGGGACTTGGTCTATTAGTCCATCTATACTGACCTCCATCAGGTTGCAAATTAAAAATAATTTTTTTCTGCATCTAGCTCTGAAAAAATATTTGGGCTTCTAGCAGTGTGTGGGACTTGGTCTATTAGTCCATCTATACTGACCTCCATCAGGTTGCAAATTGAATAAAAAAAATTTCTGCATCTAGCTCTGAAAAAATATTTGGGCTTCTAGCGGTGTGTGGGACTTGGTCTATTAGTCCATCTATACTGACCTCCATCAGGTTGCAAATTAAAAATAATTTTTTTCTGCATCTAGCTCTGAAAAAATATTTGGGCTTCTAGCAGTGTGTGGGACTTGGTCTATTAGTCCATCTATACTGACCTCCATCAGGTTGCAAATTAAAAATAATTTTTTTCTTCATTTAGCTCTGAAAAAATATTTGGGCTTCTAGCAGTGTGTGGGACTTGTTCTATTAGTCCTTCTATACTGACGTCCAGCAGGTTGCAAATTGAATATAATTTTTTTCTGCATCTAGCTCTGAAAAAATATTTGGGCTTCTAGCGGTGTGTGGGACTTGGTCTATTAGTCCATCTATACTGACCTCCATCAGGTTGCAAATTAAAAATAATTTTTTTCTGCATCTAGCTCTGAAAAAATATTTGGGCTTCTAGCAGTGTGTGGGACTTGGTCTATTAGTCCATCTATACTGACCTCCATCAGGTTGCAAATTAAAAATAATTTTTTTCTTCATTTAGCTCTGAAAAAATATTTGGGCTTCTAGCAGTGTGTGGGACTTGTTCTATTAGTCCTTCTATACTGACGTCCAGCAGGTTGCAAATTGAATATAATTTTTTTCTGCATCTAGCTCTGAAAAAATATTTGGGCTTCTAGCGGTGTGTGGGACTTGGTCTATTAGTCCATCTATACTGACCTCCATCAGGTTGCAAATTAAAAATAATTTTTTTCTGCATCTAGCTCTGAAAAAATATTTGGGCTTCTAGCAGTGTGTGGGACTTGGTCTATTAGTCCATCTATACTGACCTCCATCAGGTTGCAAATTGAATAAAAAAATTTTCTGCATCTAGCTCTGAAAAAATATTTGGGCTTCTAGCGGTGTGTGGGACTTGGTCTATTAGTCCATCTATACTGACCTCCATCAGGTTGCAAATTAAAAATAATTTTTTTCTGCATCTAACCCAGCCAATAGTTTTGGCCTAATACCACAGTTTGGCCACTCAGCTCTGCTCGGTTACCATCCATTGTTTTTTTGTGCAAACAACTCCAGAGTTGTGAATTAGTTAACCACCAAAATGAGTGGAAAAAGGCCTGCTGCTGGTGGAAAGGGGAATAGGCGTGTTGGGAAGGGGAAAAAAGGTTGTGTCCGTGGGGTAGGTGCAGAAGAAAGACCATCTTCCAGCCAAACTAAAATGTCTACTTCTTTTAGCGGACAATGTGATAAGATCCCTTTCTTACGGCCACGCCAATCGCTACAAATTCCAGATGAGGCACAAAAACAGCAGGTGCTTCAACGGATATCAAGTGCTCCTTTAAGTGGGCTCTCCTCCACATCAACTTCAACATCACAAATACTCCAGTCCTCAAAGGTGTCACCCAAATCGCACTTGCTTCCTCACAGCTCCCAAATCTCCAGCTGCCCGTCTGAGTATGAGGTAGAACAGATGGTTGAGTCTGCAGAGCTGTTTACTCATACTATAGCCTGGGAATCAGAGGTCGACTCCAGCGCTTCTGTGAATCCAGACGAGGAAATGATCTGCACTGATGCCCAGAATCTTTATGAGTCGGATCCAGGACCAGACGCAGAAGGTTCTGACCATAATGTAGACCCTCATTCCCAAACTGTAACTCCTGTTGGTGGAGACAATGAGGAAGACGATGATAAGACTCAAATACCTGATTGGAGCGACAACTTTAGTTTTTTGTCAGGGCAGGAACAGGTTGGCTCTGAGGACGACGGGTGTGATAACGCACAGGGTGATGATGATGAGGTCGGAGATCCCACTTACTGTCAACCCACAGTCAGCCAAGAGATGAGGTCAGCAGAGGAGGTGGAGGAAGATGCTAGTGACGACGAGGTCAGGTTGCGCCTTCCTGGACAGAGACGTAGTACTGGAAGCACGTCAACAACTGCATCCTCAAACACAACTCTGCCTCTCACCACAAGTCGTGGTGGCTCTTCAGGTCGCATGGGTGCTAAGCCTTGCATAGCCTGGGCATTTTTTCAGATCGATAAAGATGACCCAACTCGTGTTATCTGTAACATTTGTCAGCAAAAGCTAAGTAGAGGCCAAAAAATACATAGTTTGAGTACTTCATGCATGAACCGGCACATGGACATGAAGCATAAGTTGCAGTGGGAAGCTCAGTGTGCTACAATGCGGTCTAGCCGGCCGGGCCAACCACCGTCTGCCATATCTTGTGCATCCGCGGCCTCTTCATCCTCTGTGACTGGGGGGACATCAGTCACACCTGTTTTGGGGCGCAGACCTGCCACCTCTTTACCCGCAACAGCCAGCGTGATTGGCAGGTCATCATTTTCTTTGGAGGTGGTAACACCAGCTGGTCTTGAGCGCTGTCCGACATCGATAGCACCACCTTTGGATCAAGGCAACCTAACATGTCCGCCTGCATCTTCCTCACAGACCGGCAGTTTGCCGGGGACACCCTTATCAACCCCGTCTAAGCACAATAGCCAGCCCTCGGTCCCTCAGATGTGGACAAGTAAAAGACCATTTCCTCCTAGCCATGAGAAAGCTAAGAGGTTGAATTTCACCATCTGCAAGCTCTTGGCTACAGAAATGCTGCCTTTCCGCCTGGTGGACACAGAGGATTTTCGAGACCTTATGTCCGTCGCAGTGCCCCAGTACCAGATGCCCAGTCGGCACTACTTCTCAAAGAAAGGTGTGCCTGCGCTCCACCAGCATGTCGCACACAACATCACCGCTTCTTTGAGAAACTCTGTGTGTGACAGGGTGCATTTCACCACAGACACTTGGACGAGTAGGCATGGACAGGGGCGTTACATGTCGCTGACTGGGCACTGGGTAACTATGGTGACAGCAGGACAAGGGGCTGCTGTCCAAGTCTTGCCGTCCCCACGAGTTGTGCGTCAATCCTCTTTATGTCATTTTTCCTCCACTGCTTCTGCCTCCTCAACCTCCTCTCGGTCTTCCACCTGCACCCAAAGCCTGTCTGGTCATGCCACAAGCTTTCTAACTGCGCAGAAGGGATCCTGCACACCTCCTTACTATGCTGGCAGTAGGGCTCAACGTCATCAGGCGGTTTTTACATTGAAATGTCTGGGAAATGTGAGTCACACAGCTGAGGAGTTGTGGTCAGCTCTGGAGAACCAATTTCATGAATGGTTGTCTCCACTGGACCTGAAACCAGGGAAGGCCGTGTGCGACAATGCTGCAAACCTGGGTGCGGCCCTTCGCCGGGGCAATGTCACACACGTGCCTTGTATGGCTCACGTGTTGAACCTGGTTGTCCAGCAATTTTTAGCCCACTATCCCAGACTAGATGGCCTTCTGCAGAGGGCACGGTCGCTGTGTGCTCACTTCCGCCGTTCGCATCCCGCAGCTCAGCGACTTACATCTCTACAGAAGTCGTTGGGCCTGCCACTTCACCGGCTAAAATGCGATGTGCCTACCCGGTGGAATTCAACTCTGCACATGTTGCAGCGACTGTGGCAGCACCGACAAGCCCTGGTGCAATACGTTCTGACGTATAGCCTGGGCCAACGAGATTCAGAGGTGGGGCAAATCACGCTGGAGGAGTGGTCTCAGATCAGGGACCTATGCACCCTTCTGCACAGTTTTGAAATGGCGACGAAGATGTTTAGTGCTGACGATGCCATTATCAGCATGACTATTCCGGTGATTTACATGCTGGAGCACATGTTAAACAGAATTCGGAGTCAGGTGGTGGCACAAGAGGTGGAGGAAGTAGAGGAGGAGGAGTTGTATGCGGAAGGGCTAACATCTGCAAGGTCCAGACGGTCGGCAGCACCAAGGCGGCAGGCATGTGAGGGTGGGGGAGATGGTTTAACCAGGGCGCATGGTAGCAGCCAAACTAGTGAGGAAGGTGCAGGAGCCCAGGAAGAAGTGGAGGACGAACTGATGGAAGACTCATCAGATGAGGGAGACCTTGATCACATTTCTGTTGTGCGAGGTTGGGGGGAGAGGACAGAGGAAGGAAGCATGATTGTTACCTCGCCACCAACACAACAGGGACTTGGTGCTCCTGGATGCGCAACACACATGAGTGCCTTCTTGCTGCACTACCTGCAACATGACCCTCGAATTGTGAGAATTAGAAATAATCCTGACTACTGGGTTGCCACACTGTTAGATCCCCGGTACAAAAGTAAATTTGCAGAAATTATTCCTGCCATAGAAAGGGATGCACGCATGCAGGAGTATCAGCAGAGACTGTTGCAGAATCTTACATGTGCTTTTCCACAAAATACCAGTGGTGCACGTAGTGAATCTCACAGTTCCAACTTGCCAACCGTGGGACCGTCAAGTGTTCAGCACTCAAACCGTAACAGAACCACAGTATCTGCTGGTAACATCAATTTTGCGGAATCATTTCACCACTTTTTTAGCCCATCCTTTGCAAGGCCACAGGAGACAAGAAGTCTGACACATAGTCAACGCCTAGAGACGATGGTACAGGAGTATCTCCAAGTAAACATTGAAGCCACGACTGTGTCACTGGACCCTTGCTCTTTTTGGGCTTCCAATCTGGATAAATGGCCGGAGCTAGCCACTTACGCCTTGGAGATCTTGTCATGCCCCGCAGCCAGCGTTCTGTCTGAACGTGTGTTCAGCGCTGCTGGTGGTGTGCTGACAGATAAGCGCATGCGGCTCTCCACTGATAATGTAGACAGACTCACGTTCATAAAGATGAACAAATCATGGATCCGAAACAACTTTTCTACCCCTGTGTCATCCTGGGGAGAGTAAAAGCTTGATGATTGGTTAAAATCACCCTACCAACCGTTTTAAGCTTTCAAATTACTAATCATGTTTATCTGTATCTTGACTGGAAAATAATTTGGGCTTTGTAGCAGTGTGCAGCACTGATCCTATTAGGCCATCTATAATAAGCTTCACCAGATTTAAAATTAAAAATAATTTTTAGCTGCATCTAGCCCGGAAAATAATTTTGGGGCTCCGAGATGCGCAAGACACATAAGTGCCTTCTTGCTGCACTACCTGCAGCATGACCCTCATATTGTCAGAATTCGAAGTAATCATGACTACTGGGTTGCCACACTCTTAGATCCCCCAAACTTTTCAATCAACCTTTTCATTTTAATAAAGACCAAAAAAATGGTCATTTTTGAAATTATAAGCATTAGCAGGTTGTTAGAAACTGAAATCAAACAGTTTTCAACTCAAAACTTTATTCTAGGTGATGTTACATTTTCACATAGGACCCCTTGTTCGAAAGGAGCTTCTGAACTCTCTCGTCCATTGAATTTGTCAGGTTTTGGATGGTTTCTGCTTCAGTTGTTTTGCATGAGGACAGAATACCCTCCCAGAGCTGTTGCTTAGATGTGAACTGCCTCCCGCCATCATAGACACTCCTTTTAATGATGCTCCAAAGGTTCTGAATGGGGTAGAGTTCAGGGGAGCATGGGGGTCACACCATAAGTTTGTCCCCTTTTATGCCCATATCAGCCAGAGATGCAGATGTTTTATGTGCAGCATGAGATGGTGCATTATCATGCAGAAAAATGATCTTGCTGTGAAATACACGGTTCTTCTTCTTGAACCATGGCAGGAAGTGCTGTTTGAGAAAATCCACATACATTATGGAGTTCATCTTTAGCGCCTTCAGGGATCCTAAAGGGGCCGACAATCTCTCTCCCCATGATTCCAGCCCAAAACATTACTCCACCTCCTCCTTGTTGGCGCTGTAGCCGTGTTTGCGTGGGGTGTCCATCAACCAGCCATCCTCCACTCCATTCATCTGGACCATCGAGCGCTGCACGGCACTCATCCGTGAACAAAACAGTTTTGAAATCAGTCTTCATGTAATGTTTGGCCCACTGGAGCCGTTTCTGCTTGTGTGAAGTGGATAGAGGAGGTCGACAGGATGGCGTATGCACAGCTGCAAACCTCTGAAGGACCCTGCATCTTGTTGTTCGGGGGACGTTGGAGGCACAAGCAGCTTCAAAAACTTGTCTGCTGCTATGACAAGGCTTTTTTGCCGCTGCTCTTTCAACCTGACGTAATTGCCTGTAGGAAAGAGTCCTCAATTTGCCCTTATCAGCACGCACACGTGTGTACTGTGAATCAGCTACATACTTCTTGATTGCCAAGACACTTCATCCTGATCATCGCACAATGTTGATTGTAGTCATGCCTTGACCTAAACACTCCACAATTTGTTGCTTCTCAGCAGCCGACACATCCTTTTTCTTTCCCATTTTGGCAGAAAATGTAGGCTGCTTAATAATGTGAGAGAGCCTTCTTAAGTAGTCTTGCCTTTCATTGGACACACCTGCCAAACTAATTAGCACAGGTGTCTGCAATTGCTTACAGTGATATAAAGAGCCCTGACACACATCACCATCAATGAGTTTAACTGACAAACAAACAAATTCTTCCCTTATCACTCCTAAACACTTTTTGCATAATAATTTGGAACGCGGTGTACATGTGCTTTTCCACAAAACACCAGTGGTTCACGTAGTGAATCTTACAGTTCTAACTTGCCAACCGTGGTCTGTATGGAATTGTTCAATAAAGGGCCCAAAATTAAGATAACATAGATGGGAGAGGTCTCTATGAATAGGAATTCCTAAGTATTTGATACCCTGTGAGGGCTAGGCAAAGGGAAAGTTGGACTGGATGGAATCCTATATGGATTTAGGGAGGGAGACATCGAGGGCCTCAGACTTCGCTGCATTGATTTTAAAATTTTACCATGTAACAAAGTGATCTATTTCAGCCATAACAGCAGGGATGGATATATGTGATTGAGTGATATATACTAGGACATCATCAGCAAATAGAGAGCACTTGTACTCGGTGCCTCCCACCTCAATCCACCTAATATTGGGGTTATGGCGAATTGATGAGAGCAGGTGCTCCGTCACTAGGATGTATAAGAGAGGGGACAGAGGACATCCCTGCCTTGTCCCATTGGTGATTGTGAAAGGTGATGAAAATGTTCTGACGCACCCCCTGGGCCTTGGGACACCCGGAGCCGGACCCTTTTTGGTGGATGCTGGTGGTTGTAGTCTTCGTGGCGGCGATCCGGTTCCGTGGCTCAGGGCGGTCAAACCAGTGGCGGAACTATTTATGTGGTTTTGATGTTTAAATGTCCGACTACGCCACCCGTGGATTGCGGTCAGAGTGAACCGCCGCTACAGGGCAGACCGCTAAGGCTGGTGTTGTGGGTGCAGCAGAGCGTAGCATAACTCCCCACGGGAGGAGTATAGCCTCAGGGCAGTGTATGCGGAGGATGGGGGTGATGGTGCAGGGCAGCAGCAGTAACGACACGGAGTCAGTGATGCAGTTCAGGGCCTTTACTCACAGTTCTTATTATCCAGACCACGTCTGCAGGTAACGGCTGCCCACGTCGTACTGTGCTCACCAGGTGAGGGGCTCAGACAACTCCCAGATAACTTTGGAGCGCTTCACAGGACCCCCTTTGTGTGTCCTTTGTCTGGCCTTTCTTACCAACACTTCTGTCCGGCTGCCTCGGGCCTCCTCTTGGTAAACTTGGCGCCAGTTTCCCTGACCCTATGTGGTGCCTTCCTAGCGGGTGGAGCAAGGGGCTGCGCCACATAAAATGTCAGAGCCTCCGGTTTCTAGCTGAGGGTCGTTTCCTGCCTCCACTAGTTCGGGGACCGGTCTCCCCCTTTGGCCTGACCCCTCCACGCAGGTGGATTCGGGCGTGTGGTGGCGACTCGCCCGTCCGCACCCCTGGGATCCCTTCATTCCTCGTTCCTGGAGCCTTCTCCGCTCCTCTTCCTTCCTTCTCCCTCTTGCAGGCCTGGGCCTCTGTTACTAGGCCCGCCTCCGGAGCAGAGCTCATGCAGAGCCCCTGCTCCCTGCCACTTCTGCTCAGACTTCTCTGCACTGAACTAAGATGGTGCCCACCTTTTATACTCCCTTCTCAATGCACCCAGGAACTGCTTCCTCCCTGCTCCTGCACTGCAGGGTTCCCCTTCCTCAGTGTTCCCTCCCCCCACTCCAGCCAGGGACAGGGACTGTCGTGCCCATCTCAGGGGCATATTGGTCGCCCTGCCCCACGGCAATGTGGTGTAATGCATGCAGGTGTCGGGTCCTGATCCACACTCCATCCTTATCTGAGAGTGAGATATCACACCTCTGGGTGAGGTGCAATACGTCTGTAGCAACCGAGCCCTCGGTGCTACAGTTCCATTTATCTTCAGCCTAGGTGACGTATTGTGATACAGGGCCGTGATTTTGGCTATAAAAGGGTCCCCTAGACCCCTACCCCAAGCTTTTTAAGAGAATCATATATGGCGTGCCAGGAGACTCTATGGAATGCTTTCTCAGCATCCAACGAGAGTATCTACTTACAAATTTTTAACTGCATCTAGCCCAGGAAATACTTTGTGCCTAGTAGCAGTGTCTGCTAGTCAGCGGATTATCCCGGCTGTTAAGCAAGCTACACCACCTGTAGTTTGGACACTTAATTTTTTCAAAGGAAATGCTTCGGGACCACGGGATACTTAGTGAAGAGCATCAGGAGGCACCCCAAGGCATAGGGGCTGGGACTGGCACTAGGATGCCTTGCGGTGGACAGCCGAGCTCGATCCTTATAAAAGCTTTTTAACTGCAGCAGCTTTAGTGGACGCTACTGGAGCTGGAATTACGCGGCTGCTGGCATGAGACTTGCCCTCCAATAGATCCTTGTAAATGGATTTAAAGTGTATTCATTCAAATTAGAGGGACAATTTAAATTAAAAAGCTTAGAGCTGCCTCCACCACAGGGGGGCTCTCTCGACCCACCAGCGGACAGGCACCAGTATTGGGAGAGGGGGGCTGGCCGTCAGGGTTCACCGCGGCTCTGGCACAAACCCGGCGACACGGAGGTGGCACGGGCAGGAGCGGACTGGCCGTCTCGGCTTCTCACTTTTTGGATTTTAGAAGGGCATGACATGCCTATATCTGTGTCTCCCCCTCCTTTTACTCCTCCACCTCTTTTCTTTTCGCATGACTATATGTACTTGTCACTTTTCCATGTGTTAGTTGTGTCTTCTGAGCAGTTTGTCAGCTTTTGGACACCTTTGAAGGTGTTTTCTATGTGTTTCTATGTGTTTTTGTTTGCCTGCCATTGGTTTTAACGGTGTTCGAAGGTGTTCGACGAACAGTTCGACGAACAGTTCGGCGAACACACGGGTGTTCGACGAACCGAACCGAACTCGAACACTACGGGGGTGGCTCAACACTACTGGTAACAGAGGCCAAGCAGAGCCGGGTAAGTGGTAATACAAGTGGGCAGTGGAATGAGTCGAGGTTTTGGTAATCATGGTGTAACAGATCGGGCAGACTGACTGGGCAGGAGAGAATTTCATGTTTTCTTGATTATAGCATCATGCGGAGAATTCCTGCTCCTTAATATTAAAAGGAGTTGTCCGGGACATTTTTTTTTTTTTTTTACCATGGACCTAAGAACTAACAGGCAAGTATTTGCTAACTATGTGCCTGTTGTGCCAGGCGCCGATATTTGCTGGTTCAGAGTGGTCACAGAGCGCACCTGACAGTGATTTTTCAGCTCCCGCTCTGATCTGTTGATGGGGTGTGACTGCCGATGTCATGCTGATTGACAGCTGGCTCCCTGCTGCCTAACTGCAGGGAGCCATCTGTCAATCAGCATAAAGTTGGCAGTCACGCCTCTTTGACAGAGCAGTCGGGAAGAGGAAGAGCTGTTCTGTTGACGTGAAGCAGCAGAATCGCTGTTAGGAGCGGTCCAGGAGCAATCTGAGCCACCACAGGGTAGAACAAGCACGTAATAAGCAATTACCTGCCTGATAGTTCTTAGGCTCATTGCATTTTTCTATCTCACCCTGTAGGAGTCATCTTCTCCTCAACCAAAAAGAGAAGGTGCATATCCACCGACATTGTGATGCGCCAGCTTCCAGATCCAATTGCAGATAAAATTATGATTTTATTGTTAATCCATTAAAAAGATATACACATTGCAAAAATAAAATAAATAAAGGTGGAGACCTCTGTGAAACCTACACGTTTCGAACGCCAAACGTTCTTCGTCCTGCTATAGAAATACATGTAGGGAGTTACAATTTACACGCTCGACCGCGCCATCATATGGGCGTGTTGATCGTTCCTCACGCCCAATTTTCTAAGTAAAGAAATGATAGGGTGTGGGAATAACAGAATAAAAACAAGTGATCTAATCTTGAAAAGTAGGCAGTGTGTATAAAAAATACACAAAGATGATACGAACAATATGATATATACATTAACATAAAATCAAAAAGATAATAAAAGAAAAGTTCTAAACCTGTGTCAGAGAAATAGCTCAGAGCTTAGCGCAAGGAAGCACTCCTTAGAAGAACTCCTTAGGAAAACAGATACAACTACAGCAAGCTGTACCTTCCAGGACTGACCAATGACCAAAATCCAAGCTCTGATTTAATAAGATCACGGTTACACCCACATACCTTCTATTGGTGAGCTCATATGAGGACTTGTCATAGGGGTGCTAGATCTTTTAGAAGTTTATGAGATCCCCAACTTTCAGGATATCTTCGCCCATGGAGGTCTCTGGCGGGAAATATCATGGTCATGTTTTCTATCATGATTTTACCTTTCTATAGAGATGAAACATGGCATGGATAGCATTATCCATCTAAACGATATTAAGTTGGGGGTGTTCGGCTGGCCTTACAATGATGTGAGTGAATGCGTTATGATCGTCCCTTTGCTACGATGTCCAAAATACATCTCCCATGAATATTGGATCGATGCAAACCCCAATATTCATCACTGACCACAGTCTTCAGAGTGTCTGAGACAAGTCCTTTGAAAAGAGGAAGCCCTTGCTTCGGAAATGTACTTATCCGCCTCTGAGTATGCAAATTCTAGACTTGTTGGCTGGTTCTCATCAGATTCTTTGTTGAATTTACCTGACCACGGCAGGAGGCCCTACGTCAATAGAGGTTGAAGTGTCAGCTCTTTCTCACTTTTCTAGTTATAATCCTATATGTTCAATGTGAGGGTGATATGTCCCCTCTCCAGAGATGTCTTTTTGGATTTTACAATTTTTCTTTACGACAGGGTGCAAAATTACCCTCCCCACCCCCAACCAGAATCAAACTGGGGTGTCTGGGGCCCAATAGGAATTGATTCTAGGGGCCCACACTACAGCTGTATATGAAAACCTGTTAGCCATTATCCCGATTATAGCGGAGCATCGGCTGTAAAATACAGGAGGCTCCTGCACCTCTTACTGTGCGATACTATAACTGGGATGTACAATTACGGTAATTTGCAGTAAAGGACTTTGTTGGTGAAAACAAGTTATGACCATAGGATCCACAGGAGAGGTGATAACTCCATAGGATCCACAGGAGAGGTGATATCTTATTGGTCAGTGATTGATTGGTCTGACCATTTGGGACTGTACCGATTGGAAGAATGGGGAATTTTTATCCCTGACAGGGCACTTTTATTCCTATTGTAAAATGGAGCGGCAGATCGGGTGTGTCATCTTCTTTGCCAGAAAAAGCCAAGTGCAGCGCTCATATAAAATACATATAATACAGACTGTCTTTGATGTGAGCTCAGGAGCAGATGATGGGAGTGTTACAGATTCCCCTTTAAAAAGGACCTTTTGCTGACAGCCTCTTCACATGGAAGCTCTGTGCTTTGCTCCTGCTCTGCATCATTTCATTTCCACCTATTAGCAGTGAAATATTGATTCCTTCACACCAAAGGCTGGGGGAAAGTACACAGAGAAGCTTTAAAGTGCACTCAGACATGACCAGAAGCAAGCATCAGAAGGAGCAGAGTCCAGATAGTGGGCCTTCCAACATGGCGCCTCCTCCCCCACACCAGCCAGAGTGAGAGATGCTGAGGCTGCTGCAGCAAAGCTGGGGAGATTTGCCAGACTGACCTTAGATTCTGACCCTTCAGATGATTTACAACCTGATCAGGTATGCTCACAGAGGAAGAGAGATACAGAGACTGTGCAGGGGAGGCAATGTGGCACCACTCTCACAGCAACAGTTAAACAGAGAAGTGCCGGAAATGCAGAGCACTAACAACACCTATGGAGAAGTCAATGATTCTGGGCAAGAGCCTACACGACAAGATGTTTTCTCTGCTGGAAAATCCTGTAGCTTCTCATTAGAAATTCTCAACAAACACATGGGAGGGCTTAGAGAGGACATTAATCTCATCAGACAAAACATGAAGAAAATAAACAGCCGAGTCAATAAGTTGGAGGAAAGAGTGAGTTCTGTTGCGGACCAAATGCCTACTATACATAAATATCTCAGGAGAGGTCTTCAGAATATCAATGCCCTTCTCAAGAAGGTTGATGACCTAGAGAATAGGCATCGGCGAAATAACATACGTTTAGTCGGGGTTCATGAAAAAGCGGAGGGTCGTAATTCAGTTGATTTTTTTTGAATCCTGGCTGACTACAATGTTCGGCAAAGACACTCTCTCTCAATTTTTTGCAATTGAAAGAGCTCACAGAGTTCCTACACGTCCTTTGCCACCGGGTGCTCCACCAAGACCTGTACTCATCAAATTACAAAATTTTAAAGAGAGAGACCTTATCCTACGAAAGGCCAGGGACCACTCTTCACTTACCCTTGATGGAAGGAAAATATCTATTTATCCTGACTTTTCAACAGAAGTTCAAAAGAAGAGGGTCAAGTTCTGGGATAGAAAAGGAGGCTCTGTGAAAAGCAAATTTCCTATTCTATAATCTACCCTGCTCGGCTCAGGGTTGAGTTCATATGTTTTACTCCCTTCCAGATGCTTTATCATGAATGGATGCCAATAAGAGATCTCTGCGAAATGGAGCTGGATGAGAGACTTCTCCTTGAGGCGGTTTTCTCCAAGCACTTTTCATATACCATTATGAAAAAATGCCTATCCCTGAATCTATTCCGTTATTCTATTATGATCGGGAAATGTTGAGCTATGATGAGTTATGAACCTGCCTTATTGTACATACAAGGTATTCTTATTTTGTGAGTGGAGCATCTGTGGAGAAAATCTCTTTTGACAGAAAACTTCATCCACTATACATTTACTTTCAATTATTTCGGTATTTTTCTTGTTTTTGATTTCTCTTTATCCACTATAAGTTCATGCTCAAAACTTATAATTCTGCTCTCCATCCGGCTAAACAAGTCTACTTTACCACTCTCATCACATCTCTAGCCAACAATCCTAAACGACTCTTTGAAACCTTCCACTCCCTCCTGAGCTCTAAAGTACAGACCCCCGTCTCCAACCTAAGCGCTGACGATCTGGCCACTTATTTCCTACAAAAAATCAATCATATCTGTCAAGACATTTTTACACAATCCCCTCAGAGTCTGGATTCCCTTCCCTCCCGCACCTCAAGTTCACTTTCCATCTTCGAGATGGTCACAGAAGAAGAAGTGACCAGACTCCTCACTTCTTCCCGCCCTACAACCTGCAACAGTGACCCTATTCCCTCACAGCTCATTCAGTTCCTTTCCCCAGCTGTCACTGTGGAGGTTTCACCAATTTAAGATACACTAGGTAACTGCTCTCCTCCTAATTAAAGATGTCCGAGTGAATGCAAATCAACCAAATTTGCTAATATGGTTGAAAAACTTCACTCAGAGACTAAACCACGCAAAATGACATACTTTATTATGTAGACATGGGGTTATATAGTATTCTACTTCTAGGTGGGATTAGTAAAATTCATTGCTCCTTCTGATAACTTGGCACACTGCAATTTGCTCATCCATGTATCTCCTGGCCTCAGCAACACCTTAGGAATTCTGATGGGAGGGGTGAAGTCGTCTCTCAGCGCCATCTTTGCCAACTCGACATGAATCTCTCTGTTATCAGCCATGCACATACAGTGCCTACAAGTAGTATTCAACCCCCTGCAGATTTAGCTAGTTGACACATGCGGAATTAACTTGGCATTGTGACATTTGTACTGTAGATCAGCCTGGAAGTGGGAAATGCACTGCAGCAAATTTTTTTTTTTTTTTGTTTTTGTTTTTTTTAAAACGTTAAAAGTTAATTCAGAGTGTCATTTATTATTCAACCCCTCAAACCACAAGAATTCTGTTTGGTCCCCCTAAAGTATTAAGAAGTAGTTCAGGCACCAAGAATAATGAGCTTCACATGTGTGGATTAAAGATCTCTTTTGCCAGCCTTTTCTGACTATTTAAGACCCTCCCCAAACTTGTGAACAGCACTCAGACATGGTCAACATGGGAAAGACAAAGGAGCATTCCAAGGCCATCAGAGACAAGATCGTGGAGGGTCACAAGGCTGGCAAGGGGTACAAAACCCTTTCCAAGGAGTTGGGCCTACCTGTCTCCACTGTTGGGAGCATCATCCGTAAGTGGAAGGCTTATGGAACTACTGTTAGCCTTCCACTGCCAGGACAGCCTTTGAAAGTGTCCTCCCGTGCCGAGGCCAGGCTTGTCCGAAGAGTCAAGGCTAACCCAAGGACAACAAGGAAGGAGCTCCGGGAAGATCTCATGGCAGTGGGGACATTGGTTTCAGTCAATACCATAAGTAACGTACTCCACCGCAATGGTCTCCGTTCCAGACGAGCCCGTAAGGTACCTTTACTTTCAAAGCGTCATGTCAAGGCTCGTCTACAGTTTGCTCATGATCACTTGGAGGACTCTGAGACAGACTGGTTCAAGGTTCTATGGTCTGATGAGACCAAGATCGAGATCTTTGGTGCCAACCACACACGTGACGTTTGGAGACTGGATGGCACTGCATACGACCCCAAGAATACCATCCCTACAGTCAAGCATGGTGGTGGCAGCATCATGCTGTGGGGCTGTTTCTCTGCCAAGGGGCCTGGCCATCTGGTCCGCATCCATGGGAAGATGGATAGCACGGCCTACCTGGAGATTTTGGCCAAGAACCTCCGCTCCTCCATCAAGGATCTTAAGATGGGTCGTAATTTCATCTTCCAACAAGACAACGACCCAAAGCACACAGCCAAGAAAACCAAGGCTTGGTTCAAGAGGGAAAAAGTCAAGGTGTTGGAGTGGCCTAGTCAGTCTCCTGACCTTAACCCAATTGAAAACTTGTGGAAGGAGCTCAAGAATAAAGTCCACATGAGACACCCAAAGAACCTAGATAACTTGGAGAAGATCTGCATGGAGGAGTGGGCCAAGATAACTCCACAGACCTGTGCCGGCCTGATCAGGTCTTATAAAAGACGATTATTAGCTGTAATTGCAAACAAGGGTTATTCCACAAAATATTAAACATAGGGGTTGTATAATAATTGACCCACACTTTTATGTTTAAAATTTAATAAAATTCAACTGAGCAACATAACTTTTTGGTTTGTAAGATTTATGCTTCTGTTCATAAAACCTACTCTCGTTTACAGTTTGAAGGCTCTAACTTATTTGCATCTTATCAAACCAGCTAAATCTGCAGGGGGTTGAATACTACTTGTAGGCACTGTACATACGTCATTCCCAGGAAATCATTTAGTTATTCATGTCTACAATAAGGCTGTGTGCCCACGATGCGTTTTTTAAGCGTTTCCGCAGCGGCAATTCCGCTGCAGAAACGCTTAAAAAACGCTTGGTAGAAGGCCTGCCATGTTCCCCAGTGATAATCTGCATGTGCTGTGCACATGCTGCAGAAATTTCCGCTGCGTCTTATCATTGCGGAAAAAAACGCAGCATGACCAATTATTTTGCGGAAGCGCTGCGTTTTCGCCTCCATTGACTTGCATTGGAACGCATGGAATCCGCATCACTGGATCTGTACATGCGCATTCCATGCGTTTCAATGTGCGGATGGTACCCGGGTCTGGAGAAGAGGAGACTCTCCTCCGGACCCAGGTACCATAGTACCTGTAAAAAAAGAATAAAATAAAAAATAAATATTATGCTTACCTTCTGATGGCCCCCGGTGTGCTTGTCTTGGCTTGCCGGCAGATCGCGGTGGACTCAAGGACCTGCGCTGACGTCATTTAGTCATGTGACGACAGGTCCTTCAGTGTACCGCGAGCTTCCGGCAAGCTGAGACGCATCGGATAAAGACACCGGGGGCCATCAGAAGGTAAGTATGACTTTTTTTTTTTATTTTTTAACATTCTTTCGGACACACTATATAAATCCATGCCGTTTGCATGGATTTATATAGTGTGACCAAGTTGTCAAGCACTTTCCAACTGATGTTAAAATCGATTGGAAAGCGCTTTTCAACGCGCATGCGGAAATGCATGTGAAGAAAGCTTCACATCCGCTTGTCCCTTGCAGGAAAAACGCATGTAAAATCCGCATGTACAATCCGCATGTAAAATCCGCATGTACAATCCGCATGTAAAATCCGCATACATTTTTTCTGCCAGGGAGATGCAGAAACGCTAAGGGAAAATCCGGAGCATTTCTGCATCGTGGGCACATAGCCTGAGAACAGAAACTGTTATATATCATTAACTATTAACATAATCAATGTGCATGTACACATTTGCATACATACATACACATAGATTATTCCATCATCTCTATATTAATTCACACTGATTAGGTAATCTATTAAAATAAACTAATTGATTTTCTATAATATATATATTTTACCTTGACATCACTACCCACCTAACTAAAATATTTGACCTCTCTCTTTCTTCAGGTATCTTTCCCTCCTCACTTAAACATGCCATCATAACCCTTTTACTGAAAAAGCCATCCCTGGACCAGAACTGCACTGCTAACTACAGACCGGTCTCTAATCTTCCCTTCATCTCTAAACTCCAGGAACGCCTGGTCCATTCCCGCCTAATCCGCTATCTCTCAGATAACTCTCTTCTCGACCCTTTACAATCCGGTTTCCGCTCCTCACACTCTACTGAAACTGCCCTCACTAAAGTCTCTAATGATCTACTAACAGCTAAATCTAATGGTAACTACTCCCTGCTGTTTCTCCTGGATCTCTCTTTTGACACTGTAGATCATCAGCTCCTCCTCACTATGCTCCGCTGTATAGGCCTCAAGGACACCGCTCCCTCCTGGTTCTTCTACCTCTGACCACTCCTTCACGGTATCTTTTGCTGGCTCTTCTTCCTCTAATCTTCCTCTTACTATCGGGGTTCCACAAGGATCAGTCCTAGGTCCCCTCCTCTTCTCCTTGTATACTGCTCCTATTGGACAAACCATCAGCAGATTTGATTTCCAGTACCATCTCAATGCTGATGACACCCAACTATACATCTCTTCACCTGACATCACCCCCACTCTAATACAAAATACCAGTGATTGTCTGTCTGCTGTCTCTAACATCATGTCTTCCCTCTATCTGAAACTGAATCTCTCCAAAACTGAACTCCTTGTTTTTTCTCTCTCTACTAACCTACCTATACCTGACTTTTCAATTTTCTTGGGTTGCGCCACCATAACCCCCAAGCAGCAAGCTCGATGTCTTGGAGTCATATTTGACACACAACTTTCCTTTATCCCCCATATACAATCATGTAATGCAGGTGCGGGAATGCAACGCACAGAGACACAAGGCGAGAACAGTCTGAGATGAAAATAAACAATTTTATGCAACAGGTATTCTGAACAAGGGATTAGTAACAAGGGTAATGAACAGTAATTCACTATATCAGCAAAAGGCAAAATCTCTCAAAATAAGATGCAGTCTCTCAAAGTAAGGTGAAGCCTCTCAAAGTAAGGTGAAGTCTCTTAAGTAAGGTGCAGTCTCTTTAGTACGGTGAAGTCTCTTAAGTAAGGTGAAGTCTCTTAAGTAAGGCGAAGTCTCTTAAGTAGGGTGATGCCCTCAGTCATGGGAGACACCACGTAAGTTCTTTAACTGTACATTTGGCCCTAGCGGGGGTCACCGGTTATTCCCGCTAGGCCGTGAGTCTCTTCCGCATAAATTCAATTAGATCACGTTGTGCTCCTTTAGTCCCAACCGTTCCCCTCCCAACCTGAGTATCTAAACCCAATTGTCCCCGGTACCGTGGGTGAACAGTGGAAGTGACGGCCCTGTTCACGTATGCAGCTCCTCCGCTTCCGCTGGCGTGACTTTCCTGGGGCAACCGTCTCTCAACTCCTCTCTGCTTGGCTGTTGGAGGCAGTCTCTCGAGCCTTGGATAGGGGGGTCCAGGCCTCGTCTGTTGGCGGGCGACGTCGGGTTCCGCGAACTCACTCAGCACCGCAATCAGGTTCCTTGTCTCCTCAGCAGGCACAGCACTCAGGTAACATCCGCGAGATATCCGGAGCTCTTTTACCGGTGCCCGGCTGTGGCACCTCACAGGCCTCTGGCTTAGGCCTGTCACGCGGGGTTTCTCAGGACGCAGGGAACACATCTGCTCCTTTCTGCTGCTTGGCGCCAAAGACCCCTCAGGTTTGGCGCGCTGGCCTCTTATTTTCCGGAACTCCTTCCTGGAAGCCACCTGATCAGGTCCAGCGTCTGAACTTGCTCTCCCTGCAACTTCCCTTGCATATCTTGGTTCCGCTTGACTGCGTTCGGCCAGTAGATGGCAGTCTCTTTCCATCCTTGAAACATCATGTAGAAGTTCTTTTACAAGCTCTCTTGACTGGGCTACAATCACTCACTCACTCATGTCACCTGCACCTTAAAAACATCTCCAGAACCCCACATTTTCTCACCTTTGATACTGCAAAAACTCTTACTGTCGCTCTTATTCACTCTCGTCTGGACTACTGCAACTCTCTTCTAATCGGTCTCCCTCTAAACAAACTCTCTCCTCTCCAATCCATTCTGAATGCAGCAGCCAGGGTCGTATTTCTATCAGGCCGCTTCACCAACGCCTCTAACCAGTGCCAGTCATTGCACTGGTTACCCATTCACCACAGAATACAATACAAACTCATCTCTCTCACCCATAAAGACCTCCACAGTTCTGCACCACCCTATATCTCATCCCTCATTTCTGTCTATCACCCCTCCCATGCCCTCCATTCTGCAACTGATCTAAAACTAACATCCTCCTAAATCCCAACCTCGCAGGGGGAGGGGATTTTACCACCTCCCTCCACCCTTTCTGGGATAAATTCCATACTGGAAATATTTTTCAAAATGCACAAGATACATCTCTACATTATCTTCTAGAGGAGGTAGGCATAGTGGACCTATGGAGAATACGGCACCCTGATGTCAGACAATATTCCTGTTACTTCGCCTCCCATCATTCTTTGTCAAGAATAGACCAAGCTATTGGCTTTGAATCAATCATACTTACCATGGTACCAGCATTGTTAGCAACCCCGATGAGCTTTTTCAGCATGTGTTTCTACCTTACTATGACATTTCAATGTTACATTTCATAGATGATGAAACTGCGACCATTAACTGGAAATATGCAAAAGGCCATCATACCGTCAACAAAAACACAAACATTTTTATAGCGTGTTTTACAACCGCGTATGCCCGGCTAGAGCTCTATTCTCTGCTGGACCGGCTGCAGGAGAGGTGTCTTTATCACGACACAGATTCGGTTATTTTTGCGCAGAGGGAAGGTGAGTGGCAGCCGACTTTAGGCGATTACCTGGGCGAGCTGACCAGTGAGATACCCCATGACACTCACATCACAGAGTTTGTATCTGCGGGTCCCAAAACTTACGGATACAAACTCAACACTGGTAAAACTGTCTTAAAAGTTAAGGGCATAACACTAAATGTCGGTAACACTCAATCTATTAATTTTAGCAGTCTGAAAGATTTAGTTCTGGACTACCCGCGTTATTCTGACACAGAAACACAGAAGCGAATTGTCGTAGAACAGCCGGGCATTGTGAGAAATAAAAAGTTCTGGGACATTGAAACAAGACCGCTGCGCAAAACACAAAAGTGCCTTTACACAAAGCGGTGCCTATTAGACGATCGCACCACCCTGCCATTTGGCTATTAGTTGGGGCTTGTGATGGATCCGCGGCTACAACACCCATTCTCCTGTATTCTAGCAGGCCCGTCTAATTCTGGAAAGAACTATTTTTTAAAACAGCTGTTACATAATATTGAAACTCATTTTTCTCACAAACCCAATAATATTGTTTGGTTTTATTCATGCTGACAAAAACTATATGATGAAATCTCTCTCTCTTTTCCCCACATCAGATTTGTGGAGGGTCTGCCGCATACATTCGTAGATGATGGTTTATTCCCGCCTGACAAGGTAAATTTGACTATTGTTGATGATCTCATGGAGAGCGCTAGCAAGAATTGCGAATTAGAGAAAGCATTTACCAAGTATGTACACCACAGAAATCTCAGCATTTTCTACCTGGTACAAAACATATTTTGTCAGGGTAAGAAATACCGCACAATAACTTTAAACACAAAGTACATGGTGCTTATTAAAAATCCATGAGATAAATTACAAATTTTAACTCTAGCCCGCCAGATGTACCCCGGAAAAACACGTTTTTTCTTAGAAGCTTTTGAGGATGCCACGTGGGAACCTTATGAGTATTTGCTGTTAGACTTGAGAGCTAATACCCCTGAGGATCTTCACTTAAGGACGGGGTCGTTTCCACCAGCATTGCCCGCTGTCTATGTTCAAACGAAAAATAGTTCTAAAAAGTGAATTTTACATGGAATCAGGCATTCTACACTGCGGCCATAGTGTTGTAAAGATGTCTGAGAGACTCCGTCGTAACTGGGCTCTTCTAAAATGCTGGTGAAGGCAACACCCGCTGTCAGAAAATCTATTTTGCGCAATGCAAGCAAAGATTTAATTACAGCCATAGGTGAAATTGCTTTAAACATTTTAAAAGGCCGAATACCCCTGAAAGAGTGACAAAAAAACATATTAAAGAAGTGGCGTAAAGCTATAAGAACCCTGAGTGATAGATCGCAGCCCATAAAGAAAAAGAAGCGCCTACTAAAGCCGACCGGTGGGTTTATAGGGACTCTTTTAGGATTTGCAATACCGATAATAACAAGTCTGCTCACAGGCAAATAATGGGGCATACAGAGAAAATGTATCTAGCCTCCAAACAGGATCTAGTCAAACTTAGACCCTCTAATACAGATAACATACGAGAGAGTGTTATTCGTGGCCTTGATGATGAAATTAGCGCAGTTTTACAACGTTGTGACATACCCGATGATGTGAAAATTAAAATGTATAGTTCCGTGCTACAGCGATACTTGGTACATGCGAGGCACAGCTCAAAAGAAGTAACAACTTTAAATCTCGTTAGCACTCCTGAATCTGATCAGCAACAATTGCCAAATACAGGCCCTGATAAAAATCAAGAGGTCACTGAAATTGTAAGCCATGTAAACCAACGGTATAAAAAGAAGGCTGAATTTTTACTAAACCGACTACTGCAGAATAAAAATGTTACATCCTGGAATGATAAAAGCAAATTTATTTTCAAAGGAACTGTAATACCAGGATCTAACTTGCTGGATTTGGTACGTCGTACAACACAGAGCCATGGCCTGACCAGCAGGAATCTGCCTCGGGGTTGGGATTCATTTATGCAGGCAATGGCAGAGCTAAATATTCCATCTACAGTTGTGGCCAATCCCGCTACTAGACAGCTTTTAGATGGATTAAAAATCTCCATCAGTGAAGGTAGCGATGTATCTACACCCCGGACGCTATCCACACCGACCCACACAATTCAATCTTTACACTATCCATCATTAGGTATCACACAAGGAACTTCGCTGCCTAAAAAAAGGTCTCTACCAATACTACAATCCATGTGGCTCACGATGTAAGTGATGTATTGGATAAATGATCTGGCTGAATTATAACACTCTATATTAATCTGCAAGAAATGTAATGATGTATATTATTATTATTACATGCATTTTGGTACATGTGAATGTAACACTTTTTATATTATTTTGTAAGAATTGTAATGATGTATATTAATTGTACTTGTGATACTTTTTATATTATTCTGTAATGATTTTTATATTATTGAAATGTCTTGGAGATGTATTTATTTTTAGAACAATAAAATCTTTTAATACTTTTACTGTGTCTTTGCTTTTACATCCGTATAAAACACACACTTTATATACTTGGGGGTAGTTGTAACTTGGCCATATAGATAATATGCCCAAGCAATAAGATCCACACTATCAAATAAACAGTATTGGGATATAAAACTCATATAAAATGATAATTATAACTTGGCCACATACATAATATGCCCAAGCAATAAGAATCAGCCTATCAAATAAGAATAAACTCTTGGGGCTATAAAACTCATATAAAATGAGAATCTTCATCAGTGAAATGTGATCAGTGCTTGGTGATTAGCAGTGTTGGTTTTTACAAACGTATAAAATATATGACCTAAGAATCACACTATCAAATTAGAGTAAATACTCTGATAGCAACATCAAAGTCATATGAAATTCATATGAAATGCTGAACAAGATACAATACAGGGGAGGGGGAGGAGGGGTGCGGCTACACACTTTGATACACTTTGATAGGGGCGTGGCACCTGTCAAATTGAGTTTGAAGATACATAGGACTGCTACACTACTGACCAGGATGGGGCACATTATCCAAAGAACGGGACAAGGATGAGTTACAGTATACCAGGAAGGAGACCAGGATGGTGCACATTACACCAGGAAGGGGACCAGGATGGGGCACATTATCCAAGGGACAGAACTAGGATGGGGTACATTATCCAAGGAACAGGACCAGGATGGGGTACATTATCCAAGGAACGGGAACAGAATGGAGCACATTATACCAGGAGGGGGACCAGGATGGGGCGCATTATCCAAGGAACAGGACCAGGATGGAGCACATTATACCAGGAAGGGGACCAGGATGGTGCACATTATACCAGGAAGGGGACCAGGATGGGATGCATTATCCAAGGAACAGGACCAGGATGGGGCCACATTATACCAGGAAGGGGACCAGGATGGGGCCACATTATACCAGGAAGGGGACCAGGATGGTGCACATTATACCAGGAAGGGGACCAGGATGGGGTGCATTATCCAAGGAACAGGACCAGGATGGGGCCACATTATACCAGGAAGGGGACCAGGATGGTGCACATTATACCAGGAAGGGGACCAGGATGGGGCGCATTATACCAGGAAGGGGACCAGGATGGTGCACATTATACCAGGAAGGGGACCAGGATGGGGCCACATTATACCAGGAAGGGGACCAGGATGGAGCACATTATACCAGGATGGGGCCACATTATACCAGGAAGGGGACCAGGATGGGGCGCATTATACCAGGAAGGGGACCAGGATGGGACGCATTATCCAAGGAACAGGACCAGGATGGAGCACATTATACCAGGAAGGGGACCAGGATGGTGCACATTATACCAGGAAGGGGACCAGGATGGGGCGCATTATACCAGGAAGGGTACGCTAGATGTGATATCGTGGAATGTCCGGTTGATGGGGAAGCCACTAAGAGATGTGCGGTTTTTACGTATTTAAAACAGTTCCATCCAGCTATACTATGTATTTCTGAAACGCATATGGTAAAAGATAGGGTCCACTTAATGCATAAGCGAGAAATTGCCTATGAATGTCTTTTCAGTGTCATGTTCCTCGTAAATACCTGAAGATGTAAAAACAGATCAAAGTCTTTGGGTTTGTTTGTGGCACAAAAAGAAAGTCCTTTTGATAATATTAATTTATCATCATTTTATAAAAGGTAGTCTGACAGATTAAAAATATTTGTGAGTATTATTGTTTGGGGCTTGGGGTAGGTTTATTTTCCCTCTTTTCTTTTTTTTGCATTCCTCTAGTAGGTTTTTTCTTTTCCCTGGTTTGGGGGAGAAGTGTTGGTTAATTGCCCTTTCTTAGGAGATACAGCCTGAGGTAAAAAAGCAACCAGACCTTTAGTACCAGTTGTGGTATTGTCCACTATGATAATATTGCTTGTTTTTTTTTGTAGATGAAACAATGTCTGATGTAGTGTCATATATTGAGAGGTCCAGTAGTGGAGTAGAAATGGGATCTGAGAATTCGATTAGAGCAAGAGATTCAATTTCATTAGGTGGAATTAGACTTTAATTTATTGCCTCTAGTTGTCTCTGTGTCACCCTGGCCTGGATGCCACAAGTTTAATAAAGCTATGTCTGAGAGCAAGGGGGAGGTTCTCTAGTCAGGGGAACATTAGCATGCAGTACCTCCTGTCTCAGGCCAGTAGGGGGAGCTGGCTGCCCCTATAAAAGCTGGTGCTGGGGGCAGGGTTAGGGAGAACTGGACGACCTGTCTCAGGACTGAGACGTGTCCCAGAGCAGAGCAGGGACAGAAAGTTGTATTGCACCTAAGAGGAAGTGTGGCAGGAGGAGAGCCACAAGCCAGAGACAAGAGGCGAAGTGAGCCTGTCTTGGCAGATAAAGGACTTAATTTACCAGACTTTGGTGTCTGAGGCTGGGAGGATTCCACATCCTACAGCAGATAACCAGTCTGTAGGGGACTGTATATTCCTTGGTCTAAGAAGCCTGGAGGCTCTGCCACAACAGAAGGGACCAGCAAAGCCGTACCAGGCTGGGAGCAGAAAGGAACCCACGTCGCAGGCCATACAGGCGAGAATACACGGAGAGCTCGGAAACATGGGCTGTTACCCTATAAGGAGGAGATAGCCAGAAGGAGCGCAGAAAGCACGGTAGGCCTACACCCTCACCCTGACCAGGGCCAATTTCCCATTGCTCTCAGACATCCAGGTCCCCTCCTAGCCGGGACTGTTTGTGGGCCAGTTTACCTGTTCTAGTAAAGACCCTGGACTGCAACCTGTTGTCTGTGTGCTCCTTGCTCCTCCAGCACTAACGGCACTGGGACTCTCACCACCATCACTCCCACCATCCATTATACTGCCCTGGGGCCGCACTCTTCCCGTGGGGAGTCACACCATCCCAGCTGCATACATCATCAGCCCCAGCGGTCTGCCTTGCAGCGGCGGTTCCTAATGACCGCAAATCCACGGGTGGAGTAGTCGGACATAATCATCAGCACATAACGGACTACCACTGGCCTGACCACCCTGAGCCACGGAACCGGGTTGCCACTACTACTCCCACCGTTTCCCTATTGCCCGGATCCGAGTGCCCCACGGCCCAGGGGGCGAGTCATCTCCATTTTATTTTAACTTAGACAAGCTCTTTCCCTTTCTTCATTCATTCTATTTATTTGTAGTCTAATGTTGTCTAGATTTGTTTTGCATTAAGAACCGAAATGAAGGTAGAGGTTTTCCATTCAGAAGATGAAAGTAGTGTGTTTGAATTTTGTATAGGAGGAGCGTTTGTCAAAATTGTTCTCCTGCTCACAGTGCTTTTTGTAGATTCAACTGTTGAAATTGATAAAGGTTCAATTCTATTTGGTAGGACAATTATTTTGTTATTTGTTATCTTCGGTTCGATCTTATTATTTTCAATATTTTTTTATTTGTATCAGTACATTCATTAGCCTTGTCCTTTAATTGCATAAGTAGAGAATTTTTAGATTTTTGTTCAATCACTCAGGGCACACTTTGTGTTTCTTTCTTTTTATATGATAATCATCCCTGTCTCGTTGCATTTTTTTCAATTTATTCATTATTGGCTCATGTTCCAATTGTAATATGGATGTGATAGTGTTAGAATTTATTTTTTTATATTTTGGATAAGATTCAAACCTTAATAGGTCCTTGTGACAAAACAGCTTTTTATCTTAATCAGCCAGAAGTCTACATTTGTTAAGGCAAGAGAAATCCAGTATTGTGTTTGTGAATGTATGTGTATTTCTGTGGCTGGTCAAGAAGGACATACGATTATTTGTATAAAGCTGAATGTTGACATCTCTTGGTTTTTAAACAATGATGTTTGTTACTATGCTAATTGCATATTGTACTAAAGCCATCTAGATGTTGATTTACAAGAACCCCTGCTATATCAACTATATATATTGATTAAATGCTCAAACAATGAGACATGAGCCCTGTGGAATAATACCCTCCCTAATCCTTGACCTGTGGATGCGTACGTGAAAGGACAACTGTAACTATTTAAGGGACATATGCCTCTGTAGCAGTGAGAATTGAAAGAGAGAATCAAAAATCAGTCAGAGTCTTCAGGGCATCAGCTTGGTAGCATAGCTCAATCCAGAGAGACACAGATTTGGATTCTACATGACTCCGCCTAAAGATGTACGGCCCTGACTGGAAGGATATGGATCTGCTCCATTGACCATCAGAGAACCCATAGATACATTTGGGGAGACCAGGTTGGGAGGATGAAGTCACCTGGCCCCATGGATATGTTTTGGGTCGCCAGGTCGCCTGGAACCCATAGAAACTCTCGGCGAGGCCAGAGTTGGACCCTTGGGTCTTTTAGCCTTGTACCTCGATGTACTGTCAGCTTCCAAAGCTTGCTGCTACCTCCTCTCTGTGGGCATCCGCCAAAAGCGGGGGCCACTGGTTGAGTTAGTTGGCCCTGGAAGTCCCAAAGTTGCAGTTCTATCGCTGGCGGGTCAGCGGAAGGACGAGACTGTGTAATGTTGTACCATCTTGGGTATTTACTGGGACTGTTCTGTTTAATGTCCGTTTTTGGTTCAATAAAATATTGCCACACTGCTTTACCCTCACACTGTGTTGTCTGAGTAGTATTATTCCAATGGAAGACCCCAGGTCTTCACAGTCCTTAGCTAAAGATAGAACTTTTTCAGTTGTAGTTTCACACAATTCTGTTCTCTTTTTATGTAAACATGTTAACTGTAACATCGGCGTCTCTGCCCCCTGCCAGGCAGAGACGCCCTCCCCCTTACCGCCGCGGTCCTGGTCCGGCGTCTTCTGGCCTCCCTGCTGGTGCACGCGGCTTCCCGGGCTTAGGGCGTGCGCGCTCCCTTTCTCGTAAAGGGGCCACGCGCGCCGTCCTAAAGAGTCCCTGGCCGGAGGACTTCCCATATATAAGGCACCTCCTCCAAAATGGAGGTGCCTGTGCAATGGTTGTTGTTCCGTGTGCTAATACTTGCTTCAGCCCTCAGGTCCCGCTGCCTGTCAGTCCTGCTCGCCAGCCTGCCTGTCTGCCCGTCAGTCCTGCTCGCCTGTCTGCCCGCCAGTTACCTGTTGTGCCTGCCTGCCTACCTGGAAGCACCTGCCAGTTACCTGTCGTGCCCACCAGCCTGCTTACCTGGAATCACCTGCCTGTTACCTGTCGTGCCCGCCTGCCTGCCTACCTGGAGCAGCTGCCTGTTACCTGTCGTGCCTGCTAGGTTGTCTACCCGGACCACCCATCAGTCTTCCTGCCGTGCTCATCCGCTGTATCGGTCAGTTCCTGCCATCTGACCCGTGGGAGTCACCTGCTCTCATACAAGGTCGGTCCCAGAGTGGCACTTGGTCCCCCTGCTCAGTCCCTCCTTGGTTCACGGAGTCGATTGAGCCGCCGTGCGACCTTGGTCAGGCCGAGTAGGTACTTAGTCATGCCCCTCTGGTCCCTCCTTGCACCGCAGCACAGAGGTTCCACCACCCGGACCTGCAACAGTTTGCACAGGCCATGGAACCCGGTAGCCCCCAGGCTCCTTTGCTCTCTGACCTGTACCAGGAGATTTCACGTCAGAGATCCCAACAGGAAACTATCCTGACCTACCTGCGGTCTGTCAACTCCGGCCTGGACACGCTGTCCACCCCATCTGTGTCTGTCTCTAGCAGAGCGGCACCTGCTCCGGCGGCGCCTCAACCTACTAGCACTATGGCATCCGGCTCTGGCCCCCGGCTCTCTGCGCCTCCACGTTTTGGTGGTGACCCAGTCTTATGTCAGGGTATTCTAAATCAGTGCTCGCTGCACTTTGAACTCCTGGCACATCAGTTCCCCTCCGACCGGGCCAAGGTGGCGTTCATCATGTCTCACCTCACCGGGGAGGCATTGGCATGGCTAAACCATCTGTGGGAAAGAGGGGATCCCCTGGTATCCGATCTTCCGGCTTTCCTCACTGCCTTCCGGAAAGTCTTCGATTAGCCCGGACGAAAAACTTCTTCTGCCTCCTCAGTTCTTCGTCTCCACCAAGGGAGTCTCACCGTGGGCCAGTATGCCATACATTTCCGTACCCTCGCATCAGAGCTTGCCTGGAACAATGAGGCCCTAGTGTCCACCTTCTGGGAGGGTCTTTCTGGACGGATCAAGGATAAGCTAGCCGGTCGTGACATCCCTTCCACCCTGGACGACCCCTTGTTATTAGCTACCCGGATTGACATCCATTTTTTGGAACGAGCTAAGGAGACTACCCAGGAGAGAAGATTTCCGTGTCTCGCTCCTGTACTCCAAAAGCCTGCCTCCCAACCAGCAATTCCCCGGGCATGCTCACCTGAACCCATGCAAATTGACCAAACCAAGATGGTCAAGTTGTGCCAGGAGACGCGCAGAGCCGAGGGGAGTTGCTTCTACTGTGGCAGTAAGGAGCATCTGATCCGTTCCTGTCCGGTGAAGCCGGGAAACTCCAGTGTCTAGGACCGCTTGGAGAGGTCGTCCTAGACAAGAATAAATCCTCTCCGTCCTTGACTCTATCTGTTTCTATTTCCTGTGGTGAGACCCGCTTCTTTGAGACCGCTCACCTGGATTCCGGAGCCGCTGGGAATCTCATTTCTCAGGCCCTTGTGGAGCGGTATCAAATTCCTACCATACGTCTGGCTGAACCGTTGGCGGTCGCTTCCATTGATGAGAGACTTCTTCCGGAGACCATCTTGCTCATCACAGAGCCTGTAACCCTTCAGGTGGGAATGCTGCACTCGGAGAAGATCTCCTTTCATGTGCTGTCCGGTCTCTCTCACTCCCTCTTGCTTGGTCTTCCCTGGTTTCGGAGACATGAACCCGTCCTGAATTGGAGTTCAGGTGAACTGCTCTGTTGGGGGCAGGAATGCCATGAGTCCTGCCTGGTTCCGGTTCGTCCAGTTCGACCCCCGTCTACCCCGGCTAATCTACCTGGTCTGCCGGCACCTTACTGGTCCTATGTGGACGTCTTCAACAAGAAGGAAGCAGAGACTCTACCACCTCATAGGCCATATGATTGCCCCATCGACCAGGTACCTGGTGCTTCTCCTCCCCGTTGGCGAATCTACCCCTTGTCGCTGGCTGAGACCCGGGCCATGTCTGAGTACATAGAGGAGAATCTTGCTAGGGGATTCATCCAGAAATCTACCTCCCCGGCTGGAGCAGGATTCTTCTTTGTTAAGAAGAAAGATGGCTCACTACGTCCCTGTATCGATTACAGGGGTCTTAATCAGATTACTATAAAGAAAAAGTACCCCCTGCCTCTCATCTCGGAGCTGTTCGACCACCTTAAAGGCGCGAAGATCTTCACCAAGCTCGATCTTCGTGGGGCGTACAATTTGGTCCGGATCCGCCAGGGAGACGAGTGGAAGACGGCATTCAACACCTGGGACGGTCACTATGAATACCGCGTGATGCCCTTTGGTCTCTGTAATACCCCAGCCGTCTTCCAGGAGCTGGTTAACGACATCTTCCGTGATCTCCTGTAATCTTGCGTGGGGGTTTACCTGGTCTTCTCTCCGGACCTGCCCACACACCGGAGGGATGTTTGTCAGGTTCTGCTAAGGCTCCGGCAGAATCGCCTATATGAAAAATTTGAGAAATACCTCTTCGAGCAGACCTCCTTTCTTTTCCTGGGCTATATTATCTCCGAGACTGGTTTGCGGATGGATCCCGAGAAGGTTTCTGCCGTCTTAAAGTGGCCCTTACCGGAGGGGTTGAAGGCGATTCCTGGGCTTCGCAAATTATTACCGCCTCTTCATCCCACATTTCTCCTCCCAGACCGCTCCCATCTCCACACTCACCCATAAGGGAGCAAACCCCAGGGAGTGGACTTCCGAAGCGGAGGAGGCCTTCGTCTCCCTGTTTCTGCCGGTTGTACTGTCATTTGGGTGGTCGCTGACCACTTTTCTAAAATGGCCCACTTCATCCCTCTGCCTGATCTCCCATCTGCATCTGTGCTCGCTAAGGACTTCATCCATCATATCTTTCGTCTCCACGGCCTACTCCTCCACATTGTGTCTGATCACGGGGTCCAGTTCACTTCGCACTTCTGGAGAGCTACGTGCAAGCTTCTGGATGTCTCCTTGGATTTTTCCTCTGCTTATCACCCTCAATCCAATGGTCAAGTGGAACGTATCAACCAGGTCCTTACCAGCTTTCTTCGGCACTTCGTCAACGCTCACCATAACGATTCGGTTGAGCTCCTACCCTGGGCCGAGTTCTCCTATAACAATCATGAGAGCGAGTCTACTTCCAAATCCCCGTTCTTTGTGGTCTACGGTCAACACCCCCGGATTCCGTTTCCTGTCTCTTCTTCAGTGGACAATCATGCTGCGGAGTCTCTTGTCAGTGAATTTTCTATTTGGGAGGACACTAGATCTGCACTTCTTCAGTCCTCCGAGCGGATGAAGAGACATGCTGATAACAGACGTCTGGATCCACCTCAATTCCGTCCAGGAGACAAGGTCTGGCTCTCCTCTAAATATGTTCGTATCAAAATACCATAGTATAAGTTGGGTCCGCGGTTCATCGGCCCATTCGAGGTTTTGAACCAAATCAATCCCATGGCTTACAAGCTAAAACTCCCGGCCACCCTACGGATTCCCAACTCCTTCCACGTATCTCTCCTCAAACCAGTTGTCCTTAATTCTTTCTCTGACGATCCAGGTACCACCCCAGCTCCGGTCTCCGCTGAGGACGTCTGTGAGGTAGAGAACATTTTGGCCACCAAAAGGGTAAGAGGAAAAACCTTTTTTCTGGTGGATTGGAAGGGGTTTGGCCCAGAAGAGAGGTCTTGGAAACCCAGGGAGAACATCCATGCCCCTCATCTTCTTAAAGAATTTCTTGCAGGCCTAAAGAAGAGGGGGCGTAAAGGTGGGGGGTACTGTAGCAGGGGGCAGAGACGCCGTCCTCCTTACCGCCGCGGTCCTGGTCCGGCGTCTTCTGGTCCCCCTGCTGCTGCGGCACGCAGCTTCCTGGGCACGGTGCATTAGCCGGGGACTCTTTAGGATAGCGTGTGTGGCCCCTTTAAGAGGGAGTGACCCTCTTAAAGGGGCCATGTGCGCCGTCCTAAAGAGTCCCCAACCAATGGCCGGAGGACTTCCCATATATAAGGCACCTCCTCCAAAATGGAGGTGCATGTGCAATGGTTGTTGTTCTGTATGCAAACACTTGCTTCAGCCCTCAGGTCCCGCTGCCTGTTAGTCCTGCTCGCCAGCCTGCCTGTCAGTCCTGCTAGCCTGTCTGCCTATCAGTCCTGCTCGCCAGTTACCTGTTGTGCCCGCCTGCCTGCCTACCTGGAAGCACCTGCCAGTTACCTGTCGTGCCCACCAGCCTGCTTACCTGGAAGCACTTGCCTGTTACCTGTCGTGCCCGCTAGGTTGTCTACCCGGACCACCCATCAGCCTTCCTGCCGTGCTCATCCGCTGTACCGGTCAGTTCCTGCCATCTGACCCATGGAAATCACCTGCTCTTATACAAGGTCGGTCCCAGAGTGGCACCTGGTCCCCCAGCTCGGTCCCTCCCTGGTTCACGGAGTCGATTGAGCCGCCGTGCGACCTTGAGTAGGTACTTAGTCATGCCCCTCTGGTCCCTCCTTAAGGACTGTATGGACTATAAGCGAGTCAAAGAAGTGATCTTGGCCCGGTATGCACTAACACCACAGGCATACCGTCAAAAGTTCCGCAAAACCACAAAACGGGAAACGAATACCCACGCAGAATGGGCCTGTAAACTATGGTGGTCACTGCTACAGTGGGTACAAGGTAGCAAAGCAGACACGAAGGAGGATGTCCTACAGCTCATCGCGTTAGAACGATTCTTTACTGGGTTAACTCCCGAGACGCAAGAATGGCTTCGGGACCGACGACTCTTGAGGAGGCCGCACGGCTGACCGATGAACATTATGATGCCAGGAGGGCCCAATTGTCAGGGTCCAAAACTGTCTCAAGGGGCCCTCCCATGGGTCTGGAGGCCCCTAAACAGAAGCTTGGCGGGGGACCCACCAATACCCCGGCCTACCAGAGTCCTCCTGGGGTGTGATGCCACACCTGCCATCAGCTGGGTCACCTGCAGAGACACTGTCCCAACCGGACCCAGCGCACCCAGTGGCCAAAACCGGAAATGGCTACCTTCAACCAGGCCGCTGTACACTGCTACCAAGGCGAAGCCAACCCGGCATCGGTGGCTATGGCTAATTATGGGATGGAAGAGATAGAGGGAGTGCTGCATGAAGTGGACCCTGTGCAGGCAGCCCAGGCGGATAATCGACAACAACATCGACAGTCGGTGTGGATTAATGGGAAACGGCTGCAGGGATTAAGAGTTTCTGGAGCTACTCTGACCCTTGTGAAGTCACATCTCGCCCAAGGCCAAAAGACGGGTCGGACAGTGGCGGTCCGAGTAGCTGGGGGAGCCATACATCGACTGCCCACGGCCAAGATTCACCTGAACTGGAGGGGTCGGGGATGGCCTTGTCGAGACCGGCATGAAGAAGGATTTGCCTGCAGATGTCCTGCTGGGAAATGACTTGGGGCCCATGTTGTCTTCCTTCTCGGTCGCCCCCCTGGCTGAGACATATCCTGTGACTACCCAGAGACAAGCTCGAGCTGCGGAGGCAGAATCACACTCGGAGGAGGCCCAGGTAAGACACTACAACCCTTCGCGTATTCCCATAGCCAGACACATTTCATGGGACACCCCAGCAGAATTTAGGAGGGAGGTACTAGAGGATCCCTCATTGCAGGGTTATCGCGGGAAGGCACAGGAGGGGAGAGGGGTACTGGAAGGTGAACAGTTTATATGGCATCAGGGACTCCTCTACAGGGGTTACAGAGCAAACTCACTCAGGGACGAGCCCCACTATAAAACGACAGCTGGTAGTTCCCAAAAAGTATAGGCAGGAGTTGCTGCGAATTTCTCATGACATACCCTTGGCGGGGCACCTCGGAGTTAGCCACACCAGGCATCGTCTGACACAAAACTTCTTTTGGCCAGGGTTATCCCATGATGTTCGTCAGTACTGCCAGACCTGTGACAGTTGCCAGCACATTGGCAAGAGGGGAGATCGCTGCAAGGCCAAATTACATCCCCTTCCCATTGTGGAGGAGCCATTTAGCCGAGTAGCGGTCGATCTGATAGGGCCGTTAGCCAAACCCAGTCCATCAGGGAAAAGGTATATATTGACAGTGATAGATTACGCCACGCGGTATCCAGAGGCGGCTGCCTTACCTAACATACTGGCAGAGACGGTGGCGGCTGCCCTGCTCCAGGTTTTCTCACGGGTTGGATTTCCCCGGGAGATTATCTCGGATGAGGGCACCCAATTTACGGCAGAGGTGACCAACCAACTGTGGAGACTGTGTGGTGTAAAGTCCATTAGAAGCGCCCCATACCATACCATCCGCAGACCAATGGGTTGTGTGAGTGCTTTAACGGAACGTTAAAACAACTCATTGGGACGTTCACCAGGACCTACAGGGACTGGGAGAAATTCTTGCCGCACCTCCTGTTCGCCAATCGGGAGGTGCCCCAAGAATCTACGGGGTTCTCCCCAATTGAACTGTTATATGGGAGGCGGGTGAGGGGGCCCCTAGACTTAGTGTGGGAACTCTGGGAAGGGGAGGAAACCATAGCAGGAACCCCTATCGTGCCCTTCGTGCTGGAACTCCGGGACCGCCTGCAGGAGTTGACTCAGGCTGTGCACGTGAACATGCAGGCAGCCCAATGGCGCCAGCTCGTATGGTAAGATCAGAGGGCTAGAGAACCGGTTAGGCAGAACAAATTCCAGGCCGCATGGCAGGGGCCTTACCGGGTAGTGGGGAAAATAGCCGACACCACTTACAATGTCGCCGATTGTGACGACCCCAGGGTTATCCGCATGTTCCACGTGAATATGCTGAAGCCCTACCGGGAGCGCCCTGAAAAGGTAGCTGCCATCTGCGCACCCGAAACAGAGGATTTAGCCGAACTCCCCTTGCCTGATGTTTTAGGTGAGAGGACTCAGTCGAAAACCTGGGACCAGGTACACTTAGGAGAAAACCTAGGGGCCCGGGAGAGCAGGCCGAGGCATTGCTGAGGTAGCGGCAGAGGATGTTCTCAGAGAGACCGGGATTCACCCGACTTGCACAACACAAGGTTGAGACACAAGATCAGACCCCCCTGAGACAGCCCCCCCTTCCGCGTCCCGGAGTCTGTACGAGAAGGGATGCGACAAGAGATACAGGAGATGTTGCGTTTAGGGGTCATTGAGGAGTCAGATAGTCCCTGGGCGTCCCCTGTAGTGTTAGTGCCTAAGAAAGATGGGACTACCAGGTTTTGTGTAGACTATCGAAAGCTAAATGAGAAAACTGTGATGGATGCGTATCCCATGCCGCGTGTGGACAAGTTGTTAGACCGGCTGGCTGGGGCAAAGTATTTGACCACCATCGATCTATGCAAAGGCTATTGGCAGATCCCCCTAAGTCCTGATGCTATTCCCAAGTCTGCATTTCTCACCCCGTTTGGCTTATTCCAGTTTCGGTTTATGCCATTTGGGATGAAGAATGTCCCCGCGACCTTCCAGAGGCTGGCTGACCGGCTTCTGGTCTCCAGGACTATGCTTGTGCCTACCTGGATGACATCGCCGTCTACAGCGCGACATGGGATGAGCATCTAAATCACCTAGAGACAGTATTGGATAGGATCCACAAAGCCGGAATCACCCTGAACCCCAACAAGTGTCATGTAGGCAAAGCAGAGGTGCAGTATTTAGGACATTGGGTGGGGGGTGGAAAACAACGACTGGAACCCGCCAAGATTGAGGCCGTAGCCAAGTGGCCCACCCCACGTATTAAAACCCAAGTCATGGCCTTTCTAGGGACAGCAGGGTATTATAGGAAATATGTCCCCAATTACAGCAGCATTGCCAAGCCCCTCACTGATCTGATACTTAAGAACCTCCCCCGCCAGGTAACCTGGACCCCCGAGTGTGAGGAAGCCTTCCGCCAGCTAAAAGACGCTTTCACAAATACCCCGATATTGGCCGCACCCGATCCAACTAAACTTTACTTGTTCACACAGACGCATCTATGTTTGGGTTGGGGGCAGTACTGAGCCAAGTCGGGCCGGACGGCCAAGAACACCCAATAGCTTATCTGAGTCGGAAATTACTGCCTCGAGAAGTCAGCTATGCGGCCGTCGAAAAGGAATGCCTGGCAGTAGTATGGGCTGCCACGCAGCTCCAACCATATTTGTATGGAAGACAGTTTTCCCTCATAACGGACCATAACCCCCTGGTATGGCTTAATCGGGTCTCCAGGGACAATGTCAGACTACTACGGTGAAGTTTGGCGCTACAACCGTTAGACTTCACCATCCACTATAGACCAGGCAAGCAAAATGGTAACGCCGATGGACTAAACCGACAAACTGACCTGCTACCAACCTCATGAATCGTGGACCTCCTCCAGCTGATCCGTCGGGGAGTAGACTGGGCAGGCCGATCTTGTCCGGGAAGGGGGAGCATTGTGACGGATCAACCCCGTACTCCAAGATTTTGCCACATGGGGGTTGTCGTAGAGCCTATGAAGCTAATGGGACATAATGTTATAAAGTGGGGTGAATATTGTGGATCACATATTGTTGGACATTCTGTGATGTGACCGAAGCAATCCTGGCCCCCACCTTCCTGTGCTCTCTTAGCAGTGGCAAACAGACAATGTGCTGATTAATGGGTTGTTGCATAACTGCTGTCTGGGAGCCTACTGTGGGTATTATTTGGTGAGAACAATGGGTGCTAAAAATAGCTTGTGTGATTCTCTATAAAACACTGTGTGATAGTCATATTTTATATATCCCAGTGTAAGAAAAGCCTTTGTCAGGGGCCTGCAGAAGAAGATTGGACATCTGCAGATGGGGTAACTAGCTCCCGTCACAGTGTCGTATACCTGCTATCTCATCTTTAAGACCACCAAAATGTACATTGAAAGCAGATGGAGAGAATTTACAATGTACCACTGCAATGAAAACGTCTTTTAAAGTAGGTTCCTCAGGTACATGTATGTCCCATTGGTGCAGATTAGGCCGTCGGGCAGTGAGTATTGTACCACATGCAATTTTGTGGTCTTTTCATCCCCTTCAATGCGGCTGCCTCTCCCATCTCCTGCACACCCAACTCCTCCACTTGGAACCCATGCACAGGTGTGGGTAGCTGCTATAAGAAGGCCACTGTCACCTGATGAGACCTGTGTTTCTGTTCAAGCAAATTGCTACAGCCTGGCCACCACTTCCCTCCGCCTCGTCTCCCCTGCTCAATCTGTCTCCAGCATGACAACCGTGGTGTCATCTTTGAGCTGAGAGCCTGCTTGTCCCGCAGTCTTTGTGTGGCTTTTCCTGGTCATTTTTTTTCCCTGGAGCAAAGTACCTCCACACTCAGAAAGTTAACTGGTAGATGTATGACAATTTTCAGGACGGTCGTCAGGTCTTATATAGGATAAATAGCTAGATGCTCGGCAGGAGCTCTGTGAGGAGCTGCCCACTTTCTAAAGACTATAATACTTTTCCAGCAACGGACCACCATTTTTGTTAATATTATTATTGTGTATTAGTGATTTACTTGTTATGTTTTATATAGTTCTGCTAACTTGTCTGTATGTGCACTAGATTCACTTGTAAAATGTCCAGCATTCCACTAATCTCATCTTTATCTCAGGAGTCCATTGTCTCAACAGCCAATAATCTCATTAGGGGACTGTAGATTGAGACACAGTGGAGCAGTCATCACAGGGGGTCTTACATGCAGTATCAGATGAAGGCTTCTAGATTATTTTTCATTGTTTTTAGCTAACAGTGAATGTTTAAGGGGGGAGCGTGTGATCACTTCTCACCTGGGAGGGGACTGAGCCCAGTGGAAGAAAGGACAGACATGTTTTAGGGAGAGTTGTGTGGAAGGATTGAAAGGAAGAGGATGGAGACCGTGGACTTGGAAGGAGGAATGGATAAACATGTTACCATTATGGATTATGTTCTTTGGATTTACACTTTCTTACAAGGACTGCTGCTACGGGATACATGTGCTTTCATCGTTTTATCTGTCGTCTAGAGGATCATGGACTGTGGCTACAGACTATAGTGGCTGGAGATACGAAATCTGTGGGCCAACCTAAAGTTGGGAGACAGTGAGTATGGCCTTATACAAAGCCAGTGGAACTACTGAACCCAGATTGGGAATTTGAGGACTGAGAGAACGGTATTTTAGCCATTTTCTTGGAATTGCTTTGTTACCGTGGCTGTGATCAATAAAATGTTGTTGCATCGTTAACCTGCCTAGGTGATTACTTACAACCTACAACCTCAGATCTTTACAAGCTCCTACATCTGCTTGTTCACATATGTCGTCAGGGTTGTTGCATGAAAGTACTGCTGCTTTCTGTGTGAGTGGGATAGTCATGCAAGAGAATATTGCTACAAAAAAAAGGGACTGGCCTCTCTGACATTTACTTCAGAAAGGGAGTAAACTGTCCTGCATCCAGAAGTTGAGGATCCACCTAGGCAATGGTGGTAACAAAATCTTATCAAGTTGGGCCTAATGAAGAACTTTGCAAAGGCTATGGATAAAAATGTAAAAGCATTCATGCATCTGATTGATAATTTTCCAAGGTTAAGTGAAGCAAATATAAAAATAAAAGAAGGAGTCTTTATTGGACTTCAGATTTTTAAGCTTTTTCAAGATGAGGAGTTTCTTCAGTTGTTGCAGGGCAAGGAAAAGGCTGTATGGTCTAGATTTGCATTTGTGGTAACTAACGTTTTGGGAAACTCAAGGGCAGATACAGTAACTATGAAGAGTTGGTGTCATTTCTCCTCAAAACATATAAGGATCTTGGCTGTAACATGTCCTTAATGATTAATTTCTTACATTCTAGACTTTTCTTACACCAAACTGTGGAGTAGTGAGAGACGAGGGTTGTGAGAGATGTAACCAAGATATTGCAGCTATGGAGAAAAGATATCAAGGAAAAAGGAAATCCATCAACACTTGCAGATTACTGTTGCATAATTTTAATAGATGATCCGATACAGGAGTACAAGAAACAAGCAAAAAACAGTTGTCACTGAATGAGGACTAATTTTGTAGTGCAATTTCTGTAACTGTTTAAAATTCGCAATAAGGTTTAGACAGGTTTTAGTTATTTGAATTGTTCTAAGTTTTCTCTAAATAAATATCAGGAAAGTGGCATAACAAAATATTCTGCATCTGTATATTTACAAGAATAATAATGTTTCAAAGTACTGAAGCTTTTATCATTAATTATATGTAGCAGTAAAAGGAAAACTCAATTGTCCAATTTAAATTCAGGAGGTCAAACTCATTAAGAAATGGCTCAGTTCATAGCAGAACCTGACAACTTTTAAAAATATGTAAAACAGTGTTACATAATCTGAAAGGTCATTGAGCTAGGTTCTTCAGCTGCTCAGTAAGGAAGTGCAGCCTCTGTACAGGTCCCAGTACCTTCCTCTCCTCTGCACCAATCAGCTAAGTGTGGGGCTGGAGGAGAGAGCAGTTCTCTCACTGATCAGGAAGGACACTGTCTCTCATTGTTCTCGGTCAAAGGAAGCTACCTCCAGTCTATAGTATGCACTCATTTATTAGCAAGATTTTTTCTTGCTAAAAGTGTGTCTTTTCAAGTAAAACATTTTCCACATTAAGGATATAAAAAAGGCTTCTCCCCTCTATGACTTCTCTGATGTCTATCAAGATGCGCTTTCCGGTTAAAACATTTCCCACATTCTGAACAGGAAAAAGGCTTTTCCCCTGTGTGAGTTCTCTGGTGACTAAGAAGATTTGATTTCTGGTTAAAACATTTCCCACATTCTGTACATGAAAAAGGCTTCTCCCCTGTGTGAGTTCTCTGATGTGTAACAAGATCTGATTTCTGGGTAAAACATTTCCCACATTCTGAACATGAAAAAGGCATCTTTCCTGTGTGAGTTATCTGGTGTCTATCAAGATGCGTTTTCCGGTTAAAACATTTCCCACATTCTGAACATGAAAAAGGCTTCTCCCCTGTGTGAATTCTCTGATGTGTGATAAGACTTGATTTCACTGTAAAATATTTCTGACATTCTGAGCATGAAAAAGGGTTCTCTCCTGTGTGAGTTCTCTGGTGCTTAACAAGATTTGATTTCCCTGTAAAACATTTCCCACATTCTGAACAGGAAAAAGGCTTTTCCCCTGTGTGAGTTATCTGATGTCTAACAAGAGCTGATTTGTTGTTAAAACATTTTCCACATTCTGAACATAAAAAAGGCTTCTCCCCTGTGTGAGTGCTCTCATGTGTAACAAGATCTGATTTCTGGTTAAAACATTTCCCACATTCTGAACATGAAAAAGGCATCTTTCCTGTGTGAGTTCTCTGATGTCTATCAAGATGCGCTTTACGGTTAAAACATTTTCCACATTCTGAACATGAAAAAGGCTTCTTCCCTGTGTGAATTATCTGATGCTTGGTAAGACTTGATTTCTCTGTAAAATATTTCCCACATGCTAAACATGAAAAAGGCTTCTCTCCTGTGTGAGTTCTCTGGTGCCTAACAAGATTTGATTTCCCTGTAAAACATTTCTCACATTCTGAACATGAAAAAGGCTTTTCCCCTGTGTGAGTTCTCTGATGTCTAACAAGAGCTGATTTGTTGTTAAAACATTTCCCACAGTCTGAACAGGAAAAAGGCTTCTCCCCTGTGTGAGTTCTCTGATGTGTACCAAGATCTGATTTCTGGTTAAAACATTTCCCACATTCTGAACATGAAAAAGGCATCTTTCCTGTGTGAGTTCTCTGATGTATATCAAGATGCGCTTTCCGGAAAAAACATTTCCCACACTCTGAGCAGGAAAAAGGCTTCTCCCCTGTGTGAGTTCTCTGATGTCTATCAAGATGCGCTTTCCGGTTAAAACATTTCCCACATTCTGAACATGAAAAAGGCTTATCCCCTGTGTGAATTATCTGATGTTTGATAAGACTTGATTTCTCTGAAAAATATTTCCCACATTCTGAACATGAAAAAGGCTTCTCCCCTGTGTGAGTTCTCTGGTGACTAAGAAGGCTTGCTTTCCTATTAAAACATTTCATACACTTGAAACAAGGAAATCTATTCTTTGCTGTGTGAATTTTTTGATGTTTAAGAAAAAACTTTTTGAGGGGAAAACTATTTCCATATACTGACCGTGAAAATGGCTTCTTAGCTTTAGGAGCAGTTAGTTTTTTAATGCTTATTGTGTGACTTTGATTTTCCTTAGTAGTCGGTAATGAATCAGAAGATAGGACCTGTTTGAAAGGATAAGATGACAGATCTTTGCTGTGAAGGGATGATGGTAAATTTGGAGTAACAGCATTCCCTTCAATTGTATCCTGTGAGATCTCCAGCTCATCTGATTTGAAAATTGAAGATGTCAGCCGTCCCTCTGATCTCCTAGTACAGTTATCTGCGAAGTAAAAAAAAATTATATTTGTATAAAATATTCTTGAAATTTATATTTTTGAACAGTTCTACTTAAACTGTTGGTACAAATGGCAAGTTATGTAAAAATATTGAATTATTCACCAAGACAGTCTGATAGAAAATCTCATAGCATGAACCAGTAGAGCTTGGTGTTCAACTGTTTGTTCATTCTGCCTCCCAAATATGAAATATGCGAAAATAATACCAATAAAAATTTCTACTCATCTCACAAAAAACAAGCCTCCAATCAGGCCCTTCATCTGTCAATGGAAAAACAGAGGTTTCCACATGATTAGTGGCTCAAAAACTCTTGAAAAGAAACATGGCTTCCATAAACCAATACAGCAAAATCCGCTCTTCCAAAGTCAAATATGATCCCTACTTAACTCAAATGGAAAGCACCACACCCTATTAAAGCTCACGCATAATGCCGGAAGCAGCCTGATACAGCCTTGTTCTCCGCTGGTTAAGTCTTCTGTGTTCAGCTCCCGTGTTGTGTATTTTCTTCTTAGTTTCTTCTTGTGATCCCAGCCCGTTTACTGACTACTGTCTTCTGATTTCGTATTTTCTCTGCCCTCCTTGTTCTCATCCGGCAACCTGACTATTCTTCTTGTCATCTCACACCACAGAACAGCAGGCAACATTAAGTCCAATCCTAGGGGTCTTTGTGTAAGTACAGATCAATGTAGAGGGGTTAAAGGGTGATGGGCAAAACTTTGACTATAGACAATAACACATCTAATGGAAAGATAAAAAAAAAAAGCAACTAGTGGTGAAACCTCTCTGGGATAATTAAGAGTATGCATCTTGGTAGCTCCTGGCAATTTAAACTATAGTAAGGGCCAATATTTTCTGTCAGATGAGTATCAAGAAGAAATATACATTTAATGCAAACTTTTTATAATAGTGCAGAGCTGAGGTGTCTTAAATGTAAAACTCGGGCATTTGGAAGAGACAATGGAGACCTTTTTTGGAAGACTACCATTGAGTTACAGACTCACATAAGTGAGGCAGGCCAATCCCAACACAATCAAACTATCGTACAGAATGAACCTGTATAAAAAAAGAAGACAGAATAAAAAAAAAACACTTTACATCCCCAGCAAGAATGTATGTTTGGGAGAGGGGGACTCCAACACTAAATCAGAGTTGCACTTATTTATGGTAGACCGTTGGAGCTACTATGAGTCCTGACCAGAAGAGTAGAGAAAGTAGTAATGCTCCCCATTTCAGGATAAATTGTATGTAAATTCTTTAGGATCGATAATATAATTTATGACGTGGAGTGAATCCATGAAACCAGGGCTCGAGTCATGCCAACATATCTCCTGCAAGCATGAATACATTTTTTACAGCCATCAGCCACTCACAGCTTAGAGATATATCATGGCAAAGTTGTGACGTTTTTGTATACTTTATCTATTTGAAGTTATTTGGTTTAAAAATAAATTGAAAAGTCAGGGTAAAGTGAAACTCCGTTGTTATTATACAGAAATTCACACTTGGCCCTCACTGCACGTTTAATGTTGCCTATCATAAAAGCGAAGTTTGGTCATAAAGACTGGACCTGGTCTTGTAGGGACCATATGAGCACATTCAGCGGCACAGAACAGAGAGAAGGTAGATTCATCTAATACGATATCAGGGTTCTAAGAAGCCAACAGCGTCATTACCCTCTGCTTTCTCTCACAGGCCCATCATAATATTTTTCTTCAAGTGATTTTCTAACTTGTCAGCACTTTCTACATATGCTGTCATTTGCATTGGTAGTTTACAGATCTGGGCAGGTAACAGTCAGGATCTTCTAATTTCAGTTGGTAGGTGGATCTTCCAGGTTGTAAGTTCTATAGAAAAGGGATTTCAATGCCCAAAGTCATTTGAACTGTTTTTGGTGGAGGACAATGTTTTGGTCTAGAGGCAAAATGGTGATCACACGATCGTGATACAGCTGGACTACATGACCAGTAAACCAGCCACAGCCTGTGACTGAGAAGAATCTGTGACTTCTCTGCATTTAGTGGTTACTACTCACCTGGACGGTTATCTGTAGGAATCTCCTCTTTACACCGCTCATCACCCCTCACATATGTCTTTGTAGTTTTAATATGGCTCAGATCTTCACCCTGAAACAAATATTGTACAAGTCACAGACAGATGGAAAAGTCACATATATGATCAGTAGTGATGAGCGAGTACCGTAATATCCGTAATCGCTATACTCATAATGAGTACTTTGCAATAATCGCGTATTCATTCCAAATAGCGAGTACAATGTAAGTCAATGGGAAATGCTGGACCCTACAAAGAGGTCTGGGGGCCTGAGGAAAAGGCAGGAATGGATAGGAAAGTGATGAAACAGAATGGGAAGAGCCTGGAGAATGAGCCTGCATGCATTTCTGACTCACATATGGTTTCTGGGAATAAGTTTGTCGCAGTATTACGCCACTTTACAGACACATAAGAACAACTACCAAACCTAACCTAAATTGCATTTAACAGGCCAAAAAGATTATGAAACAGTTTTTCCTGCACAATCACTTGTATATAAGGCTATATAAACTAGAGAAACCTAAAAAATATCCTTTTAGCCTTTGTTCACACATAATGTTGTGGCTTTTTTTCGCCTTTTACAATTGGGTGGGCCCTGAGTTATACATTTTGTAGGTCCCTCGGACATAAATCATTTTTCAGTTCGCTATTCCCCAGCACTTTACAAGCACAGCTAGAAAGTACTAGTAGGTATGTAGATCTTTTACTTGAGAGGCCTCAGGTGGCTCTGTAACATGCGACTTGGAGGGACAGCTGTTACTTAGACATTTGGGCGGTCCCTCCATCATTGACACTCAGATAGTGGAATACATATTCAATAGCAGTTTACAATGTGCCCATTGTAGCGTTGGGCTTGACCCTCCTCCTCCTCTTCCACCACCACCACCATGTGATACTGCGGCCCTAAATTCAAATGTTCAGAGGCCTTTTAGTAGGCAGGAAAGCTGAGTTTTGTGAGAGCCCTCGTGTGGCCCTGTAACATACATTTTGAAGTGCCCTACTCTAGAGATTTTGGAGGTCCCTCGTGTACATCTGAGAGTGCCATCACTTACTCATATTGTAGGGCCCTCACTGTATTATTTAACTCATTTAGGGGCAGAGACTACAGAGAAAATATCCAAGAGAAATGGAGTACTAGTAGGTAGCAGTGAGTGCAGCCTGCGATCTTCAGGTATGGCTGAACTTAGTGAACCGGAAAAATAAAGCTGCACTAGTTAACTGGATGACGAGCTCAAATACAGTGCCTACAAGTAGTATTCAACCCCCTGCAGATTTAGCTGGTTGACACATGCGGAATTAACTTGGCATTGTGACATTTGTACTGTAGATCAGCCTGGAAGTGGGAAATGCACTGCAGCAAATTTTTTTTTTTTTTTTTTTTAAACGTAAAAAGTTAATTCAGAGTGTCATTTATTATTCAACCCCTCAAACCACAAGAATTCTGTTTGGTCCCCCTAAAGTATTAAGAAGTAGTTCAGGCACCAAGAATAATGAGCTTCACATGTGTGGATTAAAGATCTCTTTTGCCAGCCTTTCCTGACTATTTAAGACCCTCCCCAAACTTGTGAACAGCACTCAGACATGGTCAACATGGGTAAGACAAGGGAGCATTCCAAGGCCATCAGAGACAAGATCGTGGAGGGTCACAAGGCTGGCAAGGGGTACAAAACCCTTTCCAAGGAGTTGGGCCTACCTGTCTCCACTGTTGGGAGCATCATCCGTAAGTGGAAGGCTTATGGAACTACTGTTAGCCTTCCACGGCCAGGACAGCCTTTGAAAGTGTCCTCCCGTGCCGAGGCCAGGCTTGTCCGAAGAGTCAAGGCTAACCCAAGGACAACAAGGAAGGAGCTCCGGGAAGATCTCATGGCAGTGGGGACAGTCAATACCATAAGTAACGTACCCCACCGCAATGGTCTCCGTTCCAGACGAGCCCGTAAGGTACCTTTACTTTCAAAGCGTCATGTCAAGGCTCGTCTACAGTTTGCTCATGATCACTTGGAGGACTCTGAGACAGACTGGTTCAAGGTTCTATGGTCTGATGAGACCAAGATCGAGATCTTTGGTGCCAACCACACACGTGACGTTTGGAGACTGGATGGCACTGCATACGACCCCAAGAATACCATCCCTACAGTCAAGCATGGTGGTGGCAGCATCATGCTGTGGGGCTGTTTCTCTGCCAAGGGGCCTGGCCATCTGGTCCGCATCCATGGGAAGATGGATAGCACGGCCTACCTGGAGATTTTGGCCAAGATCCTCCGCTCCTCCATCAAGGATCTTAAGATGGGTCGTAATTTCATCTTCCAACAAGACAACGACCCAAAGCACACAGCCAAGAAAACCAAGGCCTGGTTCAATAGGGAAAAAGTCAAGGTGTTGGAGTGGCCTAGTCAGTCTCCTGACCTTAACCCAACTGAAAACTTGTGGAAGGAGCTCAAGAATAAAGTCCACATGAGACACCCAAAGAACCTAGATAACTTGGAGAAGATCTGCATGGAGGAGTGGGCCAAGATAACTCCACAGACCTGTGCCGGCCTGATCAGGTCTTATAAAAGACGATTATTAGCTGTAATTGCAAACAAGGGTTATTCCACAAAATATTAAACATAGGGGTTGTATAATAATTGACCCACACTTTTATGTTTAAAATTTAATAAAATTCAACTGAGCAACATAACTTTTTGGTTTGTAAGATTTATGCTTCTGTTCATAAAACCTACTCTCGTTTGCAGTTTGAAGGCTCTAACTTATTTGCATCTTATCAAACCAGCTAAATCTGCAGGGGGTTGAATACTACTTGTAGGCACTGTATATCACTTGTGCAAGTCAATGGACAAAGGATATATGGTGCTTCCCTCGAGGATGGATTGGTGAAGCTTCTCCAAATGGCTCAGTTATTTTTGATTGTTAATATTCCCCAGATTATATAGGAGGAGAAGACTTCTTGATAGTGTACTACTTGGTCCAGTGCAGAATGTGCATCGTACTTCCAAAAATTACTCCTGGGGGCTGTGTCATAAGTGCAGGGACATTCCTTGACAAGGGCATCCCTTGTCAAACATTATCTACAATGGAGTACTGTAGTAGTTATGGCCCTCAATTCAAATTTTCAGAGGGCCATCAGTCGGTCATCAACAGTCAGTGTAAATTTCTATTGAATATGTATCCTCTATCTCAGTCACAATGTGGCACAAGCCAGGCATGTTTTTTGCCAAATGGGGTGACTGACAGTACATTTCTATTGAATATGTATTCCCTATCTCAGTCACAATGCGGCACAACCTGTGACTAGGGCCTCAAACTTCCAATGACAAATATTAGTTTGGTAGGACCACTGTACAATGTGCATAGGGTTTGTAAAAATTAGCCCAATGGGCTGAATCATGGTTGACGCAGGAAGCCACCATCCCAAGGGTCTCCAATCACAAATAGTAGTTAGGCTGGAGTAGGAATACTGTCCTGGTTTGTCCACTGCACAATGTGCATAGTTTGTAAAAATTAGCCCTATGGGCTGAGTCATGGTTGACAAAGGAAGGAATCTGGTTTTTATGAGAAGGGGGTGAGGTTAACAGCAGTAGCATGAATCTGCATGTTTGGTGAATTTAGGTTGGCTTGCTGTCATCTGGAGGGATTACAAACTGTGGAGATATCCAGTCCTTGTTGAATTTAATCAGAGTAAGTCTGTCTGCATTTTGCATGGAGAGGCGTGTGCGCCTATCAGTGATGATTTCCCCAGCGGAACTGAAAACACGCTCAGACACCACACTAGCAGCCGGGAAGGCCAGCACCTCCAAGGCATATAAAGAGAGGTCGGGCCAAGTGTTCAGCTTAGACACCCAATAATTAAAGGGAACTGAAGCGTCAGAAAGGACACACGTATGGTCACTTAAAAGTAATCCTTGACCATGTTCTGCAACTTATCCCTCCTTGGCATTTTTATAGGCACAGATAGCCCTTGCAGTTTTGCTGGTTTATTTAAAATTGGCCAATTTGGGCACATTTTCCCCCCACCTCCGTTGGAGCTGGGGTTCGTGTATCTCCCCATTATCCCTTGGTGTTGAAAAGAGCTGGTACCTATGCCACCATCATTATCTGAAGGTGATATTTTCAGCAACTGATCCACAAAGGCCCTCTTAAACGATTCCATTGTACAACCCCTGGCAAAAATTATGGAATCACCGGGCTCGGAGGATGTTCATTCAGTTGTTTAATGTTGAAAAAAAGCAGATCATAGACATGGCACAAAACTAAATTCATTTCAATTGGCAACTTTAGGCTTTTAAGGAACACTAAAAGAAATCAAGATTAAAAATGTGGTACTCAGTAAGGGTAATTTTTTTCAGACCAAGCAGAGGGAAAAAATTATGGAGTCACTCAATTCTGAGGAAAAAATTATGGAATCACCCTGTAAATGTTCATTTCCAAAACTAACACCTGCATCAAATTAGATCTGCTCGTTAGTCTGCATCTAAAAAGGAGTGATCACACCTTGGAGAGCTGTTGCACCAAGTGGACTGACATGAATCATGGCTCCAACACGAGAAATGTCAATTGAAACAAATGGGTGGATTGGACAACCTTTCAGGGTAGGATCTGGTGTCCGTCAGTGCTGTCCTCTTAGCCCTTTGCTTCACGCCTTTGCAATTGATCCCTTCCTCAGAAGGATCGATTGTGGATCGTTGGCAGGGGTGCGGATGGGCAGGGCGGCGCCGGAGGCTATCTTGAGGGTAGTGGCCTATGCGGACGATATCACCGTATTTGTTTCTTCGCAAGAGGAGGCAATGGTGGTGATGTCAGAAGTGGAGCGCTACTCTGAGGCATCCGGGTCCAAGGTCAACCAGGATAAGTGTGAAAGTCTCTGGCTGGGAGGCGGAGATCCCATGTTTGATCTTCTGGACACCCTCCCCGAACCCCAAGAACACGCCAAAGTCCTGGGCACTGAATTCGGCAAGGGTGATTACCTCATGAAAAACTGGGAGGCCAGAATCAAAGATGTCGCCCAAAGAGTGGACCAATGGAAGGGTTGGTCTTTGAGCCTGAGGGAAAGGGTTGACCTGTGCAAAGCTTTCCTGCTCCCCTTGCTAATCTACCTGGGCAGCGTCTGTGTCTTGCCAAAGCCTCTCTGGACACGGGTCTACAGTCTGTTCTTCCAGATGTTATGGGGGAATAGACTGAACCTAGTCAAGCGGGAGGTCACTTACCGCACAAGGAGACTAGGGTGGTTGGATATGGTGAACCCCGTGGTGTTCCTAGTGAACACCTTCTTGAAAGTTAACGTGGCAAACCTCTGGAAGGAGAGGGCTCCTCCATGGGTATTATCCTGCAAGGGATGGTTTTAGCCATCAATCTTCAGGGGGAAGATTGAAAGATCCTCGCACACTGCATGGGCATCTCCCGGCTTATGTTATCCCGGTTCTCAAAATGATCCACCGGTGGGGTCTGGGAATATGGGGAGTGAGGTCCCTCCCGAGGAAACTCCTTGATAGGAGGGTCTTGCTTTCTCATTTTCAGAGTCCATTGGTCCTCAAGAACTGCCCAAGTCGGGATCTGGAGGTTGGGTTGAGTTTGTTAAATTCTAGCAGGATCCCCAAGAAGTACTGGGACTTGACTTGGTGCTGCTTCCAAGGTAAGCTGTGTGTAAGGGGCAATTTGAAGTACAGGAGCTCTGAGGAATTGCCCCCTGTGAGGCTTGTGCTAACATGCTGGAAAGCATGGAGCACTTCCTGCTTCATTGTCGCTTTAATACAGAGGTGTACAACAGGGCAGGAGATCCATTGGTTGGTCACGGCTGGCTACTCTGTCCTATGCCGGGTGGGCCTATGGAGCGTTCGGAGACCATGGGAGAAGGTACCGAACCACTTTATTCATAATAAGTGTAGTGGTCAAGTATTTCACGTGGAAAGCACGAGTTTTAGTTTTGACGCAGAGCAAAATCCTAAGTGCAGATGAAGTTTGTAGGAACATCCTAGGTGACCTGGTGAAGGTACGTTCTCTGGAGTATGAAAGACTGGCTTCCCAGAGGGCGGCCCGTCTCTGGAGGGGCTTTTCCTTCAGGGTGCCTTAGTCCGGTAGTACTCCTATATCCAGGTGGTGGGCTGATGTCTTTTGTTTTGTATTTATGTCTCCTGAATAGGTTTGCAAGCATCGAACTTGAGCCTTGTGAGAATGTAGGTTGCCTTTGCCCTGGCCTCTGCTCAACTTGGTATGGCAGATGCTACAGCCTACAATGTTTTTCTCTGAAGGACTTTCAGAAAAAAAAATTCCACACAGCAGCTGAACACCCCCTTACCCTGACTTGGCGGACAGCGGGGGTGCTCTTGGGAACAGTTGACCCAGTTCTCACTGGGCAAACCATGACCCCTTGGTGCCTGTGTTGGTGCTACATATCCATCTTCCTCTGTGTTGCTGTCATGGCTACGCATGCCAATGGTCCAGGTCGGATCAGTGGACTCATCATCGACTACCTCGTCTTCCATCTCATCCTCCTTCCCAGTTGACATTGTAGGCTGACCTGATAGCAACTGTGTCTCATCATCATCAGCCTCCACCTCTGGAGACAAAAAATAATGTTCCGCCAAGTGTCTTTCTTCTGGCCATAGGTCCTCAAATACATAAGCATCAATGCACGCCACCTCCTCTTGTCCCTCTTCAATGCTGCACAGTGATAGTCCAGAGCCAACCAAAGGATACATACCAAACAGATCCTCGGAGTGGCCAAGCTTGGGGTCATATGTCTCCTGTGACTGATAATGGTTGGAGGAAGGAGAACCAGCTTCAGGATTGGATGGGCCAGTCTTCTGTGTATCCACAGTAGACTGTGTGGTCGTGGAAGATTTGTTGTTGCCTGACAAATGCTTAGAGGCCTTTTCTGCTATCTGCTCTCTTTTCAGAATCTGCTCTCACTCTTGTGGCTTCCACACACGTTTACGTTCCAGACTGGGAAATTTTCCAGGAACATAGTGGATGCATCAAGCTGCTTCTGACCTGACACAGACTGAGTGCCTTCTCACGCACCATTGACACATCCCTTAACAACAGACTTTTTTGGCATTTTGGGTTTTGTTGACAGATTTTCAGATGTTGATGGCACAAGCCAAGCTAGCTGTCACAGCCAAAATAGTGGTTCAAATGGCCTGGTGCGTGCTTTGTTGCAGGCAGTAGGAAATGTTTGGACTACTGCTTTGTGTAGGGCACAAAACACTTTTTTTAGTGGACTAATATGGACAGAAGGCAGGCTCTGACCCCTAAAACAGCAGGGAAAACAGACTGGTGCTTAAAAAAAAAAAAAAAAAAAAAAGGCAGCACAAAATGCTACTTCTGTGTGTGCTGGCAAAATATTGCTTTGCCTCTGACAGGAGCTGTTTTAATATGGACACTGGAAGAATGCTACTTAATACACTCCCTACCTAATACACAATCTCTCCCTCCTTGTACTCTGACTTTGTTGTGTGTCTTCAGCTCTGAAAAGAGCTATTTTTTTGATGGTATTATGGAGCTAGTGAGCGGCTCCTTTAAACACGGAACTAGCATACACTGCAGGTAGCCCTTAAAAGGGCTTTTGTTTTATCAAGAGGCCTAAACACTCTCCCTAGCAGCTCAGCAATCTCTCCGCATGCTTATAGAATGCAGGCTCCAGATGCAATGTGCACAAAATGGCGACGACAGGGCTTGAATAGACCCTATGAAGCTGGGTGGCCAGCCAATCACAGTAATGCCACAACCAAGATGTCTGAAGCATTACTGTGAATGGTTATGAAGCCCAGAATGTTTAGTGGCTGCAAAGGAGGCGCCAAAACTGCAGAGCAGGACATTCGAATATAGCGAGGCGAACACAAATGCTCGCAATATAACAAGTAACCCGAACACTGTACTATCCGTGCGTATAGCGAATACACTCACTCATCACTAATGATCAGCTCTAATCCAGCCATCTCCACCATTCTCATTATACAAGTACAAACCATACAACTCTGGTGGATAAAACAAGACCGAACACAAGACCTTCACAGCCGTATACACATCACAGGAGAGATCTCATGACACCTTCTCTCCATGTACCTGATAATCCTGAGGAATATTGGGATCTTCTTGTTTACAGTCCTGTGGAAGAAGAGGATGTGGACATCTCTCTGGTGTTGTCCTCTTACTGGATAGATCTAGAGGAAGCACATACAGGGACTGAATTCATTCTTTACATATAGACAATTAAAGGCTGTGTGTATTCAGTCCTGTCTATTACCCAGTGATGTGAGGGGCTGGGGAACTTCCATCTTGACGTCCTTGTACAGATCTTTGTGTCCTTCTAAATACTCCCACTCCTCCATGGAGAAATAGACAGCGACATCCTGACATCTTATAGGAACCTGACACATACAATGATAGTTATCCCTCCAATCCCTTCATAGCTTTACTATAAAATGTCCCAGCATTCCTCATTCCTAGCAGTGTCACCTCTCCAGTCAGCAGCTCAATCATCTTGTAGGTGAGTTCTAGGATCTTCTGGTCATTGATGTCCTCATGTATCAGGTGGTGAGGTGGAAGCTCCGTGATTGGGCTCAGGGGTGTTCTCCATCCCTCAGACACAGGGTCCTGACAGCGTTCACTAGAGGTCTTCTTCACTACTGTGTAATCCTGATTATGGAGAGACACATTCATAAATCTCACTACGAATATTTCCAGAATCCTCACCTCTCCAGTTCTGTCTGTTATTTCCATACATAAGAATGATGTAATGTGACGTCATCAGAATCTCTCACCTCTCCAGTAACCCGGAAGAGGATCTCTAGGGTGAGGTGCATTATTTTCTCAGCCATCTTGTCTGTGTCCATATTCATCTTTGATGCGTAATTCTGGAAAATTCTCTTATATAGAAGATATTCACTGAGAGGATCCGATATTGTAGAGACCTGAATGTGAAGTTGAGCAGATGTAACATCATAAAAATCCTGTGTAATAATACAATTACTGGAGATAATAAGGGAAACATTTGAGGAGATTTATGTTTTACAGTATCTAGTTTTCTTCTTTACATCTACTAATAAAGCCTATATATTTTAGGCCACAGACAACAAGTAGTTTCTTCCTCAGAATCTGCAAGTGAATACCTTTCCCATAGACTCATCTTCCTTATTGCTAATTCTAATCTCATTTACCAACACTGGAATCGGCATTAGCAATACTGCAGGAGATATTGATTACACGTGATATGAGAAATAACTACTTTATGATTAAGACAAAATCTTCATCTTCCACTACGGCTCTAGATACATATTTGGCCAGAGTCTGTCACTGACTACATCACAACCGGCCGTCTATATGTTTCCCGTCTTCACCGGACTGTCATCTTCTATCACGTTAGATCTCAGGTCTGATTCACACTTCGAAGTTTGAGGCATTTATAAAAGCTTGTTTGTAAGACCACAAAGACAGGAGTTATTTGATACCAAAATTTCCATGTACAGTGTTTTATGGGGTTTCAAAACAAAGTGTGAATATCAAATTGAAATCATTGCTGTTGGGATTTTGTGCAAATTTCAACGCCTCCTCCTGTGTGCCTCCCCATATCAGGAGGAGTTCGTCGATAAATCGACTGTACCATATGATTTTTTGGGCTGTAAATATTGCTCTAAAGGTAAATGTGTTGCTCCTCCCATTTGGACATTAATCCAATTACGGTGAAAATTTGCTGCCCATACTTAATCCCCTCCTTTGTAAGAAAAAAAAAAAATTTGATTGTCAAAGCAGAAATAATTATGATCCAGAAGAAATTTAACTGACATGTTAATGAAATCTTTTATTTCTACTGTATACATGCTATAGGTATCCAAGTAATAGCTCAGGCTAGTTAATGCTACACTGTGTGGTATGGATGAATATAGAGCTACACATGTGGTCAAAATTGTTAGTACCCCTCGTTTAACCCCTTACTGGCCTGGGGTATATGAGTACGCCCCAGGCCATCACCCCCGGTTCAGCACGGGCTTCGGCGTTGAGCCCGCACTGAACCGGGCACATTTCAGCTGATTCTTACAGCTGACATGTGCCCGCAACAGCCTCGGGTGGAATCGCGATCCACCCGCGGCTGTTAACCAGTTAAATGCCGCTGTCAATCTCAGACAGCGGCATTTAAAAGGGCCGCGCCGGAAGTGTGTCACTTACCAAGCCCATTGGTGACCCCGTCATGTAATCGCGGGTCACTGATGGGTGGGCATGGCAACCCAAGGTCTGCAGCAGACACCAGTGGTTGTCATGAAAAGATTGCCATAAGTGCCACCTAGTGGTCGGTGCTAATAGCACAGGAGCATTTCTGCTACATAGAGGTGATCTGCTCATCGCCTCTATGTAGCAGAGACAATCAGACAGTTGCTGCTTCTAGTCTCCTATAGAGACTATAGAAGCAAGCAAGAAGTGTAAAAAAATGTTTTTAAAAATATAAAAAGTTTAAATCACCCCACTTTTGCCCCATTCAAAATAAAATAATAAAAAATAAACCCCACACACACATATTTGGTATCGCCGCGTTCAGAATCGCCCGATCTATCAATATAAAAAAATAATTAATCCGATCGGTAAACGGCTTAACAAGAAAAAAATTCCAAAAGCCAGAATTACGCTTTTTTGGTCGCCGCAACATTGCAATAAAATGCAATTATGGGCGATCAAAACATCGGATCTACCCCAAAATGGTATCAATAAAAACGTCAGGCAAAAAATAAGCCCTCGCCCGGCCCCAGATCCCGAAAAATGGAGACGCTACGGGTCTCGGAAAATTGCGCCTTTTTTTTTTGGAATTTGGAATTTCACTACTTAAATAAAAAAGAACCTATACATGTTTGGGGTCTACTAGTGTTGAGCGAACATGCTCGACACTGCTCGGTACTCGCCCAAGCATCACGCTACTCGGGATGTTCGGCGAGCACCGAGCATTTCCGGGTTACTCGGGCGGGAGCTCGGGTCTCCGCCCAGCATGTCTGGCGCTCTTTACAGAGCCAATGAACATGCAGGGATTGCCAGCCAGTCACTGTAATGCCGCAGCCATGTTGTTTGTGGGCATTACAGTGATTGGCTGGCCGCACAACGTCACCTCGAGTATTTAAAACCGGGCGCTGCCATCTTGGACACAGACGCCCGGGATTAGCTAGTGTAGGGAAAGTGCTGCTGAGCTAGGGAGAGATTTATACTGCAAAATAGTTAGTGTAGGGTCTCTAAAGGCTGCCAGATCAAACAAACAGTCCTTCTCAGGACTAATATCCATCTCAGATATCAGGCAGGCAGGCTGTATAGGAGACGGAGTGGTTATACCAGCTGCATTACAGTCCTGTGTGCTCCTGTTGCTGAAATTTCTGGACTTAGCTCCAGGTCTCGGGGGGCCAGGAAAAATTCTTTTTTCTCATCTAAATCCTCTTTTTTTTCCCTCCTTCACACTGTACAAATACCCGTCTTATTAACCTTTTGGTGTCCCCCCCCAAAAAAAAAAAGTTTGTCTGTGACAGTTCAGACACAAATATATCTGTTTAAAAGAGTCTGGTGTAGGCCAGAGAAACAGAAGTGTGGTTTTGCAGTTCCACAGTTCAAACCTCCTCTGTATTATCCACTTTTGGGCCATTTTTACATAAAAAAAAAAACGTTTGAGTGTGTCGCTCACTGTTCAGCCGCAAGTATATATATTTAAAAAAGTCTGGTATACACCAGTAAATTATAACTGTTGTTTTGCCGTTCCATGGTAAAAAATCTCTATTATCCAGCTTTTGGTATTTTTTCCGTTAAGAAAAACAGTAACGGTTCCTCCCTGATTGTTCAGATTGTTTAAAAGAGTCGGGTGTAGGCCAGAGAAATAGAACTGTGGTTTTCCTCTTCCACGGTTGTAATCTACTTTTTATTACCCTTTTTCCATTGATAGGTGAAAATGTGCCACAACCAACAGCCACATCTTCTCACTCCCAGTTCTTGACCGAATTACTAGGGAAACACAGAACAACACCAGTATTGCGACCTGATCAGTGTGAACAGGTTATTCATTGGATAGCAGATAATACTTCCAGTTACCTGGCCACTACCAGCTAAGGTCGGTCTTCCACACGGTCAAATGTTAGTCGCCGTGAGTCTAGACCGCATACTCCTCCTCACCCTGATGCTCCTTCCTCCCACCATGCCGAGTGTCGTCAGACAGCAACTGATCCCACACTGGGACACTCTGAAGAGCTGTTCACTGGTCCATTTCCAGATTTGTGCCCCTCGCCTGCTCCGCTTGAAGTTGTGGAAGGGGAGATCCCATTTAGCGATGCCCAAATATTTGAACAGCCACGGCCACAGGAAGGCGACGCTGGCAATTTGTCACAAGAGGTGGACGATGACGAGACAATTGCCAGGAAGTGAGGAGGAGGATCGTGGTGCGCAAGTGGAAGAGGAGGAGGTGGTGGATGATCTAGTAACTGACCCAACGTGGCAGGAGGACATGCAGAGCGAGGCCAGCAGCACACAGGGTGAGGGAGGCAGAGTACCCCAACAGGCAGGAAGAAGCAGTGTGGTGGCCGCATACAGAAGGCAAGCAACAGTTCCCCATAACACCAACATAAAGGACGTTGCCAGTACAACCTGTAGGTCTTCCAGAGTCTGGAATTTTTTTAAAGACTCAGCTGATAACCCCAAAAAGGCCATTTGTACCACCTGCCAGGCCAGCATCAGCAGGGGTGACAAAACTACCCCTCTGACCACCACCAGCATGATCAGGCACATGGCAGTAAAGCACCCGACTTTGTGGGGTGAACCCCAGGGTCCACGACCAGTGTCAGCGGGTGTCACCACTGCTTCTTCCACTGTTGTGCGTGCAATAGAACCCCCCCTGTTGTGTGTGCAAGGCAATCCCCTGTCCATACTGCATGCAAAGATGCCCCCTACTCTCAGTCTTCACTTGTTATGGCAGTTTCTCAAGAAACAGCATCAACGTCCACGTCCCACCGCAGCGTTCAATTGTCCATATCCCAGACCTTTGAACGAAAGCGGAAATTCGCAGCCAACGCCCCACAGGCCACAGTCCAGCTTGCGTTGGAAATGCTGCCTGTTAAGCTGGTGGAGACGGAATCCTTCCGCAACCTTATGGCGGTGGCCGTCCCTCGGTACTCGGTCCCCAGCCGACACTATATTGCCCGGTGTGCCATCCCCGCAATACACAAGCACGTGTCCCAAAACATCTGCCGTGCCCTGAACAACGCAGTTACTGGGAGAGTCCACCTGAAAACGGACACGTGGACAAATGCTTGTGGCCAGGGACGGTACATCTCCCTGATGGCATACTGGGTAAACATAGTGGAAGCCGGGACCCAGTCGGATCTTGGGACGGAACACATCCTCCCCACACCGAGGATTGCGGGCCCTATGTCAGTCAGAGTTGCTCCCACAGTGTACAGCTCCTGCGCTTCATCATCCTCCTCCTCCTCATGTTCAGCCTCCATCTCAGATATCACCACATCAGTTACAAGCTGGAAGCACTGCAGTACTGCCTCCGCCAAGCGGCAACAGGCTGTGCTGAAACTCATAAGCTTAGGTGAGAAACCTCAAACTGCTTGTGAGTTGTGGACAGCTGTGAAAGAGCAGGCAGATCTGTGGCTGAGACCGCTGAACCTACATCCAGGCATGGTCGTGTGTGACAATGGCAGTAACCTGGTGGCGGCTCTGAGGTGAGGCGAGATCACACACGTACCATGCCTGGCTCATGTGCTTAACCTCGTGGTTCCACGGTTTCTTAAATCGTACCCAGAGTTGCCAGATCTGCTCGTCAAAGTACGCCGCCTGTCAGCTCATTTTCGCAAGTCGGCTAAAACTTCCGCCGCCCTTGCTGTATTGCAGCAGCGTTAGCAGCTTCCGGCACACCGACTGGTGTGTGATGTCCCCACACGTTGGAACTCTACCCTCCACATGTTGCAAAGGATTTGTGAGCAGAAGAGAGCAGTTGTGGAGTACCAGCTGCAACAAGGCCGTCGATATTCAGGTCAGACTCCACACATAAGACCTCAGGAGTGGACCTGGATGTCTGACATATGTATCATCCTAGAAAGAGAAATCTGACAGATTTGGGCAGTAAATATGTAATACACTTATTATATATGTTATATTCCATTGTATTGTATCACCCACCTCGGACCAAACAATGACATGCATAAAAGGGGAAGAGCGAGAACTCAAAAAATTGGTGATCCATCACAATTGTATATAAAAGGTATAAATTTTATTAGAACATCACAATTGGGGTGAATAAACACATACAAAGTCACACTGTGGATTAAAATGATGCACACAGTGGAGACAGAAATTTCATACAACTATGATTGTCATGAGATGTACAATAATCAGATTACCAATATTCATAGTGTAGTAGGTATTCCTAACATGGTAGGCATCTGTTCACATTGCCCTGCACACTAATGCTATGAAACATATATCACATTACAGTACTTAATATAAATCATGTCTATCACATATATCACATTACAATAATCAGCCTGTGGACAGGTGGATATCACCATATACAGCAGGAATTACCTCAGAATAGACTGTCACGTGCGCACCAACCCCGACGCGCGTTTCGGCGACCAGCCTTTGTTTATTCACCCCAATTGTGATGTTCTAATAAAATTTATACCTTTATATACAATTGTGATGGATCATCAATTTTTTGAGTTCTCGCTCTTCCCCTTTTATATATGTACCATCCTGACAAACTTTGAGGAGTCCACCAAGATGGTGAGTGGCGATGACGCCATCATTAGCGTCAGCATCCCACTTGTCTGTCTTTTGCAACGCTCTCTGCAGAGAATTAAAGAGGAGGCATTGCAGCCAGAGTATGATGAGATGGATCAAGAAGCTGTAGCGGGCGATTACACACAGCCCAGCCTCATCTCATCCCAATGTGCATTGGGGGACAATGAGGGAGAGGAGGAGGAGGAAGAACAGGAGCTGGTATCATGCGCTGTAGATGGTAGTACCTGTACAACTGTCATACCGTCGGTTCAGCGTGGGTGGCCTGAGGACAGGGGGAGGAGGAGGAGGAGAGCATGGTCAGTCGTCAACTTGGTGAGGTCACGGAAGTCTTGCCCGTTACCAGTCTGGCAAGCATGGCTGACTTTATGTTACGCTGCCTTAACTGTGACCCTCGCGTTGTCAAAATGTTGGGTGACAGTCATTACTGGTTGGCGACACTTTTAGACCCCCACTACAAGGAGAACTTTTACTCTCTTATTCCTGAGGAGGAGAGGTCTACAAAAATGGGGCAGTACCAGAAGGCCCTTGCTGCAGAACTGTTAAAAAAATTCCCATCTGAACACGCTAGCGGCAGAGGTCACAGTTCGTTGCCCAACCAAGGCGTACATGCGAGAGAGAAGCAACTCCAATCCAGCAGAGGCAGGGGAACACTGTCAACATTCTGGGAGTTTTCTCAGACCCTCCCTTCGGACAGACCCTGAGGCGCGGGGTACTCTCACAAGGAGTGGAAAGTTTCAAAAGATGGTGAGGGAGTACCTTGCCGACCGTACCAGCGTCCTCCGTGATTCCTCTGTGCCTTTTAATTATTGGGTATCCAAGCTGGACACTTGGAATGAACTTGATCTGTACGCCTTGGAGGTCCTGGCCTGCCCTGCCGCTAGCGTGCTATCGGAGCGTGTTTTTAGTGCAGCTGGGGGAATTATAACTGATAAGCGTACTCGCCTGTCAACTAACAATACTGACAAGCTGACCCTTATCAAAATGAACAAGGGCTGGATTGGGCCAGACTTCTCATCACCACCAAATGACAGCAGAGTAACATAAAGTCAAATCCACGGTGTTATTTCGGGAGGTGTATTCCCATGCACCACTTCACACCCACACATGGGTATACGCTTCCTCATTTCAGCTGTTTTTGCTCTTCTCCTTATCCTCAGCCTCCACCACCACTATACCACCAGGGTGACAGTGGTCCGTGTTGCCAGCATTGCGAGTTTCTCCGTCCTAATTTTTGGCAGCTTTTGTTTGGAAGGCATAAGCAAATACTATGGGAGACCCACTCCCCAATAATGGGAATAATATTTTTAAGATGCTGTACTGTATGGCTCTTGTAAGGGGCATTAAAACCGTCTTGTTAAGCTACTGCGACCTCCACCACTCTTCCATGGGGCATTAAAACAGTCTTGTTAAGCTACTGTGACCTCCAACACTCTTCCAAGGGGCATTCATATTGTGTTTTTATTCCACTGCGACCTTCACCACTCTTCCAAGGGGCATTAAAACCGTCTTGTTAAGCTACTGTGACCTCCACCACTCTTCCATGGGGCATTAAAACCGTCTTTTTAAGCTACTGTGACCTCCACCACTTTTCCAAGGGGCATTAAAACCGTCTTGTTAAGCTACTGTGACCTCCACGTCTCTTCCACGGGGCATTGATACCGTCTTGTTAAGCTACTGCGACCTCCACGTCTCTTCCACGGGGCATTGATATTGTGTTTTTATTCCACTGCGACCTCCACCACTCTTCCAAGGGGCATTGATATTGTCTTTTTATTCCACTGTAACCTCCACCACTTTTCCAAGGGGCATTAAAACCATCTTGTTAAGCTACTGTGACCTCCACGTCTCTTCAAAGGGGCATTAAAAGCGTCTTGTTAAACCACTCTGAACTCCACAGCTCTTCCAAGGGGCATTGAAATGTTGTTTTTAATTACCTCTAACCTCCACGACTCTTCCAACGTGCATTGCATTTCCTCCTAATTTTAGTCAGCTTTTGCTTTTCAATGCAAAGGTGAAAACTAAGGGAGACCCACTCCCCAATAATGGGTAGGTTTTTAGCATGCTGTAATCCACGTGTTTCAAGGGGCATTGCAGTTCCTCATAATTTTTGGAAAGCCTTCCATGCACTGCTTAGGCCAACAGTGTACAGGAGACCCAGTTGCTATAAATGGCAAAAACGGTTTAGTTAAGGCCCTCTGACCTCCATGTCACTTCAAAGGGGCATTGGAGTGCCTCGAAATTTTTGGTAGGCAATGGGCATTGCACTCACTGTATGCCCTATAACTGTGTAGCCGAACAGCTCAGTTTGTTACAGAAACATATCCTACAAGACATGTGTGGTTGACTGGCCTGATATTGATGTGAATGGTCCCTGTTCGTCCTGCTCTTTCTCCTTTGCCACCACCTCATCCATCATTTATCACCTGAAGCTTTGCTTTAACGGGAGTCATAGAACTGGGATAGTAGCAGGAAAACATCCAGCAATCCTCGGAGGAGGTAAGATATGCGCCAAAACGCTGACCACCTCAGGCCTAGCCGCTGCTACATACATGCGCTTGCATTCCAAGAAAACAAAGCAGATGCTAACTTCTATCATCATCATGCTCCTCACCTTGGCACTCTCAACTCCTCTGATGGAGAAGCAAGGGCCCACAGGAGGAGTCGGGTTCTCTGGTGGGCTCGTCCAATGCGGCCCTAAAGCAGGCCAGTCTAAGAAAAGTGTGTGGGTCGGTAACAGGAGAAATAGGGGCGGCTGGGGACCGTTTATGGTCAGTGAGATGGACCATCCCTGGCCACATTCACTTGTCCACTTGTTTGTGGTTAGGCTGTCCTTCCCACTAAATGCACTGGGGAGGGCACAGGTAATGTTTTGGTATGCGCTCTTGTGTATAAGGCGCACCGGGACAAATAGGGGCGGCTGGGGACCGTGTGTGGACACCCGGCCGCGGGGCGGCTGGGGACTGAGTGTGGACACCCGGCCGCCGGGCGGCTGGGGACTGAGTATGGATAAAAGGGCCGCTGACGCAGCCATGACATGGTGGCCGGTGTCTGTCTCCACATGCCTAAAAGGCCCAATTTCAAGTGCAAGCAAGCTAGCAGTATGGTATTGCAGCATGCGAGTGGGTGGGTGGTTGGCTGCATATTTGTGCTTGCATTGCAAGGAATGTGGGAGGTACAACTGAACACTGCCCTGGGACAAGGACTTGCACGGGGATAGTTGCAAGTCTGCATCTTCTGATGCGGCAAGGATGACTTCTGATGGGCACACTTTTAGGCAGTGACATGGGTGTCAGAGATGCTTCCAGGGGTCTTCTCCATGCTGTTCCCATGTCTTTTCAGCACTGTATGCATGTGTCACACAGCACATGGCCAGATAAGGTTGTAAAATGTTAAAATGACATTTCCCGGTGAATGCATTTGTCACGGTTGAAAGCAATGCAAAAGTGCAAAAACGCATGAAAAATGCTACTTGTGAACATAGCCCAAGGTGTGGAGGAGTATTTTTGTCTTTGGTTATTTATTTTACCTTATACACAAGTCTTTACCCTGGAAACGAAATTCCTTAACATATTTCACAGGAAAACAGTTTGAGTTTAGTTTTTGAACGTTTTATTGTGAGCCCGTAAAAGTGGCTTAATACCTCTGACCACGTTATTGACAGCAGTGACTTGGGGGTCAGAAATGCTTCCAGGGACGATCCCCTTGCTGCCCCCCTGTCTTTTGAGCACGGTCACTATCGTTTTGGTCACTTTTTAGGCTTTCTACAGACTGCCGGGGGTGCCGCCGCAAAAATGCTCGGGTCTCCCATAGACTAACATTGGGCTCGTTGCTCGGGTCGAGTACCCGAGTATCACGGTGAGCTCGGCCTGAGCTTCAAGCACCCGAGCATTTTAGTGCTCGCTCAACACTAGTGTCTATGAACTCATAATGACCTGGAGAATAAGAATGGCAGGTCAGTTTAAGCATTCAGTGAATGTGGAAAGAAAAAAAAGAAAAAACAACTGTGGAATTGCATTTTTTTTGCAATTTCACCTCACTTGGAATTTTTTTCCCCGTTTTCCAGTACACAATAGGGTCAAACTAGTAATGGTGTTTAAAAGTACAACTCGTTCCCAAAAAAATAAGCCCTCACATGGCCATATTGACCGGTCATGAAGGGGTTAATGAAAGAAAAACCCACAATGGTCACAGAAGTAACTTGAATCTGACAAAAGTAATAAATTAAAAATCTCTGAAAATGAACAAATGAAAGTCAGACATTGTTGTTCAACCCTGCTTCCACAGAATTAAAAAAAATTAAACTCATGAAATAGGCCTGGACAGAAATGATGGTACTCTTCACTTATTATTTTGTTGAACAACCTTTTGAGGCAATCACTGCAATCAAACGATTCCTGTAACTGTCAATGAGACTCCTGCACCTCTCGACAGGTATTTTGGCCACTCCTCATGACCAAACTGCTCCAGTTGTCTCATGTTTGAAGGTTGCCTTTTCCAGACGGCATGTTTCAGCTCTTTCCAAAGATGCTCAATAGGATTTAGGTCAGGGCTCATAGAAGGCCACTTCAGAATAGTCCAATGTTTTCCTCTTAGCCATTCTTGGGTGTTTTTAGCTGTGTGTTTTGGGTCATTATCCTGTTGCAAGACACATGACCTGCGACTGAGACCAAGCTTTCTGACACTGGGCAGCACATTTCTCTCTAAAATCCCTTGATAGTCTTGAGATTTCATTGTACCCTGCACAGATTCAAGACACCCTGTGCCAGATGCAACAAAGCAGCCCCAGAACATAACAGAGCCTTCAGAATGTTTCACAGTAGGGAAAGTGTTCTTTTCTTGATATGCTTCATTTTTTCGTCTGTGAACATAGAGCTGATGTGCCTTGCCAAAAAGTTCATTTTTTGTCTTATCTGTCCATAGGACATTCTCCCAGAAACTTTGTGGCTTGTCAACATGTAGGTAATAGTAGAGAAGATATCTGGCACCACCTCTGCTTTAAATACACTTTTCCTTCAATATGGTGAAACTCCTGGCTATATGGTGGTGCATGTCCAAGTGAACAATCAAGTAGTGCAAATGCAGAAATAAAGGTAGCACTCACCAGTGGTTCCAAGGATGTCCTTTATTTGTACTCACAGTACATATTAACTAGCGGCATCGGACGGAGATTCCTGAGGGTGTGCGGGGGAGTGAGAGAGAGGACGATGGCCGTTTCGCTCCCTTCCGGAGCTTCAAAGGGTCCGCTAGTTAATTTGTACTGTGAGTACAAATGAAGGACATCCTAGGAACCACTGGTGAGTGCTACCTTTATTTCTGCTTTTGCACTACTTGATTGTCATCATGTAGTTTGGCAAATTCCAGTCTGGTTTTTTTTATGATTTTTTTTTTTTAACAATGGTGTTCTCCTTGATTGTCTCCCATGAAGTCCACTTTGGATCAAACAACGACGGATGGGCCGATCTGATACTGATGTTCCTTGAGCTTGAAGTTCACCTTTAATCTATTTAGAAGTTATCCTGGGCTCTTTTGTTACCATTTGTATTATCTGTCTCTTTGATTTGTCATAAATTTTCCTATGCTTGTCAACTCTTTCCTTTGCTTCCTCTAGTCCATGTTGAATGTGGTGCACAACATGTCACCAAACAGCACAGTGAGTATCTGTAGCCCTATATACAGGCCCACTGACTGATTACAAGATTGTAGACACCAGTGATGCTAATTAGTGGACACAACTTGATTTAACATGTCCCTTTTGTCACATTATTTTCAGGGGTACCATCATTTCTGTCCAGGCCTATTTCAAGAGTTTAATTTTTTTCAAAATTCTGTGGAAGCAGGGTTGAAAAGCAATGTCTGACTTTCATTTGTTCATTTTCATAGATTTTTAATTTATTATTACTTTTGTCAAATTCAAGTTATTTATGTGACCATTGTGGGTTTTTCTTTCATTAAATGAGGGGTACTAACAATTTTGACCACGTGGGTATAACATCGCATGATAGCCAGTGATAATTTTCTTGCTATAGAAAAATCTTCAAATACAGTAGCCACAAATTTAGAGTCCCTAATGTAGCTGGGAATTTCGTGCACTAGTGGTTGAAGATAGAAATCTATCCACACACCCAGTCTCTAAGTCTCTAACCTAAGCCCGCTACTATTGGTCTGAGTGGTGGTGGAAATATGTTTTTGTGGATCTTAGGAAATTAATGATATATAGGTATGAAAGGTTGTTCCACATAGAGCTGTTCCGCAAGTTTTTTTTATCCAAGGCTCCTGTACTCAATCCTTCTTGTAGCAATATATATAATTCCATATTGAAATCATTGGTGTGGTCTCTGGTTAGTTCCAAATACACATCCGTGTTTCTTTTTTCTTAAATCAATCAAATTGAGCTTGAGCTAAATAGATTTTAATACCACTATTGTGCCCCACTTGTCTGCTTGTCGCACTGTCAAATCCATATTAGTTTTGAGTTCCTTCAGGGCAATTTTTTCTTTTCTAGTTAGATTGTTATTTTTATTTCCCTTATGAGTGATTTCATTTTTTTAGAGAAACCAAATCGTTTTCAATAAGATCCTGAAAGTGGTCTAAAACCATAGAACGTGACTGAAGTGGATTAAAGGATGGATTTCCCCTATGAAACAGACTATTCAGAGAGGTGTCAGACTTCATAGATTCCCTCTCCAATGATTTCAATTATAATAACACCTTTTGTTCTGAAAAAGATTTGTTAGGAGTAATATCAGAATTAACTGTTGCAACATCAGTAATATTTTCAACATCATTATCAGAGCTATCAAAATGACATTTCACAGTAAGGGTCCGCGCCAGTCTATTAACATTCAAAATTGCTCTAAATACATCAAACTCATTGGTACGGGCAAAACTTAGGCCTTTCACTAAAAGTCAGAATTGTTCCTCTGATAACACAAAACTGGACAAATTCCAAATTGGTAGCTTAAATAGCGGTGGTTTCTGTTCCGGGTGGTATATCTGTTTCCGCTTGTGTTTGTGGACCCCCTTCCTCCGTTTTCTGGCATGCTAGTAGATGTATTTTGTGGATGTTCAGAATAAAATCTTCCATCTTCGCTAAATTAGCTTTCAGTTTGTCATTACTGCTAGTCAAATCCTTGTTGTGCACAAATTTTTCCAATGAGGATTGGATACAAAAACTAAAACAGAAATAAAAAGTAAGTTCCAGCTCCTCATATTTCAGGAATAACCCATCAACTTCAGTGAACAATCGCTAAGGATGCAGTTCCACTCTGCTTGAAATGTCTCATCATACAGGGTTGAGGCCATTTTTTTTAGCCTTAATCCCCTCTGTATCATCTCCTTTTTCACATACATTTCCAATTCTTGTAATTAGAAAAAAAACATGCAAAGAGCACAAGACACATTTTGTTACTTTTTAACATGTTAAAAATTTGCCTTTTGAGCACCAGAACAGATGTACACCGCAGGGATGGCATAGGTATGGCTGCTACACCAACCCTGGCAGTTTAACCACTTGCTGCAAATGCAAACATGGCATCTAAGAATGTTTGACAGAGTTCGGCTCAATGCCCCTCCTCTCCAAGTACTCAATAGTATGGGGCTGCCTCGTTACTACGATACTTAAATGCCTAATAATGGTGTCTGGGCCTGCAATGTACGAAAGTCTAATAGGCCGGGTCAGAGGCAACGTCCAATAAGTTACTTTTTAACGCCTCCAAACACATTAGACTAAAACACACGCCCCCAGGAAGAAGAACGTGTGCATCGGGGCTTCCTCCTACCCAGTGGCTGCGACTATCCTAGATACTAATCCAATACATTTATCTATGCTCTTATAGATTTATATGGTAGTTCTTTTAACCCCTTCAGCTTTTTAGCTGGTATGTCTATTGCACGCAAGACACTTTATGCATTTATCTATATGCTGTATTATAAGCATTTACTTATTAATATATACATATTCCTTATAGATTTAATTCTGTTTTTTTGTTACTTAAACTACTCTAGTAGTGCATGATCCATTGTCCTGTTACCATTGTGGGTCTGATTAATTTTTATATATTTCATTGTACTAGGAATATGTTGTAATAGAACCACAATGTTATATACTATCCACTTGGTGGCTACACTATAATTATTTATTATTTATCGGTCGACCATGACAGCACCACGAGAGAGGGAATCCGCCCACCAAGGACAGGAAACCTACAGGCTTAAAAGGGGGCGGCCCTCCCTCTCGCCTCAGTTTGGTTTCCTGTCCTTGATGGAGGAAGCCGGTCGCAGGCGAAAGAACGTGGATAGCGACGGCTGTCGATCCTGCGCCCCTGTCTGGGGACGGCAGCTCCAGCGTTGGCCTATGCTCGTGCGCCCCTATATGGGAGAGGCACAGCATCCTGAGCACTGGGGGTACCTTTTGCAGTGGGGCTGCGCCCCTGTCTGGGGTGGCATCCCCTTTTCTGCCTCAAGCCAGGTGCGCCTCCAGTGGGAGTGTAGGCCCTGGCTGAGCCCCAAAAGTGCGGTGGGGTCTGCATCCCGAGTGGGGGTGACAGCCCACCATCACCCTCCGTAAGTATGGGAAGGGGGGGCGAGGGCCAAGGCGATTGTGTCCCCTCGCCCTGCCCTGGGTGAACGCAGCGCGGGGCATCGCTAAAGCGCAGCTTACCTGAGGGAGCACTGACAGCATGCGTCCTCGCGCGAAGCTCGTGCGGCGCGTACTTCCGGGTTTCGGTAAGTCGCGGCCCGATGACGTCACCGCGACTGGGCGATCATGTGACAGTGGCAAAAGAGCGCGAAATTCATAAAAAATGGAAAAAGTGTGCTGATGCGCTGCTAGAGGGGAGGAGTCAATACCTATTTAAACTATCAGGTAACATGGCTCAGTGCTTCCCAAAGCTTCACTCTTTCATTATGGAGTCTGAAGGTGTCCAGTTGCAGCAGCAGCAGGTGGAGCAGCCGCCATCTTCACCATCTCAACGGCTGTCCGGGGAGCCCCAAAAAACGCATCGCGCATGTGGTTCTGGTAGCCGGTCCTCAGGAAAACGGAGCTCGGGGGCAAGGTCTGGTCACCATACCTCCGGTAGAATGGACGAATCTGCAGCCTCTAGGGAAGGTCCCCCGGCTGAGAAGGTTCCTTCCTCCAATCAGGTACCAGCTGTTTTTTCTTCCTGAGCCGCCTGGGTAAGTGATCTTCGAGTAGGTTCACTTAGTAATATGGTATCCCTTCTCCCCTTCTAAATTTTAACAGGGGAAGAAATGTAAAGCCAAGGCAAGGCATAAACAGTGTGCGCTATGCAAGTCTCTTCTTTCTGACGGATACCCTAAAAAGCTATGTCAGTTATGCATAAACCAGACACTGGCAGAAGAGGGTCCTGCTCTAACTTCTGGTTTAAAAACCTTAGTTAAAACAGAGATTCGCAAGGTCCTCTCCAAGAGAGTTAAAGAGAAAGTGAACTCGGACTGTCAGATCCCCTTAGTCTTGGATGACCCCCTATCCTCTCCCTATGAGTCGGATTCAGATAATGCAGCCTTTTCCTCAGCCTCCTCCTCTGATAGTGGTGTGGGACAAAATTGCTTCCCCCTTGGTGAAGTGGACGGATTGATTAAAATGGTTCGGTCCACTATGGGCATCACAGAGGCCAGGCAGGAGAAGCCAGTCCAGGACGTTATGTTCGGGGGGCTGGGTCAAAGGAAGAGAAGGAGTTTTCCGTTGAACGAAAAGATTCAGGGCTTAATCCTTAGTGAATGGAAAAAAACGGAAAGGAAGGGCGCTCTACCTCCATTCTTCAAAAGGAAGTACCCCTTTGAGGAATCGGCCTCTTCCTCCTGGGAAAAAGCCCCCAAGATAGATGTGGCCATTTCCAAAGTCTCTAAGAGTTCCTCCCTTCCGTTTGATGATATGGGAGCTCTTAAAGACCCCCTGGATAGAAAGGCTGATTCTTTCCTTAGAGGGACCTGGGAGACTTCGGCGGGAGCCCTAAAACCCGCGGTGGCAGCTACTTGTACCCCAGGTCCTTAATGATCTGGCTGGACCAGCTTGAAGCCCATCTTAAAAACAATACCCCCAGGAAGGAAATCTTGGCGGACATGTCTCTTCTTCAGGTGGCGGCAGCCTTTCTAGCGGACGCATCGGCAGATTCTGTCAGATTAGCAGCAAGGTCGGCCGCCATGTCTAACTCGGCCCGGAGAGCCTTGTGGCTAAAATGTTGGCCGGGGGACATTCATGCGAGGACAAGACTCTGCGCTATCCCTTGTGAAGGGGGACATCTTTTTGGGTCGGTTATGGATGAGCTACTCGATAGAGCAAGTGACAAAAAAAGGGGTTTTCCTAACCTATCTGCCCCCACGTACAAACGTCCTTTTCAGAAAAGAAGGTTTCTATGTAATAAGCGCCAGAAGGGTCAGGATAAATGGGAAGACCGTAGACCGAAAGGTAAAGGGCTCCTGTTCGGATCCTCTTCTGCTAGCCAAGGCCCCCGAAAAGCGAGCCAATGACTCGCGGCCCAGGTAGGGGGGAGGTTATTGGGCTTCTTATCTGCCTGGACAAATATTTCTTCTAATAATTGGAACCTTGGTCTGGTAGGTTCCGGCCTGAAACTCGACTTTCAGCGAGTCCCTCGTGGGAGGTTAGTCCTGACCCCAAACCGGTCCTCAACACGGGAGCAGATGGCCCTACAAGTGGAGGTCCTGAATCTGGTCCATAAGGATGTCTTAGTGGAGGTCCCGATAGCAGAAAAGGGACTGGGGTTCTACTCACCGTTATTTTTGGTCACTAAACCTGACGGATCCTTTAGGTGTATTATTAATCTTAAGGCCCTGAATAAATTTTTGTTAATTCCAACCTTTAAAATGGAGTCCATTAAGTCTACTAGAAAACTATTGTTTTCAGGCTGTCACATGGTAGTTTTGGATCTAAAGGATGCACATTACCATATACCTATACACAGAAGCTTCCAAAAATACCTTAGAGTGGCCTTGGTCATAGGGGATGAAATCAGACATTTCCAATTTGCGGCCTTGCCATTCGGTCTCGCTATAGCCCCTAGAGTATTTACGAAGGTGATAGCGGAGGTGATGGCTCATGTACGGGAACATAATGTATTAATTATCCCTTACTTAGATGATTTTTTGATCATTGGGGACTCAGCCTCTCAATGTGTCTCCCATCTTAAATTGGTCTCCTATATTCTGGAAGACCTGGGCTGGATTCTAAATCTGGAGAAATCCAGGGTAGTCCCTTCGAGAGTACAGCAGTTCCTAGGTATCATGCTAGACTCAGACCTCCAGATGTGTTTCCTTCCAGAAGCCAAAAAACAGAAGGTCAAAAGGCTGGTGGAAGGAGCTCTTGCGAACCTGGTCATGTCCCTTAGGGCTGCAATGTCCTTACTTGGTACCCTAATATCTTGTCTGCCGGGGATAATGTGGGCACAATACCACTCCAGAGTTTTACAGTGGGACGTCCTGCAGAATGAGGTCTCGTTACGTGGGCACTTGGAGAGACGGATGTTCTTATCTCCTCGGTCTATTGACTCTCAACAGTGGTGGGTGAATTTAGAAAATTTATCTCAAGGAGTTCCCTGGGTGGTCTGAATATCTGAAATAATTACAACTGACGCAAGTCTACATGGATGGGGAGCTCACTTGGGGGATATGATTGCCCAGGGGTTCTGGTCGGACGCTGAGAGAGCTCTTTCCTCTAATACCAGGGAACTACTGGCAGTTGATAGGGCTGTTAATGATTTCTTACCATTCCTTCACAATAAGAACATTAGGATCCTGTCCGATAATAATATAGCAGTAGCTTATATTAACCATCAGGGGGGTACTCGTGCTGGATCGCGAATGAGAGTGGCGGATCATCTCTTTCAGATCTCGGAACGCCATCTCCTCTCTTTGACAGCCCTCCACATCAAAGGGAAAGAAAATTCAAAGGCAAACTTCTTAAGCCGTCATTTTTTAAGGCAAGGCGAATGGGAACTAAAACAGGACATTTTTTCCCTATTAGTCCGGAAATGGGGTCTTCCGGTGGTGGATCTCTTCGCCACAAAGCAAAACCGGAAGACAAAGGTTTTTGCTCCCTAGATCCGAGAGAAAAGCCCCTGACAGAAGACGCTCTCCAAATCCCTTGGAACTTCAGTCTGGCCTATGCCTTCCCACCGTTAAACCTTCTGCCTATGGTGCTAAGAAAGATCAGAGAGGACAAGGCAAGGGTCCTCTTGATCTCCCCCTTTTGGCCCAAAAGGCCCTGGTTCTCATGCCTGAGGATCATGTCCGTCTCGGACCCTTGGGTCCTGCCCCACGTTTCGGATCTCCTCAGCCAGGGTCCAGTGCTCCATCCGCGAGCTCCGGGCCTCCACTTGATGGCGTGGAATTTGAGAGGTCCCTGCTAGAACTAAAAGGTTTTTCCCAGAGTCTAGTATCTACTTTATTACGTAGTAGAAAGCCTGTCACTACCAAAATTTCTGCAAAAATTTGGAACAAGTTTTTATCCTTTTCTAAATCTTAAGTGGATAAGGGAGCGCCAATTGGGAAGATTTTAGAGTTCCTACAAAGGGGCTTCGAGCTGGGGTTAGCAACGAGCACCTTGAAGGTCCAAGTGTCGGCACTAGGTGCTCTCTATAACTGTGTCCTCGCAGAAAACTATTGGATTTCCCGCTTTATAAAAGCAGTAGGTGTTATGTTCTGCTACCAGAGCTAAGGAAAGAGAGGAGATCTGTCCCTACGATAGAACTCAGCTGAATCCCTACGATGTAACAGGGAACCTGATCCTGCGATCAGACCTGCTAAAGTCCTAAGCTAGTCTGTACGGAGACCTATAGATGTGGGGAAGGAATCCCTACAAGTACTAAGGACTGGGAGGAATATGGGACACCTCCTAACAGAAATAGTAGCAGACAGACGAACAAACAAAATATATAGAACATAGAGGTCCGTAGACCAAGCAAACTAACAGAGTAAGATACAGAGCACAGGCTAGCTAGAAAGTAGTTATACAATGAAGTCCAGCAAAGCCAAAAGGGCGGAGCAGGATTAAATAGGCCAACAAGGTCATGTGACCAGCAAAGGAAAAAACCTAAGAGCAAGGTTCTAACAGTACCCCCCCTTCTAAGAGGATCCTCCGGATCCCCTAGGACCAGGCTTATCAGGAAATCTCCTGTGAAACGCTCTGATAAGTCTGGACGCGGAAACATAATCTGACCTCACCCAAGAGTTATCCTCGGGTCCGAAACCTTTCCAGGCCACAAGATACTGCAAACTACCTCTATACCGTCTAGAGTTAAGGATGCGAGAAATTTCATATTCCCCGTCCTCCACCACCGGAGGAACAGAGGCAGAGGCGTCACCATCCGACACAACAGCTTTTTTTAACAGAGAGACATGAAATACCGGATTAATTCTCCAGGAGGTAGGAACCTCCAACCTAACAGCAGATTGGTTGACAACCTGAAGCACCTTAAAGGGCCCTACAAACTTGGGACCCAATTTCTTAGAAGGAATCCTCAACCGCAGATTCCTAGAGGAGAACCAAACCATGTCACCAACAGCGAACAAAACCTCCTGTCGTTTCCTATCAAAGTAGTCCTTAGATTTTCTGTTGGCCTCCTGAAGATTACCACGCACATCCGTCCAAACTCTCTCCAAATCACCGGAAAAATTCTCCTCCTCAGGCACGGCAGATCCCAACTTGGAGAACGACCCAAACGACGGATGTCTCCCAGAACAACAAAAAAAAGGCGAACAACCAGCAGAAGAAGATGTATGATTGTTCAGAGCAAATTCAGCAAGTGGCAGAAACTCAGACCACCCCTCTTGATTGTCTGCCACAAAACAACGCAAGAACTGCTCAACATCCTGGTTTTTCCTTTCTGTCTGGCCATTAGATTCAGGATGATATCCGGACGAGAACGATAAATGAACTCCCAACCTGTCACAAAAGGCACGCCAAAAACGAGCCACGAACTGAGGACCCCTATCAGAAACAATGTCAGTATGAACGCCATGAAGTCTGACAATTTCCTTGACAAAGGCCTTAGCGAGAGTTTTAGCGCAGGGCAGTTTGACAAAGGGAACCAAGTGACACATCTTGCTAAAACGGTCCACGACCACCCAGATGACAGTAAAACCCTCAGAGGGGGGAAGGTCAGTTATAAAGTCCATAGCCAAATGTGTCCAAGGAGCACTGGGAACCTCCAAAGGACAAAGCAACCCCGCAGCAGGAGTATGTGAGGACTTAGATCTAGCACATATAGTACATTGACGCACCCACTTAATGACTTCCTTTTGCCATCCAGGCCACCAAAAACTGCGACCCACCAGTCTCTTGGTCTCAGAGATTCCGGGATGACCTGCCAACCGAGATTCGTGACACTCAACAAATAAATCTCTCCTAAAGGTCCCAGGCACAAACAACCTCCCATGGGGAGTGTTAGATGGGGCATTCTCCTGTGCTTTAAGAATCTCATCTTCCAAAACGGAGTCCAAAGCAGCTATCACAACACCTTCTTGTAAAATGTTCTCCTCTTTCTCAGCACCGACTATGGGAGAAAAACTGCGAGACAAGGCATCCGCCTTAACATTCTTAGTACCAGGGATGTAAGTAACGGAGAAATTAAACCGCGAGAAAAACAGTGCCCACCTAGCCTGACGGGCATTCAGGTGCTTGGCAGCATCAAGATATATCAGATTTTTATGATCCGTAAGAACCTGAACGGGAAATTCCGCACCTTCCAAGAAGTGACGCCAGTGTTCAAATGCGAGTTTAATAGCCAATAATTCCCGATTACCAATATCGTAATTCAGTTCAGTCTCCGAAAATTTTTTTGAAAAAAAGGCACAGGGATGTAATCCATCCCCGTTATCCTGAGACAATACTGCGCCAACCCCCACAGAGGAAGCATCAACCTCAACCAAAAACGGCTTAGTCACATCAGGCTGCATAAGGATGGGAGCAGAGGTGAACCTCTCCTTGAGATACACAAAAGCTTCAATGGCCTCAGAAGACCACTGAACCGCATCAGCACCTTTCCTGGTGAGATCGGTCAGAGGTTTGACAATACTAGAAAAATTTTTTATGAATTTTCTGTAATAATTGGCGAAACCTAAAAACCTCTGTATCGATTTCAAACCAATAGGCCTAGGCCATTCCTGTACAGCTTGAACTTTAACCGGGTCCATCTCAAAACCTTCGCTGGAGATAATGTAACCCAAAAAACTAATTCTCTGTACAGCGAACTCACATTTCTCCAGCTTAGCAAAAAGCGAATTGTCCATTAACAACTGTAATACCTCACGTACGCTCCGCCAATGAGACTCCAGATCCGGCGAATAAATCAAAATGTCATCCAAATACACAACCACATTTTTGCCGATCAAAGGTCTCAGGATGTCATTAATAAGATTCTGAAAAAATGCAGGAGCATTAGTAAGACCAATAGGCATAACCAGATTCTCAAAATGACCCACAGGAGTGTTAAAAGCAGTCTTCCATTCATCACCCTCCTTCATGCGCAACAGATTGTATGCCCCCTTAAGGTCAATTTTAGAGAACCACTTGGCCCCCATTAACTGGTTAAACAGATCAGGAATCAATGGCAGTGGGTAAGGATTGCGTACAGTAATTTTGTTAATCTCACGAAAATCCAGACAAGGACGTAAACCGCCGTCCTTTTTTTTTACAAAAAAAAATCCAACCGCCACAGGAGACTTAGAGGGCCTAATGTGACCGGCGGCCAAACTTGTCTGTATGTATTCCTCCAAAGCCTTCCTCTCAGGAATAGTAAGGTTAAATAAACGACTTTTAGGAAGAGTCGCTCCAGGGACAAATTCAATAGAACAATCATAGTCTCTATGGGGAGGCAAAACCTGCGATTCCTTCTCAGAAAAAACTCTCCAAAAATCCTGAATAGGAACAGGCAATTCTCCCCTATCCAAAGCTGCAATACGCCCGTTACAACACTTGTCATAACATTTATGGCTCCAGGATTTAATTTCATTGGTAGACCAATCCAGTACAGGATTGTGAAATTTTAACCAGGGCAATCCCAATATTACTGGAGAAGGCAAGTTATTCAAAACTACCAAATCCAATTTCTCATGGTGAACACCATTAATAGTGAGAGGAAATTCACAGACCTTGAGAGTAATATTCTTCAAAGGGGAACCATCCACAGAAACCACAGCAATGGGGGATGATAAAGGTTCGGGTTTTAAATTGAGTCTTTCCAAGAATCCCCCATCAATTACATTCAGAGTAGACCCACAATCAACAAACACCCGAAATTCCATTAATTTTTCCTGAGCAATCGTGGAAGCAGCTAAAAATACACCCTTGGAATTTAAACAGGCAATACAGGCATGACTGACCATTTTTTTTTCTTTCTTCATACGAAGCTCACAGCCTTTAATCAAATGACCAGATTTTCCGCAATAGAAACACAAGCCTTCAGAAAATCGACGGTCTTTTTCTTGAGAGCGAGGTGCCACCGATCCAATCTCCATCGGTTCACCACTGTTAGTACACACATTCTCATAACCAGAAACTGACATAGCAGAGGATTTGCTCTCATTAACCCTTGCACGCAGTCTCCTATCCACCCGTATAGCTAATTGCATAGCCTGTTGCAAATCTTCAGGTGTAGGATAAGCAATTAGCAGGTCTTTAACCCTTTCACTGAGCCCAGCAAGAAATAGACTTTTCAGAGCAGAATCGTTCCACCCTATTTGAGTAGACCAACGACGGAAATGAGTACAATATTTTTCCACATTACCTGATCCCTGTTTCAAACGTCTCAACTCAGTCTCAGCTGATGCGACACGGTCAGGATCATCATATAATAGTCCCAAAGCAGAAAAAAAACTATCCACTGATCTGAAGCATGTATCACTAGGTTGCAAAGAAAAGGCCCACTCCTGAGGCTCTTTCCGCAAAAGTGACATTATGAACCCTATGCGCTGGGATTCATCCCCAGAGGACTTGGGTCTCAAACGAAAATACAATAAGCAAGCATTTTTAAATGAAAAAAATTCTCGATGTTCACCAAAAAATAAATCCAGCAAACATACCTTAGGCTCCAAGAAATGTGCTCCAGGACAGTTACTCACGTGCTGACGGAGCTCGGCCACCTCCAGAGAGAGTCCCTGCAGGCGATGAGCCAAATCCTGAACCGACACCATGATGGAACAGAAAAATCTTTCCTTAGAGAATTTGCGGGCTGGACTTACTGTTATGTTCTGCTACCAGAGCTATGGAAAGAGAGGAGATCTGTCCCTACGATAGAACTCAGCTGAATCCCTACGATGTAACAGGGAACCTGATCCTGCGATCAGACCTGCTAAAGTCCTAAGCTAATCTGTACGGAGACCTATAGATGTGGGGAAGGAATCCCTACAAGTACTAAGGACTGGGAGGAATATGGGACACCTCCTAACAGAAATAGTAGCAGACAGACGAACAAACAAAATAGATAGAACCTAGAGGTCCGTAGACCAAGCAAACTAACAGAGTAAGATACAGAGCACAGGCTAGCTAGAAAGTAGTTATACAATGAAGTCCAGCAAAGCCCAGGTCCTGGACGACAGAATAATTCTTAGAGCAGATCCAGCATACTTGCCTAAGGTAGCTTCCCGGTTTCATAGACTTCAGGAAGTAATATTACCCTCTTTTTGCCCGAACCCTAGTAATCAGAGAGAAGCAGATTTCCATGCTTTAGATGTGAGAAGGTGTGTGGTTAGGTACATTGCTGTCACTCAGCCCTTTAGGAGAGATAGTTCCCTGTTTATCTCCTATCAGGGGGTTAGGAAGGGGCTTAAGGTCTCTAGATCCACCATAGCTAGATGGACTAGGGAGGCCATTACACTAGCCTATGTATCCAGCGGAGAGGAAGCACCGCGTGGCCTGAAAGCTCACTCTACCCGGGCGGTGGCAACCTCATGGGCAGAGAGGTCTGGCGTCTCGATGGAGGACATATGTAAGGCTGCTACCTGGTCTTCTCCATCTACCTTCTATAAGCAATATAGACCAGATCTGGGTGCTTTGTCTGACCTCACATTTGGGAGAAGGGTGCTCCAAGCGGTGGTCCCTAGCTAGAATCTTCATCTCTGCAATTCTCTCGTGGTGCTGTCATGGTCGACCGATAAAGAGATTAGTTACTTACCGGTAACGGGATTTCTCGGGAGACCATGACAGCACCCTTATATTCCCTCCCTTCACCCCTTTTTGGGAGCACTTCTTATCTGTTTTCATTCTTTATTCTCACACATTGGTGTTGTAAGAAAATGTATATACTGTTTGTTTCATGATTATATTGCTATGTCTACTAACCGGGCGGTCCTCTCAATGCTCTGTAATCCAAACTGAGGCGAGAGGGAGGGCCGCCCCCTTTTAAGCCTGTAGGTTTCCTGTCCTTGGTGGGCGGATTCCCACTCTCGTGGTGCTGTCATGGTCTCCGAGAAATCCCGTTACCGGTAAGTAACTAATCTCTTTTTATATCACATGAATTTTTGTAATTGTGACATACTCAGGGGTACCATTTCTAATTTATACTGGGTGAGGTGTCACTCTGTTTTGTATCCCCTCCTCTTGAATTTTAATATATTTTTGTCTTTGTAAAGTTTGATTCATAAACATTTATGTTTTACTCTATTGGGTTTATATACGCTCTGTCTTTTTGGATGTCTATGTAATTTGGCAGTACCCATTTAATATACAGTAAAGACCAAAAGTTTGGACACACCTCATTTAAAGATTTTTCTGTATTTTCTTGACTATGAAAATTGTACATTCACACTGAAGGCATCAAAACTGAATGAATTAACACATGTGGAATTATATACTTAACAAAAAAGTTTGAAACAACTGAAAATATGTCATATTCTAGGGTCTTCAAAGTAGCCAACTTTTGCTTTAATGACTGCTTCGCACACTCTTGGCATTCTCTTGATGAGCTTCAAGAGGTAGTCACCGGAAATGGTCTTCCAACAATCTTGAAGGAGTTCCCAGAGATGCTTAGCACTTGTTGGCCCTTTTACTTTCACTCTGCGGTCCAGCTCACCCCAAACCATCTCAATTGGGTTCAGGTCTGGTGACTGTGGAGGCCAGGTCATCTGGCGTAGCACCCCATCACTCTGCTTCTTGGTCAAATATCCCTTACACAGCCTGGAGGTGTGTTTGGGGTCATTGTCTTGTTGAAAAATAAATGATGATCCAACTAAACGCAAACTGGATGGAATAGCATGCCGCTGCAAGATGCTGTGGTAGTCATGCTGGTTCAGTATGCCTTCAATTTTGAATAAATCCTCAACAGTGTCACCAGCAAAGGACCCACACACCATCACACCTCCTCCTCCATGCTTCACGGTGGGAACCAGGCATGTAGAGTCCATCCGTTCACCTTTTCTGCGTCACACAAAGACACGGTGGTTGGAACCAAAGATCTCAAATTTGGACTCATCAGACCAAAGAACAGATTTCCACTGGTCTAATGGCCATTCCTTGTGTTCTTTAGCCCAAACAAGTCTTTTCTGCTTGTTGCCTGTCCTTAGCAGTGGTTTCCTAGCAGCTATTTTACCATGAAGGCCTGCTGCACAAAGTCTCCTCTTAACAGTTGTTGAAGAGATGTGTCTACTGCTAGAACTCTGTGTGGCATTGACCTGGTCTCTAATCAGAGCTGCTGTTAACCTGCGATTTCTGAGGATGGTGACTCGGATAAACTTATCCTCAGAAGCAGAGGTGACTCTTGGTCTTCCTTTCCTGGGGCGGTCCTCATGTGAGACAGTTTCTTTGTAGCGCTTGATGGTTTTTGCAACTGCACTTGGGGACACTTTCAAAGTTTGCCCAATTTTTCGCACGGACTGACCTTCATTTCTTAAAGGAATGATGGCCACTCGTTTTTCTTTACTTAGCTGCTTTTTTCTTGCCATAATACAAATTCTTACAGTCTATTCAGTAGGACTATCAGCTGTGTATCCACCAGACTTCTGCACAACACAGCTGATGGTTCCAACCCCATTTATAAAGGCAAGAAATCCCACTTATTAAACCTGACAGGGCACACCTGTGTAGTGAAAACCATTTCTGGCAACTACCTCTTGAAGCTCATCAAGAGAATGCCAAGAGTATGCAAAGCAGTCATCAAAGCAAAAGGTGGCTACTTTGAAGAACCTAGAATATAAGACATATTTTCAGTTGTTTCACACTTTTTTGTTAAGTATACAATTCCACGTGTTAATTCATAATTTTGATGCCTTCAGTGTGAATATACAATTTTCATAGTCATGAAAATACAGAAAAATCTTTAAATGAGAAGGTGTGTCCAAACTTTTGGTCTGTACTGTATGTGGTCAAATATAAGCACATTAGACTGAAGTTGCATGAAAGCACTGATTTCGGGGTTTGGTTGACTATATAATGTATTTGGGGGCCTCCTGACAGCTGATGTCAGGGCAGAGAAGGATTTGGCATCCTGAATTTCAGAGGCTAATCCGTTTGTTCTTCCTGTAAAAAATCCTCCACTAGAGGAGTCTGGAGGCAATTCTCATACAGATCACAGGAAAGCTGGAATATTTGTGTGTATGGGAGAGTCAGGAGAGATAGCCGTCTGCCAAATGACCATTCAGCCAACACTTATCTCTTGTGTATGGGGCCGGTAGTGTTACATGACAAGCAGTGATAGTACACAGCACTACAGTAGAACAGTGCATCATCTGAGAAAGCAGAGGCTTGTATGTTGTATGATCGCACTAAAGAGAGTTGTTTAACCCCTTAGTGACAGAGCCAATTTTGACCTTATTGACCAAGCCAAATTTTACAATTATGACCAGTGTCACTTTATGAGGCATTATCTCCGGAACGCTTCAACTGATCCTACTAATTCAAAGATTGTTTTTAGCGACATATTGTACTTCATGATAGTGGTAAAATTTATTCGATATGACTTACGTTTATTTGTAAAAAAAATTGGAAATTTGAAGAAAATTTTGCAATTTTCAAACTTTGAATTCTTATGCCCCTAAATCAGAGTTATGTCACATGCTTCACAGGAACTGAAGCAACGTGGAAGTAAAAAATAAACATTTAACTTTTTTCACATAAATTTTACTTCAGACCCAATTTTTTTTTATTTTCACAAAATAATAATAGAAAATGGACCACAAAATGTGTTGTGCAATTTCTGCTGAGCATGCCGATATCCCATATGTGGAGGAAAACCACTGTTTAGGTGCACGGCAGGGTTCGGAGGGGAAGGAGCATAGTTTGACTTTTTGAAAGCAAAAATGGCTGGAAATAAGACCGGACACCATGTTGCGTTTGGAGAGCCCTTGATGTGCCTAAATAGTGGAAACCCCCCATAAGTCCCCCCATTTTGGAAAGTACACCCCTCATGGAATGTATCTAGATATGTGGTGATCACATTGAACCCCCAGGTACTTCACAGAAGTTTAGAGCATAGAGAAGTGAAGATAAAAAATTCAACTTTTTCAACAAAAATATAATTGTAGCCCCAAATGTCTTTGTTTTCACAAGGGTAACAGAAGAAATTGAATCCCAAAATTTGTTGTTCAATCTCTCGAGTATGCTGATACCCCCTATATAGAGGAAAACTATTGTTTTGGCGCACGGCAGGGCTCAGAAAGGAAGGAGTGACGTTTTGGAATGCAGACTTTGATGGAATTGTCTGCGGGTGTCATTTCGCGTTTGGAGAGCCCCTGATGTGCCTAAACAGTGGAAAAGCCCAACAAGTGGCCCCATTTTGGAAACTACACCCCTCAAGGATTTTATCCATGGGTATAGTGAGCATTTTGAACACACAGGTACTACACATAATTTGATAACATTAGGTCGTCATATGGAAAATTGTCATTTTTTTCACGAAAATATTGTTTTAGCCCCAAATCTGTAATTTTCACGATGGATAATAGGTGAAAATGGATCCCATAATTTGTTACATAATTTATTCCGAACGCAATGATACAACACTGAAACATGGAAATTATATTTTAGTGGTAAAAATATTATTATTGTATTTGCTTCAAATTTTCAGGTACACAAGGATTAATAGGTGAAACTGGACCCCATAATTTATTGCACAATTTCGTCCGAACACAGTGATGCCCCATATGTCATCAGAAATACTTTAAGGCCACACGTCAGGGCTGAGAAGGCAGGAGTGCCATTTGGCTTTTGCAGCACAGATTTTGGTAGAATAGTTTACAGGCGACATTTGCAGAGACCTGAAGGTGTCAGAACAGCAGAAAAACCCCAAAAGTAACCCCAATGTAGAAACTGCACCTCTCAATGAATTCATCTACGGCTGCAGTGACTATTTTGTAAAATCCAAGTCAGGCTTTTTTTGGAGAATTGCAAATCTTCCAGTTTAATGCCCACACATTGTGCCCCCATACAGTGTAGTGCCCCCATATATTGTAGCGCCCTCATACATTGTGCCCAGCTTGTGCTTCTGGTGATACGCACCCATAAACTGTTAAGTGCTCTCCCCCCACTATGACAATGTCAAACATGTGGCCGCTTATTGTGGTTTAGGCACAGTGTGGCTCAGAAGGAGGGGCATTTGGATTTGGGAAAGCAGAATCCAATGGATTTTAATCGAGGGGGAAGGGAGCCATGTCCCTTTTCAGAGTTTGTTCTACCAGTAACGTGGGAACCCCCTATTAGTTCCAGTGACAGATAATGGACCTCAGTGGGGCTGGATTTGTGCGGGATAAATTAGGGTTTTTTATTGGTAACATTTTGGGACACATAATAGATTTTTTGATAGCTTCCAGAATAAGGCTGTAATCACAAACTTGTGCTCAACTCTGAGCACTTACCGCGGGGTTTCCGTGTAAATTCCACAAAAATGCGATTCAAACGAAACCCTTAATAGACCCACCCACCATAAAGAGGCAGATGGAGACACTTTGCGCTCTGTTTGGCATCAGCTCCGGTGGTATCCATCTTTTTAGGCGTGCACAGATCTGTGGTCGCTCACACTTGTGCGCTAAAAAGAAGCTTAAAATAATGGAAGACCACTGGTACAGAGACGAGTCCAAAGTGACTTCATCGGCCTCATAAGTGAGTGGTTCCGTCCGGGGTTTTGTCTGAATCTCGGTTTTGGGTAATTTACATGGAAATCCCGAAGTAAGGTCTCAGTGGAGAGCGCAGGATAAATGTGAGTTGAACCTTATTCCGATTTTTGTAAGGTAGAATGAACAGACAGCAGTACAAGAATAGTTCTTATTATTATTTTTGCACCGTTTTCTGTAACATAGTTTTTTTGTTTTTTTTGTTTAAGGTTGAAGGAAGACTAGGTCCATCTAGTTCAACCCATAGCCTAACATGTTGATCCAGAAAAAAAACCTGCGAGTCTGAACTGAAATGTAAATTGATGTGCATGCAAAATGTAAATGCATGTTCACATAAGGCCACTAGACAGAGAAAAACCAAAAACAAGCAAAATACCCAAATAACTGAAAGTAAATGGATAAATCGCACAGTGCAAAAAAATAATAAATAATAAAGGGTATTTAGTTAACATAATTTTGTTCAAAATAATGTAAAAGCTATCCCGCAACGTTAAGACAACCCTTAAGGGACAGTCCTAACTAATATTAAAAACCTTACCATTTGTCAAGTGACATACATATGGATAAGGGCAGAGAGACTGAACCCCTAGTAGAAGCATAAGACTAAGTCCATCTAGTTCAACCCATAGCCTAACATGTTTATCCAGAGGAAGGCAAAAAAAAAAACATGTGGCAAACACTAAGCTCGACATTAAAAAAAATTTCTTCCTGACTCCATACGACAATCAGACTAGTTCGCAGGATCAACGTCCTATCAAGGAATCTAGTATATATTGCTGAGGGAGGGCAATGGCCCTTCACGGTTGACCAAGTGAGTGTCAAATTATTATGTTTATTGCGCAATCCAACAGGGAACCAGACGGAGACAACAGTGCTCTGTATGGGAGGATTCAAAAGAATCTCTGATCCCGTTTATTTTGCTTAGTATTTTATATTGTTTTGAGTTTATCAATAGCCAATCCCCTTCAGCCATACTACAGTACTACAGGCTGTTAGTGCAACCTGTAATATTATACTTTTCAAGAAAGGGATCCATGCCCTTCTTAAATTTTAGTAGTGAATCACTCATTACAACATCATGCGGCAAAGAGTTCCACAGTCTCACTGCTCTTACAGTAAAGAATCCGAGTCTGTGATTATGATTAAACCTTCTTTCCTCCAGACGTAGAAGATGCCCCCTTGTCCCTGTCTCAGGCCTCAGAGTAAACAGATCAGTAGAAAGGTCTTTGTACTGTCCCCTCATATACTGGAACATAGTAATAAGATCACCCCTAAGCCTTCGTTTTTCCAAACTAAATAACCCCAAGTGTAATAACCTGTCTTGGTATTGCAGACTCCCCAGTCCTCTAATAACCTTGGTCGCTCTTCTCTGCACACGCTCTAGTTCAGCTATGTCTTTCTTATACACCAGAGACCAGAACTGTACAAAGTATTCTAAGTGTGGTTGCACTAGTGACTTGTATAGAGGTAAAATTATGCTCTCCTCATGAGCATCTATGCCTCTTTTAATGCATCCCATTATTTTATTTGCCTTTGCAGCAGCTGCCTGACACTGGCCACCAAACGTGAGCTTGTCGTCCACCAATACACCCATTGTTTTACAATTAAGCATATAATTATACATTTTATTTCCTCTGCCCAAGTGCATTACCTTACATTTATCCAAATTAAAGCTCATTTGCCATTTATCAGCCCAAGCTTCAAGTTTACATAGATCCTCCTGTAATATAAAATTGTCCTCCTCTGTATTGATTACCCTGCAGAGTTTAGTGTCATCTGCAAATATTGAAATATTACTCTGTATGCCCCCTACAAGGTCATTAATAAATATGTTAAAAAGAAGCGGGCCCAATACTGACCCCTGTGGTACCCCACTGTTAACTGAGACCCAGTCTGAGTGTCTTCCATTAATAACCACCCTTTGTTTCCTATCACTGAGCCAGTTCTTAAGCCACATACATATATTTTCCCCTATCCCCATTGTTCTCATTTTATGTATCAACCTTTGGTGTGGAACCATATCAAAAGCTTTTGAAAAGTCCATATACACAACATCCACTGCATTTCCTTGGTCCAGTCCAGAACTTGCCTCCTCATAAAAGCCGATCAGATTAGTTTGACAGAAACGGTCCCTCGTAAACCCATGTTGATATTGGGTCATAAGGTTATTCTTCTTCAGATACTCTAGTATAGCATCTCTTAGGAAACCCTCCAGGATTTTACCCACAGTAGAGGTTAAGCTTACTGGCCTATAATTTCCAAGTTCAGTTTTTGTCCCCTTTTTGAATATTGGCACCACATTTGCTATACGCCAGTCCTGTGGTACAGACCCTGCTATTATGGAATCTTTAAAGATTAAAAATAATGGTCTATCTATGACATTACTTAATTCCTGCAGTACTCGCGGGTGTATCCCATCCGGGCCCGGGGATTTGTCAACTTTAGTGATTTTTAGACGCCGCCGTACTTCCTGCTGGGTTATCCAAGTGACATTTAATGGAGAATTTTTGTCAATACTGATCATGTTTTCTGTCATGCGATTTTCTTGTGTAAATACGGTTGAAAAAAAATAATTTAGCATATTGGCTTTTTCCTCATCCTCATCCACCATTTCACCCAGACTATTTTTAAGGGGGCCAACACTATCATTTTTTAGTTTTTTTACTATTTATGTAGTTAAAGAATATTTTGGGATTATTTTTACTTTCTCTGGCAATGAGTCTTTCTGTCTCAATCTTTGCTGCCTTGATTTGGTTTTTACAGAATTTATTTAATTTTCTGTATTTAATGCCTCATCACTACCTACTCGCTTTAGTTCTCTAAATGCTTTCTTTTTGTCACTTATTGCGCCCCTTACAGCTCTATTTAGCCATAGTGGTTTCCTCCTATTTCTAGCATGTTTATTCCCATAGGGTATATATTGTGCACAGGTCCTATTCAGGATGCTAATAAATGTCTCCCATTTGCTTTGTGTACTTTTATGTCTCAGGATATCATCCCAGTTTATTGCACTAAGATCATCTCTCAACCATTGGAAATTTGCCTTCCCGAAATTTAGTGTCCTTGTAACCCCTCTACTACACATCTTATTAAAGGATACATGAAAACTTATTATTTTGTGATCACTATTACCCAAGTGACCCCCAACTCGTATATTTGATATGCGGTCTGGCCTGTTGGTTAATATTAGGTCTAGCAGTGCCCTCCTTCTAGTTGGGTCCTGAACCAGTTGTGAAAAGTAATTATCTCTCATGGTTGTCAAAAACATATTATCTTTGCTTGAACTACAGGTTTCTGTCCCCCAATGTATTTCAGGGTAGTTGAAGTCCCCCATAAAAATGACTTCTCCTTGAGTCGCTGCTTCATCTATTTGCTTTATGAGGATATTCTCCGCTGCTTCCATTAATTTTGGAGACTTATAACAAACCCCTATCAGCAATTTATTAATTTTTTCCCCCTCCCCTTATCTCCACCCACAGGGACTCTACATTTCCATTAGATTCACATATATCCTCCCGCAAGAAGGGTTTTAAGGATGATTTTACATACAAACACCTCCCTCCCCTCGCTTGTTTGTATGGTCATTTCTGAACAGACTATAGCCCTGTAAATTAACTGCCCAGTCATGGCTCTCGTCCAGCCATGTCTCAGATATCCCCATCATGTCATAATTATTTTCCAACAAAATTAATTATAATTCCTCCATTTTGTTGGTGAGGCTTCTGGCATTAGTGTACATGCATTTTATGTATCTCTCTGTACCTCTATTCCTTCTTACTATACTGACTGTCCTAACCCCACCCCCAAATTCTTTATTTGTGCCCAGGTCACTATCTGCACTATCTTCCCCACCAATAAAATGAATCCCCCCCCCAATCCCTAATTTAAACACTCCTCCAACCATCTAGCCATTGTCTCCCCCAGCACAGCTGCACCTTCCCCATTGAGGTGCAGCCCGTCCCTAGCGTAGAACCTGTAGCCAACTGAGAAGTCGGCCCAGTTATCCATGAACCCAATGGGGGCATTACACTGTGTTGGGGCATCATACATACTGTATAAGGGGCATAATGTGTTAGAACCTTGCTCTTAGGTTTTTTTTCCTTTGCTGGTCACATGACCTTGTTGGCCTATTTAAGCATGCTCCGCCCTTCTGGCTTTGCTGGACTTCATTGTATAACTACTTTCTAGCTAGCCTGTGCTCTGTATCTAACTCTGTTAGTTTGCTTGGTCTTCGGACCTCTGTGTTCTATATATTTTGTTTGTTTGTCTGTCTGCTACTATTTCTGTTAGGAGGTGTCCATTTTGCTCCCAGTCCCTAGTACTTGTAGGGATTCCTTCCCCACATCTATAGGTCTCCGTACAGACTAGCTGAGGACTTTAGCAGGTCTGATCGCAGGATCAGGTTCCCTGTTACATCGTAGGGATCAAGCTGAGTTCTATCGTAGGGACAGATCTCCTCTCTTTCCTTAGCTCTGGTAGCAGAACATAACACCGGGTTCTTGCAGCGGAAGTATCCGCACAGGCAGCGGCGCTGACATCCAATTGGTCGCGGATGCTATTTAAAATTGCCGCACAAATCGGTGATTGGTCGCTGTCTTGGCCCGCGACCAATGACTGATCTTGGCGCCAAAGTTAAACACTATTGTGCTGATTGGTCGCGGAAGCTGACCGCGACCAATCACCGATTTGGGCGCCAAATTTAAATATAGGCCGCGACCAATCACCGATTTGGGCACCAAATTTAAATATCGGCCGCGACCAATCACTGATCTTGGCTCCACATTTAAACACCGCTGTGGTGATTGGTCGCGGCCGATATTTAAATTTGGCACCCAAATCGGTGATTGGTCGTGGGCAGCGTCGGCGACCAATCAGCACAGCGGCGTTTAAGTTTTGCGCTAAGATCAGTGATTGGTCAGGTCCGAAGACCGCGACCAATCATCGAATCGTCTTGGTGAGGACCGGGGAGCGGCGCTGCCTGTGCGGGTGCTTACGCTGCGAGAACCCGGGACATGAGCGGGCGCTCGCAGTAGAAGTATCCCGACCCGCAGCGCCGCTCCTCCCTTCCGCATGAAGGTCAGCGGCGCCGGCGGTCCTTCCGCTGCTACCGGCCAGGAGATGAGTGCCTCGCGCCGCTCATCTCCCGGCTGCATCTCCGTCCCGCAGATGGGTCCGGCGGTCGGGTTCCTTCTGCTGTTGCCGGTCGGGAGATGAGCGCCTCGCGGTGCTCATCTCCCGGCTGCATCGCCGCTCAGCTCCGTCCCGCAGATGAGCCGCTAACGGCCGCCATCTTTTTTTAGAAATCCCCCGGCGCTGATTGGCCGCTGCCGGACCAATGAGCGACGCGGGATTTCCTGGACAGACAGACGGGATAAGACGATTATATATATAGATATGCATTGAAAACTGGACTAACAACACACGTTATATATATATATATATATATATATATATATATATATATATATATATATATATATATACACCGTGTTTCCCCGAAAGTAAGACCCCCCCGAAAGTAAGGCAGGGTGGGGGGTTTCGGGGGGGTCCGCCAATGTAGGGCACCCCCCGATTGTAAGGCAGGGTAGCGGGGGGGGGGCCGGGGAATGTAAGGCTGATTCGTCACAGGCTCCCTAGCCGGCTCGCAGCTGATTGGCCGATCAGCCTGTTCGTCACAGGCTCCCTAGCCGGCTCGCAGCTGATTGGCCGATCAGCCTGTTCGTCACAGGCTCCCTAGCCGGCTCGCAGCTGATTGGCCGATCAGCCTGTTCGTCACAGGCTCCCTAGCCGGCTCGCAGCTGATTGGCCGAATCAGCTGCGACGTCACCGCCTGCAGGCTCGCTCCGATTGGTCCAGCTTCCCCGGCATCCGAATCGTCAGCCCGGCACCGCAGAGGAGATCGAAACAGAAGGAAAGTAACGGTAAGTTCCGAAACTCTCTCTGTGTGTGTGTGTGTGTGTGTATACGATATGTGTACGGTATGTGTATGGGTGCCGTATGGGGCTGTGTGTGTGTGTGTGTGTGTGGTGGCAGAGTGGGGGGCAGAACCACTGTATGGGGAGGCTGCATACTGTTCAGCCTGTTTTTTTTCCCAATGTAAGGCCTCCCCCGAAAGTAAGGCAGGGTGGGACTTTTGGGGGTAAAATTAATGTAAGACAGGGCCTTACTTTCGGGGAAACACGGTATATATACACATACACACACATACATACATACATACATACACAGTACAGACCAAAAGTTTGGACACACCTTCTCATTTAAATATTTGTCAGGACTATGAAAATTATACATTCACACTGAAGGCATCAAAACTATGAATTAACACATGTGGAATTATATACTTAACAAAAAAGTATGAAACAACTGAAAATATGTCTTATATTCTAGGTTCTTCAAAGTAGCCACCTTTTGCTTTGATGACTAGAATATAAGACATATTTTCAGTTGTTTCACACTTTTTTGTTAAGTATATAATTCCACATGTGTTAATTCATAGTTTTGATGCTTTCAGTGTGAATATTTTCATAGTCATGAAAATACAGAAAAATGAGGTGTGTCCAAACTTTTGGTCTGTACTGTATATATACTGTGACATCATCACAGGTCCTGTGCGAACAGAGGGATATATATATCCGGGTGGTTTTGAAACACAGGGGGGTCAATAGACCTGATCCCTGTGTCTCGGACACCATTAGCCTTGGAAGGCACGAGGCCTGGAGGAACAGAACAGAGCTGATGGAAGCTGCTAGACCCGGCAAAGGTAAAATCGGTGCTTGAAATGGACATTGATGTTGTTACCTTGCTGAAGGCTGTATCTGAAGCCAAGCGGGCATAGCTGCCACTGAAAAGGCTCTAGGACAGGGTTCCCCAACTCCAGTCCTCAAGGCCCACCAACAGGTCATGTTTTCAGGATTTCCTTAGTATTACACAGGTGATAATTGCATCACCTGCACAGGCAATAATTCCATCACCTGTGCAATACTAAGGAAATCCTGAAAACATGACCTGTTGGTGGGCCTTGAGGACTGGAGTTGGGGAACCCTGCTCTAGGACATTACATGTGTAACACTCCTGCGAGCCACTGAGATGGACTATGTTATAGGCAGTTTATGATGTTTAATAAACTGATGGACTTTAGACTACCGGAAAACGTTGCACGTGTGCTTTAATTGACCCGGTGAAGTGAGTGCACCCCAACATGATGAATAGCGCTACCTTACAATATATATACTTAAAACTAGCAAAATTACAAGCTGAATGGCTTGTTGTGGTTGTATATAAACAGATGTAAACAATGATGCTGAATAATTGATACAGTCACTACCATACCCTATCCTGCGTGGCCACGGAGGTTGGCACCCTAAGGAACGATAATGGCGCCCCACTCAACTGTGGCTCTCCCTCAGAAGCCGTAGTTAACCCTGATCTATATAAAAAAAGAACACTGATGCATTAAATAGAACTAGATATGTCTCAAGTTATACACTGTGTGCAGAATTATTAGGCAAATGAGTATTTTGATCACATGATACTTTTCATACATGTTGTTCTACTCCAAGCTGCATAGGCTTGAGAGCCAACTACCAATTAAGTAAATCTGGTGATGTGCATCTCTGTAATGAGGAGGGGTGTTAATGACATCAACACCCTATATAAGGTGTGCTTAATTATTAGGCAACTTCCTTTCCTTTGGCAAAATGGGTCAGAACAGAGATTTGACGGGCTCTGAAAAGTCCAAAATTGGGAGATGTCTTGCAGAGGGATGCAGCACTCTTGAAATTTCCAAACTTTTGAAGCGTGATCACCGAACAATCAAGCGTTCCATGGCAAATAACCAACAGGGTTGCAAGAAGCGTGTTGGCCAAAAAAGGCGCAAAATAACTGCCCATGAATTGTGGAAAATCAAGCGTGAAGCAGCCAAGATGCCATTCGCCACCAGTTTTGCCAGATTTCAGAGCTGCCACGTTACTGGAGTATCAAATATCACAAGGGATATGGCCAAGGTAAGGAAGGCAGAAAAACGACCACCTTTGAACAAGAAACATAAGATAAAACGTCAAGAATGGGCCAAGAAATATCTTAAGACTGATTTTTCAAAGGTTTTATGGACTGATGAAATGAGTGAGACTCTTGATGGGCCATATGGATGAGCCAGAGGCTGGATCAGTAAAGGGCAAAGAGCTCCACTCCGACTCAGATGCCAGCAAGGTGGAGGTGGGGTACTGGTATGGGCTGGTATCATCAAAGATGAACTTGTGGGCCCTTTTCGGGTTGAGGATGGAGTGAAGCTCAACTCCCAGACCTACTGCCAGTTTCTGGAAGACAACTTCTTCAAGCAGTGGTACAGGAAGAAGTCGGTATCGTTCAAGAAAAACATGATTTTCATGCAGGACAATGCTCCATCACATGCATCCAACTACTCCACAGCGTGGCTGGCCAGTAAAGGTCTAAAAAAAGAAAAAATAATGACATGGCCCCCTTGTTCACCTGATCTGAACCCCATAGAGAACCTGTGGTCCATCATAAAATGTGAGATCTACAGAGAGTGAAAACAGTACACCTCTCGGAACAGTGTCTGGGAGGCTTTGGTGGCTGCTGCACACAATGTTGATCAAAAACAGATCAAGCAACTGACAGAATCTATGGATAGAAGGCTGTTGAGTGTCATCATAAAGAAAGGTAGCTATATTCATCACTAATTTTTTGTGTTTTGTTTTTGCATGTCAGAAATGTTTATTTCTAAATTTTGTGCACTGATATTGGTTTACCTGGTGAAAATAAACAAGTGAGATGGGATTATATTTGGTTTTTATTAAGTTGCCTAATAATTTGGGACAGTAATAGTTACCTGCACAAACAGATATCCTCCTAAGATAGCCAAATCTAAAAAAAAACACTCCAACTTCCAAAAATATTAAGCTTGGATATTTATGAGTCTTTTGGGTTGATTGAGAACATAGTTGTTGATCAATAATAAAAATAATCCACTAAAATACAACCTGCCTAATTATTCTGCACACAGTGTATATAAAGGAAATGGTATGACAGTCATCAGAGAATGGTTCAATAATCTGCCTCAATGCATTTTCCGAACAGGTTCATCAGGAGGCTTGATACAGCGATAATTCATGATGTTCAGCAAAGTGTGCCTAATAGCCAGGTGTCCATGTATAAATTTTAGTGATGAGCGAGTATGTTCTGTTAACCCTTTCGCCGAGTACGCTCAGGCCGAGCTCCGAGTATTTACAGCTGCTCGGTGATATGCTTGAATCGCTCCCGTGTGCATGATTTGCGACTGTTTGACAGTTTTATTACATGTGAGGAATGTCTATTTCTTACACATTCTTCACATGTAATAAAGCTGCCAAACAGTCGCAAATCATGCACACGGGAGTGATTCAAACATATCACCGAGCAGTTGTACTCGGAGCTCGGCCCGAGCGTACTCGGACAGAACATACTCGCTAAACACTAATAAATATCCCTCTTCATCAAAAACCCCTCCCCATACTAGGAAACCCATTCTGATTCCTAAAGGTGAATTGTTATAAGACATATAGAATGGATTCTGCGCTACTTCTCGTGAGCTAGAGGTCCGATAATGTCCATCCCCTAGTGTGCATGTCCGGAAGTGACGCGCTTTACACTGAAACACCAGATAAACTGATTGCTGTCGTGCCACTCGTAGTAATGTGTTCCACGCCTGAGAGCATAATGGCCTATATGTGTCCAGACCATCATCCTTGTCAGTAGATAAAGTAACATACAGTTAGAGGGTTTGTCTGTGCGTTACTTCAGGTCACCTGATCACAGGGGCATAATGGGGGCATTACACTGTGGGGGAGCCTCATACATACTGCATAAGGGGCATTACACCATGTGGGGGCATCATACATACTGCATAAGGGGCATAATGGGGGCATTACACTGTGTGGGGGCATCATACATCCTGCATAAGGGGCATAATGGGGGGGATTACACTGTGCGGGGCATCATACATCCTGCATAAGGGGCATAATGGGGGCATTACACTGTGTGGGGCCATCATCCATACTGCATAAGGGGCATAATGGGGGCATTACACTGTGGGGGCATAATACATCCTGCATAAGGGGCATAATGGGGGCATTACACTGAGGGGGGCATCATACATACTGCATAAGGGGCATAATGGGGGCATTACACTGTGGGGCATCATACATACTGCATAAGGGGAATAATGGGGGCATTACACTGTGTGGGGGCATCATACATCCTGCATAAGTGGCATAATGGGGGCATTACACTGTGGGGGCATCACACATACTGCATAAGGGGCATAATGGGGGCATTATACATCCTGCATAAGGGGCATAATGGGGGCATTACACTGAGGGGGGCATCATACATACTGCATAAGGGGCATAATGGGGGCATTACACTGTGGGGCATCATACATACTGCATAAGGGGAATAATGGGGGCATTACACTGTGTGGGGGCATCATACATCCTGCATAAGTGGCATAATGGGGGCATTACACTGTGGGGGCATCACACATACTGCATAAGGGGCATAATGGGGGCATTATACATCCTGCATAAGGGGCATAATGGGGACATTACACTGTGTGGGGGCATCATACATCCTGCATAAGGGGCATAATGGGGACATTACACTGTGTGGGGGCATCATACATATTGTATAAGGGGTATAATGGGGGCATTACACTGTGTGGGGGCATCATACATACTGTATAAGGGGTATAATGGGGGCATTAAACTGTGGGGGTATCATACATACTGTATAAGGGGCATAATGGGGGCATTACACATCCTGCATAAGGGGCATAATGGGGGCATTACACTGTGGGGGGCATCATACATCCTGCATAAGGGGCATAATGGAGGCATTACACTGTGTGGGGGCATCATACATCCTGCATAAGGAGCATAATGGGGGCATTACACTGTGTGGGGGCATCATACATCCTGCATAAGGGGTATAATGGGGGCATTACACTGTGTGGGGGCATCATACATCCTGCATAAGGGGTATAATGGGGGCATTAAACTGTGGGGGTATCATACATACTGTATAAGGGGCATAATGGGGGCATTACACTGTGTGGGGGGCATCATACATCCTGCATAAGGGGCATAATACACACTGTATAAAGGGCATAATGGGGGCATTACACTGTGTGGGGGCATCATACATACTGCATAAGGGGCATAATGGGGGCATTACACTGTGTGGGGGATCATACATCCTGCATAAGGGGCATAATGGGGGCATTACACTGTGTGGGGGATCATACATACTGCATAAGGGGCATAATGGGGGCATTACACTGTGTGGGGGCATCATACATACTGCATAAGGGGCATAATGGGGGCATTACACTGTGGGGGGCATCATACATCCTGTATAAGGGGCATAATGGGGGCATTACACTGTGGGGCCAGTAAAGGTGTCCTGTACTATGAGAACAATACGTTTCCTCCCTTCCTGTCTCCATAGTTGGGTCGTATGTATCTATTACAGGAAACAGAACAAAAACCTTATGATTCTTATAAAGGGGCAACACAAGACCCCAAAAGAGTCTCCGTGCTGAAGGGGTTAATGCCCCCTGCGCCCAGTAATGGGGGTCTCCACATACCTCCACCTGCAGAGCCGCCACCACATATATGGCTGCTCTGTGCGCACAGGAGCTGTGATGAGGTCACAGGAGGGGAGGAGTCAGGAGTCACATGATCAGGGGCCTCAGTGGATGCAAGACTGTGCTGTGCTGGTTGTCATGGTGCTGGATGAGCTGAAGTTTATGTGTGGGGTCAGGAGGGGTTTACAGGGGGGATGTAGCAGAGCCGTGTGTGTACGAGGTGTACGGAGCAGAGCCGCGTGTGTACGAGGTGTACGAGGTGTACGGAGCAGAGCCGTGTGTGTACGAGGTGTACGGAGCGGAGCCGCGTGTGTACGAGGTGTACGGAGCGGAGCCGCGTGTGTACGAGGTGTACGGAGCGGAGCCGCGTGTGTACGAGGTGTGCGGAGCGGAGCCGCGCGTGTACGAGGTGTGCGGAGCGGAGCCGCGCGTGTACGAGGTGCGCGGAGCGGAGCCGCGCGTGTACGAGGTGCGCGGAGCGGAGCCGCGCGTGTACGAGGTGCGCGGAGCCGCGCGTGTACGAGGTGCGCGGAGCCGCGCGTGTACGAGGTGTGCGGAGCGGAGCCGCGCGTGTACGAGGAGTACGGAGCGGAGCCGCGCGTGTACGAGGAGAGCGGAGCCGCGCGTGTACGAGGTGTGCGGAGCCATGCGTGTACGGAGCGGAGCCGCGTGTGTACGAGGCGTACAGAGCGGAGCCGGGTGTGTACGAGACGAGCGGAGCCGCGTCTGTACGAGGCGTACGGAGCGGAGCCGCGTCTGTGCGAGGCGTATGGAGCCGCGTGTGTACGAGGTGTACGGAGCGGAGCCGCGTATGTACGAGGTGTACGGAGCGGAGCCGCGTGTGTACGAGGTGTACGGAGCGGAGCCGCGTGTGTACGAGGTGTACGGAGCGGAGCCGCATGTGTATAAGGCGTACGGAGAGGAGATGTGTGTACGAGGTGTACTGAGTGGAGCTGTGTGTGTTCGAGGTGTACGGAGCGGAGCCGTGTGTGTTCGAGGTGTACGGAGCACATATGGGGTATCAGCGTATTCAGGAGAAATTGCACAACAAATGGTATGGTGCATTTTCTCTTTTTACTATTCTGAAAATGCTAAATTTGAGCATTAAACAGAAGTTTTGTGGTAAAAATAAGATTTTTTTATTTTCTTGACTCAACGTCATAAACTTCTGTGAAGCACCTGTGGGTTCAAGGTGCTCACCACAAATCTTGATAAATTCCTTGAGGGGTCTAGTTTCCAAAATGGGGTCACTTGTAGGGGGTTTCCACTATTTAGGCACATCAGGGGCTCTTGAAACGCAACAATGCGTCCACTACCGACTCCAGCCAATTTTTTGTTGCTAAAGTCGAATGGTGCTCCTTTCCTTCCGCGCCCTGCCGTGACCCCAAACATTAGTCTTCCACCACATATGGGATACCAGCGTATTCAGGAGTAATTGCACAACAAATTGTATGGTCCATTTTCTCATGTTAGATTTGTGAAAATGCAAAATTTTGGACAAAATAAAATTTTTGTGGGAAAAAATAAAATGTTCATTTTTTTCCATTCACATTCCATTAATTCCTGTGAAGCCCCTGAAGGGCTAATAAACTTCATGTATGTTGTTTTGAGCACCTTAAGGGGTGCAGTTTTTAGAATGGTGTCACTTTTGGGTATTTTCTGTCATATAGACCCCTCAAAGTCGCTTCAAATGTGATGTGGTCCCTAAAAAAATGGTTTTGTAAATTTTGTTGGAAAAATGAATAATCGCTGGTCAACTTTTAACCCTTATAGCTACCTAATAAAAAAAAAAAATTTGGTTCCAAAATTGTGCTGATGTAAAGTAGACATGTTAGACATGTGGGAAATGTTATTTATTAACTATTTTTTGTGAAATATCTCTCTGATTTAAAGGCATAGGAATTCAAAGTATGAAAATTGTGACATTTTCGAAATTTTCGCCAAATTTACATTGTTTTTTCACAAATAAACGCAAGTCATTTCAAAGAAATTTTACCAATGTTGTGAAGTACAACATGTCACAAAAAAGAAAAAAAAACAGTCTCAGAATCCGTGGGATCCGTTGAAGCGTTCCAGAGTTATTACCTCATAAAGTGACAGTGGTCAGAATTGAAAAAAAATGGCCTGGTCAATAACCCACAAAAGTGGCTCAGTCCTTAAGGGGTTAAATGGAGTATAATTACTATTATAGCGCCACTAATTCCTTGGCGCTTTACATGTGTAAAAGGGTATACATAGCAAACAACGAGTACAATAATTTGAACAAAAATTAGTCACCGACTGGTACAGGAGGAGAGAGAACCCTGCCAGCGAGGGCTCACAATCTACAAAGGATGGGTGAGTACAGTAGGTGAGGGAATATTTGACACGTTCCCTAAAAATTTATGGATTAGTATTGCAGTAATATCTGATATGTCTGATGACCACGGTTTTAGGTACTGGCCTTGTAGTATGGTATTGGTCAGCGACCAAGTGTGAATAGTTTGGAACAACACACAACTGCCAGACTTTAAATGGAGTATAAAGAACGCCTTGTAAACACCACAACACACGGCTCTACTTCGTACACGCACGGCTCCGCTCTGTACACCTCGTACACGTAAAGCTCTACTACGTATGCCTTGTACACGCATGGCTATGCACACCTCGTACACGCACGGCTCCGCTTCGCACCCCTTGTACATGCTGTGACGGATCAGCTATTGGGTAGGCGCAGTTTCACACAGGAATGCAGCCTGCAGATTCAAAAACAAACTGGTGGTTTATTAAATGTCCATAAACCAACCAGGAAAACAAAACACAACAGGCTTTTTTCTGGAACAAAAGGTATAACAGAACAAAACTCAAAATAACCCGTCCATATGCAGTACGGTTTCAGCCGTTTAAATGTAGTGCTTTTCTCTGCCTCCAGAAGACTCTGAGCAGCACATGCAAGGTCTGCTCACCTTGCCCAACACACAGTACACTGAGACAGGCGCAGCTGTATTAAATCAGGCCTTATAAGACCTGGACTGGAGGTAAGTGAGCAGCTGTTCCCCTCCCTCAGCTTTTTCAGCTGCTCGTAAAACCCGGCCCTTTAATCCGAGCCCACTATGTGTGCTGGAGCCTGCTTCTTCGGGTTCTACATCACCGAAGCTTGGTACTTCGGGGACACATACCTCCCGTCCACGACCTGTCCGGTAGCAACCTTACATACCCCCCTTCTGCCCAAAGCGGGGGCCTTGGCACATTCTGCCACCATACAATAGACCCTTGATAGGGCATCAGCATTCCCTGGAAACTAAAATCTTGTAGGGCTAGGAACCATCTAGTTACTCGGGCATTGTTCCCCTTCTTTTCTCACATTCACCGCAGTGGGGCATGGTCCGACACTAACCTGAACCTTCTACCTAACAGGCAATATCTCAGAGTGTCCAATGCCCACTTGATGGCTAAACATTCTTTTTCCACTATAGAGTAGTTCTTCTCGCATGTGGACAGTTTCCGACTGAGGTACAGTGCAGACCAAAAGTTTGGACACACCTCATTTAAAGATTTTTCTGTATTTTCATGACTATGAAAATTGTACATTCACACTGAAGGCATCAAAATTATGAATTAACACATGTGGAATTATATACTTAATAAAAAAGTGTGAAACAACTGAAAATATGTCTTATATTCTAGGTTCTTCAAAGTAGCCACCTTTTGCTTTGATGACTGCTTTGCACACTCTTGGCATTGTCTTGATGAGCTTCAAGAGGTAGTCACCGGAAGTGGTCTTCCAACAATCTTGAAGGCGTTCCCAGAGATGCTTAGCACTTGTTGGCCCTTTTGCCTTCACTCTGCTGTCCAGCTCACCCCAAACCATCTCGATTGGGTTCAGGTCTGGTGACTGTGGAGGCCAGGTCTTCTGGCGTAGCACCCCCATCACTCTCCTGCTTGGTCAAATAGCCCTTACACAGCCTGGAGGTATGTTTGGGGTCATTGTCCTGTTGAAAAATAAATGATGGCCCAACTAAACGCAAACCGGATAGAATAGCATGCGGCTGCAAGATGCTGTGGTAGCCATGCTGGTCCAGTATGCCTTCAATTTTGAATAAATCCCCAACAGTGTCACCAGAAAAGCACCCCCACACCATCACACCTCCTCCTCCATGCTTCACGGTGGGAACCAGGCATGTAGAGTCCATCCGTTCACCTTTTCTGCTTCGCACAAAGACACGGCGGTTGGAACCAAAGATCTCAAATTTGGACTCATTAGACCAAAGCACTGATTTCCACTGGTCTAATGTTCATTCCTTGTGCTCTTTAGCCCAAACAAGTCTCTTCTGCTTGTTGCCTGACCTTAGCAGTGGTTTCCTAGCAGCTATTTCACCATGAAGGCCTGCTGCGCAAAGTCTCCTCTTAACAGTTGTTGAAGAGCTGTGTCTGCTGCTAGAACTCTGTGTGGCATTGACCTGGTCTCTAATCTGAGCTGCTGTTAACCTGCAATTTCTGAGGCTGGTGACTCGGATAAACTTATCCTCAGAAGCAGAGGTGACTCTTGGTCTTCCTTTCTTGGGGCGGTCCTCATGTGAGCCAGTTTCTTTGTTGCACTTGATGGTCTTTGCAACTGCACTTGGGGACACTTTCAAAGTTTTCCCAATTTCTCAGATTGACTGACCTTCATTTCTAAATGTAATGATGGCCACTTCTTTTTCTTTACTATGTGTTAATTCATAGTTTTGATGCCTTCATGGCACATTTCTTCAGGTTGATGGTAAAGCCGCCTTCCTTAGGGCGTCAAGTATGGCTTGAACTTTTCCAAAAATACTTTCCCAGTCCTGGCTGAATATGATGATGTCATCTAGGTAGGCCGCTGCATACTTTTTGCGGGGTGCTAAGATCCAGTCCATGGCTCTCTGGAAGGTGGCCGGAGCTCCCTGCAACCCAAACGCCATCCTGACATATTGATAACATCGGTCTGGCATCGAGAAGGCCATCTTCTCCTTGGCCTCTTTGGACAGGGGAATTTGCCAATATCCTTTGGTGAGGTCCAGGGTGGTGATGTACCGAGCGGGTCCTAGCCTTTCAATAAGCTCATCTAATCTAGGCATTGGGTAGGCGTCGTACTTCAAGACCTCGTTCAGCTTCCTATTATTGTTGCAAAACCGTGATTCTCCGTCTGCTTTCGGCACTAAGACTATAGGACTGGACCAGCCACTCTTGGACTCCTCAATGACTCCCAGGTTCAGGATCCGCTTCACCTCTTTCGAGATCACCTCTCTGCAGGCCTCTGGGCTCCGATATGGTTTTAGGTTGACACGAACATGAGTCTCTGTGAGTACTTCATGCTCTATGACTCGAGTGAGTCCTGGCAACTCCGAAAACAGGTCTTTATTTTACTGTAGCAACTCTTTGCACTGTTGCTTTTGGGCACGTGACAGTGACTCTGCCACCTTGACCTCTTTCACATCAGCGTCAGGCTCAGCCACTAAACACGATGCTTCCACGGGTTCCCTATCTCGCTATGGCTTAATCAAGTTGACGTACACCTGGTAGGGCTTCCTTCTCTCTGGCTGGTGGAGTTTATAGTTGACCTCACCAACCTTTTTAAGTGTTTCGTAGGGGCCCTGCCACTTCGCCAGGAATTTGCTCTCCACTGTAGGTACCAGTACCCGATCCCTAGGGTTGAAGTGTCTCACTCGTGCTGATCTATTGTACACCCTATATTGCGCCTCTTGTGCTTGGAGGAGGTGCTCTTTCATGGTGGGAATCACCCTGGCAATTCTCTCTTGCATTTGGGCCACGTGTTCGATTACACTCCTGTAGGGTATAGACTCCGCCTCCCAGGTCTCCTTTGCCACATCCAGGAGTCCTTGGGGTGTCAGCCATCCAACAGTTCAAAAGTGGACAATCCAGTAAAGGACTGTGGTACCTCTCTGATGGAGAAGAGAAGGTATGGAAGTAGGCAGTCCCAGTCTCGGCCGTCCTTCTCTACGACCTTCTTTAACATGGCCTTCAAGGTTTTGTTGAACCTTTCCACCAAGCCATCCGTCTGTGGATGGTAGACTGAGGGCCGTAGTTGTATGATTTGCAGAGTTTTGCACTACTCTCTCATCACCTTTGACATAAATGGGGTCCCTTGATCAGTTAGGATCTCCTTAGGTAACCCCATTCTAGAAAAAAAATGGACCAACTCCCGATCTATACACTTGGAGGTAGCTTTCGGATATCATGTCGCATAGTCGAGTACCACCAGGATATACTGATGCCATCTGGAGGACTTTAACAGGGGCCCCACCAGATCCATGACTATGCGATCAAAGGGCACCTCAATGATAGGTGATGGCACCGGAGGCATGTCACCGGGGAGGTCAGCTGGCAGGTGGGACAGGACCTACAATAATTTACAATTTCTCAGTGACAACCGGGTCAATAGAACCTCTGGAGGATTAGTTCCTGTGTTTTTTCTACCCCCAGGCAACCACCTAACGCATGTTCATGGGCCATGTCTAATACCTTACGACTGTATGCTCGACGAGCTCCCCTCTCACCTTGGTGACTCGGTATAGCAAGTCCCCATTGACGGCAAAGTATGGGTATCTGGTGTCACCCCCGGCTCTTGAGCAACAACGTTAAGTATAGACACATTATCAAATGTCCCTTTAAGAGTTAAATCCCTGAGTTGGGCAGTTCCAAAGTTTCCCTCGGACACCTCCAGCTCAGGGATGTTGGCATCAGGGGATGCTGCCCCATCCTCATCACCCACAAACACACATGGGAAACTCTTCGGTTACGGCCTGCGGCGAGGTTTCTTCAGGGGTGTTCTGGCTGTCATCTGAGCAACCAGGTGTCACCACTTTCCCCCACGTCCCAGAATAATGCACAGTCCCGTCCGATTATTGTCAGGTGCAACAAGTCTTTAACGACCCCCACTTCCTGAGCTGTGGTGCCACAGTCCACGTTTACATCCACCCGGGCAACAGGACATTTTTTAGCGTCCCCATGGATACACCGGACACCCACCACCTTCCCAGGAACCAGCCAATGAGGGAGTTTGGCGCTTATCAGGGTTACCAAACTTCCTGAGTCCAGCAGTCCAGACACTTGCATCCGTTCACGGACACTGAGCACGCCTGAGGGCTCTCGCCGTGTTGATGAACCGCGCTACAGGCAGGGTAGGCAAAGTAGGAGCAATGCCGGCCTACGCTGCAGTCCATTGGCTCAGAGTTCCTGGGCCACCGAGCAGCTATATGGCCAGGGGCATGACAACTCCAACAGAGGATGGATTGGGACTGATTCCCCAGCTGCGATTCATCAGCCTCTTAGACTTTGGACGAACGCCCAGTGAAGAAGATTTAGTCCCCTTCTTTTAGAGCCCCAGAAAGGTGACCTAACCACTGCTTGACCACCCAAGGAACCCTCTACCTCCCGGTACCTCTCTACTAGGCCCACCAGATTGTCTGCATTTTAGGGATCTCCCTGGGCAACACAGGACTAAATCGGCTTTGGCAGAGAGTGGATAAACCAATCCATGACCACTCTCTTGACCATCTGGCTGGGGAACAATTCTCTGGCTGCAGCCACTTCTGTACCAGGTGCAGAAGACCAAACATTTGTGACCAAGGAGGTTTGTCCCTGTGGAAGTCCCACAGGTGGACTCGTTGTACTCTGACTGCCAGGGTTATGCCCAGCCACGCCAGGATCTCAGCTTTAAACTTGCTATACTCCTTAGAGTCCTGCAGTGCCAGATCAAAATACGCCTTCTGTGGTTCCCCGATCAGATATGGCGCAAGATCCTCCACCCACTGCTCCGGTGGTAGTCTCTCACGGTCCGCCACCCTCTCAAAGACGGCCAGGAACGCCTCAACGTCATCCCCAGGAGTCATCTTTTGCAACGCCCCTCTCACGGTTTTCCTCACCTGGCTCTCATCGCTTTGGCCTGGAGGTGGTGCGGCTTCACTGATACGGAGGGCCTCCGCCAGGAGCGTCATCTGTTCCTACTGCATCTATTGCTGTTGAAGCTGGAACTGTTGTACTATCAATTTGTTAGTCTCCTGCTGAGCTTGCTGCTGATGCATATTCGCCTGCACCAGTTGCTTTATCAGCTCCTCCATGCTGCCGGAGGAACCTTGCTGGCTGGCGGCCTTCACCCAGGACATATACGTTTTCCTGTAGCAGTCACACTGCCCCTTGGGATTTGTGCCCACATTCTCCACCAATTTGTGACAGATTAGTTCTCGGGTAGGTGCAGGTTCACACAGAAATGCAGTCCTCAGGTTCCAAAGCAAACTGGTGGTTTATAAAATGTCCATAAACCAACTAGGAAAACAAAACATAACAGCCTTTTTCTGGCACAAAAGGTATAATAGAACAAAACGCAAAATAACCCGTCCATATGCAGCACGGCTTCAGCCGTTTAAATGTAGAGCGTTCCTCTGCCTCCAGCAGACTCTGAGCAGCACATGCAAGGTCTGCTCACCTTGCACAACACACAGCACACTGAGACAGGCGCAGCTGTCTTAAATCAGGCCTTCCAAGACCTGGACTGGAGGTAAGTGTCCAGCTCTCTCAGCTGCTTGTAAAACCCGGCCCTTTAATCCGGGCCCATTAACTCCCTCTCAGCACTATGTGTGCTGGTGCCTGCTTCTCCGGGTCCTACATCACTGAAGGTTGGTACTTCAGGGACACATACCTCCCGTCCACGACCTGTCCGGCAGCCACCTTACAGCGTACAGATATGCACACCTCGTACACGCACGGCTCTGCACAGTACACCTCGAACACACACGGCTCCGCTCCGTACACACGCTGTTCCTTTCCGTACACCTTGTACGTGCGCGGCTCCACTTCATACACCTCGTACACGTGCGGCTCCGCTCCGTACACCTCGTACACGCGCGGCTCCGCTCCGTACACCTCCGTAAACCTCGTGCACGCCCGGCTCCGCTCCGTACACCTCGTACACATGCGGCTCCGCTCCATACACCTTGCACACATGCGGCTCCGCTCCGTACACCTCGTAAAAGCGGCTCCGCACACTTCGTACACACGCGGCTCCGCTCCGTACACCTCGTACACGCGCGGCTCCGCTCCGTACACTTCGTACACGCGCGGCTCCGCTCCGTACACTTCGTACACGCGCAGCTCCGCTCCGTACACCTCGTACACGCGCAGCTCCACTCCGTACACCTCGTACACGCGTGGCTCCGCTCCGTACACGCGCGGCTCCGCTCCGTACACTTCGTACACGCGCGGCTCCGTACACCTCGTACAAGCGGCTCCGCTCCGTACACTTCGTACACACGCGGCTCCGTTCCGTACACTTCGTACACACGCGGCTCCGCTCCGTACACGCTCGGCTCCGCACACCTCGTACACACGCGGCTCTGCTCCGTACACCTCGTACACACGCGGCTCCGCTCCGTACACCTCGTACACATGCGGCTCCACTCCGTACACCTCGTACACGTGCGGCTCCACTCCGTACACCTCGTACACGCTCGGCTCCGCTCCGTACACCTCGTACACACGTGGCTCCGCTCCGTACACCTCGTACACACGCGTCTCTGCTCCGTACACCTCGTACACACGCGTCTCTGCTCCGTACACCTCGTTCACACGCGTCTCTGCTCCGTACACCTCGTACACACACGGCTCTGCTCCGTACACCTCGTACACACACGGCTCCGCTCTGTACACCTCGTACACACGGCTCTGCTCCGTACGCCTCGTACACGCACGGCTCTGCTCCGTACACCTCGTACACACACGGCTCCGCTCCGTACACCTCGTACACACGGCTCTGCTCCGTACACCTCGTACACACACGGCTCCGCTCCGTACACCTCGTACACACGGCTCTGCTCCGTACGCCTCGTACACACACGGCTCCGCTCCGTACACCTCGTACACACGGCTCCGCTCCGTACGCCTCGTACACACACGGCTCCGCTCCGTACACCTCGTACACACACGGCTCCGCTCCGTACACCTCGTACACACACGGCTCTGCTCCGTACACCTCGTACACACGCGGCTCTGCTACATCCACACTGTAAACCCCTCCTGACCCCACACATAAACTTCAGCTCATCCAGCACCATGACAACCAGCACAGCAGAGTCCTGCATCCACTGAGGCCCCTGATCATGTGACTCCTGACTCCTCCCCTCCTGTGACCTCATCACAGCTCCTGTGCGCACAGAGCAGCCATATATGTGGTGGCGGCTCTGCAGGTGGAGGTATGTGGAGACCCCCATTACTGGGCGCAGGGGGCATTAACCCCTTCAGCACGGAGACTCTTTTGGGGTCTTGTGTTGCCCCTTTATAAGAATCATAAGGTTTTTGTTCTGTTTCCTGTAATAGATACATACGACCCAACTATGGAGACAGGAAGAGGGAGGAAACGTATTGTTCTCATAGTACAGGACCCCTTTACTGGCCCCACAGTGTAATGCCCCCATTATGCCCCTTATGCAGGATGTATGATGCCCCCCACACAGTGTTAATGCCCCCATTATGCCCCTTATGCAGGATGTATGATGCCCCACACAGTGTAATGCCCCCATTATGCCCCTTATGCAGGATGTATAATGCCCAACACAGTTTAATGCCCCCATTATGCCCCTTATGCAGGATGTATGATGCCCCCCACAGTGTAATGCCCCCATTATGCCCCTTATGCAGGATGTATGATGCCCCCACACAGTGTAATGCCCCCATTATGCCCCTTATGCAGGATGTATAATGCCCAACACAGTTTAATGCCCCCATTATGCCCCTTATGCAGGATGTATGATGCCCCCCACAGTGTAATGCCCCCATTATGACCATTATGCAGGATGTATGATGCCCCCCCACAGTGTAATGCCCCCATTATGCCCCTTATGCAGGATGTATGATGCCCCCACACAGTGTAATGCCTCCATTATGCCCCTTATGCAGGATGTATGATGCCCCCACACCGTGTAATGCCCCCACTATGCCCCTTATGCAGGATATATGATGCCCCCACACAGTGTAATGCCCCCATTATGCCCCTTATGCAGGATGTATGATGCCCCCACACAGTGTAATGCCCCCATTATGCCCCTTATGCAGGATGTATGATGCCCCACACAGTGTAATGCCCCCATTATGCCCCTTTTGCAGGCCTTACTAGATATTGAGGCTTTGTACAGTAATATATCGCATGAGGATGATATCAGAGGAGTAAGATGTTTATAGAAATCGAGATCAATAGAGTGTAGCAGACATAATGACTTCATGGACAATCTTCTAAAATTCATTCTTACTCATAACGTCTTTATTTTTGACAGGAAGTACTTACCCGAGCTCAGGGGTACTGCGATGGGGAGCCCCTGTACTCCCTCATCTGCTAATCTATTCCTGGGCTGATGGGAGGAAAACAACATACTCAGGGATGATTATAAGTGGTGGCAACCATATATTGGGGCATGATATAGATATATTGACAACATTTTTATCATCTGGTCAGGGACGAGTGAACAATTTCTTGAATTTGGAACTCAATATCCATAGAGTGGGCCTTAGATTTATATCAGAGTTTAATTATTCCTACCAGTTGCCTTTCCTTGATGTACCAATCAAGAAAGTACGGGATGGGAGCCAGGGCTGTGGAGTCGGCAAGCCAAACCTTCGACTCCTACTCCTAAATTTCCATGACACCGTCTCCGACTTCACAACTCCGACTCCCTCATACATGGCTCATGTTTAAGTGATAAATTTACAGTAGGACAAATTTTTCTCAGCTAAAAGTCTAGACCCTTAGATCAGGAATAGGAAAGACATTTATAGGACATTTCATAACTTTACCAAATTCTTATGAAAAAATATTCCTCACAAACTGCATTGAACTACTGTACCCAATTTATTATTTATTTTAGGCGCCGGAGTGGGTCAATTTTATACCGACTCCAACTCCACCAAAATGGGCACCGACTCCACAGCTCTGGTTTAGACCCTAGGGACACTCATCTACCATAAACTATTAAAGTGGGATAGCCACCACTGCATCCTACTAAAAAAAAAGCAATATCCAAGGGCCAATATTTACAGTTGAGAAGAAACTGCTCTAATGTCACAGATATTAATATACAGGCAATAGACATAAACACCAGATTCAGGGAAAAAGGTACCTACAGTACATTTTGGATTCCGCATTATTGTTTGCAGAAAAACAGGAGAGAGAGATACTCCTACATACCTAACCAAGACACCAAGAAAAATATGGGATAACACAAGTAATAGGAACTTGTGACAATCAGAGTGACCATATCTTTATTATCCTCAGAAAACGCTAGGATGTACTTGTGGCCGACCTGGACCTGAGGGTGCTGTGTGATCTACTCCCACAATATCTTTCAGAAAGAGTTGGTCAATTAGGGACCGTTTAGTGCATAGTTTCTATAAAAACCTGCACCCAAGGGGACATGGCTAGATAGAAGAATCTGTGGTTTACTTAGATGTGTAGAAAGTTGTACATGTAATTGGATAAGACCATGTAAATCTTTCTCGAGTTCCTCTACAGGTGAAACCTTTCTCCAGAGGGATTATTCCAACTATAAAACCTCAGGACTTGTGTATGTGGCCACATGCACCTACCTCCTAGATTATGTATGCACGACCAAGAGGCAGTCTAAGAGGAGTGTGGAGGGGGCATTTGGGCGAAATATGCCATGGGTGTCACGGGTGTGTCAGAGGTGACAGACAGTCGCCCTGCAGGGGTTTGCAGGAGATCTCCACGTTTGGCAATGCAGACAGCTGCCTAGATGGATGGCTGTGTTTAGGACCCAGATTCTACCTCCATTTAGTCTGGGTGTATTTACACCTGGTGTGTCTATGTTGGCGTCGCCGGGTATACTCATTTCTACTTGGAACTTGGCTGAAGCAGCATCACGTCCTCTTTGGAGTCTTGAGGCCGTGTGCCCTGTTGGAGTTTCTTCTAAAGCGAAATTGTAATTCCCCTGTGTTGTAATTCCCCTGTGTTGTCTTTAGAGTGCTAGCGGAGGTTGACTAGTGCTCATCTCCTTCCACCCCCAGCTATAGCCTTATGCCAGGGATAGTTGGGCGAGGCATGTGATGGGCAACAGCTGCGGAGGGGGGAGACAGAGTGATGCTAGTCCAGATTAGAAGGTCACCTCTTCCCCCTTTTCCCTAGTATCTGGGCTCCCTTTCTCCTCTGTGTTGCACTCACACCTGGCGTGACTCTCTGTGTTGCACTCACACCTGGCGTGACATCGGGACACCCCATTAGTGAGACACATGAACAGTGCACATTGAGGTGAAACAAGAAACATCTCCTTTTGCATCATTGAGGTGGTTAAACCCAATGTGAGAGGTGGTGATCTCAATAAATGTATTCTCAAAAAAAGTGAGTGGATTTCCAGACTGGATTCACTAGGCCCTAAGGGACTGAATGAGCAAATTTCCTATGCCTGTTTTGTATGAATACAGTCCCATTCCGGATTACATTTTAGGATTTTATACTCTACCCATTGCTACTCATTTCCCTGTATTGTTTTACTTCATCAAGAGATCTGAGCTTCTATGTCAGAATTATTTCTTATCCGTTATATCCCACTTATACCATTTAGTAACTAACAAGTGTGGTGTTCCTTGTGTATCTCTAATTATGCAATAGGGGTCAAATATGACCATTTAGGAGTATACTGTGGGCCACCATCCCATATATTTTGTAGTGATAAAGTAGATCCACATGCCGATTGCATGATGGGAGGATGTGCAATACTTGATTTTAGTCTCCCATGACACTGATCTCAGAGAGAGGATTTTTCTGTTGGTTGAATGCAATCCAATACCATATGCGCTCTGGTGTGGAACGCAGACATCTGGGCATGCACATTTGTTAACAATGATCCTAGATGGAATGATAACTACGGGCATGCGCAGTCACAGGTACGAGTTGCGCGGCGGCAATCAGTTTATCTGGTGTTTCAGCATAAAGCACGTCACGTCCCTACATGCACACTAGGTGATGGACATTATCGAACCTCTAGCTCATGAGAAGTAGCGTAGGCGCAGTATATTATTGTAGACAGACTCTATTCTGTATATACTGTGACAATTCACCTATAGGAATGGGAATGAGCCTCCTAGTCTGGGAGGGGTTTGGGATGAAATGGGATATTTAAACATGGACACCTGGCTATTAGGCACACTATGCTGAACATCATGAATTATCATCCCTCTATCAAGCCTCCTAATGAACCTGTTGGGAAAATGTGTTGAGGCGGATTATTGAAACATTCTCTGACTACCATACCCTTTCCTTTATACATATTGTAGGGGTTTTACTCACTGGGGCACAATGGGAGGAAAACGGGAGGCATGTTCCTTTAAAATTTCATGTGGGTTTATTACTTCATAAACCCAGAAGCCAAACAGAAAAGCAAATAGCCTTTAGATCAGGCAAACAAAGTAAATGTCCTTAGCAGGTCTCTGCTCAGCCAGGCCTGTGTGGCACACAAGCTGGGGTAGCGTCCAGTGTCCTGGCTTGGTCTGAAGACAAACATACACAGTAGGCCTTCTACCTCCAAACACACAGACCATGTGCCAAACAACAGCCTTCATTTTATAGGCTGTTAACCACACCCAGAGGTGAGGTATGTGGGTAGCTGGACCCGCCCATTCTCTCCTAGCTGCTCATAACCCGGCTCCCAGGTGCACCAAACGATCCTCTTAGTGCTTATGTGCCCTAGAGAAACACTCCGGGTTACATCACAGAGACCAGCCATCTCTGTGACACATACCTCCTGTTAGAACCTTGCTGTTAGGTTTTTTTTCCTTTGCTGGTCACATGACCTTGTTGGCCTATTTAATCCTGCTCCGCCCTTCTGGCTTTGCTGGACTTCATTGTATATCTACTTTCTAGCTAGCCTGTGTTCTGTATCTAACTCTGTTAGTTTGCTTGGTCTACGGACCTCTATGTTCTATCTATTTTGTTTGTTCGTCTGTCTGCTACTATTTCTGTTAGGAGGTGTCCCATATTCCTCCCAGTCCTTAGTACTTGTAGGGATTCCCTCCTCACATCTATAGGTCTCCGTACAGACTAGATTAGGACTTTAGCAGGTCTGATCGCAGGATCAGGTTCCCTGTTACATCGTAGGGATTCAGCTGAGTCTTATAGTAGGGACAGATCTCCTCTCCTTCCTTAGCTTTGGTAGCAGAACATAACAGTAAGTCCAGCCTGCAAATTCTCTAAGGAAAGATTTTTTTTTTTTTTTTTTTTTGTTCCATCATGGTGTCGGTTCAGGATTTGGCTAAACACCTGCAGGGACTCTCTCTGGAAGTGGCCGAGCTCCGTCAGCACGTGAGTAACTGTCCTGGAGCATATTTCTTGGAGCCTAAGGTATGTTTGCCGGATTTATTTTTTGGTGAACATCGAGAATTTTTTTCATTTAAAAATGCTTGCTTATTGTATTTTCGTTTGAGACCCAAGTCCTCTGGGGATGAATCCCAGCGCGTAGGGTTCATAATGTCACTTTTGCGCAAAGAGCCTCAGGAGTGGGCCTTTTCTTTGCAACCTAGTGATACATGCTTCAGATCAGTGGATAGTTTTTTTTCTGCTTTAGGACTATTATATGATGATCCTGACCGTGTGGCATCAGCTGAGACTGAGTTGAGACGTTTAAAACAAGGATCAGGTAATGTCGAAAAATATTGTACTCATTTTCGTCGTTGGTCCACTCAAACAGGGTGGAACGATTCTGCTCTGAAAAGTCTATTTCTTGCTGGGCTCAGTGAAAGGGTTAAAGACCTGCTAATTGCTTATCCTACACCTGAGGATTTGCAACAGGCTATGCAATTAGCTATACGGGTGGATAGAAGACTGCGTGCTAGGGTTAATGAGAGCAAATCCTCTGCTATGTCAGTTTCTGGTTATGATAATGTGTGTACTAACAGTGGTGAACCGATGGAGATTGGATCGGTGGCACCTCGCTCTCAAGAAAAAGACCGTCGTTTTTCAGAAGGCTTGTGTTTCTATTGCGGAAAATCTGGTCATTTGATTAAAGGCTGTGAGCTTCGTATGAAGAAAGAAAAAAAAATGGTCAGTCATGCCCGTATTGCCTGTTTAAATTCCAAGGGTATATTTTTAGCTGCTTCCACGATTGCTCAGGAAAAATTAATGGAATTTCGGGTGTTTGTTGATTGCGGGTCTACACTGAATGTAATTGATGGGGGATTCGTGGAAAAACTCAATTTAAAACCTGAACCTTTATCATCCCCCATTGCTGTGGTTTCTGTGGATGGCTCCCCTTTGAAGAATATTACTCTCAAGGTCAGTGAATTTCCTCTCACTATTAATGGTGTTCACCATGAGAAATTGGATTTGGTAGTGTTGAATAACTTGCCTTCTCCAGTAATATTGGGTTTACCCTGGTTAAAATTTCACAATCCTGTAATGGATTGGTCTACCAGTGAAATTAAATCCTGGAGCCATAAATGTTATGACAAGTGTTGTAACGGGCGTATTGCAGCTTTGGATAGGGGAGAATTGCCTGTTCCTATTCAGGATTTTTGGAGAGTTTTTTCTGAGAAGGAATCGCAGGTTTTGCCTCCCCATAGAGACTATGATTGTTCTATTGAATTTGTCCCTGGAGCGACTCTTCCTAAAAGTCGTTTATTTAACCTTACCATTCCTGAGAGGAAGGCTTTGGAGGAATACATACAGACAAGTTTGGCCGCCGGTCACATTAGGCCCTCTAAGTCTCCTGTGGCGGTTGGATTTTTTTTTGTAAAAAAAAAGGACGGCGGTTTACGTCCTTGTCTGGATTTTCGTGAGATTAACAAAATTACTGTACGCAATCCTTACCCACTGCCATTGATTCCTGATCTGTTTAACCAGTTATTGGGGGCCAAGTGGTTCTCTAAAATTGACCTTAAGGGGGCATACAATCTGTTGCGCATGAAGGAGGGTGATGAATGGAAGACTGCTTTTAACACTCCTGTGGGTCATTTTGAGAATCTGGTTATGCCTTTTGGTCTTACTAATGCTCCTGCATTTTTTCAGAATCTGATTAATGACATCCTTAGACCTTTGATCGGTAAAAATGTGGTTGTGTATTTGGATGACATTTTGATTTATTCGCCAGATCTGGAGTCTCATTGGCGGAGCGTGCGTGAGGTATTACAGTTATTAATGGACAATTCGCTTTTTGCTAAGCTGGAGAAATGTGAGTTCGCTGTACAGAGAATTAGTTTTTTGGGCTACATTATCTCCAGCAAAGGTTTTGAGATGGATCCGGTTAAGGTTCAGGCTGTGCAGGAATGGCCTAGGCCTATTGGTTTGAAATCGATACAGAGGTTTTTGGGTTTCGCCAATTACTACAGAAAATTCATAAAAAATTTTTCTAGTATTGTCAAACCTCTGACCGATCTCACCAGGAAAGGTGCTGATGCGGTTCAGTGGTCTTCTGAGGCCATTGAAGCTTTTGTGTATCTCAAGGAGAGGTTCACCTCTGCTCCCATCCTTATGCAGCCTGATGTTACTAGCCCCTTAAGCCCCGGAGCATTTTTCGTTTTTGCATTTTCGTTTTTGCTCCCCTTGTTCCCAGAGCCATAGCGTTTTTATTTTTTGGTCAATATGGCCATGTGAGGGCTTATTTTTTGCGGGACGAGTTGTACTTTTCAACGCCATTACTAGTTTTATCATATCCTGTACGGGAAAACGGGAAAAAAATTCCAAGTGCGGTAAAATTGCAAAAAAAGTGCAATACCACAGTTGTTTTTTATTTTTTTTTTTTACTATGTTCACTGAATGCTAAAACTGACCTGCTCTTCTTATTCTACAGGTCATTACGAGTTCATAGACACCAAACATGTATAGGTTCTTTTATATTTAAGTGGTGAAAAAAAATTCCAAAATTTGGTAAAAAAAAAAATAAAAAAATAGCGCCATTTTCTAAGACCCGTAGCGTCTCCATTTTTCAGGATCTGGGGCTGGTTGAGGGCTTATTTTTTGCGTGCCGGGCTGACGTTTTTATTGATACCATTTGGGGGTAGATCCGATGTTTTGATCGCCCGTTATTGCATTTTATTGCAATTTTGCAGCGACCAAAAAACGTAATTCTGGCGTTTAGAATTTTTTTCTCGTTACGCCGTTTACCGATCGGAATAATTCTTTTTTTATATTGATAGATCGGGCGATTCTGAACGCGGCGATACCAAATATGTGTATGTGGGTTTTTTTTTTATATATTTTATTTTGAATGGGGCGAAAGGGGGGTGATTTAAACTTTTATATTTTTTTATTTTTTTTTATATTTTTAAAAACTTTTTTTTTTTACTTTTTGCATGCTTCTATAGTCTCCATAGGAGACTAGAAGCAGCAACTGTCCGATCGCCTCTGCTACATACAGGGGACGAGCAGGTCCCCTGCATGCAGCAGAAATGGTCCTGTGCTATGAGCGCCGACCACTAGGTGGCGCTCATAGCGACAAGATCATGACAACCACAGGCGTCTGCTGCAGACCCTGGGTTGTCATGCACGCCCATCGGCGACCCGCGATCACGTGACGGGGTCGCCGGTGGGCGGGGCTTATGACGCGCTACCCGGAAGCGCGCGTTAAATGCTGCTGTCGGAGATTGACAGCAGCATTTAACTGGTTAACAGCCGCGGGTGGATCGCGATTCCACCCGCGGCTGTTGCGGGCACATGTCAGCTGTAAGAATCAGCTGACATGTGCTCGGTTCAGTGAGGGCTCAGCGCCGGAGCCCTCACTGAACCGGCGGTACGCAAATATGCGTACTAATACGTCCCCGGTAAGTAAGGGGCTAGGCCGTTTTTGGTTGAGGTTGATGCTTCCTCTGTGGGGGTTGGCGCAGTATTGTCTCAGGATAACGGGGATGGATTACATCCCTGTGCCTTTTTGTCAAAAAAATTTTCGGAGACTGAACTGAATTACGATATTGGTAATCGGGAATTATTGGCTATTAAACTCGCATTTGAACACTAGCGCCACTTCTTGGAAGGTGCGGAATTTCCCGTTCAGGTTCTTACGGATCATAAAAATCTGATATATCTTGATGCTGCCAAGCGCCTGAATGCCCGTCAGGCTAGGTGGGCACTGTTTTTCTCGCGGTTTAATTTCTCCGTTACTTACATCCCTGGTACTAAGAATGTTAAGGCGGATGCCTTGTCTCGCAGTTTTTCTCCCATAGTCGGTGCTGAGAAAGAGGAAAACATTTTACAAGAAGGTGTTGTGATAGCTGCTTTAGACTCCGTTTTGGAAGATGAGATTCTTAAAGCTCAGGAGAATGCCCCATCTAACACTCCTCATGGGAGGTTGTTTGTGCCTGGGACCTTTAGGAGAGATTTGTTTGTTGAGTGTCACGAATCTCGGTTGGCAGGTCATCCCGGAATCTCTGAGACCAAGAGACTGGTGGGTCGCAGTTTTTGGTGGCCTGGATGGCAGAAGGAAGTCATTAAGTGGGTGCGCCAATGTACTATATGTGCTAGATCTAAGTCCTCACATACTCCTGCTGCGGGGTTGCTTTGTCCTTTGGAGGTCCCCAGTGCTCCTTGGACACATTTGGCTATGGACTTTATAACTGACCTTCCCTCCTCTGAGGGTTTTACTGTCATCTGGGTGGTCGTGGACCGTTTTAGCAAGATGTGTCACTTGGTTCCCTTCGTCAAACTGCCCTGCGCTAAAACTCTCGCTAAGGCCTTTGTCAAGGAAATTGTCAGACTTCATGGCGTTCCTACTGACATTGTTTCTGATAGGGGTCCTCAGTTCGTGGCTCGTTTTTGGCGTGCCTTTTGTGACAGGTTGGGAATTCATTTGTCGTTTTCGTCCGGATATCATCCTGAATCTAATGGCCAGACAGAAAGGAAAAACCAGGATGTTGAGCAGTTCTTGCGTTGTTTTGTGGCAGACAATCAAGAGGGGTGGTCTGAGTTTCTGCCACTTGCCGAATTTGCTCTGAACAATCATACATCTTCTTCTGCTGGTTGTTCGCCTTTTTTTTGTTGTTCTGGGAGACATCCGTCGTTTGGGTCGTTCTCCAAGTTGGGATCTGCCGTGCCTGAGGAGGAGAATTTTTCCGGTGATTTGGAAAGAGTTTGGACGGATGTGCGTGGTAATCTTCAGGAGGCCAACAGAAAATCTAAAGACTACTTTGATAGGAAACGACAGGAGGTTTTGTTCGCTGTTGGTGACATGGTTTGGTTGTCCTCTAGGAATCTGCGGTTGAGGATTCCTTCTAAGAAATTGGGTCCCAAGTTTGTTGGGCCCTTTAAGGTGCTTCAGGTTGTCAACCAATCTGCTGTTAGGTTGGAGGTTCCTACCTCCTGAAGAATTAATCCGGTCTTTCATGTCTCTCTGTTAAAAAAAGCTGTTGTGTCGGATGGTGACGCCTCTGCCTCTGTTCCTCCGGTGGTGGAGGACGGGGAATATGAAATTTCTCGCATCCTTGACTCTAGACGGTATAGAGGTAGTTTGCAGTATCTTGTGGCCTGGAAAGGTTTCGGACCCGAGGATAACTCTTGGGTGAGGTCAGATGATGTTTCCGCGTCCAGACTTATCAGAGCGTTTCACAGGAGATTTCCTGATAAGCCTGGTCCTAGGGGATCCGGAGGATCCTCTTAGAAGGGGGGGTACTGTTAGAACCTTGCTGTTAGGTTTTTTTTCCTTTGCTGGTCACATGACCTTGTTGGCCTATTTAATCCTGCTCCGCCCTTCTGGCTTTGCTGGACTTCATTGTATATCTACTTTCTAGCTAGCCTGTGCTCTGTATCTAACTCTGTTAGTTTGCTTGGTCTACGGACCTCTATGTTCTATCTATTTTGTTTGTTCGTCTGTCTGCTACTATTTCTGTTAGGAGGTGTCCCATATTCCTCCCAGTCCTTAGTACTTGTAGGGATTCCCTCCTCACATCTATAGGTCTCCGTACAGACTAGATTAGGACTTTAGCAGGTCTGATCGCAGGATCAGGTTCCCTGTTACATCGTAGGGATTCAGCTGAGTCTTATAGTAGGGACAGATCTCCTCTCTTTCCTTAGCTTTGGTAGCAGAACATAACACCTCCCATCGACTACGCGACCATTAGCCACCTTACATACCTCCCCCCCTCTGCCTAAAGCCTTGGGCTTGACACCTTTTACTACCAGACAGGGGATTCTCGAGAGAGCATCGGCATTACCATGTTGCTTCCCTGCTCTATGTTCTACAGGGAAGTAGGAGTCCTGTAGGGCTAAAAACCCGAGGGTGACTCTGGCATTTTTTCACTTTTTCCCCTCATCCATCTGAGTGGAGCATAGTCGGATAATAATCTAAATTTTCGACCTAACAGATAGTACAGTAAGGTTTCCACCGCACAATTTATAGCCAAGCGTTCCTTCTCTATGACCGAATAATTTTTCTCGCAGGAGGACAGCTTTCTACTCAGGTAGAGGACAGGGTGCTCCTCCCCGTGTATCTCCTGGGAAAGGACTGCTGCTAACCCGACATCTGAGGCATCTGTCTGGAGTATAAACTCTTTCTTGAAGTCCGGGGCAACCAGGACCTGTTGCCTACACAGAGCCAGTTTCATCTTTTGAAAGGACGTCTCCGCCTCTGCAGTCCACTTGGCCTTGGCTGATTTTGTCCCTTTAAGGAGGTCAGTTAGGGGTGCAGCCATCATGGCGAAGTTTGGGATGAATTTCCTGTAGTATCCCACGATTCACAGGAAGGCTCTGACTTGCTTTTTCGACACCGGTCTCGGCCAATTTTGGATTGCTTCTACTTTAGTATTTTGGGGTTTTATCTCGACTCTACCCACTACATATCCGAAGTACTTGGCTTCTTATTTTCCCATGCCACATTTCTTCGAGTTTATTGAAAACCCCACCTTCCTCAGAGCATCAAACACAGCCTGAATCTTTTCCAGATGACTCTCCCAGTCTGGACTGAAGATAGTATTGTCCAGGTGTGTTGCGGCATATTTTCTTATGGGATGCAAGGATGCAATCCATAGCTCTCTGGAATTTTGCAGGGGCCCCCTGCAGTCCAAACGGCATCCGGGCATACTGGAAGCATTCGTCCGGTGTAGAAAACGCAGTCTTCTCTTTGGCTACCTATGCCATGGGGATCTGCCAATATCCCTTCGTCAGATCCAAGGTGGTTATGTGCCTTGCTGGCCCAAGCCTCTTGATCAGCTCGACGACGCGTGGCATGGGATATGCATCAAATTTGGAAACCTCATTCAACTTCCGATAGTCGTTGCAGAATCTCCATTCACCATTGGGATTTGGGACCAAGATGATCAGGCTCGACCAACCGCTCTTGGATTCTTCAATGACACTGAGCTTCAGCATACAAGCTACCTCTTTGGATATCAACTCTCGTCGGGTCTCCGTTATCAGATAAGGCTTCAAGTTCACCCGCACATGTGGCTCCGTCAGAACCTTGTGTTCTATGACCCTTGTGCAGCCCGACAATTCCGAGAACAGATCCCTGTTCTTCTGCATCAACTCCCGACACTGCTGTTTCTTGGCCTTCGTTAGCGTTTCCGCTATTGCGACTCCTCCACAGCCTCTCTGTCTTGCCACGTCTTGTTGAGGTTGATGTGGTATATCTGGTACGGCTTACGTCGTCCCGGTTGATGAACCTTGTAGTTCACTTCACCCACTTTTTCCACCATCTTATACGGCCCTTGCTACTTGGCCAAGAACTTACTTTCCACTGTAGGAATTAGCATGAGGACTCCGGTCTCCCGGATTGATTTGCCTCACTCTGGCTGACCGGTTGTAGACTCTGGCATGAGCTTCTTGTGCCTGGAGGAGATGTTCTTTTACGATGGGCATCACCTTCACAATCCTCTCCTGCATCAGAGCAACCTGCTCGATGACGCTCCTATGGGGCATGAATTAGGCTTCCCAGATTTCCTTTGTGACATCCAGAAGACCCCGCGAATGTCGGCCATACAGAAGTTCGAATGGCAAGAACCCTGTAGAGGCCTGTGAAACCTTTCGGTTGGAGAACAACAGATATGGTAGGAGACAGTCCCAGTCTCTACTGTCCCTTTCTATGTCCTTCCTCAGTATACTCTTCAAAGTCTTGTTAAACCTTTCGACTAGGCTATCCGTCTGAGGATGGTATACTGAAGTCCTCAGTTGGGAGATTTGGAGGGCTTTACATAACTCCCTCATCACCTTACTCATAGAGGGAATTTCCTGGTCAGTGAGTATCTCCCTTTGGTAAGCCTGTTGGGGGGGAAAAACGTGGACCAACTCACGGGATATATTCTTTGCGGAGGAGTTACTCAGTGGAATCACTTCAGGATAGCGTGTGGCATAGTCCAGGATAACCAATATAAATTGATGCCCACGAGCAGATTCAACCAGGGGACTGACCAAGTCGATAGCAATTCTCTCGAATGGCACTTCAATAATGTTCAATGGCACGAGGGGACTTCAAAAGTGAGAGGTGGGGTCGGTTAACTGGCACGTAGTGCAAGACCTGCAATGCTTAAATATTTCCCGGTGACATCTGGGCCAATAGAACCTTTGTAAAAGATAATGCCTTACCAACACCAGATGCAGCAAGCCTCCATGATAAAGGCGGGGCCAGCACATGTGCAAAATACTGATGCAGACAGCCACTCACTAACCTACCAATTTATGGAGGGGGTGGCTGTCTAGTATTATACATGCACACCGATGGAGTCTGCATAGGGCGCCAGTCACACAGATATGTGCGATACACAGTTTCTGTCTTGCAGCTTGTTGATGACACCCATACTATTAGATCAGGCGGGCTGCCCAGCACTGTATACGTGCACCCCCACAAGACAGACGCCCCAATTCACCCAGCCAACACTAAAGAGGCCTGGCCGCATCCTGCAAAAAAATGTGCAAAAAAGATGAAAAATAGTGTAGAAGATAAATACAACACATGAGGTGTTGGTCGATATTTTGGCCAAAATACACAAGCTCGCAACCCAAACGTCAAGGGTCCTCATACTTGCGAGTCCTAACACTAAACATTAAAAATGGTGAACATTGGACATAATTTCAAAAAACATCACAGTAAGGCTGTATGCCCACTATGCGTTTTTTAAGCGTTTCCGCAGCGGCAATTCCGCTGCAGAAACGCTTAAAAAACGCTTGGTAGAAGGTCTGCCATGTTCCCCAATGATAATCCCATGTGCTGTGCACATGCTGCGGAAATTTCCGCTGCGGATTATTATTGTGGAAAAATCCGCAGCACTACCAATTATTTTGCGCAAGCGCGGCATGTTCGCTGCCATTGACTTGCATTGGAACGCATGGAATCCGCATCATTGCATCTGCAGATGCTCAATCCATGCGTTTCAAGGTGCGGATGGTACCCGGGTTTGGAGAAGAGGAGACTCTCCTCCGGACCCGGGTACCATAGAACCTGTAAAAAAAAGAATAAAATAAAAAATATACATTATACTTTCCTTCTGATGGCCCCCGGTGTCCTTAGTGATGCGTCTCGGCTTGCTGGCAGCTCACGATGGTCTGAAAAGGACCTGCCATGACTAATGTTGAGAATTCCAATACTGCGAATATCGGCCGATACCCGATATTTCAGTATCGGAATTCCGATACTTTTACAATATCGTATACCGGAATCGGAAGTTCCCATATTGCAATGAGCCAGTTTCATTTTATTCAGCCAATGAGGATCCTAAGAAGTGTGGGCACATCCTGTTAGGCATGTAGGCATCTTAACTAATGGCATGGCTGTGATTGGCTGCTGAAATGATGTCATGATGCACTATAAAAGCCGCCGCCACCATTTTCAGCTCACTCTGCTGTGAATTCAGTTAGGGATAGGACGCTGTTGTTCTGAGGGACAGTTTTAGCTACCTATTTCGTCTATTCTGCTTTACCCAAGCTACTTTATAAATCGCTGTGCCTTGCAGCACTAGTGCACAGTTCTCTGTGCTGTTCACCGCTGTCTGCAAGGTCTCTGTGTGTGACTGCAGCTCACCCTGCAGTGTGTGCTTCAAACACGTCTGGTTGTAGTGCACTCAGTGTGTGTCACTGCCTCATACATTGTCCTTATTTGCTAATTCATAATTTTTCCTGATATCTCCTATTAGTGTCGTGGTTCCATCCGTATTCAGCTAAATTGGTTCCAAACACACTATATAGTAGTAGTTAGAGGAGCCTTTCTGCAGCATTGTGCCCTGCAGCCCCAGCCAGATTAGTATTAGCCTATTTTTTGTAGCCTCATCTATTGCATTGTAGGTTACCTTCCTACATTGTAATAGCTACAAAAAGTTTGTGATACTATCGGTATTACATCTTTGGGCACATCCAGTGTCTTTTTGTGGCAAAAAAAACCTAAATAAAGTTCACCAAACACTCCACTTTACAGTTGTGTAGGCCACATTAGCTCATATTAAAGTCTAGTCCACACTTTATAAAATTAGTGTTTCTTATACCTGTTAGCAGCTGTTCAGGAATAAGCACACTAAGCCCTTAGTACTTTTCTGCCTATCTTTATCAGTCTACCAAGATGAAGAAGGCAGGGAGTAAGGCATGTGGGCGTGGAGTTTCTGCAGGGAGAGGACGTGGGGATTCTGTGCCTGCTGCGGGTACCAGTGACTCAGCATCCCCCAGTTTTACCAGGGAACAGTCCTTTATGCGCAGCTTTGTAGGAGCTAGCCGTACCCCACTGCTGCGGGAGGACCAAATTGAAGCCGTTGTCGGATGGATGGCAGCTAACGCATCGACTTCAATTAGTTCCAGATCCTCTCAGGTCCTGAGCACTGAAGAGCACCCATCTGTCTCTTCACCACCTGCCAAATTGCCCAGGCAGTCAGAGAGCCCTGGACAGGAGCCATCTCTACTTCTGTTCTCTGAATCTCTTGGCTTGGAAAGAGGGGGCCAGCCAAGCAGAATTTGAGAATTTGAAGAAGAGGTAGTATGCAGTGATGCACAACCGTTTTGTCTCTCTGAATCTGAAGAGGCGGGTGGGCCAGTGCCTATGGTCAGCAGCACACCTCAGTACGCATCTGATGATGAGACTCAGGTGCCACTTTCTGGTGCGTACTGTGCTGTCGAGACTACCCAGGAGAAGCAGTTGTTTGAAGAGGGTGGTGTAGATGATGAGGTCCTTGACCCATCATGGCGTGAGGGACAGGAAGGTGGTGGGAGCAGCTCTGCGGAAGAGATTCCCCGAACGGCCCAAAAAGGAGGGAGGGGTAGGGGGCAGACTTGGTTGCCTGTAGCCTCCACTTCGGCACCCATTAGGAGCATGGCTCTTCCAAAATCCAAAGCGGGCGCTCCCAAGACTTACAGTGCCTGGTCCTTTTTTGACACAGTTGCAGGTGACATTTGCTTTGTCAAATGCAAGCTGTGTAATCAGAAGGTGAAAAGAGGGAAAAGTGTCAGCAACCTCAATACCACAAATATGTGGAAACATGTGCGGACCAAGCATGTGGTGGAGTTACAAAAACACACTGAAGACCTAGGCTAACCTACAGCGCCACCTACCACCTCTTCAGCTCGTGTTGTAGAATCTTCCTCCAGCTCACACACAGCTGGTTCGGCTTCCTCACAGGATCGCCATGGAAGAATCTCTGGCACTGTTGTACAGAGACACAGTGTAATTCCACCCACAGCACCACTTTACCTGTCATCCTCACACTCCCAGGCCAGTCTACAGCCATCGTTAGCACAGGCATGGGAGAAAAGGCGCCCATACTTGGCAAACCACCCTCAAGCACAGGCTCTGAATGCTGGCATTGCTAAACTACTGGCCCTTGAAATGCTATCATTCAGGCTGGTGGAGACTGACACCTTCCGTAACTTTATGGCATTGGCAGTCCCACAATACAATGTGCCCAGCCGCTTTTATTTCAGCAGGCAAGCCGTCCCTGCCCTGCAACAGCATGTGGAGGGAAAAATTAAACATGCGCTACAAAACGCCGTCAGTAGCAAGGTCCACCTGACCACCGATGCGTGGACCAGTAAGCATGGACAGGGACGATACCTTTCCCTCACTGCCCATTGGGGAAATGTTGTGGAGCCGGGTACAGATCTTGAGAGTGGCGCTGTACGTGTTCTGCCAACTCCAAGGATTGCAGGAATCCAGTCTGTACACATTGACTCCTCCTCATACTCCAGTTCCTCTGAATCAGCGCTGCTGGAGCCGTCACGGTCTACCTCCACATCGACCCGTGAACGGGTTACCTGTTATGATGACCGATATGAGCACAGCCGTGGCCAAACGTCAACAGGCCGTATTAAAATTAATTTCTTTGGGGAATCGAAGCCACACAGCGCAGGAGCTCTGGAATGCCATCAAGCAGCAGAGCGACGTGTGGTTTGTGCCAGCGAATCTCCAGCCAGGCATGGTAGTGTGTGACAATGGCCGAAATCTGGTGGCAGCTCTGGGCCTAGGCAACCTCACTCACATCCCATGTCTGGCACATGTGCTCAACTTGGTCGTGCAGAGTTTTTTGAGGGACTATCCGGATCTTGATGCACTGCTTCACAAGGTCCGCATAGAGTGCGCTCACTTGCGGCGTTCCAGCAACGCAAGATCGCGCATTGCAGCTCTGCAGCGCTGATTACGCCTTACGGAACATCGCATCATATATGACCTACCCACCAGGTGGAATTCAACGTTACATATGTTGGAGAGGTTGTGTGAGCAGCAGGCAGCAGTAATGGAGTACCAGCTGCAGCAGGCGCAAACAAGTCGCAGTGCGCGCCGTTCACACTTCACCACCACTGAGTGGGCCTCTATGAAGGACATTTGCCACATAACACCGTTGAACCGGGAGCGTAAAATGCGGGAATACCAAGACGCACTGGTGCATTCCATCATGTTCTCCATTCCAACCGAGAGCAGTGCTGCTAGTGCTTTACAAAGCAGCTCAGTGCGTCGAGGCAGTGGAGGAAGCTCTGCACAAAGAGGGAGCAGAAGCAGCGCCTCAGCACAAGGCAAGACCAGTATGGCCGAAGTGTGGCTAAGTTTTGTGTCCCCGCCGCCACAAATGTCTACACCATCACAGACGGCTCCACTCAGCAGGAGGCAACGTTTCCGTCAGATGGTGACAGACTACATGTCTTGCCCTCTCAGTGTACTCCCAGACGGCTCTTCTCCCTTCAAGTTTTGGGTCTGTAAGCTGGATTCATGGCCAGAGCTTAGCCAGTATGATTGGAGGTGCTAGCTTGCCCTGCTGCTAGTGTATTATCGGAACGCGTCTTTAGTGCCGCAGGTGGTGTACTAACAGACCGTCGCATGCGACTATCCTCCGATAACGTTGACCGGCTTACTTTTCTCAAAATGAACAAGGCCTGGATCTCGCATGAATTTGCCAGTCCTCTTCCAGAATAAATAATTGGTTGGCAACAGTATCCAGGTCTCCTGTTGTGTTCATGTTTCTACCACCTGAACTGTAATCCCTGAGCTCCAACACCGCCAGTTGGCGCTCAGAAGTGCTGTCTGCACAGTCAACACTTGCTGCCGTGTTATTGGGGTTCAGTCCACTGATTTAAAACTTGCTCCAATTACACCTCTGACTCCTCTGTTTTTAGTATTTACCCTGGGCTCCAATACCGCTAGTTGCTGCTCAGAAGTGCCGTCTGCACAGTCAACGCTTGCTCCAGTGTTAATGGGGTTCAGTAACGTCAGCTGATCCCCAGCTGTGTGTCCGGCAAATTCTCCTGCTTTGTCCACATCCACTGTACTATTGATTTAAAACTTGCTCCAATTACACCTCCGGCTCCTCTGTTTATAATATTTACCCTGGGCTCCAATACCGCTAGTTGCTGCTCAGAAGTGCCGTCTGCACAGTCAACGCTTGCTCCAGTGTTATTGGGGTTCAGTAACGTCAGCTGATCCCCAGCTGTGTGTCCGGCAAATTCTCCTGCTTTGTCCACATCCACTGTACTATTGATTTAAAACTTGCTCCAATTACACCTCCGGCTCCTCTGTTTATAATATTTACCCTGGGCTCCAATACCGCTAGTTGCTGCTCTGAAGTGCCGTCTGCACAGTCAACGCTTGCTCCAGTGTTATTGGGGTTCAGTAACGTCAGCTGATCCCCAGCTGTGTGTCCGGCAAATTCTCCTGCTCTGTCCACATTCACACTACTACAGATTTTAAAGTTGCTCCAATTACGCCTCTGGCTCCACTCTGTTTTTAGTATTTACCCTGGGTTCCAGCACCGCCAGCTGTTTCCCAGCAGTGTCTTTGGCACGGGTACTCCCTCCTGCCCAGCCTAGTTCCAGCACGTCAGCTGTTTCCGGGTAGTGTCAACGTCACTTTGCCTCCAATGCGTTGTCCTGTCATGTTGCGGTCAGGTTAGCTGACTCTATGGTGCCTGCAGTTTAGGTGACTCCTATGTGGGCTGTGGGATCTGGCAATGAAGGCTGGTTCCATAGTGCCAATAAGACAAGCATCCCCTGTAGGACTGTGGGTTTCGGTAACTGCGGCCGGCTCGCGGCCTTGCAACTTTTTTTTACATGGGTACCTTCTGCTACCCATCCGGGTTCCAGTACCGTCAGCTGGTTCTCGGCAGTGCCTTTGGCTTAGGTGCCTCCTTCTCGGTATCCAAGTTCCACCAACGTCTGCTGGTCCTTGGTAGTGCTTTCTGGCACAGGTACCTCCTGCTTAGTAACCAAGTTCCAGTACCGTCAGCTGGTCCTCGGTAGTTCCATTGGCTCTTGTACCTTCTGCTACCCATCCGGGTTCCAGTACCGTCAGCTGGTTCTCGGCAGTGTCTTTGACACGGGTACTCCCTCCTGCCCAGCCTGGTTCCAGCACGCCAGCTGTTTCCGGGTAGTGTCAACGTCACTTTGCCTCCAATGCGTTGTCCTGTCGTGTTGCGGTCGGGTTAGCCGACTCTATGGTGCCTGTAGTTTAGGTGACTCCTATGTGGGCTGCGAGATCTGGCAATGAAGGCTGGTTCCATAGTGCCAATAAGACAAGCACCCCCTGTAGGACTGTGGGTTTCGGTAACTGCGGCCGGATCGCGGCCTTGCAACTTTTTTTTACATGGGTACCTTATGCTACCCATCCGGGTTCCAGTACAGTCAGCTGGTTCTCGGCAGTGCCTTTGGCTTAGGTGCCTCCTTCTCGGTATCCAAGTTCCACCAATGTCTGCTGGTCCTTGGTAGTGCTTTCTGGCACAGGTACCTCCTGCTTAGTAACCGAGTTCCAGCACCGTCATCTGGTCCTCGGTAGTTCCATTGGCTCTTGTACCTTCTGCTACCCATCCGGGTTCCAGTACCGTCAGCTGGTTCTCGGCAGTGTCTTTGGCACGGGTACTCCCTCCTGCCCAGCCTGGTTCCAGCACGCCAGCTGTTTCCGGGTAGTGTCAACGTCACTTTGCCTCCAATGCGTTGTCCTGTCGTGTTGCTTTTGGGTTAGCCGACTCTATGGTGCCTGCAGTTTAGGTGACTCCTATGTGGGCTGCAGGATCTGGCAATGAAGGCTGGTTCCATAGTGCCAATAAGACAAGCACCCCCTGTAGGAGTGTGGGTTTTGGTAGCTGCGGCCGGCTTGCGGCCTTGCAACTTTTTTTTACATGGGTACCTTCTGCTACCCATCCGGGTTCCAGTACCGTCAGCTGGTTCTCGGCAGTGCCTTTGGCTTAGGTGCCTCCTTCTCGGTATCCAAGTTCCACCAACGTCTGGTGGTCCTTGGTAGTGCTTTCTGGCACAGGTACCTCCTGCATAGTAACCGAGTTCCAGTACCGTCAGCTGGTCCTCAGTAGTTCCATTTGCTCTTGTACCTTCTGCTACCCATCCGGGTTCCAGTACCGTCAGCTGGTCCTCGGTAATTCCATTTGCTCTTGTACCTTCTGCTACCCATCCGGGTTCCAGTACCGTCAGCTGGTTCTCGGCAGTTCCTCAGCCTTCTTGTACCTTCTGCTACATTTCCAAGTTCAAGCTTTTTGAAATGGTTCTTGGTAATCACTCTGGATCTCTCTGACGAGGACCCTGAAGACCACCCCGAAGAAGATGAGGACCCCGAAGATGAGGACCCCGAAGATGAGGACCCCGAAGACGAGGACCCTGAAGACCACCCCGAAGAAGACGATGACCCCGAAGATGACGACCCTGAACACGAGGACCCTGAAGACCACCCCGAAGAAGACGAGGACCCCGAAGACGACGACCCTGAACACGAGGACCCTGAAGACCACCCCGAAGAAGACGAGGACCCCGAAGATTAGGACCCCGAAGATTAGGACCCCGAAGATTAGGACCCCGAAGATTAGGACCCCGAAGACGACGACCCTGAAGACGACGACCCTGAAGACCACCCCAAAGAAGACCAAGAAGATGACCCTGAAGAAGTTGACCAAGAGGACAAAGAAGAAGAAGACAACCACCAAGATACAGAAGAACAAGAGACAGAAAACCAAGAAGCAGAAGTACAAGAAGGTGAAGAACAAAAAGCGGAAGAACATTAAGCATAAGACTAAAAATCAGAGCAAAAGATAATATCTAAATTATAAGCAGAAGATGACTGAGCAGTGTATGGGGGTGAGTCCGTTCCTCCTCGTGGTGCCCCTGGAAAAGACCTGCTGCTGCAGGCCAAACTGAACGCGGACAAATCCTGTTGTAAATCTTTTGTGACGGGCAGAACGAAAGGTGTAATGTTCAAACTTTTATAGATAACAACTACAGGAATGCCTTTCACAAATAAGAATATGATGAAGTAGAAGAATATGAAGAAGATGAAGAAGTAGAATATGAAGAATGTAAAAAAAAAGAATAATACGAAGAAGATGAAGAAGAAGAAGATGAAGAAGGTGAAGAAGAAGTTGATGAAAAAGATGCTGATGCTGAGGATGATGAAGGAGAAAGTGTGGGAGAAGTAAAAAAGGTGAAGAGCATGGAAGTAGTGAAACATAAATATCTGACAAAATATAAAAAAACTTAACATAGTCAATATTTCCGTAACTCAGAACGTCATAAAAAAAATATTAATTCCTGCTATTTCATTTGATTGGGCTAAACCTCTATGCCTTTGTTGTCTCCCCCACCTCCCCCAATACATTCTACATTATTCTTAGTTGTTTTCCTTCATGTAGAATTAACCTACAAGGAAAGAAAGGGTTTATTTTTATTCCGATATTTCTGTCCCATTGACTTGCATTGGTTTCCGGTATCGGAATCGGCGATATCCGATACTTTTTGGGTATCGGTCCGATCCGATATTTCCCGATATCGGAAGGTATCGCTTAACACTAGCCATGACGTCAATTAGTCATGTAACGGGTCACGCAACCGCTGACGTTGGCAGGTCCTTTAGTCTACCGCGAGCTGCCGGCAAGCCAGGACGCATCGGATAAAGACACCGGGGGCCATCAGAAGCCATCCGGTTGCATGGATTTATATAGTGTGACAAAGTTGTCAAGCACTTTTCAAGTGATGCTAAAATTGCTTGGAAAGCGCTTGACAATCCGCATGCGGAAATGCATGTGAAGAACGCTTCACTTCTGTACAATCCGCATGCGTTTTTTCTGCCAGGGAGATGCAGAAACGCTCAGGAAAAAAATCCAGAGCATTTCTGCATCGTGGGCACATAGCCTAAAAGATAATGCCTTACCAACACCAGGTCAGATTACCAATGCACTGCAGGATGCAGCAAGCCTCAATGATAAAGGCGGGGCCAGCACATGTGCAAAATACTGATGCAGACAGTCACTCACTAACCTACCATTTCATGGAGGGAGTGGCTGTGTAGTCTGCATAGGGCGCCAGTCACACAGATATGTGTGATGCACATTGTCTGGCTTGCAGCCTATTGATGACGCCCATACTATTAGGCTGTGTGCCCACAATGCGTTTCCGCAGCGTTTTTGCTGCTGCGGAAACGCATTAAAAACGGGCACGTGCTGCGGAAATTTCCGGTGCGGATTATCATTGCGGGAAAAAACGCAGCACTACCAATTATTTTGCGGAAGCGCTGCGTTTTCACCGCCATTGACTTGCATTAGAACGCGCCAATTCAGAAAGACTGCATCTGTACTTGCGTAATTGGCGCGTTCTAATGTGTAGATGGTACCCAGGTGTGGAGGACAGGAGACTCTCCTCCACACCCAGGTACCATTAAAAAAGCTGTAAAAAAAGAATAAAATTAAAAATAAATATATACTTACCTTCTGGCGGTGCGCTCCTCCTTGCTTCCCGGCACTTAGCGATGGAATGAAGGACCTGCTCTGACGTCAGAGTCCTGTGACGGGTGACGCGACGCTGACGTCGGCAGGTCCTTCAGTCTACCACTGCCGGCAGCCGGAACCGAGCGAAGCAAGACAGCGCAGGCCATCGGAGGGTATGTATAGATTTATTTTTTTACATTCTCTCAGGTCACACTATATAAATCCATGCTGGTTGCATGGATTTATATAGTGTGACCAAGTTGACAAGCACTTTCCAAGTGATGCTAAAATCGCTTGGAAAGCGCTTGTCAACCCGCATGCGGAAACGCAAGTGAAGAACGCTTCACTTCCACATGTCCCCGGCAGGAAAACGCATGTACAATCCGCATGCATTTTTTCTGCCAGGGAGATGCAGAAACGCTCAGGAAAAAATCCTGAGCATTTCTGCATCGTGGGCACATAGCCTTAGATCATACGGGCTGCCAAGCACTATATACATGCAAGCACACAAGACATATGCCCCAATTCATCCAGCCAACACTAAAGAGGCCTGGTGGGGTATTTATCATGTTGTGTATTTATCTTATACACTATTTTTCATCTTTTTTGCACATTTTTTTGCACTATGCATCACACATATCTGTGTGACTGGCGCCCGCCTTATGCTGACTCCATCGGTGTGCATGTATAATACTACACAGTCACCCCCTCCATGAATTTGGTAGGTTAGTGAGTGGCTGTCTGCTTCAGTATTTTGCACATGTGCTGGCCCTGCCTTTATGATGCAGGCTTGCTGCATCCTGCAGTGCATTGGCAATCTGACCTGGTGTTGGTAAGGTATTATCTTTTACTGTGATGTTTTTTGAAATTATGTCCAATGTTCACCTATAGAACCTTTGCACGATCCGTTCTTGCGTTTTATCCACTCCCAGATGTCCCCCCAAGACATGTGAATGGGCCATGTCCAACACCTTCCGTCTAAAGGGGCCCGGCACTAACTGCTCCACACTCTCCTCCCTCACTTTCTTGACCTGGTACCACAACTCCTTACTCATCATAAAATGGGGAAACCTTGTGTCAGCCCCTGACTCCTGTGCAACCCCATTTATAATAGTGACATTATTAAAGGTTCCCTTCAGAGTTAGGTCCCTATATTGGGCAGACCCAAAATTCTCGCTGGTCACCCCTAACTCTGGAATTGCAGACTCAGGGGGCACTACCTCCTCATCCCCCACAAGGACACAAAAGGGAAACCTGTCTGACTCTGGGTGTGGTGATACCTCATTAGGGTTAATTTTTTTCTTATCTGAGCCAGCGAACTCAGAACCCTTCCCCCACAGATCCCAAAACAAGCAAAAGTCCCAGCCTATAATAATAGGGTGCAACAAGTCCTGAACGACGCCGACCTCGTGGGACTCTGTACCGTGGGCCATTTCAATGTCCACTCTTGCCCGTAGGGTAGTCTTTAGCATCACCATGAATGCACTGAACGCCGACTTTTTTCCCCGGGATAATTTGGAGAGGAAGGGTGGCCCTCATAAGGGTCACCAGGCTCCCGGAGTCTAGCAGTGCCTTTACTTCCCATCTGTTCACCTTCATGTGACATGCTTGTGGCCCCTCGCTGGGTGGACAGTTCACACTGCAGGCCGGATAAGCATAATATAAACAACGTTGTCCTATGCTGCAGTCCATTGGCTCAAGGGTCAGGGGACAACAGGCAGCTATATGGCCTGGGCCGTGGCACCGCCAGCAAACAACATCACCTGTATGGACCTTGGGCACCACCTCCCTCGTCCATTTGGACCTTGGAAGTCCCACCACCTTTTGGGCCTCCACCCCCTGTTGGGAACTCCAGCATGTAGTGGGCTTCCTTCCCAAGGAACCTTCAACCCCCTGGTATCTCTCGATCAGTCCGACCAGTTCATCTGCATACCGGGGATCACCCTGGGCAACCCAAGGCTGTATGGGCCTCGGCAGGGAGTGCACAAACCGGTCCATCACCACCCACTCTACCATCTGCGCAGACATTGAGGACTCTGGCTCAGCCACTTCTGGACCAGGTGCAGCAGGTCAAACCTTTGGGACGGAGGTGGTTTGTTCCATTGATACGAACCCGCTGTGCCCTGATAGTCATTGTCAACCCCAAGCGTGCGAGAATCTCAGTTTTTAGCTTGCCATACTCTTTTGCATCCTGCAAAGCTAAATCATAGTATGCCTTTTGGGCGTACTATGCAAAGCTAAATAGGGCGTACTATGCAAAGCTAAATAGGACGTCCTGCAAAGCTAAATCATAGTACGCCTACTACGCGTACTTCTGGGGCTCTCCAAGTCAAGTATGGCGACAGTACCTCTGCCCACTGCTCTTGTGGAAATTTCTCCCTCTCGGTGACCCTTTGAAACACCATCAGGAAAGTCTCAACCCCCAGGGTCATTTTCTGCAAAGCTCGTCATGCTGCCTTCCGGACATGGGAGTCATCAGTCGGACCTGGGGTTGGAGCTCTCATCCTGTCCTGGATGGCGGTTGCCAGAAGCTGCATCTGCTGATGTTGTTTCTGCTAGTGCTGCTGTATCTGCTGTAACTACAGCCTGTTGGTCTCCTGTTGATGCTGCTGCGACTGGACCAGGTGTTTAAGAAGGTCCTCCATTTCGTCTGGCGATGCTTGCTGGCTTGCGACAGACTTCACCCAGGGCATGCAGTCCATCCTGTAGCACTCATACGTCTCTGCTGGGAACGCTGCCCGCAAGTCTAACACTAATTGTGGAGGTTTTACTCACTTGGGTGTGACCGGAGGAAAACAGGAGGCATGTTCCTTTAAAAGTTCATGTGGGTTTATTTCTTCATAAACCCAGAAGCCAAACAGAAAAGAAAATAGCCTTTAGATCAGGCAAACAAAGTAATTGTCCTTAGCAGGTCTCTGCTCAGCCAGGCCTGTGTGGCACACAAGCTGGGGTAGCGTCCAGTGTCCTGGCTTGGTCTGAAGACAAACATACACAGGAGGCCTTCTCCCTCCAAACACACAGACCATGTGCCAAACAACAGCCTCCATTTTATAGGCTGTTAACCACACCCAGAGATGAGGTATGTGGGTAGCTGGACCCACCCATTCTCTCCTAGCTACCCGTAACCCGGCTCCCAGGTGCACCAACCGATCCTCTTAGTGCTTATCTGCCCTAGAGAAACACTCCGGGTTACATCACAGAGACCAGCCATCTCTGTGACACATGCCTCCCATTGACTATGCAACCATTAACCACCTTAGAATACCTTGATACATATCTGGTTTTATGATTACCCCACGGCTGATGAAAGGGAATCTGTCACCCCCTGGGACTTATCTGACCTCTAATATTGGCATACAGGTGATAGAAATGTGAGTCTATACATACCTGTATGCCTCATATTAGAGGTCTGTTTGCTGAGAAATGGCTTTTTATTCAGTGAAGATTCTGATGCTTGCTGTTCGTGGGGAGTGGATTCCCTTTAATAAATACTCACTTAGCCTCATTCTTCGTGCAGATACTAATAAATACAGGACCTATGAGATTTTTACCATATGATAGTTGGATAGTTAGGGGTGTATCATCCATAGCAGCAGCCCACAGGGCCACTATGGTGCCCGTGAAAAAACACAGAATTTGAGCTTGGTTTAAGTTGGTATCCATGCAGCACATAAATGCATGTTTACTATGGCAATAAATCAGAAAAAAACCTATAAGAAGAAAAATGATCATAAACCCTGCTGTAAATAAATAAATAAAAAGGAAAAGTGCATTTAAATAAAATAGGGTTCTTAGTAACTCTGTTTTTGATCAAAAATAGCATGAAAGCTATCCCACCATGGTAAAATGAACCCATTCAGGATAGTCCTACTCTGTTTAATATTAAAAACTTTACCATGTATCAAAGCCTCAAACTTCTGTGTGTGAATCAGACATGAGATCTAACGTGATAGAAGATTACAATCCGGGGAAGATGGGAAACATTCATATAGACGGCCGGAGGAGATGTAGTCAGTGAAGAACTCTGGCTAAATATGTTTGTAGAATCGTAGTTGAAGATGTCGTCGTCGTCCTCCTCATGAAGTAGTTATTTCTCATGTCACGTGTAATGAATATCTCCTGCAGTATTGCTAATGCCGATTCCAGTGTCGGTAAATGAGATGAGAATTAGCTTTATGGAAGATGAGTCTATGAGAAATTTGTTCAGCTACAGACTCCAAGGAAGAAACTGCTTGTTGTATGTGGCCTAAAATATATAGGTTTTATTACTAGATGTAAAGCAGGAAACTAAATACTGTAAAATAATATATCTCCTCATATGTTTCCCCTTATTATCTCCAGTAATTGTATTATTACACAATATCAGATCCTCTCAGTGAAGATCTTCTATTTAAGAGAATTTTCCTTATGGACCCATCAAAGACAGATATGGATAGAGACAAGATGGCGGAGAGGATATTACACCTCACCCTAGAGATCCTCTTCCGTCTTACTGGAGAGGTGAGAGATTCCAATGACGTCACATTACGTCATTCTTATCTATGGGAATAACAGATGAACAGAACTGGAGAGGTGAGGACTCTGGAAATGTCTGTAGTGAGATTTATTTATATGTCTTTCCATAACCAGGATTACATAGTAGTGAAGAAGACCTCTAGTGAGCGCTGTCAGGTCCATGTGTCTGAGGGATGGGAAAGACCCCTGAGCTCAATCACAGGACCTCCATCTCACCCCTTCATACATGAGGACATCAATGACCAGAAGATCCTAGAACTCACCTACAAGATGATTGAGCTGCTGACTGGAGAGGTGACACTGCTGGGACATTATACTGTAACGCTATGAAAGGATCGGGGGGATGACGGTATCATTGTGTGTGTCAGGTTCCTATAAGATGTCAGGATGTCGCTGTCTATTTCTCCATGGAGGAGTGGGAGTATTTAGAAGGACACAAAGATTTGTACAAAGACGTCATGATGGAGGTTCCCCATCCCCTCACATCACCAGGTAATAGACAGGACTAAATACACACGGCCCATAATTATCTGTATGTAAAGAATAAATTCAGTCCCTGTATGTGTTTCTTCCAGATCTATCCAGTAACAGGACAACACCAGAGAGATGTCCCCGTCCTCTTCTTCCACAGGACTGTAAACAAGAAGATCCCAATGTTCCTCAGGATCATCAGGTAGATGGAGAGAAGGTGTCATGAGATCTCCCCTATGATGTGTAGACGGCTGTGAAGGTCTTGTGTTCAGTCTTGTTTTATCCACCAGTTTTATATGTTTTCTACTTGTGTAATGAGAACAGTGGAGATGGCAGGATTAGAGCTGATCATAGATGTGACTTCTCATCTGTTTGTGACTTTTACAATATTTGTTTCAGGGTGAAGATCTCACCCATATTAATACTATAGAGGCATATGTAAGGGGTTATGAGCGGTGTAAAGAGGAGATTCCTACATATGACTACCCAGGTGAGTAGTAACCACTAAATGCAGAGAAGTCACAGATTCTTCTCAGTCACCGGCTGTGGCTGCTTTATCGGTGGTGTAGTCCGGCCTTATCACAATCGTGTGATCGCCATTTTGCCTAAAGACCACAACATTCTCTTCCACCCAAAACTGTTCAAATGATTTTGGGCATTGAAACCCTTTTCCATAGAACTTACAACCAGGAGGATCCACCTACCCCCTGTGATTAGGAGACGCTACCTGCCCAGATCTGTAAACCACAAAGCCAGAAAATCACTTGAAAAAAATATTATGATGGGACTGTAAGAGAAAGCGGAGGGTAATGATGCTGTTGGCTTCCTAGAACCCTGATATCTTATTGGATGAATCTACCTTCTCTCCCTTCTGTGCTGCTGAATGTGCTCATATGGTCCCTACAAGACCAGGTCCAGTCTTTCTGGCCAAACTTCACTTTTATGATCGACAACATTTAATGTGCAGTGAGGGCCAAGTGTGAATTTCTGTACAATAACAACAGAGTTTCCCTTTATCCCGACTTACCAATTTCTTTTAAAACCAACTAACTTCAAACAGGATTGTGATAAACTAAGCAAAAAAAAACATTACACCTGTGCCATGATATATCTCTAAGCTAAATTTAAGATGCCTCATCTCTGCAGTATTATAAAAAGTTCCCTTTGAACGTCTAATATTTCTTCTTGAAATTCATCTGATAGAAAATATTGTCCCTTACGATAGTTTAGATTGCCAAGAGCCACCGAGCCCCAAACTGTAATTACCCCAGAGAGGTTTCACCACTAGTTACTCACTACTTACTGATGAAGACTGTTGAGTTTGATCATTTCAGTAGATGTGTTATGGTCTGTACTCACAGTTTTGACTATGGTAGTTAGTGCCCAAAATACTCTGATTTAACCCCTTCCTGCAGCCTGTTTTGTGTTCCTATCTGAGCCCATTTTTCAAATCTGACATGTGTCACTTTATGTGGTGATAACTTTGGAATTCTTCACAAAGGATAATAGGAAACAAATGGACCTTACAAATTATATTCCATCTTCTCTTGAATCTGACAATACCCTATATACGGTTATACACTACTGTCTGGGCACATGGCAGGTTAAGAAAGGCAGGAGCGCCATTTAGCTATTTGAATGCAGATTTTGCTGGGATAGTGTGCAGACACAATGTATTGGGGACACTATTCGTTGTCACCTGGCAGCTCAAAAGATTGCTACCACAAACAGGCTTGGCACTATCTACTCCATTTTCCAGATCCCAGGGTTTGCCTTGCTCATCATCCTTTAACCCCTCTACATGGATTTGGACTTAGACAGAGACCCCCCTAAGCTTGGGCCACAGTGTAACCTAATGTTCTGTGGTGTGAGCTGGCAAGAAGAATAGTCAGATAGCCAGGTCAGAACCAGGAGGTCAAAGAAAATATAAAATCACACAAGAGTAGTCAGTAAACGGGCCGAGGTCACAACAGGAAACAAATACTCAAGCCGGGAGCTGAGCACAGAGGACTGAACCAGAGGAGAACAAGGCTGGATCTGGCAGCTTCCGGCAATATGCTTCCAGCTTTAGTAGGGTGCGGTGCTTTCCAGTTGGCTGAAACAAGGAGCAGATTACTCCAGCTGGACAGCACACACACCCATACTGCCAGACTGGATGGTGCTACTGGTCCCAGGCACCCTAATCTTAGTGGCTGGACAGAGCCTGCGCCGCCCAGAGCTTCTGGTTCTGACGTCTCCTCCATCACCAGCGCCGCCTGCAGGATGAATAAGGTGGCTCCTGGTGAGAGAAGCAGACGTCGCAGGAGCAGATCCCAGAGGAGATGGGACCCACCATTTGCAGAAGCCCTAATGTGACCAAATTGCAGAAAACCAGAGCAGTAGAAATCCCCATAAAGTGACACCATTTTGGAAATTATAACCCTCAGTGAAATAATCTATAGGAGTAGTGACTATTTTGACTCCACAGGCACTTTCCGGAAATTAGCACGCAGTGGATGTTGGAGAGTGAAAATTACAAATATATAATTTCATTACCCAACACATTGTGCCCAGATTGTGCTCCAGGAGACACACACCATCAATTAATTGGGTTCTTCTCACTATAGTAATGCCGAATACATGGAGGCTAAATGTGGTTTGAGGACACTGCAAGGCTCAGAAGTGAGGGGGAGATTTGACTTTGGGAGAGTGGATATTGCTGGATTGGTTTATGGAAGCCATGTTGCTTTTCAAAAGCCTTTGAGCCACTAATAATGTGGAAACCTCTGGTTTTCCATTGACAGATGATGGACCTGAGTGGGGACTTGTTTTTTGTGAGATGAGTAGAAGTTTTTATTAATATTATTTTTGCCTACATAACATTGTTTGGTGGCTTTTTATTCCACATTTGGGAGGCAGAATTAACAGTTGAACACTACGCTCCACTGGTTCATGCTATGAGGTTTTCTATTAGACTGTGAACTGTTATTGTCTTGGTGAATAATGATGGCTAACATAGGGCAAAATTAAAAAAAATCACAGAAAAAGATACAGCCTTACCAACACCAAATCATATAACAAATGCACTAGCAGGATGCAGCAGACCCCCATGATAAAGGGGGGGGGGCAACACAGGTGCAAAATACTGGTGGAGCAACCACTCACAAACCTACAAATTCATGCAGGGGGTGGTTGCCTAGTATTAAAGATGCACACAGAAGAAGCTTGCATAGGACGCCACTCACACAGGTAGGTTTGATGCACAGTGTCTGGCTTAGGATAGTGATGATGCCCATACTATTACATCAGGAAGGTTGCCCAGCGCTATATAAGTGCACCCCACATGGACAGACACCCCAGTACACCCAACCAACACTAAAATGCTAATGCATTTGTTATCTGATTTGGTGTTGGTAAGGCTGATTTTTTCTGTGATATGTTTTCTTGGTAGATAATGATACTTTTACATAAAGTACATTTTTACGTAGAGTTTAATTAGAAATATTCAACAATATAAATTTTAAGGATATGTTATTCATAAATAATAATTGGTTTTATTCTTGACAGATGACTGCACCAGGAGATCAGAGGGACAGCTGACATCTTCAGTTTTTAAAACAGATGATCTTGAGATCACACAAGATACAATTGAAGTGAATGTCATTACTCCAGATTTACCATCATCCCTTCACAGCAAAGATTTGTCATCTGATCCTTTGAAACAGGTCCTGTCTTCTGATTCATTACCGACTAATAAGGAAAATCAAAGTCACAAAATAAGCATTAAAAAACAAACTGCTTCTAAAACAAAGAAGCCATTTTCATGTTCAGAATATGGAAATAGTTTTTCCCTTGAAACTTCTTTTCTTAAACATCAAAGCATTCACACAGCAGAGAATAGATTTTTTTGTTTCAAGTGTGGGAAATTTTTTAACCAGAAATCAAATCTGGTTAATCACCAGAGAAGTCACACAGAGGAGAAGCCATTTTCTTGTTCAGAAAGTGGAAAATGTTTTACAGACAAATCAAGTTTAATCAAATATCAGAGAACTCACACAGGGGAGAAGCCTTTTTGCTGTTCAGAATGTGGGAAATGTTTTAGCCAGAAATCAGATTTGGTTAATCACCAGAGGACTCACACAGGGGAGAAGCCTTTTTCCTGTTCGGAATGTGGAAAATGTTTTAGCCAGGAATCAGGTTTGGTTAAGCACAAGAGAACTCACACAGGGGAGAAGCCCTTTTCCTGTTCAGAATGTGGAAAATGTTTTAGCCGGAAAACATATTTGGTTATACACCAGAGAATTCACACATGGGAGAAGCCTTTTTCCTGTTTAGAATGTGGAAAATGTTTTAGCCGGAAAACATATTTGGTTAAGCACAACAGAACTCACACAGGGGAAAAGCCTTTTTCCTGTTCAGAATGTGGAAAATGTTTTAGCCGGAAATCAGTTTTGGTTAAGCACAACAGAACTCACACAGGGGAGAAGCCTTTTTCCTGTTCAGAATGTGGGAAATGTTTTATCCAGAAATCAGATTTGGTTAATCACCGGAGAACTCACACAGGGGAGAAGCCTTTTTTCTGTTCAGAATGTGGGAAATATTTTAGCTGGAAATCAGATTTGGTTAAGCACAAGAGAATTCACACAGGGGAGAAGCCTTTTTCCTGTTCAGAATGTGGGAAATGCTTTAAAGATAAATCAGATTTGGTTAAGCACCAGAGAACTCACACAGACGAGAAGCCATTTTCATGTTCTTAATGTGGGAAATGTTTTACACGGAAATCAACTCTTAACAAACTTCATAGAAATCACACAGGGGAGAAGCCTTTTACATTTTTAACCGAAAATTGTATCTTCATAAAGGGGTTGTCCACTACTAGGACAACTCCTTCTAATTCCTCATGTTTGGCCTTGTTAAAATAAAAACACTCATACGCACTTACTGTTCTGGCGCCATTCCATTGGTGTCACAACTTGCGTTTCCGTAAGGCTGTTACATCACACAATCCTGCTGCCAATCAACGCCACCTTCAGATGTATTGTACATCAACAGGAAGGACATGGCCTGGACATAGCACCAAGAGAATGCACACACTGAACGCACTCTCTTCAGACCGTGTTCTTGGGGGAATTATAAGCAATTTACACCCTCAAACATGACTTTCGATATGGGAAAGAAAGACCAGATCAGAGGTTAATCTGAGGTCCTCCACCTCTGTCAGCATGTCTGGTATGCAGCGTTTCTTATGGAAGGTCTTATCTTCCTGCTCTGGAGCTATTACTGCCTCACCTCAGCGTTCACCTCAGCGTGGAAAAAGAAGCAGTCTTAACCATCATGATGTCAGACAGCTCCAGCCTGTAAGTCCTGCGCCAACTTCTCTCTTAATGTAGGCCCCACAAGAAAACAGCTCCACAAATCTCCCTCTACTCTCACCGAAGCCCACAGATTGAGCAGTGCTTGCTTCACAGGGACATTTACCCCCCAGCCACAGGTTATTCTGATATGGGGAACAACATAACTTATTTCATAGAATGGTAGAATTGGAAGGGACCTCCTGGGTCATCTGGTCCAACCCCCTGCTCAAAGCCGGATACTCTAAATCATCTCAGACAGATGTCTGTTCAGCCTCTGTTTGAAGACGTCCATTGAAGGAGAACTCACCACCTCTTGTGGCAGCCTGTTCCACTCATTGATCACCCTAACTGTCAAAAAGTTTTTTCTAATATCTAATCTGTGTCTCCTCCCATTCAGTTTCATCCCATTGCTTCTAGTCTTTCCTTGTGCAAATGAGAATAAAGATGATCCTTCTACAATGTGACAGCCCTTGAGATATTTGTAGACAGCTATTAAGTCTCCTCTCAGTCTTCTTTTTTACAAGCTAAACATTCCCAAATCATGTTGACGCGCCCCTGGGCCTGAGTCGTGCGGCATCGCGCGCACGGGGGCTTACCCGGAGCCGGATCAGATAGGGGTAGTAGTCTCGTGGCGGTGACCCGGTCCGTGCCCAGGGAGTCAAACTGAGTGGCAGTATTTAGCAGTAGATGTTAGAATGTTCGACTACGCCACCCGTGGATTGCGGTTATGAAACCGCCGCTGCAGGGCAGACCGCTGAGGCTGGTGTTGTTTGTGCAGCTGAAGATGGGATGACTCCCCACGGGAGGAGTATTGCCTCAGGGCAGCTATTGTAGAGTTGATGATGGGGGTGATGGTGCGGATGTCCCAGTACTGGTGGTGCAGGTGCGACGACGAAACACGGAGTCTGGTAGTGCAGTTTCAAAAGCTTTACTCACAGTTCTTTATCAGATCCTTGTGCACAGTAGGACCACCCGAGCCGTGCTGCGTCCACCAGGTCAGGGACTCGGCCAACTCCCAGGCGATTCCAGAGCGTGGTCCAGAGCTCCCATCTCTTCCTTCCTACTGGCCGTCCTCACCAGGGACCCACCTATGTCCGGCTTCCTCGGGCCTTATGGGGCAAAACCTCTCTCTGGCTTTCCTGACCCTATGTGGCGTGCCTTCCTGGTGGATGTGGCAAGGGGTCGTGCCAAAGCTTGACCACGACCTCCGGTTCCTGGCTAAGGATGATTGACCTCCACCAGTTTGGGATCCGGTACCCTTCTCTGCCAACCCTTCACCCGTTTTAGTTCACTCGTGGGATCTCAGGGTTCCCTCTATGCTTGCGTCTCTGGGCCTTTCTTCGTGTTTCTCCTCTTCCTCCTCTCTCCTCTCTGCTTCAGGCCTAGCTCTGGAGCTGGGCCCAGACGGAGCCACAGCTCCCCCTCAGCCCTCTCTGGCTGAACTCCTCTCTCCACTCCTCCAGGCTGAACAGACCCTGTCCTAAGATGGTGCCCACCATATATACTCCCTCTATGTGTGAGCCCAGGTGACTAGCACCCAATGAGCTCCTAGCTTTACCCAGACTATTCCCCCTATCTGCCCCTACACTACTGGGATGTTCCACCCCCCTCCCACTCCAGCCAGGGACAGACGCTGTCGTACCTGCACATATACTGGTGGGAGTACCGTAGTTCTGTCCCCCGGAAATGGGATGTATGTAGTGCATGCAGCCTACTGAGCTCAGTCCCACACTCCATCCTTACCCGGGAGTGGAATACCACACCTCTGGCTTGAGGTGTAATACCCCTGTAGCAGCCGAATCCTCAGGGTGCTACATTCCCCCCTGGTAAATCACAGCACGTCCTCGGGCTGTAAAAGAGCAAAAACATAAAACATACAAGCTTTTTTAAAGTGCACTACATATAAAATATATAAACAGTAACCTTCAATCATCCCTTTATGGGAGGTACTTCTCTTTTAAAATGTTACGGACACATCATAAAATAATATTAACTCTTTCATCATAATAAAACTTTTCATATAAAACATTTTTGACCTCTGGCCACTTGTGCAAATTGTGACCAGGTAAGTGCCACAGTCTCTGGTAGAAAAAAAAACAGTTTCCTATAAAACCGGTAGGGGGCACTTTAGAAAGCGCAACTATTTACAAGGGATATGGCCGCTCTCAGTCCTCGGCCAGTGGGGAAAAAGGGATGGCTGCTCACAGTCCTCAGCCTGTGGGGAGATGGGACACACTGGAACAGTTCACTGGTCCCAACGGGGACTATAATGGTAACAGTTATTGTACCTTCACGGGTAACTATTTACAGTGCTCCTACTGTACATCAGTGGCGACGTCCTCCAGCTCCTTCCTCCGTGTACCCTTCAGACCCGTCCGGGTCCTCTTGCTCCTCCTGACACCTCAGCTCTTTCTCTGTCAGTCGGTGTACATGAAGGGCATAGGGTCCTTTGGCACATTGGTGCCGGGTGAAGGTGACCTCATCACCCAGGTAAAGGTCACGACCTCTGTGTCCCTCCGGTAGGTGGGACTCGACATCTCTTCTGGTCACGAAGACGTCGCCGGGGGTGGGATGATCTCTGATGAAGCCCCAACCGTGCTGCAGTTGGAATTTGATTACAGTCCCGGTGGCACGGGGACCGTGGGCTGCACGGGGGTTCCTTCGGGTCCGGCTCTTTTGTTCTGCACTCTTTACTTGCAGCCGCTCCTCGCGGACCCGTCTCTCTCTCCGTTCTCGCTCAAAGACTTCCAACTGCTGGCGGCAGCACTCCGCACGCTCAGTTGCAGCCGCCCGGGTCTCTTGAGTGAACCCGATGAGGTCTCCTCCTGCGGGGTCCCACTCAAACTGCGCCTCCTCTAACGAGAGCGGGGTCATCTTGACGGGCGCCGGAACCGGGATTAGGGGCTCATCCAGGGGTCTTTCTTTCCGGAGTCGGGGATGGTAGTACTCCGGTGGCTACGCAAAGGGCTGCCCATCCGGGCAAGTGTGCTGGGCAAACAAGTCTTCACCCAGGTGCGGCACAGTGGAAGTTGAGGGCGCGGTGGTGGCAGCGGCGCCCGGGATCACTAGGCCTTGCGACCAGGCTTGGGGTACCCTGAAGGTAAAGGGCACCGTGAAGACGGCGGCGCCCGGGGGCGCTCGGCCTTGCGACCAGGCCGGTGGCGTCTCCTGCTTGGCCGCGCTCAGGGTTGAGGCGCGTGACGTCACAGGGGGCGTGGTCGCGGCTCCTGCTTGGGGCCTAGTCTGGAGCGGTAGCGGTGCGGCAACGGGCACGATCAGTGGGACTTCGGGCTCTGCGACGGGGAGCGGGGGTAGGCTTACGGTGGCTGGGCTCGGGGTAGTAACGTCCCCTTTACTTGCCTCCGTCTCTTCAGCTCCCTCTGCGGCGTCGTCTCCGGCCTCCGTCCCTTCTGCATCCTCTTCAGGGGCAGGCGTGCTCCTCGTTGCGGGTGGTGTGCTCCGCTGGCGGGTTCCAGCCTGCTGGGCCATCTCCCTGCTCCACTCCATCAGCGTTTCTCGCTGCACCTGGGCCATCCTCCGTGCGAGGCCCTCCAGCGCGGTCTGTGCACGCTCCCGGTCTCGGGGGAGCTGTGCCAGGATCTCCACCAGGTCTTGTGGGGTGGTGGCTTGCATCAGGCTCCTGACCACAGGGTCGGTGCTGCCTGCCTCTCCCTCCATCTCCGGCTCCTCCAGACTCCTCCAAGCTGCTCCCATCTTCTCTCTTTTGTTCCCTATCCGCCCCCATTGAGGGTGGTCCCGGGGCAACTTGGTGACAGTCAGTTCCAAGGGCAGCCCCCTCACGCTGATGGACATCTCTATCATTGCAGTCTCTGCTGGTGGGGGCGGTTTCCGCTTTTGGCGCCATTCTTGGACCTGGCCCACGATGGGAGGTGGTCTTTTGCCATCCTCTGGCACGCCCATAATGGAGTCCGCTCTGTCAGGGCGGGAAATCGTCTCAGATGGCGGGAATCGTCTCCTTATGGCGGGAAACTCCGTGGATGGCGGGAAAAGGCTGCAGATGGCGGGCAAACGGCGGGAAGCGATCCGAGATGGCGTCCGATGGCGGGGACCCTCCGGAATTGGCGGGAGACTCCTTTTTACGGTAAATGTGAACTTTTCTTCAGGCACGCAGTACCCGTCGGTTGCGGGCACGTAATCCTGCCGACTACGCCAATGTTGACGCGCCCCTGGGCCTGAGTCGTGCGGCATCGCGTGCACGGGGGCTTACCCGGAGACGGATCAGATAGGGGTAGTAGTCTCGTGGCGGTGACCCGGTCCGTGCCCAGGGAGTCAAACTGAGTGGCAGTATTTAGCAGTAGATGTTAGAATGTTCGACTACGCCACCCGTGGATTGCGGTTATGAAACCGCCGCTGCAGGGCAGACCGCTGAGGCTGGTGTTGTTTGTGCAGCTGAAGATGGGATGACTCCCCACGGGAGGAGTATTGCCTCAGGGCAGCTATTGTAGAGTTGATGATGGGGGTGATGGTGCGGATGTCCCAGTACTGGTGGTGCAGGTGCGACGACGAAACACGGAGTCTGGTAGTGCAGTTTCAAAAGCTTTACTCACAGTTCTTTATCAGATCCTTGTGCACAGTAGGACCACCCGAGCCGTGCTGCGTCCACCAGGTCAGGGACTCGGCCAACTCCCAGGCGATTCCAGAGCGTGGTCCAGAGCTCCCATCTCTTCCTTCCTACTGGCCGTCCTCACCAGGGACCCACCTATGTCCGGCTTCCTCGGGCCTTATGGGGCAAAACCTCTCTCTGGCTTTCCTGACCCTATGTGGCGTGCCTTCCTGGTGGATGTGGCAAGGGGTCGTGCCAAAGCTTGACCACGACCTCCGGTTCCTGGCTAAGGATGATTGACCTCCACCAGTTTGGGATCCGGTACCCTTCTCTGCCAACCCTTCACCCGTTTTAGTTCACTCGTGGGATCTCAGGGTTCCCTCTATGCTTGCGTCTCTGGGCCTTTCTTCGTGTTTCTCCTCTTCCTCCTCTCTCCTCTCTGCTTCAGGCCTAGCTCTGGAGCTGGGCCCAGACGGAGCCACAGCTCCCCCTCAGCCCTCTCTGGCTGAGCTCCTCTCTCCACTCCTCCAGGCTGAACAGACCCTGTCCTAAGATGGTGCCCACCATATATACTCCCTCTATGTGTGAGCCCAGGTGACTAGCACCCAATGAGCTCCTAGCTTTACCCAGACTACTCCCCCTATCTGCCCCTACACTACTGGGATGTTCCACCCCCCTCCCACTCCAGCCAGGGACAGACGCTGTCGTACCTGCACATATACTGGTGGGAGTACCGTAGTTCTGTCCCCCGGAAATGGGATGTATGTAGTGCATGCAGCCTACTGAGCTCAGTCCCACACTCCATCCTTACCCGGGAGTGGAATACCACACCTCTGGCTTGAGGTGTAATACCCCTGTAGCAGCCGAATCCTCAGGGTGCTACACTATAACCGTTCCTCATAGGACATGGTTTGCAGACCGGTCACCATTCTGGTCGCTCTTCTCTGAACTTGCTCCAGTTTGTCAATGTCTTTTTTAAAATATGGTACCCAAAACTGAACACAGTATTCCAGATGAGGTCTGACCAAAGAGGAGTAAAGTGCGATAATGACTTCACGTGATCTAGACTGTATGCTTCTGTTAATACATCCCAGAATTGTATTTGCCTTTTTTGCTGCTGCATCACACTGTTGACTCCTGTTCAGCCTATGATCTATTAGTATACCTAAGTCTTTTTCACATGTACTGTTGCTTAGCTCTATACCTCCCATTCTGTATATGCTTTTTTCATTTTTATTGCCAAGACGTAGTACTTTGCATTTTTATATCATTTGCATTTGTATATCAGATTGCGTCTATCCCTACTAAAGAAGATATGGAGCAATATATTCAGAGGCTGGAGACCACATACAATACTGAAATACGTCCCCTCGCTTCTATCCTGTCACAGCTTACTGACAAGTTACAGAGATTAGAGGATAATGTCGTCCAAGTTAGAGGCCATCATAATGCTCAGAAACTAACACTGGATCTTCACAGCCAGTAAATAAACCATCTGTTTAATATGGTTGATGATCAAGAAAATGGCAATAATATCTGGATAAGGGGTATACCTGAAAGCATCAATGCACAAGTGATTATGCCAACACTACGATCATTATTCAATAATATCCTTGGTGATCCTATTGATAAGGAGGTGGAGATTTATAAGGCGCACTGGGCAATAGGCAATCATGGCCCAGATCCTGAGCGTCCAAGGGACATTATCTGTCGTATACAATTTTTTCAATGTAAAAGAGGCCATTGTGAGGAAAGCAGAGGAGTTGGGTCCTGGTGATTTCAATGGAAAACGCATGTAAGTGCTCTCATACAGTACAGATGAAAAGTTTGGACACACCTTCTCATTTAAAGATTTTTCTACATTTTCATGACTATGAAAATTGTACATTCACACTGAAGGCATCAAAACTATGAATTAACACATATGGAATTATATACTTAACAAAAAATTGTGAAACAACTGAAAATATGTCTTATATTCTAGGTTCTTCAAAGTAGCCACCTTTTGCTTTGATGACTGCTTTGCATACTCTTGGCATTCTCTTGATGAGCTTCAAGATGTAGTCACCGGAAATGGTTTTCACTTCACAGGTGTGCCCTGTCAGGTTTAATAAGTGAAATTTCTTACCTTATAAATGGGGTTGGGACCATCAGTTGTGTTGTACAGAAGTCAGGTGGATACACAGCTGATAGTCCTACTGAATAGACTGTTAGCTGCTTTTTTCTTGCCATAATACAAATTCTAAGTAAAGAAAAACGAGTGGCCATCATTACTTTAAGAAATGAAGGTCAGTCAGTCCGAAAAATTAGGCAAACTTTGAAAGTGTCCCCAAGTGCAGTTGCAAAAACCATCAAGTGCTACAAAGAAACTGGCTCACATGAGAACCGCCCCAGGAACGGAAGACCAAGAGTCACCTCTGCTTCTGAGGATAAGTTTATCCAAGTCACCAGCCTCAGAAATCGCAGGTTAACAGCAGCTCAGATTAGAGACCAGGTCAATGCCACACAGAGTTCTAGCAGCAAACACATCTCTACAATTGTTAAGAGGAGACTTTGTGCAGCAGGCCTTCATGGTAAAATAGCTGCTAGGAAACCACTGCTAAGGACAGGCAACAAGCAGAAGAGACTTGTTTTGGTTAAAGAACACAAGGAATAGACATTAGACCAGTGGAAATCTGGGCTTTGGTCTGATGAGTCCAAATTTGAGATCTTTGGTTCCAACCACCTTGTTTTGGGCAACGCAGAAAAGGTGAACGGATGGACTCTACATGCTTGGTTCCCACCGTGAAGCATGGAGGAGGTGTGATGGTGTGGGGGTGCTTTGATGGTGACACTCTTGGAGATTTATTCAAAATTGAAGGCATACTGAACCAGCATGGCAACCGCAGCATCTTGCAGCGGCATGCTATTCCATCCGGTTTGTGTTTAGTTGGACCATCATTTATTTTTCAACAGGACAATGACCCCAAACACACCTCCAGGCTGTGTAAGGGCTATTAGACCAACAAGCAGAGTGATGGGGTGCTACGCCAGATGACCTGGCCTCCATAGTCACCAGACCTGAACCCAATCGAGATGGTTTGGGGTGAACTGGACCGCAGAGTGAAGGCAAAAGGGCCAACAAGTGCTAAGCATCTCTGGGAACTCCTTCAAGATTGTTGGAAGACCATTTCCGGTGACTACTTCTTGAAGCCCATCAAGAGAATGCCAAAAGTGTACAAAGCAGTCATCAAAGCAAAAGGTGGCTACTTTGAAGAACCTAGAATATAAGACATATTTTCAGTTGTTTCACACTTTTTTGTTAAGTATATAATTCCACATGTGTTAATTCATAGTTTTGATGCCTTCAGTGTGAATGTACAATTTTCATAGTCATGAAAATACAGAAAAATATTTAAATGAGAAGGTGTATCCAAACTTTTGGTCTGTACTGTATCTATCCTGAATGACACTTGCTAAAAGAAGGGTATTGAAACCACTACTTGATGCCATCCGGAAAAATGGCCTGATGTACTCCTGGGGGTACCCATTCCACCTGTATATTTTCAAAGATCCAAGCAACATGAGACGTATTTGTGATGTCCTGGACATTCCCAGAATCCATATATCTGACTGGCCACCTGCTCCACCATTGCCACTGACAGTTCCAGCACTTCACAGAAGGTGTTCAATGGATCAGGAACTTGATGGTGATGCAGCCAGATGGAAAAGGAACCTGCTAATCATATGAGCTCCTGAAATGAATCTTGTCTTCCCTGATGAGAGACAGTTTGCAGATGCTTACTTATTTCTTTAAGCATATAATTAGATATATCTAAATAGAGCATTAGGTGCCACTCTTCCACTATATAGAATGTCTAAGTTCATATAAGATCTTAGACCGGCATATAATTTGAGTTCACATGATACTACTGTAATATCAGGCTGTATTACATTACTTGCTTTATATTCCATGGTTCCACCTAATAGGAATCCTAGAACTGAAAGTTTGACTTACGTCTGTAAAGACAACCCCCAGTTAGGGACTTGCATTGGGATCTGCTTGTTTCGCAATTTCCTACTGTTTTGATATATTCATAATCTATACTTCTTAGACACTGAGAGGTAGACGTTACTATCTACCGTCTATACTTCCTCTTTTAATCTTTCTCTCTTCCATTCCTCCTTTTTTTCATATAATATGGCACAACTCAAAACTTGCTCATTGAATGTCAGAGGACTTAATGTTCCAGAGAAAGGAGCTCAAGTGTTTTATCGTAGGCATAAACAGCACGTACATTTTCTCTTTCTTCAGGAGTCACACTTTAGAGGGGATCATATACTGTACCTCAGATTATTAATAGATATTATTCATCTTGGCGTCCCAGAAAAATGCAGTTTTGAAGTCTAAGGTGCTGAGTATAGGCCGCCACAGATCACTGCTGCATACTATTGTAGAAACACTGTCTGACACGGAGAGGAGGTATGTGTTTGTTAAGATCTCCGTCTACTCCAAAATTTTGACTTTGGCAAACTTCTATCTCCCTAATTGTGACCAAATTAAGACATGTCGTCATTACTTAAACAAACTAAAATATTTTGCGGAGGACCTTATCATCATTGGAGGTGACTTTAATTTTGTCTTGGATCCTTCTTTAGACGCGTCCCAGGGCTGGTGTCACCAATCTTAAACACAAACAAAAGCTTTGCTAATTGTGCTTTGGTCTCAACTGGTCGATGTATGGAGGATACTACATCCAGACGTAAAGGATTATACCTATTGTTCTCCTTTACACAATATGCATAGCCATATAGTCTTTTTCTTAATTAGCCATCACTTGCCTACATGGCAACCTACATCTCGGGTAGGAACTACTGTATGGTCAGATCATGCTCCTGTGTATTGTAATCTGACTATGCCGGACTCCACCAAGGCTTCAGATGTTGGAACCTAAATGATAATCTGCTGAAAGACTCACTCTGTGTCTCAGACCTTCTTGAGACTATAGACTCCTTCAAATATATGAGCATGATGAAACTGCCTTACCATTTAAATGGGAAGCACTCACATGCGTCCTCAGAGGGATAATAACAAAACATAGATAAAGGCTAAAAAAAGGAGAGAACAGCTAAAGTCTCCCATTTGCTTGAGCGGATTGATCTCCTTGACAAACAATATAAATGATCTGCTTCCCTCCAGGTATATGCAGACCTGCTTAACGCTAGAAGGGAGCTAAAGTAGTTTTATGGATGGGTACTTGAAAATATTGTGTAATTTCAGGGCACCTACTTATGGAAGGAACCAAGTGGAAGCTTCCATTCTCGGTACTAGATATGGGGCCTCCTCGAGAAAATGACTTAAAATGTCCTACACTAAAGTTAATATATAAGGCGTGGGATAGGGGTAAAAATATTCTGGGGATTGGAAAGTACACAAACTATACCCCTTTATGGCACAACTATAACTTACCAGAGCTACATAAACTAAAAAATGTTAGTGAGTGGAAGGATAGGGGTATATGTTTGGTGTCACAACTCTTGAGGGATGGATTATTCAAGATGTTTGAACAAATAAAGGCAGATTTTAACCTTCCGCATAGAGTGTTTTATCAATATCTGCAAATACATCTTGCATATAGTACACAACTAGAATAAACGCCATACTGATTGACATCACTCAATATATACCATTACTACATCGTTAGATACAAAAGGTCTAATATCCCTTATTTATAGGCAGTTACTGGCCCTACATTTGGATAAATATCCTTTGATAGTTAAGACAAAATGGGAGGAAGATGAGGGTCCCTTATCTGAGGAGCAATGGGGGAAATACTGGATTTGACACCGAAACTTTCATTGTCGGAGTCACAAAGATTGTCCCGAATTCTTCTCATTCATAGGGTATATAGATCCCCAAGTATTTTATTTAAAATTGAAATACAAACGGATGAAACATGTCCTAGATGTGGTCAAAATGACGTCCACCTGATGCATATGACGTGGGAATGTGTAAATATTGGCGACTACTGGAAGGGGGTGATCGCTCTTGTACTATCTGTATTTGGGATACAACTTCAGTTGGAACCTAAAATCTGTATCCTAGGACTCCTGGGAGAAGACGTAGACCCAGACTCCCATATGGCAGTAGGTAGCTCAAGAATATTATTCCAAGCCAGAAAGTTGTTGGCACTACATTGGATAGACAATTCTCCCCTAACGATAACAGAACTAAACTCCAGGATAAATGACACTCTATGCTTGGAAAGTGGAGCTTATATAAAAAGGAACGCTCTCAAGAAATCTATACACATATGGGAGCAATGGTTAATTACCCCAGGTATTGCTTCAGAAATGCTATACTGGACCATTTGTACATATCCCTGCAGTTAACCAGGAATTTATATCCTTATACCTAAGGTGTCAGCAAATAATAATTGTTTCAGTCCACACAATTGCCCCTTCTTAGATATATTCTTTTTCTTTTGATGTCCCAATAGGGGAAAAAAAGCCGTCAGGAAGTATTCAGATATTTATGTACAAATGTAAAATTACTATTCCAAAACATTGTACTATAGAGCGATATTGGGATTTATATCATTGTAAACCGGTTCTTGTATTGTTTACTTCTTTTTTCTTTCTTTTTATTTTTTTTGTCACAAAGTTTGTATGACAAAAACAAAATGTTGGTCTTTCTTTCTTTTGTTAAATAAAAATGATCTGATTGAAAAAAAGAAAGGAGCGAAGGTCTTTACTAGATCAAACATATACAAAATATCAAGATCGCATGTGAAGGTACTCGTATGAATTCACAGATAAATGTGGTCTCTCATTGACAAGGAAGTTACATCCACGGATGCAAAGGACATACGGCTCCGGCAAAAATAAGAGACCACTGAACAGTTTTCTATTGGAAAGCATGGAAAGACTGGTGGAAAGCATGGCAAGAGGAATGAAAGCTGTGATTAAAAATCATGGTTAGTCCACCAAATATTGATTTCACATTTAAAACATGAGTAATTTGAGGTCTGAAAACACTGTTTCTTTTTAATATTTTGACACTTTATCATTTGCTGCAAATAAATACAAAATTTTTAGCTTTGAATTTCGGAGACAAGTTGTCAGTAGTTTATAGACTAAAACAACAATGTACATTTTACTCCAAAATATACCTATAAAGAGAAAAATCAGAGAAACTGAAAATTTTGCAGTGGTCTCTTAATTTTTGCCAGAGCCGTATGTATCCAAAACAAAAGGAGCACGACTGCTATAAATTCCTAACCCCACTGACATAGCTGACGCATTTCATTGCTGTTATAGCTCACTTCATAATATTCATGGAAAATATATACATTTTCTTGAAACAATAATTGACAAATATATTTTGGACACTACCGTTCCTTCCTTACAGACCCCTGAGCAGGAGATACTAGACAAATCTTTCACTGAACAACAGATAGGGAATGATTTAATGGCCTGTCCTATCGGGAAGAGCCCTGGGCCAGATGGATTCAATAATAGATTTTATAACATGTTTGCACCTCTGTTATTACCATTAGTGTTCAATAATATCTCACAAGACTCCCCCTTTTGCCCCCCAATCACTTGAGGCTCACATAACAGTTTTATCAAAGCCTGGAAAAGAACTAAATGCCTGCCCTAATGTTCATCCAATTTCATTAATTAATATATACATGAAAATATTCTCTAATATAATTGCACCATGGCTCTCCCACTACCTACCCTCAATTGTTAGCAACGATCAGGTTGGCTTCGTTAAGGGTAGAGAAGTGCGTGATAATACCAATAAAACGTTATTAGTTTCACGTGCAAAAAAACGGGATCCCAATGTGCCTTGTTTCTTTGGACGCTGAAAAAGTGTTTGACAGAATGCACTGGACTTTCTTGAAGAGCACCTTACGAAAAATTGGGTTAGGCTCTTTCTTGTTATCTAAAATTCTATCCTTCTACACTGACCCTAAAGCTATAGGGTAAACGGCCTTCTATCTGACACATTTTCTATTAAAAATGAGACAAAGCAAGAGTGTCCCTTATCACCTCTCCTATACACATTGGTGATGGAACATTTCGCGGTAGCATTACAAAAAAATCCAGATATTAGTGGAGTTGCTATAGGCTCACATCACTATAAACTAGCTCTATACGCAGATGACTTGTTGCTCTATTTTCAAACCCAATTATCTCATTTCCTTCTATACTAAAGGAATTCGAAGAATTTGGTCAAGTAAGCGATTTTATAGTCAACTGCTCTAAATCAGAAGCAATAACATAAGACAACAGCTAATTTTTAACTTTCCCTTTAAGTGGCAGAAAGACACACCTAAGTACCTCGGTACACAAATTCCAGGGAACATGGATGATCTGTATAGTTTAAATTATATCACTGTCCTTGAACAAACTCTTTAAAATGTAATGAATTATAACTCCAAACCCTTGTCCTGGTTTGGTTGTATTTATGTGATAAAATGGACATTTTGCCAAAACTTCTTTATATATTCCAGACCGTTCCTGTCTGCGTTCCTCAGACCTTTTTCTCCCATCTCGACAACGCTATTAGGTAGTATGGGGAACGTCGAGGTCTAGGATATGTTTTAAAATATTGTGATGTTCCAAAAATAAAGGGGGGTACTAGTATGCCCGTTCTAAAAAAAATTACCATCAATCTTTGATTCTTATGAGAGCAGTGGACTGGTTCACGTCTGTGGAACATAAGCAATGGGTGAAACTGGAAGAGGACCTCTATCCGTGGATACTCACATCTCTACCTTGGATTGACTAAATACATGTACAAACTAAACAATTATCAATACCCATTCAACACTTTTTGAAAACATGGGATCAAGTCTTAATCTCTTCATCTATATCACGTAGGTTGGGTCCATTAATGCCCTTGTTTGACAACCCAGATTTTCCCTCTGCTTCAGGTACGGACTCATTTCTAATCTGGGACTGATCTGATGGGGTTAGATTGAGACACGTTCTCATGGAATCAGGCTCTTTTCCTTCCTTTATAGAACTTCGTGGCTCCTTTCTAATTAGGAGTCTATCCTGCCTGGCTTATTTCCAGCTCAGGTCATTTATAAATTCTCACATGTTACTAGTATAAAAGATGAACTCACTCCTTTTGAACCCTTAATCACGCAAGTAGGTCCTTGTACTAAACTTCTATCTTGCATACACAAAGCAACACAAATGGACACCAGCAATGACCCTCTACCCTTTACTGGGGTTGGGAGAAGGAATTGGGTAGTCAAATTTCAGAGAAGGATAGGCAAAAAACATACATAATGCCGGAAATGTCACTGACTGCGGAGACGTCTCTATGTAGCGTCTTCACTCCGGATATCACTGTACAGGAGCCGCACAGTTTACACTGTGCATCCACTGAGGCCCCTGATCATGTGACCCCTGACTCCTCCCCTCCTGTGACCTCATCACAGGTCCTGTGCGCACAGAGCAGCCATATATGTGGTGGCGGCTCTGCAGGTGGAGGTATGTGGAGATTCCTCATTACTGGGCGCAGGGGGGCATTAACCCCTTCAGCACGGAGACTCTTGGGGTCTGTGTGGTGTGAACAGTGATGTAACAGCTGTGGACTGAATGCGGCTTAGCTGGTTCCCGTCCACATTAGATACATTCAGACGACTACAGGATGAAGGACAGAAGCCCAGAGAAGTCCTCACACAACGCCATTATTCCTCTCCTAGTTCCAGCACAATAATGTAGATAGTAGTGATAACCGTCCACATATTCTCTTTATACCCTCCGGTACGATGGATTTGGCCTCAGTGTCCAGGAAGCTTCACGGTTCAGCAATGCTCCTCTGCTTTCTCCCCTCCACCTGAACGTTTTACCCTTTCAGTGTCACAAAACTGAAAGTTCTTTCAGTCCCCATTGTGTTTTCTTAGGAAATGTGTGGAAACATTGGAGGGGTTAATGGCTGCGGGATTAGTGGGGTCTCCTATGTGCTCATTAATTCTCTGCCTTATTTACAGGAGGAGCAGCCGACATATCTGACATTACATCCCAGACACTGAATACAATATACTACAAATTCTCTGCTGCAGGTGATACATTGTGTAATGAAATGTTTTATTTAATGTGATTAAATTTATTTCTTGTGTTTGGCATATTTACATGGTGGACATTTATCAATGAAAACCCAGAGGTGTAAGCCAGGTTCTCGTTATGTGTTTCTCTAACGATTAAACTAGGAGACAGGAGTTGTGAAAGGGTCGGGGCCGAGAACAAACATCCATCTCATAAAACCATCAAACCACCATCTTGTGAGAAACAGATTCAGCTGCAGACTCCGAGGAAGAAACTTCTTGTTGTCTGTGGCCTAAAATAAATAGGTTTTATTACTAGATGTAAAGAAGAAAACTAAATACTGTAAAATAATGAATCTCCTCATATGTTTCCCTTATTGTCTCCAGTAATTGTATTATTACACAGGATTTTTATTATGTTACATCGGCTCATCATCTACTCATTCAGGTCCCTACAATATCAGATCCTCTCAGTGAAGATCTTCTGTATAAGAGAATTTTCTTGATTTACCAATCAAGGATGGATATGGACAGAGACAAGATGGTGGAGAGGATATTACACCTCACCCTAGAGATCCTCTTCCGGCTTACTGGAGAGGTGAGAGATTCTGATGACGTCACATTACATCATTCTTATCTATGGGAATAACAGATGGACAGAACTGGAGAGGTGAGGACTCTGGAAATGTCTGTAGTGAGATTTATTAATGTGTCTCTCCATAACCAGGATTACACAGTAGTGAAGAAGACCTCTAGTGAGCGCTGTCAGGACCCTGTGTCTGAGGGATGGGGAAGACCCCTGAGCCCAATCACGGGGCCTCCACCTCATCCTCTGATATATGAGGGCATTAACGACCAGAAGATCCTAGAACTCGCCTACAAGATGATTGAGCTGCTGACTGGAGAGGTAACACTGCTGGGACATTATACAGTAACGCTATGGAGGGATCTGGGGGATGATGGTATCATTGTATGTGTCAGGTTCCTATAAGATGTCAGGATGTCGCCGTCTATTTCTCCATGGCGGATTGGGAGTATTTAGAAGGACACAAAGATCTGTACAAGGACGTCATGATGAAGGTTCCCCTGCCCCTCACATCACCAGGTAATAGACAGGACTAAATACACACGGCCTATAATTATCTGTATGTAAAGAATGAATTCAGTCCCTGTATGTGTTTCCTCCAGATCTATCCAGTAAGAGGACAACACCAGAGAGATGTCCCCGTCCTCTTCTTCTACTGGACTGTAAACAAGAAGATCCCAATGTTCCTCAGGATCATCAGGTAGATGGAGAGAAGGTGTCATGAGATCTCCCCTATGATGTGTAGACGGCTGTGAAGGTCTTGTGTTCAGTCTTGTTTTATCCCCCAGTATTATATATTTTATACTTGTGTAATGAGAACAGTGGAGATGGCAGGATTAGAGCTGATCATAGGTGTGACTTCTCCATCTGTCTGTGACTTTTACAATATTTGTTTCAGGGTGAAGATCTGACCCATATTAATACTACAGAGACATATGTGAGGGATGATGAGCGGTGTAAGAAGGAGATTCCTACATATGACTACCCAGGTGAGTAGTAACCACTAAATGTAGAGAAGTTACTGATTCATCTCAGTCACCGGCTGTGGCTGCTTTATCGGTGGTGTAGTCCGGCCGTATCACAATCATGCGATCACCATTTTACTTCTAGACCACAACATTCTCCTCCATCCAAAACTGTTTAAATGACTTTGGGCATTGAAAGCCCTTTTCTATAGAACTTACAACCGGAAGGATCCACCTACCCCTTGAGATTAGGAGATGCTGACTCTTACCTGCCCAGATCTGTAAACTACAAAGCCGAATGACAGCGTACATAGAATGTGCTGACGAGTTAGAAAATCACATGAAGAAAAATATTATGATGGGACTGTAAGAGAAAGCATAGGGTAATGATGCTGTTGGCTTCCTAGAACCCTGATATCTTATTGGATGAATCTACCTTCTCTCCCTTCTGTGCTGCTGAATGTTCTCATATGGTCCCTACAAGACCAGGTCCAGTGTTTCTGGAAAAATTTCATTTTTATGATCGACAACATTAAATGTGCAGTGAGGACCAAGTGTGAATTTCTGTACAATAACAACAGAGACTCCCTTTATCCTGACTTTTAAATTTCTTTTAAAACCGTCTAACTTCAAGGAGGATTATAATAAACTACATAAAAAAGCATTACCCCTGTGCCTCTGTGATGCTGAGTCACTTTTCATGGCCAAGCCGTGAGACAGGATAGTCAAGGAGTCCTGTAACATCCCTGGCGGCGTGCTTGCATGGTTTACCACCTCCCACCATGCAAGACCGCAATCTTACCTATCAGTCCAGGCTGCACACTTTGCTCCAGTGCCTGCTGTTTGCATGTCTCTTGTCCAATTGCTTAGGGCGGCGGCGCTGTTGCTTTCTGATTCTTATAGTTGCAGTGTGCGCACTCCTAATGCGTCCCCAACCTATTGCTGTGAGTCACTGGATACTTAAACCCCCTTCACCCAGTAGGAGGTGCCTGAGCAACACTTTCATTCAGTGTGTTCTGTGCAACTGAGTTGCCAGGTCTTGTCCTGTATCTTGTCTGTTTCTGCCACCCTGGGGGCTGTATACCCAGGCCTGTTACCTGTGACTTCTAGTCAGTTTCCGCCATCCTGGGGGCTGAGTTCCCAGGCTCGTTCCTGTATCTTGTTCCTGGTTCAGATCCTGTCTGAACAGTGTCCTAGCCCTTTACCTATTTGTCTCTATGTCTGTACCTTCCCTTTTCCTGCAGTGTCTGAACCTGCACCTAACTCCAACTCGTTGTCTCTGTACTTCTGTTTGTGAGTTTTGTGTCCACTCGCTACTTCATTGCAAGTACCTTGTGTGTATCTGGTTCTGCTCGTTCTGTTTCCCTGTCTCCGAATCTACTCCTGTGTTCCAGCTATCTTCTTGTGTTTTCCAGTCTGTTCCATGTGAACAGAGCCCTGTCCTGTCTACCGCATCTGCGGGTTTTGCTCTGCTCTGCTTGTCTGCCGCATCTGCGGGTTTTGCTCTGCTCTGCTTGTCTACCGCATCTTTGGGTTTTGCTCTGCTCTGCTTGTCCACCACACCTGCGGTTTTGCTCTGCTCTGCTTGTCTACCGCACCTGTGGGTTTTGCTCTGCTCTGCTTGTCTACCGCACCTGCGGGTTTTGCTCTGTTCTGCTTGTCTACCTCATCTGCGGCTCTGTTCCTGTATCATAGTCTGTCCTGGTTCCTATTTTGCCTGCGTTCCTACCTGCCAGTACCCACCTGTCTGCATATCAGCTGTGCCTGACAGTACCCACCTGTCTGCATATCAGCTGTGCCTGCCAGTACCCACCTGTCTGTATGCCAGCCTAACCTGCCTGTTCCTGCATTCCCTGGTGTGGTTCAACAGCTGTGACCAGGGTCTGATCTGGAGTAGCACCTGGTCCCTCTGCTCGGTTCCTCCCTGGTTTACAGAGTCGATTGAGCCGCCGTGCGACCTTGGTCGAATCGGGTTGATACTTAGTCACGCCCCTCCAGGCACTCCTCGGTTCATGATCCAGTGGGATCACTAATCACGCTCACGCCAGTCAGCCCGGGCGTGAGCGTAACAAGTCCGAAGTCAAAAGCCAGGAGGGTACATCATAAACAAAAGGAAGAAAGAAAGAAGTAGACAGGTAACGTTCCGTTCGTCAGAATACCAGGAGGATAGCGAATCAGAGCATAAGGGGTTAAACATGCGGATGGTCAGAACAAGGTCAGGCAACAGAAGATCAATTCACAGAACATAAGGCACAGAGAAAACCTCATACAAGCTGAATGTACATCTGGCAGAAACAGCCCAGTTAAGTAGCTTGGCAATCACCTGAGATAATGAACACTTTGAGATAGCCAGTTCCTTTTAGTCTCAGATTGGACAGCTGAGCTGTCAATCAACACACTGACAGCTCAGCACAACCCTGCACCAGACTGGATGACCGAATTGTCAGTAACTGCATCCCAGACACACTGAGTGGTATAACCGTGACAGTACCCCCTCTTCTAACGGAGGCCACCGGACCACCAAGCTTCCCAGGAAATTTTAGATGCAAGGTCCTGACTAACCAATCTGCCTTCACATCTCAAGCTATGACCCACGTTCGCTCCTCTGGTCCGTATTCCTTCCAATGGATGAGGTATTGGAGGGAATTTCGGACCCTATGAGAATCCATAACCCACTGAAACTCATACTCCAAGCCACCGTCGACTGAAACCAGAGGAGGCGGGGAAGAGGGAGACAATGCCGAAGGGACAAACTCCTTTAATAGGGATTTATGAAAGACTTTAGTGATGCGAAGAGATGGAGCAAGCTTTAATCTGAATGCCACCGGATTGACCACCTCTAGGATCTCATATTGACCAATAAAATTTGGACCCAACTTTGTCGACAGCACTTTAAGTTTAATTTTCCTATGACAACCAAACCTTATCCCCGATCTTAAAAACAGGACTCTCTGAACGTCTTCTATTGGCCTTCTGTTTTTTGACGAATCTGAGCAGTCCCAATATTCTTTTGAACATCCTTTCAGACATTCCCAAATCTTAGTATTGCGACCTCCACCCCAAGGCATTCAGAAATAATCATAGAAAATTCACCAAAATAAGGATGAAAACCATAATTACAGAACAATGGTGAGGTTCCAGTAGACTGATTCACTCAGCTGTTAAATGGAAACTCAGCAAGTGTAAAAATGAAGACCTCCTGCTGAGCCGCCACAAAGCACCTTAAAACTTATTCCAAAGATTGATTTGTCCTGTCAGTCTGACCATTGGTTTGAGGGTGGTAAACAGATGAAAATGACAAGTCAATCCTGAGTTTACTACAAAAAGCTCTTCAGAATTTAGAGACAAATTGTACTCCCCTATCAGATGCCATGTTAAGAGTGATCCCATGAAACCTTACAATATGAGAAAAACAACCTGGAGAGTGTCTCTGCATTAGGTAATCCTGACAAAGGAACAAAATTAGCTTGCTTGCTGAATTGGTCAACTACCGCTCAGATAGCAGTTTTCCCACGAGACAGAGGAAAATCCGTGATGAAATCAATGGACAGATGAGTCCACTGGCTTTCTGGAATTGTCAATCGAATCAATTCCCCAGCCGGCCGGCTATGACTGACTTTATCATGGGCACAAATTTCACAAACAGATACAAAAATCTTTGATATTATTATGCATGCACGGCCACCAAAAAATCTAGCAATTGCTTTCTGTGCAGCAATAACACCAGGATGATCACTCAAGATGGAATCCTGAAATTCTTGTAACACACGCAATCTTAGGTACACAGGCACAAATAATTTAGATCCTGGAGTAGCGGAAGGAGCCAACGACTGGACTTTATGGATCTCCTCCTCCAATTTCAAGGTTACCATAGAATCCACAATACCGTGAGGAATAATGGAGGATGCAGGTTCTGGAGGAGAAACTGAATCGAGACTACAAGATAATGTGTCAGCTTTCACATTCTTAGACCTTGGCCAGACATAATGTGACGCTGAGTCACCTTTCATGGCCAAGTCGTGAAGCAGGATAGTGAGGGAGTCTGAAGTCAGAAGCCAGGAGGATACATCCTAAACAGAAGGAAGAGACAATGGCGTGGTAGGGTAACGTTCCGTTGGTCAGAATACCAGGAGGATAGCGGATCAGAGCACAACAAGGTCCAAGGTCAGGCAACAGAAGATAAATTCACAGAACACATGGGGCAGAGACCTCACCCAAGCTGAATGTACGTCTGGCAGAGGTCTAGGAGAAACAGCCCAGTTAAGTATACTGGCAATCACCTGGGATAATGAACACTTCGAGATAGCCAGCGCCTCTCAGTCTCAGATTGGATGGCCGAGCTGTCAAACAAAGTACTGACAGCTTCAGCACGCCCCTTTACCAGATTTAGTGGTTGAGTTGGCAGCAACTGCCTCCCAGTCACACTGAGGGGTGGAACTGTGACAATCTCTAAGCCTTTACTGACTTGCCTCTTATTTTACGTAATGCATTTAGTAGTGCAGGGTTAGGTAAAATAGGAGGCAGGTCAGTGAGCGATCAGTGAGCTGTCATAAGAGCATATAGATGAATATGTAAGCAGAGCACCAGATAGCGCACCCCCCACAGACCGCCCCGGAGCAAATGTATATCATTATCTCCAAACTGAAAGTAAAGATAACACAGCAACCACAGGACGGATTTCATCAACCAAGGTATCATATTAATCAGTGTAATGGTGCCCACCAGACAGTGTATGTAGTTTACTGAGCACAATCCCGCTGACAGGTGCGCTTTAAGATCTAGGAAGAGCTATCAATTAAACTCCTTTTGGAAGACCTCGTAATAGGACATATGGGGAAGTGAGAGATAATGCTTTAACTTCTTTTGAAGCATAGGAACCCTGTAGTGTACAGGTAATTAAACAAGAAAGTTATTTTAGGAGAAAACATGCCAAAAGGAGAGGGGTTTACTAGAGGAGAAGTGTGCTTTCCCAGGCACAGAACTTTTATTCATGCAGCACAGATTGTAGCCAGCCTAGCTCCAGACCGGAATATTGGCGTTGGTATCGATCCGATATGTATGAGATATAGATTTTCAGCGTTATAACGAAGAGCGGATGTGACGCATTAACTCACATCGGCGGGGGTGGGGGCACTAGAATCACTCCAATTGAATAATGGTCAGATAGATGGTGCGAACAAGGTCATATTTGATCTTTATGTACAGGTAAAATCATGATAAAAAAATATGACATCAATATCTAGTGCCTGTGATCTTCAGAGGTGAAGATATCTTAAGTTGTGGCTCTCCTAAAATCCTTAAAGGCTGAGAACATCTCACAAATAGTCACACATGAGTTCATAAAGGAGAAGTGTGTGGGCGTAACTTAGGAGCTAATAAAAAGCAAATCCTGGTCTGGATCATTGTCAGCACCTAGGAAGACCTACAGTAGTTCTCTGTGGAGGTTCTGTCCAATTCCAAATCGAAGCGCTTCCCTTCTCTAAGCTCTGAGCCGTTTCTGCGACCAAGTTTAGCAAGTTTCTTGTTTATACCTTTTATGTATTTGTATATATTCTGCTGTTTTGTTCCCATTTTGTGTTATCTTGTATATTGTTTAACCCCTTAAGCCCCGAGGGTGGTTTGCACGTTAATGACCAGGCCAATTTTTACAATTCTGACCACTGTCACTTTATGAGGTAATTACTCTGGAACGCTTCAACGGATCCCCCTGATTCTGAGATTGTTTTTTCGTGACATATTGTACTTCATGATTGTGGTAAAATTTCTTCGATATCACTTGCGTTTATTTGTGAAAAAAAGGAAATTTGGCAAAAATTTTGAAAATTTTGCAATTTTCAAAATTTGAATTTTTATGCCCTTAAATCAGAGAGATATGTCACACAAAATAATTAATAAATAACATTTCCCACATGTCTACTTTACATCAGAACAATTTTGGAACCCAAATTTTTTTTTGTTAGGGAGCTATAAGGGTTAAAATTTGACAAGCGATTTCTCATTTTTCCAACAAAATTTACAAAACCATTTTTTTAGGGACCACATCACATTTGAAGTCACTTTGAGAGGTCTTTATGACAGAAAATACCCAAAAGTGACACCATTCTAAAAACTGTACCCCTCAAGGTGCTCAAAACCACATTCAAGAACTTTATTAACCCTTCAGGTGCTTCACAGGAATTTTTTGAAAGTGGAAGAAAAAAATGAACATTTAACTTTTTTCACAAAAATGTTACTTTAGACCCAATTTTTTTTATTTTCACAGGGGTAACAAGAAAAAATGGACCCCAAAATTGTTTTGCAATTTCCCCTGGGCATGCAGATACCCAATATTTGGGGAAAAAACACTGTTTGGGCGCACGGCAGGGCACGGAAGGGAAGAAGCGCCATTTGACTTTTTGATTGTAAAATTTGCTTGAATAATTAGCGGACGCCATGTTGTGCTTGGAGAGCCCCTGTGTGCCCAAACATTGGAGCTCCCCCACAAGTGACCCCATTTTGGAAACTAGACCCCCCAAGGCACCTATCTAGATGCATAGTGAGCACTTGGAACCCCCAGGTGCTTCACAAATTGATTCGTAAAAATGAAAAAGTGAAAAAAAAACACTTTTTCATTTTTATGAATCAATTTGTGAAGCACCTCGGGGTTCCAAGTGCTCACTATGCATCTAGATAGGTGCCTTGGGGGGTCTAGTTTCCAAAATGGGGTCACTTGTGGGGGAGCTCCAATGTTTGGGCACACAGGGACTCTTCAAATGCAACATGGTGTCCGCTAACAATTTGAGACGATTTTCCATTCAATTTGTTAGCGGACACCATGTCGCGTTTGGAGAGCCCGTGATGTGCCTAAACAGCGGAGCTCCCCCACAAGTGACCCCATTTTGGAAACTATACCCCTAAAGGATTTTATTAAGGTGTATAGTGAACATTTTGAACCCAGAGGTACGACACAGAATTTGTTTACATTAGGTCATCATATTGAATAAGTTGTCATTAGTCTTGAGCGCAAGTGCTCGCTACTTGAGTTTGCATCGGGTACTCAGGTATGCACCATGTACAGCGTGTGCTCGAGTGACATGCTCGAGTCCCTGCTCCGCATGTTTCACGGTTATTAGACACCCAAAAAAAAACATGCGGGGATCGCTCGTGCATGGCAGGCAATCCCCGTAAAGTTTTTTTGGCCGCGAAGCATATGGGGCAGAGACTCGAGCATGTCACTCAAATACCCACGATACTCAATGCATACCAGAGCACCCGATGCAAACTCAAGTAGCGAGCACTTGCGCTCAACACTAGTCGCCATATCGTCATCTTTTTTTCTTACTTTTGAAAAAAATCCCAACCCCATCACAACCCCAACCCCAGCCCTAACCGTAGCACAACCCTAACCGTAGCACAACCCTAACCCTAGCACAACCCTAGCCCTAGCACAACCCTAACCCTAGCACAACCCTAACCCCAAACCCAGCCCTAACCCTAGCCCAATCCTAACCCAAGAGTTTATTTTTGACGCCGTTCCTTGTGCGGTATAAGTGATTAGACGACTTTATTCTTCGGGTCGGTGTGATTACAGAAATACCAGAATCATATGGGGTTTTTATGACTGACAGCTGTCACACACTAAAAGACGCACTTTTTGTAAAATCTAGTTTTTGCATCGCCATATTTTGAGAGCTATAATTTTTCCCGATTTTGGCAGACAGTCATGTGACGGCTCGTTTTTTGTGGGATGAGTTGACGTTGTTATTGGTGCCATTTTCAGGCACGTGACATTTTTTGATCGCTTTCTATTCCGATTTTTGGGAGGCAGAATAAACAAAAACCAACAATTCAGGAATTGTTTTTTTTGTTTTTTTTTTATTCTGTTCCGCGTGTGGTAAAATTGATAAGGTAGCTTTATTCTTCGGGTCAGTACGTTTACAGCGGTACCACATTTATATCGTTTTTCTATGTTTTGCACTTTTACATAATAAAAGCAATTTTATAGAAAAAAATATTTTTTAGCATCGCTTTATTCTGAGAGCTATAACTTTTTTATTTTTCGGCTGATGGAGCTGTATGTTGGCTTGTTTTTTGCGGGACGAGATGACGTTTTCAGCGGTACCATTTTTATTTACATTTGTCTTTTTGATCGCGTGTTAGTCCATTTTTTGTTTGGCGGTATGGTGATAAAGCATTGTTTTTTGCTTCGTTTTTTTTTTTTTTTTTCTTTACCGTGTTCACTGAAGGGGTTAACTAGTGGGACTGTTTTATAGGTCAGGTTGTTCCGGACGCGGCGATACCAAATATGTGTACTTTTATTGTTTTTTTTTTTGTTGTTTTTTTTTATAATAATATTTATTGATGGGTACATTATATTTTTATTTTTGGTGGATTATTTTTTTTATTTTTTTTAAATATTTTTGCAATTTTTTTTTATTTTTTTTTTCACTTTCTGGAAGCTTATATAGTTTATTACTTTGTCCAACTCTGGGACTTTCACTGTTTTTTCTCTGATCGCCTGCATGGCACAGGAATGCAGCACCATCCCTGTGCCATGCAGGCTGTCAGCGCTGGACAGGGAGAAGATTGTTTGGAGATGCACTGCGCATGTCCAAACAATCTTCCTGCTGTCTGGTGACCCGGATGTTGTCATGACAAAAATCGGGTCGTCATGGCAACATCCAGGAAGCCTTTGCAGACAGTGCTGGAAGCCGGAAGAGGAGGTGAGTATCTGCGATCACCTCCCCTTACCCCCGCAATGCTGCGATCGACTTCGATCGACTTCGATCGCAGCATCGCGGGGGTTAATGTGCTGGGAGCGGTGCAGGACCGCTCCCTGCACATAGTACCGGGTGTCAGCTGTGACAATCAGCTGACACCCGGCGGCGATCGCGCCCGCACAGCCTGTGTGCGTGCGCGATCGCCATGACGTACTAATACGGGTCTGGCTCTTAAGTCCCAGGGCACAGACGCGTATTAGTACGTCAGATGTTGTTAAGGGGTTAAACACTGCCTATATTTTGAATTAAAAATATAGTTTAATAGTTCTGTACCTTTTGCTTTGTAAACCTCACCTGAAGCCATATGCTACCTGTAATGGGTGTCCAGTTGGCCTGTATAAATGATTGGTGCTGTTAGTTTCCTAATAACCGGCCTAGTAGTGGAAGCAGCTGCAGTCTTGTCCATCAATCATTGATCAATTGCGTATTTTCCTTACGATTTGGAGGCTGTGGAGTTGCGTTACCCTTGATGAAGTGATAACAATGGGTGGATCTGCATGACCCCTCCGGCTGTGTATCTTTGACACTGTGCCTAATGATAGAAGCAGACTTCGCAGGAGCAGATCCCAGACAAGATGGGACACACCATTTACAGAATCCCTAATTTGACTAAATGGCAGAAAACCAGAGCAGCAGAAATCCCCATAAAGTGACTCCATTTTGGAAATTATAACCCTCAGTGAATTAATCTATAGGAGTAGGGACTATTTTGACTCCACAGGCACTTTCCGGAAATTAGCACGCAGTGGATGTTCGAGAGTAAAAATTGCACATTTGCCATTTTACTGGTTCCCAGATTGTGCTCCAGGAGACACACACCGTAAATTAAGTGGGATCTTCTCACTATAGTAATGTCAAGTACATAGATGCTAAATGTGGTTTGGGCGCACTGCAAGGCTCAGAAGCGAGTGGGAGATTTGACTTTAAGAGAGCGAATATTGCTGGACTAGTTTATGGAAGCCATGTTGCTTTTCAAGAGCATTTGAGCCACTAGTAATATGGAAACCTGTTTTTCCATTGACAATCATGAGTGGGGGCTTGTTTTTTGCGGGATGAGTAGAAGTTTTTATTGGTGTTATTTTCGACTGCAGAACATTGTTTGGTGGCTTTTTATTCCATATTTGTGAGGCAGAATGAACAAACAGTTGAACGCCACGCTCCACTGGTTCATCCTGTGAGGATTTCCATTAGACTGTGAACTGTCATTAATTTGTGAATAATTCAATTTTTGAACATAACTTTTTATAGACAATTTAAGTACAAATGTTCAAAAATATAAAAGTCAAACATATATTATTGAAAAATAATAATGGTTTCTTTTTATTGCCAGATGACTGTACCAGGAGATCAGAGGGACAGCTGACATCTTCAATTTTTAAATCAGATGACCTTGAGATCCCACAGGATACAATTGAAGTGAATGCCATTACTCCAGATTTACCAGCATCCCTTCACAGCAAAGATCTCTCATTTAATCCTTTGAAACAGGTCCTGTCTTCTGATTCATTACTGACTACTATGGAAAATCCAAGTCGCAAAATAAGCATTAAAAAACGAACTGCTCCTAATGCAAAGAAGCCATTTTCACAGTCAGAATATAGAAATAGTTTTCCTCTGAAAAAGTCTTTTCTTAAACATCAAAAAATTCACACAGCAGAGAATAGATTTTCTTGTTCCAAGTGTGGAAAATGTTTTTACTACAAATCACAGCTTGTTAGTCACCAGAGACGTCACACAGGGGAAAAGCCATTTTCATGTTCCGAATGTGAGAAATGTTTTACAAAGAAATCAAGTCTTATCAGACATCAACGATTTCACACAGGGGAAAAGCCTTTTTCATGTTCAGAATGTGGGAAATGTTTTGTAGATAAATCAACTCTTGTTAGTCACCAGAGAACTCACACAGGGGAGAAACCATTTTCATGTTCAGAATGTGGAAAATGTTTTGTGAAGAAATCATCTCTTCTTAGTCACCAGCACTGTCACACAGGGGAGAAGCCCTTTTCCTGTTTAGAATGTGGGAAATGTTTTAGACAGAAATGTAATCTTGTTATACACAAACTAACTCACACAGGAGAGAAGCCTTTTTCATGTTCAGAATGTGGAAAATGTTTTAACCGGAAAGCTAATCTTGATAGTCACCGGAGGATCCACAAAGGGGAGAAACCTTTTTCATGTTCAGAATGTGGGAAATGTTTTAACTGCAAATCAGATGTTATTATACATCAAAGAACCCACACAGGGGAGAAGCCTTTTTCATGTTTAGAATGTAGGAAATGTTTTAAACGGAAAGTGCTTCTTGATAGCCACCAGAGAAGCCACACAGGGGAGAAGCTTTTTTCATGTTCAGAATCTAGGAAATGTTTTAGCTGGAAATCGCTTCTTGATAGCCACCAGAGAACCCACAAAGGGGAGAAGCCATTTTCATGTTCAGAATGTGGAAAATGTTTTAATCGGAAGGCGTATCTTGATGGCCACCATAAAACCCATACAGGGGAGAAGCCTTTTTCATGTTCAGAATGTGGGAAATGTTTTAACCGGAAAGCACATCTTGATAGCCACCAGAGAACCCACACAGGGGAGAAGCCTTTTTCGTGTTCAAAATGTGGGAAATGTTTTAACCGGAAAGCACATCTTGATAGACACCAGAGAACCCACACAGGGGTGAATCCTTTATCATGTTCAGAATGTGGGAAATCTTTTACGCGGAAAGTGCATCTTGATAAACACCAGAGAACCCACACAGGCTAGAAGCCTTTTTCATGTTCAGAATGTGGGAAATGTTTTGTGAAGAAATCATCTCTTCTTAGTCACCAGAGCAGTCACACAGGGGAGAAGCCTTTTTCATGTTCTTAAGGGGGGAAATGATTTACACTGAAATCAACTGTTAATGGGAACCTGCCACCAGAAATAACGCTATTAACCTGCAGATATGGGCTTAATCTGCATGTTACTAACTTGCCTGGTACATGCACATAGCCAAACACTGCTGGGAGAAAATTAACTTTATTCTCCCCGGCAGCATTCAATTTCAGTCACGTGGGCAGTGCCTGTGCGAATTTTGTTACCGCTCGGAGAATACAGAACGGCTGTTGTAAACAAACTCCCAGCTCTGACTGCCACTGACTCTGCATGGGGGCTGGCTGTCAGTCAGTGCCGGGGTGCTGTTACAGTCACTGCTCTTTATACTCAGAGTGATGACTGAACCAGCACCGCCCCTGTGACTGAAACCGAATGCTGCTGAGGAGAATAAAGTTAACTTTCTCCCAGCAGCGTTTGGCTATTTGCAGGTGCCGGGCACGATAGTAATGTTACTAACCTGCAGAGTAAGCTCCTATCTGCAGGTTAATAGCGTTTTTGGTGGTGACAGGTTCTGATTAATAAATATCTGAGAAGTCGCACAAGGAAGAAGCTTTTTTCATGTTCAGAATGTTGGAAATGTTTTAACCGAAAATTGTATCATCTTAAAGGGGTTCATATGTTTTAACCAAAAATTGTATCATCTTAAAAGGGTTGTGAAATACTAGGACAACCCTTTGTCATTCCTCATGTTTGGCCTCGTTAAAGTAAAAACACTCATACTGAGCTCCTGTGCTGGCGCCATTTCAGGCGTTTCTGGGCTCGCATTTCCGGTGTTCATGTGAGGTTGTTACATCTCACAAGCCCTGCACGTAATCAGTGCCGGTTTCACTGTCCCTGCCTTTGAATGTATTGAATATCAACAGGAAGCCAGGGCTGCGGTTGCTCTCTGACTTCCTCATGATGTTTGATTTGTCTGAAGTTGGTGTGAGGCAGTGAGGGGGATCATATTCGAGGGACGGTAGATATTCCCTAGGATGTGCATAGAGGCATATTGGTTGTGTCAATGTTTTGTTTGCAAGCTGCAGAGCAGGAGGCTCTGTGCACTGCAAGCCTGAGTGAAGGCATAACACAGGCTTGTGAAGGAAACAACTGGTGCACCCCAGACTGGAACGGTACAGCCGTCTCCCATGGCATCAGGTTTACACGGACTATTTGGATATCCCAGCTGCAATCTGGAGGACAGCTTTTGCATTTGAGCTTGGAGTTTTGGCAAATAAAGACATTTAAGTTGAACTTTCCTTGGGTCAATGCCTCATTACTGCACAGTCTGAACACCGTCGCACTACAGTGGGGACATTGACGTCAACACTGATTGGGCACAGGGCTCACGTGACATACTAACCTCACATGAGTCCTAGGAATGCAAGTGCTGACACCGCTGGAATGGCGACGGCATGGGAAGTTTGTATTTCTTATTTTATTTTAATAGAACCAAACATGAGGAACGAAAAAGGCTTGTCCAAGTAGTGGACAACGTTTTTAAACATAAAAAAAATGAATTACTGGAAAGTTCTATTTTGTTGACCATCAAAAAGACTCCAATGGGGAGAAACTATATATGTTATTGACAAATTATGCAAAAACATATAACACACAGTTCTATAATTAAATGAGAAAGGGAAATTACTTTAGAACTTACCTTATTGTTTGACTTATAAGACACTTTTTAGCAATAAAAAAATATTGCTAATAAGTGAGTGTGTCTTATAGACTGGAGGCAATTTCCTGTGTCAGAGGAGGACAATGAGACAGTTTCCTTCCTGATCACTGAGATAGCTGCTCTCTCTCCTCCAACCCATACTTATCTAATTGATTGGTGCAGAGTAGGAGGGAAAGGTACCGGGACCTGCACAGAGCCTGTAAGTACTGAGTGAGCAGCTTAAGAACCTTCCACCCAAGTAGCTCATATATGTTTCAGATCATGTAACACTGTTTTACATATTTTCAAACTTTCTCATGTTCAGTTATGAAATGAGCCATTTCTTATGACTTTGACCTGCTTTCAAATATGACAATGAAAATTTTAGTTGTCTCTTGTTTCTATGATATCAAAGAGTTTTCCTTTTACTGCTACATATAATTAATGCATAAAAGTTTCAACACTTTGAAACATTATTATTTTTGAAAATATAAAGATTCAAAATATTTTGTTATTCCAATTTTCTGATATTTATTTAGTGGAAACTTGGCAAGAATTCAAAAACCTAAAATCTGTCTAAACACTATTGTGAATCATCAACAGTTAAAAAATTTGCATTACAAAATTTGTTACTCATTCAGTGACAATTCTTTTTTTGCTTGACTCTTGTCTTCCATCAGCTATTCTCTTACAATTGTCCATCAATAATCTGCAAGCATTGATGGATTCCATTTTCCGTGATATCTTTTCTCCATAGCTGCAATATCTTGGTGAAGTCTCTCAGCTTGCTTGTCACTTACTGCACCGCAGTTTGGTGGACACAGGTGATGTAAGAAATTAATCTTTAAATATGGGACCAAGGAAGAGAAGGTGGCTTGTATGCCAATGATTTGCTCTTCTTCCTAGGGAAGGCTCGGGGGGTCTCTGGAGAGCACGATGTCGACTATCTCCAGCTGACTTATTCCGTCCAAAGACCATTCTGAGGACTAGAGGGCACTTATTACAGGTGGAAGAATGGCCAATCCAGCAAACAGGCAAGAGTTCTTTACAGTTAGAGCAGTCAGACTGTGGAACACCTACTACAAGACGTAGTAATGGCAGACACTATTGTGAAGACCCTATTTCTTCCGTGGGCGTAACACTACTCAGACAACACAGTGTGAGGGGAAAACAGTGTGGTAATACTTTATTGAACCACAAAGTGGACAATAAACAGATAGAATAGTCCCAGCTAGTACCCTAGATGGTGCAAATGACAGAGTCCTCACCCTTCCACTGGCCCACCGGGAATAGAGAAGCTGCGATTTCGGGGCTTCCAGGGTCGACCACACCCACCACTGGCACCCCACTTTTGTAGGGCCCCCAAAGAGAGAAGGTAATGACAAGCTTAGAAAACTATCCGAGAGAAGTGAAGTCTGGGGCCAGGTGACTTGGATTGTTCAAGATGTCTCTGAGGGTTCAGCAATGGTCAATGGAGCCGATCTGTATTCCTCCAGCTGGGGCCAAAGTCCCCTAAGCTGACCAGCTGTAGAATGATACTGAATAGAGGCAGAGACCCCTTTTTATGGACCTTTTTGGAAGTGCATTGAGGTGAAGGGTGCATTGCTGGAAAGGGGAAAAAAAACAAAAAAAAAACTTTAAATCTCTTAGTTTGCGAGTGTGAACGAGCTGCGTGTGTCTGGAGCGTAAGTGCGAACGAAAGTAAGTGTGTGACTTGTTTTTCAGTGACTTTGTATTCAGGGAGTTTGGAAGGGAGGACTTTGGACTGAATTGCTGACTGTATTTCATTAATTCTTTACTTTACTTTTTACTTAACATTTCTGTCTAGTGCAATCCCCATTAGGAAATGAGCTCCATTATTGACAATGCTATCCAGTGTACATCTTGCCACATGTATGTATTCCTTGAACAGCCGGTCGTGGGTGCATACTGCTGTGCGAGATGTGTGCACGTTGTGCGTTTGGAAGCCCAGATACTGGATCTAAATGAGCAGCTGGCAACACTGAGATCCATTGACAACATGGAAAGGAGTCTGCTGCTCACTGAGCAGCAGCTCACTGGGGTAGATGTGGGGGAGGGTGGTAGTCGGGAGCTGCAGGACAGTGAGGTCTCTAGTTGGGTGACAGTTAGAAGGTGGGGTAGAGGGAAGAGTGCCAGGGAGGCTAGTCCTGATCTTGCACACCCCAATAAGTTTGCAAAGTTGGCAGATGAGGGGAGTGACGGTACAGGGGTAGCACTACTACAGCAAGGCATGTCCTCTGAAAGCCGGAGGAGTGTCAGCTCCAGTAAAGAGGGAAATAGGAGAGTAGGGCAGGCTAGGCAGGTGCTGGTAGTTGGGGACTCAATTATTAGGGGAACAGATAGGGCAATCTGTCACAAAGACAGGGATCGTCGAACAGTGAGCTGCCTACCTGGCGCTCGAGTCCGGCACATCGCTGATCGGGTTGACAGATTACTGGGAGGGGCTGGTGAGGACCCAGCGGTCATGGTGCACATTGGCACAAATGACAAAGTTTGAGGTAGGTGGAAGGTCCTTAAAGATAATTTCAGGGAATTAGGCTGCAAGCTGAAAGCAAGGACCTCCAAGGTGGTATTCTCTGAAATACTACCGGTACCACGTGCCACGCCAGAGAGGCAACGGGAGATTAGGGAGATAAATAAGTGGCTCAAGAACTGGTATAGGAAGGAGGGATTTGGGTTCCTGGAGAACTGGGCCGACTTCTCAGTTGGCTACAGACTCTACGCTAGGGACCGGCTGCACCTTAATGGGGAGGGTGCAGCTGTGCTGGTGGAGAAAATGGCTAGAAGGTTGGAGGAGTGTTTAAACTAGGGATTGGGGGGGAGGGTATTCATTTTATAGGTGGGGAAGATAGTGCAGATAGTGACCTGGGCACAAATAAAGAAATTGGGGGTGGGGTTTGAACAGTCAATAAAATAAGAAGGAATAGAGGTACAGAGAGATACATAAAATGCATGTGCACTAATGCCAGAAGCCTCACCAACAAAATGGAGGAATAAGAATTAATTCTGTTGGAAAATAATTATGACATGGTAGGGATATCTGAGACGTGGCTGGACGAGAGCCATGACTGGGCAGTTAATTTACAGGGCTATAGTCTGTTCAGAAATGACCGTACAAACAAGCGAGGGGGGGGGTGTTTATATGTAAAATCATCCTTAAAACCTGTCTTGTGGGAGGATATATGTGAATCTAATGAAAATGTAGAGTCCCTGTGGGTGGAGATAAGGGGAGGGGGAAAAAATAATAAATTACTGATAGGGGTTTGTTATAAGTCTCCAAAAATAATGGAAGTAGCGGAGAATATCCTCGTAAAGCAAATAGATGAAGCAGCGACTCAAGGAGAAGTCATTATTATGGGAGACTTCAACTACCCTGAAATACATTGGGGGACAGAAACATGTAGTTCAAGCAAAGGAAATAGGTTTTTGACAACTATGAGAAACTGGTCTGGTCATGGTTCACAACTGGTTCAGGACCCAACAAGAAGGTGGGCACTGCTAGACCTAATATTAACCAATAGTCCAGACCATTTATCAAATATACGAGTTGGGGGTCACTTGGGTAATAGTGATCACAAAATAATACGTTTTCATGTAACCTTTAATAAGATGTGTAGTAGAGGGGTTACAAGGACACTAAACTTCAGGAAGGCAAATTTCCAACGGTTAAGAGATGATCTTAGTGCAATAAACTGGAACAATATCCTGAGACATAAAGCTACACAAAGCAAATGGGAGACATTTATTAACATCCTGAATAGGACCTGTGCACAATATATACCCCTTGGGAATAAACATGTTAGAAATAGAAGGAAACCACTATGGCTAAATAGAGCTGTAAGGGGCGCAATAAGTGACAAAAAGAAAGCATTTAGAGAACTAAAGCAAGTAGGTAGTGATGAGGCATTAAATAAATCTAGAAAATTAAATAAATTATGTAAAAAACAAATCAAGGCAGCAAAGATTGAGGCAGAGAGAATCATTGCCAGAGAAAGTAAACATAACCCCAAAATATTCTTTAACTACATAAATAGTAAAAAACTAAAAAATGATAGTGTTGGCCCCCTTAAAAATAGTCTGGGTGAAATGGTGGATGAGGATGAGGAAAAGCCAATATGCTAAATGATTTTTTTTCAACCGTATTTACACAAGAAAATCGCATGACAGAAAACATGATTAGTGATAACAAAAATTCTCCATTAAATGTCACTTGCTTAACCCAGCAGGAAGTACGGCGGCGTCTAAAAATCACTAAAGTTTACAAATCCCCGGGCCCGGATGGGATACACCCGCGAGTACTGCAGGAATTAAGTAACGTCATAGATAGACCATTATTTTTAATCTTTAAAGATTCCATAATAACAGGGTCTGTACCACAGGACTGGCGTATAGCAAATGTGGTGCCAATATTCAAAAAGGGGACAAAAACTGAACTTGGAAATTATAGGCCGGTAAGCTTAACCTCTACTGTGGGTAAAATCCTGGAGGGTTTCCTAAGAGATGCTATACTAGAGTATCTGAAGAAGAATAACCTCATGACCCAATATCAACATGGGTTTACGAGGGATCGTTCCTGTCAAACTAATCTGATCAGTTTTTATGAGGAGGCAAGTTCTGGACTGGACCAAGGAAATGCAGTGGATGTTGTGTATATGGACTTTTCAAAAGCTTTTGATACGGTTCCACACAAAAGGTTGATACATAAAATGAGAACAATGGGGATAGGGGAAAATATATGTATGTGGGTTAAGAATTGGCTCAGTGATAGGAAACAAAGGGTGGTTATTAATGGAAAACACTCAGACTGGATCTCAGTTAACAGTGGGGTACCACAGGGGTCAGTATTGGGCCCCCTTCTTTTTAACATATTTATTAATGACATTGTAGGGGGCATACAGAGTAATATTTCAATATTTGCAGATGACACTAAACTCTGCAGGGTAATCAATACAGAGGAGGACAATTTTATATTACAGGAGGATCTATGTAAACTAGAAGCTTGGGCTGATAAATGGCAAATGAGCTTTAATGGGGATAAATGTAAGGTAATGCACTTGGGCAGAGGAAATAAAATGTATAATTATATGCTTAATTGTAAAACACTGGGCAAAACTGTAACTGAAAAAGACCTGGGTGTATTGGTGGACGACAAGCTTACGTTTAGTAGCCAGTGTCAGGCAGCTGCTGCAAAGGCAAATAAAATAATGGGATGCATTAAAAGAGGCATAGATGCTCATGAGGAGAACATAATTTTACCTCTATACAAGTCATTAGTGCGACCACACTTAGAATACTGTGTACAGTTCTGGTCTCCGGTGTATAAGAAAGACACAGCTGAACTAGAGCGGGTGCAGAGAAGAGCGACCAAGGTTATTAGAGGACTGGGGGGTCTGCAATACCAAGACAGGTTATTACACTTGGGGTTATTTACGGTGGAAAAAAGAAGGCTTAGGGGTGATCTTATTACTATGTACAAGTATATGAGGGGACAGTACAAAGATCTTTCTACTGATCTTTTTACTCTGAGGCCTGAGACGGGGACAAGGGGGCATCTTCTACGTCTGGAGGAAAGAAGGTTTAATCATAAACACAGACTGGGATTCTTTACTGTAAGAGCAGTGAGACTATGGAGCTCTCTGCCGCATGATGTTGTAATGAGTGATTCACTGTTAAAATTTAAGAAGGGCATGGATGCCTTTCTTGAAAAGTATAATATTACAGGTTATAAATACTAGATTCCTTGATAGGGCGTTGATCCAGGGAACTAGTCTGATTGTCGTATGGAGTCGGGAAGGAAGTTTTTTCCCCAATGTGGAGCTTCGTGTTTGCCACATGGTTTTTTTTTGCCTTCCTCTGGATCAACAAGTTAGGCTATGGGTTGAACTAGATGGACTTAGTCTTCCTTCAACCTTAAAAACTATGTTACTATGTTACCGTTGTCCTTTCTGCCATAATTCACAGGTCAACCGTCAGAGATCAAGGTGGAAGGGGCCCATGACTCATTGTTTGAGCATTTAATCAACTTGCATAGTTTGTCCTCCATTTCTCAGCAAATCAACAACCCCCTGGGCTGGTGTAATACGTAATCAGCATATTATCAAACTGTATTGCTCCATGACCCTATCTTGCAAGATTTGCAGACAATACAAGTGCTTCTCACTAAATTAGAATATTATCAAAAAGTTAATTTATTTCAGTTCTTCAATATAAAGAGTGAAACTCAAAAGTCATTATCTCAGTAAATTAGACTAATTAACAAAAAACACCTGCAAAGGCTTCCTAAGCATTTAAAAAGGTCCCTTAGTCTGTTTCAGTAGGCTCCACAATCATGGGGAAGACTGCTGACTTGACAGATGTCCAGAAAGCAGTCATTGGATTCTTGTATGTGGCTCATAACAATTTCCTCCTTTATGTGTAATTATGAGTATACAATTTCTCTCGTTGAATGTGAAAGGGTTAAATTCACCTGCCAAACACTCTATGTTGTGGAGGGAGGTGAGAAAATCAAAGGCAGACATTGTGTGTCTGCTGGAGACACATTTATTGGCAGCTGATAATCATAGATTGCATCAGGCACAATTCCCCCAAATATTCTTTGCAAATGCCCAGACTAAGACAGCAGGAATCTGTATTATGATAAAAAATTCGGTGGCCTTCCAGAACATTCAGATGTGTGCAGACCCCATGGCTAGATACTTGGAGTTGGTGTGTACATTGAATGGGACCCCTCATACGATTTCAGCACTATACGCCCCAAATTCTGCCCAGCTCCCATTTGTGCAAAAAGTCCTCTCTACCATTTAAACACTTAAACAAGGGGAGGTTATTGTATGCGGGGATTTTAACATGCCAATGGATGGTACTTTAGACTGCTCATCTAGATCGGGTCGTCCTCGGAGAGAATTGGGCAAGTTGGTCCATGAATTTGGTCTGCACGATTTTTGGAGATACTCTCATGCCAGTGAAAGGGACTATACTTTTCATTCTCTCCGACATGGGTCATATAGTAGGATTGACTTATTCCTAGTAGACAATAGAGCTCTGAATAGATGTATATCTGCGGAGGTTGGAACGATTACGTGGTCTGACCATGCACCGATCTACCTACGTGTACGTCTTGCGCACCAATTCAACCCAAAACCACACTGGCGACTAAACACCTCTCTATTATTGAATGACTCTATAGTGACAAAAGCAACAGCAGAATTGACATCTTATTTTGAATTAAACAACAATAGCACAGTTTCCGACGAGACTTTATGGATAGCGCACAAAGCTGTGATACGGGGAGTCTTCTTACAACAAGCGTTACAATTGAAAAGAAAGAGGGAGCAACACAGGAATGACCTCCTGACTGAGTTGAAAAAGCGAGAAATATTAAATAAAACCTCCCCCTCCCCGGCTACCACTGAGGCCATATATCAGCTCAGATTTAAACTGCGCTCTGATTTGCTGGCAGTATATGAATATAACCTCTGCAAGTTCCAACTTAGTCACTACACCATGGGAGATAGGCCGGGAGCCGTTTTGGCCAGGCGGGTCAAGAAAAGGGCTGCAAAATCCAGAATAGATAATCTATGGGACTCAAAAGGGTTGATAGCCAGAAGTCCGAAGGACATAGCTGCAGTCTTTGCTGCATACTATAAATCTTTATATAACCTAAAAGATGATGTTGATACCCCACAGCCACAACAGGCAGATATTGATCAATATTTGAGTGATTTGAAGCTCCCGAAGATTTCCCGGGAACAGTTACAAATATTGAATGCCCCCTTCACAGAAGTAGAACTGAAAGATGTTATTAATTCATCCAAATGTCACAAGACCCCTGGCCCAGACGGCATGGCTAATGAGTACTATCGTGGTTTCCAAAAAATTCTTACCCCATACCTTATCAGGTTATATAATTCCTGGAGAGACTCGGGAAATGTAGCAGTACCTAATTTGGAGGCTACGATCGCCACATTGCCTAAGCCTGGAAAGACCCCTGATTCTCCAGGTAATTTTATACCAATAGCACTTTTGAATAGTGATGTAAAGATCTTTACCAAGCTCTTGGCTGTTAGACTAAATCGTGTCGTTGCTTCCCTGATATCCTCGGATCAAGTTGGTTTTGTAGCTGGTAGGGAAGCTAAAGATGGTACGAGGAGGATGTTGGATCTGATCAAAGTGGCAGAGTTGAGCGGCCTCCCCAGTACACTCCTGTCGCTAGATGCTGAGAAAGCGTTTGATAGGGTGCACTGGGGATACCTTAAAAGTGTTTTGCTTAAATTTGGACTAAAAGGACCTATTCTGTCTTCGATTAACGCATTGTACTCCACTCCTTCCGCTAAGGTTTTGACGTCTGGTTTCCTCTCTGAATCCTTCCCCATAACAAATGGGACACGGCAGGGCTGCCCCTTATCTCCAGTCATATTTGCTTTATGTATGGAGCCCTTGGCTGAAAAGATTAGAAAAAACTCAGAGATTTCGGGCATCTCGGTGGGGGGGTCCTCCCACAAAATCGGTCTATATGCAGACGATGTGGTTATCCCGTGCACTGATCTGGACAGGTCCTTCTCTGCCATTATGTCCGATCTCACTACGTTTACAAACATCTTGTATTATAAACTGAATGCAACTAAGATGGTTGTCCTGCCGATTCTTGTTCCGTTGTCACTTAGGCAAAGACTGGAAGGGGCATACCCTTTTCAGTGGGTGCAGGAAGGAATGACGTATTTGGGTATCACCTTAACCCTTTCATAACAATTGGTGGAAGTAAATTTTACTAGACTGATAAATACGGTGCGGGAGGAGCTGGCGGTATTACAAAACGTTGTTGCATCGTGGATAGCCAGGATAAATATTTTTAAAATGAAGGTCCATCCAAAAATGTTATACTATTTTAGGTGTATCCCAATTAAAATCCCTTCTAAAATCATAAATACTCTTCAAAGACTGGCTAATAATTACGTTTGGGACAATAGGAGACTGAGGGTGTCTGGTAGACTTCTGTATTATCCAAATGACATGGGAGGGATGGGCATGCCCAATCTCATAGCCTACTATAGAGCGGCGGTCTTGACGGGACTCAGGAACTGGTGGAACATGGACAGCGACCACAAATGGTTGCAAATAGAGTCCTTACTTGCCCGAAACCATTCTACCAGATTGATATTGGAGACAGAAGTAGTGAAGCGAAGCATTATGGTCGCCGTGTTACCAACATCGGAGGCTACTATGCATTGTTGGAGGAATTTGGCATCCAAACTGCTGTTACTCCCCAGGACTGAGATCTCTTTACGAGCTCTAGAATATCATATTCCATATATTAACCTTCAACGTTGGGTGTCAGCTGGAGTTCAATCGCTAGCAGACCTCTTGGAGGACAATGTAATAATTCCTTTTGATAAACTAGTCATGAGATTCCCGGACCTACGGCCCTTGTTTTACCAGTATTTGCAAATAAGGCATTCACTTCACTCTACACAGACATCCCCCTTTTTTATTCTACCTAAGGATAAAAAAGCTATGGGTTATTTTCTCCACTCTAAGACCGGTTCTAAGGGGGTTTCTATACTTTATAGGGCTCTAAACGACCCAGATCTGGACGATAAATTGAGGTATATGACTCGTTGGGAACAGGATCTAAGAATTTCGACGGACCCTCAGGACTGGCGGGATGGTTTGGATGAGGTCCAGCGAGTTTCGTCGTGTTTACACCACCTAGAGCAGCTTAAAAAGACGCACATGAGATGGTACTACTACCCGGCACAGATGGTACACTTCGGGTCATCTTTATGTTGGAGAGGATGCAATGGGGAAGGCTCGTTGGGCCACATGTGGTGGTTTTGTCCAAAACTTCAATCACTATGGGGGACATTGGATAGTTTGATATGGGATGTACTGGGGACTCACCTGGAGATAACACCTAGTATGGGAATACTTCATATAGGATTAATGGATGTCCCCTGGGAAATTATAGGAATTTTGTCACATATTCTGATCGCAGTTAGATCAGCTATCGCGGCTAAATGGAAAGGAGTGGGCATCCCTACGGTGGGGGAGATAGTGACCTTTCTAAACACGAACTGTCAATATGAAAGGGCTCTGGCACACACACTCAAGGCAAAGAAGAAAACTGATAAAATATGGGAACCTTGGTTAAACAGCCCATTGTCTATACATGGGGAACGTTGAGGAAGCGGGATATTTTGTGCGCCGTTCTGAGTTTGGGTGACGCACGGGACGATTCTGGGCCCCTCTCCCTACATTGCACCTCCGATCTTGCAATAGAGCAAAATATGAGCCATGCGACATTCACAGCACTTACGGATATAAATTATTTCTCACAACCATCTAATATATGGGGAATTTAATGTAATGAATCCATTCTTTTTTCTTTTGTTTTCTTTTATGTATATGTAATTTCCTTTTATTTTATTTTTATACTGTTCATTTTGTACATTTTGTAAGCCCAGAGGTTGGGGCACAGTTTTTGGGCATCTGTTGGCCCTATAGATTGTATGTTCTGATTTTTGTGCAAAATTCAATAAACACATTGTTTAAAAAAAAAAAAAAAAAAGAAAGAAAAAACGACCAAGTATGGAATGGACAAGGCAACTGTTAGGTGGATTCATAACTGGTTTAGTGATCGGACTCAAAGAGTGGTCGTAAATAGCTTCACATCCAGTTGGATGAATGTCTCAAGTGGGGTACCACAGGGCTCTGTCCTGGGACCTGTATTGTTCAACATCTTTATCAATGATTTAGATGAAGGAATTGAGGGTAAACTGATTAAATTTGCTGCGGACACAAAGCTAGGAGGAATAGCTAATACTAGAGAAGAGAGAGAGGATTCAAAAAGACCTAAATAAACTGGCGCAATGGGCAGTGTTACGCTCGTGCCCGGACTGACTGGCGTGAGCGTGATTAGTGATCCCACTGTACCATGAGCCGAGGAGTGTCTGGAGGGGCATAACTAAGTATCAACCCGATCTGACCAAGGTCGCACAGCGGCTCAGTCGACTCCGTGAACCAAGGAGGAACCGAGCAGAGGGACCAGGTGCTACTCCAGGTCAGACCCCAGTCACAGCTGTTGACCCACACCGGGGAATGCAGGAACAGGCAGGTTAGACTGGCGTACAGACAGGTGGGTATTGGCAGGCATGGCTGGTATGCAGACATGTGGGTACTGGTAAGCACGGCTGTATGCAGACAGGTGGGTACTGGCAAGCACGGCTGGCATGCAGACAGGCAGGTGCTAGCAGGTTGGAGCGCAGGCTGGATAGGGTCCAGTACAGACTGGGAGACAGGAACAGAGCTGCAGATGCGGTAGACAAGCAGAGTAAAGCGAAACCGCCGGAGCGGAGGACAAGGCAGAGCAGAGCGGAACCGCAGGTGCGGTGGACAAGGCAGAGCAGAGCGAAACCGCCGGAGCGGTGAGCAAGCAGAGCGGAGCGAAACCGCAGGTGCGGTGGACAAGGCAGAGCAGAGCGAAACCGCCGGAGCGGTGGACAAGGCAGAGCAGAGAGGAACCGCCGGAGTGGTGGACAAGGTAGAGCAGAGCGAAACCGCAGGTGCGGTGGAGAAGAAAGAGCAGAGAAGAATCGCCGGAGCGGTGGGCAAAGCAGAGCAGAGCGAAACCGCCGGAGCGGTGGACAAGGCAGAGCAGATAGGAACCGCTGGAGCGGTGGACAAGGCAGAGCAGAGCGAAACCGCAGGTGCGGTGGACAAGGCAGAGCAGAGGGGAACCGCCAGAGCGGTGGGCTGGGCAGAGCAGAGAGGAACCGCCGGAGCGGTGGGCAAGGCAGAGAAGAGCGAAACCGCCGGAGCGGTGAGCAAGCACAGCAGAACAGGGCTGACGGTGCAGGCAGAGAGGACAGGGCTCTGTTCGCATGGAACAGACTGGAAGATACAGGAAGATGGCTAGAACACAGGAGGTAGATACAGAGGAAGGGAAAAGGGACAAGCAGAACCAGATACACACAAGGTACTTACAATGAAGTAGCGAGTGGACACAAAACTCACAAACAGAAGTACAGAGACAACGAGTTGGAGTTAGGTGCAGGTTCAGACACTGCAGGAAAAGGGAGGGTACAGACATAGAGACAAACAGGTAACAGGCTAGGAGACAGTTCAGACAGGAACTGATACTGCAACGAGATACAGGAACGAGCCTGGGTATACAGTCCCCAGGGTGGCGGAAATGGACTAGAAGTCACAGATAACAGGCCTGGGTATACAGCCCCCAGGGTGGCAGAAACAGACTAGAAGTAAGAGATAACAGGCCTGGGTATGCAGCCCCCAGGGTGGCAGAAACAGACTAGAAGTCAGAGATAACAGGCCTGGGTATGAAGCCCCCAGGGTGGCAGAAACAGACTAGAAGCAAGAGATAACAGGCCTGGGTATGCAGCCCCCAGGGTGGCAGAAACAGACAAGATACAGGACAAGACCTGGCAACTCAGAGGCAAGGAGGACACTGATAGATAGTGTTGCTCAGGCACCTCCTTCTGGGTGGAGGGGGTTTAAATATCCAGTGACTCACAGCAATAGGGTGGAGACGCATTAGGGGTGTGCCCACAGCAGCTATAAGAATCAGGAAGTAACCGGGCCGCCGCCCTAAGCAGTGAGACAAGAGACATGCACACAGCATGAACTGGAGCAAGGTTTGCAGGCTGGACTGATGGGTAAGATTGCATCTTGCATGGTGGGAGGTGGTGCACTATGCAAGCAGGCCGCCAGGGATGTTACAGGCAGCAACTAACAGAATGTTTTTTAACAGGGAAAAATGCAAAGTACTACATCTGGGCAATAAAAATGAAAAAAGCATATACAAAATGGGAGGAACAGAGCTAAGCAACAGTACATGTGAAAAAGACTTAGGTATACTAATAGATCATAGACTAAACATGAGTCAACAGTGTGATGCAGCTGCAAAAAAGGCAAATACAATTCTGGGATGTATTAACAGAAACATATAGTCTAGATCACGTGAAGTCATTATCGGACTTTACTCCTCTTTGGTCAGACCTCATCTGGAGTACTGCGTCCAGTTTTGGGCACCACATTTTAAAAAAGACATCGACAAACTGGAGCAAGTTCAGAGAAGAGCGATCAGAATGGTGACCGGTCTGCAAACCATATCCTATGAGGAACGGTTACAGGATTTGGGAATGTTTAGCTTGCAAAAAAGACTGAGAGGAGACTTAATAGCTGTCTACAAATATCTCAAGGGCTGTCACATTGTAGAAGGATCATCTTTATTCTCATTTGCACAAGGAAAGACTAGAAGCAATGGGATGAAACTGAATGGGAGGAGACACAGATTAGATATTAGGAAAAACTTTTTCACAGTTAGGGTGATCAATGAGTGGAACAGGCGGCCACGAGAGGTGGTGAGTTCCCCTTTAATGGACGTCTTCAAACAGAGGCTGGACAGACATCTGTCTGAGATGATTTAGTGAATCCTGCTTTGAGCAGGGGGTTGGACCAGATGACCCAGGAGGTCCCCTCCAACTCTACCATTCTATGATTATGATTCTATGATTATGATTCTATGATAGGTTTGTTAACAAAACAACTAAAAGAAGCTGAGATTGTATTTAGACATGAACAAGGTCATTTAAATGATATTGAACATGAATGGACAAGTATGTCAGGCTCATCTTGTTGGAGGAATCTAGGATGATCAGTAACTAGTTGGTCACAGTCTTCAGCGAAAATGGCAGCAGGAAATGTATTAAATCCAATTATAATCATTTTTATTTTGATCTTGCTGTATATCATTTATCGGATTTTAATAATGTGTAAAATTAAGAAAATATCTAAAAAGATAATGACAGAAATGAAAAAGGAGGATGATATTTTAAGAGAAATGCTAAAAAGAAAAAATGTACTTTTTGAGTGAATTTTTATTTTTATTTTTTAATTTAGAAGTTTTTGAGAACTCAATGACATTCAGTACAGGAGTTGATACAAGGTTTTCAGAATAAAGAATGAATGTGATACGAATGGTGAGACAATGTGTTTAGGATTGATTATGATATTTCTTAAATTATAATCAGGGGGGACTGTAAAATATTAATCTCTTATGATAAAAAATACATAATAAGAAACTTTGAAGCTCTGGTTCGAACCATGTTTAGTTTTAAATATTTTTAGAGAAAGACTGAGGGGTTATTTTGAAGATCTTGGCAGAGACACCTGTTGTGTTTGTCAAACCTATAGGGCCTTTGTCAATATGGGTTATTTGGAGATAACTAATGATCCTTTTAAAGGTCATTAGTAGTGTTGAGCATTCCGATACTGAAATATCGGGTATCGGCCGATATTCGCGGTATCGGAATTCCGATACTTAATTCCGATACTTTTACAATATCGGATACCGGAATCGGAAGTTCCCATAATGCCTGCGCTCTGCAGTGTCTGTGAAGGATGACAAGTTGGATGGCAGCGCGATCCAGCCTGTCATCAGAATGCCATCCCAGCGGGGGAGAATTCTCCTGATTGTTTAAAAGCCGGCGGGCGGTATAAAGCCGCCGGCTTTTAAACAATCACACAGCCCCATACTGCTTCCCCGCAGCCTCCCACCCCGATCCTCCGCTCCCCTCGCCACCTCCCATCCCGATCGTAAGTTAGGACCGGGCGGGGAGCGCAGCTCCAAGGAGCGGGGAGTGAAGGACCCGGGCGGGGAAGCCGGCAGTGAAAAGACTTCACCGCCGGCTTTCCCGTTCTGTGCTGCGCTTTCCCGCCGGTTATTTCAAATGAACAGCTGAGGTATCAGGTGATGCCGATCAGCTGTTCATTTGAAGTCGCCGCGTTGCCCTCAGAGGGTTCATGTGAGTTCATGCTTGACTGCATGAACTCACATGAACTTTCCCACGGCCGCACAGGTCAGCCTCACCTCCCAGACCATCAGCCCGTCATGATTAGTGTGTGTGCGGGGTGTGTGTGCGGGGTGTGTGCGCGATGTTTGTGCGGGTGTGCGCGGTGTCTGTGCGATGTGTGGGGGTGTGTGCGGTGTCTGTGCGGGTGTGTGCGTGCAGGCAGACATAGGCCGATGTGACACTACTACTCCCATCGGCCTATGTCTGTCCCCCGTCCACTCCTGCCAGCAGGATCAGCTCGATGGGAGCAGTAGTACCCATCAGACTGATCCTGCTATTTAAATTGCCCTACTGTGTCCCCAATAAATGTTAGATACATGTCATTGGTGGCCAGTGGTTACCTACAATAAATTAGTTTATACATTACCTGTCCCCGCCGATCGCCACCTAAAATAAAGTAAAAAATAAAAAATTACACCTATACTCACCTAGACACCTAATTCCCCGAAGCCATCGATCTCCTGTAATAAAATATAAAATAATAAACCACAACCTTATCCTTACCCCTCCGTAGCAGTCCACGAGTGTCCCACGAAGATCTCCAGTTCAGAGCAGCCACATAGAATGTGACCGCTCTGAACCGCTGCCGCCGCTAGAATGACGGGGCCGTAAGGGTTCACCGGAGTTCAGGCAGCGCTGCTCCGGTTAGCTCCTTTACGGCCCTGCTGTATCGTGAGAAATTCCCACGGTACAGCAGTGCCGTAAAGGAGGTCTCCGGAGCTGCGCTGCCTGAATTCACTCCGGTGACCTCAGTCAGTGGCTCCCGCTGCCGGGAGCGGACGTGTTCCCGGCAGCGTGAGCTTACAGCAGCCATGCACAGCTGTCACCATCTCCAGATGTGACAGCTGTGCATGGGAGATCAGCGCAGGAACGTGGACAGGTAACTATTATTTTTAGTAAACTAAGAATTAAATAAAATTGTGTGTTTTATTTCAAATAAATTATTTTTTTCTGGGTGTAGTGTGTTTTTTCTTTTTAACACTTTGTAGGTTAGTAATGGGGGTGTCTTATAGACGCCCATCATTACTAACCTGGGCTTCATGGCAGCTGGCGCTGACATGAACCCCACCACTATTACCCCCTGCCACCGCACCAGGGCAGCGTGGAAGAGCGAGGCTAAGTGCCAGAATTGGCGCATCCTATGGATGCGCCATTTCTGGGGCGGCTGACGACTGGTGTTTCTAGCCTGGGAGGGGGCCAATATTCATGGCACCCTTCCTGGGCTATTAATATCAGCCCCCAGCTGTCTGCCTAGCCTTTGCTAGCTATTAAAATAGGGGGGACCCCACGTCATTTTTTTTGGGGGGGTCCCCCATTTTAATAGCTAGTAAAGGCTAGGTATTCAGCTGGGGGCTGATATTAGTAGCCTGGGAAGCTCCGTGGGTTTTACCCCCTTCCCAGGCTTCAAACATCTGCCCCAGCCGTCTGCTTAACCTCCGCTAGAGACTAAAATTATGGGGGATCCCACGCCATTTTTTTTTTAAATAAATCCATTATTTTAACACTAAATGACATTTGAGGAGTTAATAAAGATGCAGTCCCTAAATTATTATTTATTTTTTAATTAATTTTTCCCAAAACTTTTGACGTGGGCTTCGCCATATTTTTGTATGCCAGCCAGGTACAGCATCCAGCTTCTATGAACGCGCCATTTTCCGGGGCGGCTGCGGACTGCAATTTTCAGCGGGGGGCAGAAAGCTTGGGCCTCCCTGCGCTGCAGATTCCATCCCCCAGCTGCCTAGTTGTACCTGGCTGGACACAAAAATAGGGAGAAGCTCCACGTTTTTTTTTTTTTTAATTATTTCATGAAATTCATGGAATAATTAAGAAAAAAAGGGCTTCCCTATATTGTTGTGTCCAACCAGGTACAAATAGGCAGCTGGTGGTTGGGGGCAGCCCGTTCCTGCCTGCTGTACCTGGCTGGACCCAAATATAGTGCAAAGCCCCACGTCAATTTTTTTTTAATTATTTCAGGAAATTCATGAAATAATTAAAAAAAAATTATGTGGGGCTTCGCCCTATATTTGTGTCCAGTCAGGCACAGCAGGCAGGAACGGGCTGCCCCCAACCACCAGCTGCCTATTTGTACCTAGCCGGACACAACAATATAGGGAAGCCCTTTTTTTCTTAATTATTCCATGAATTTCATGAAATAATTTTAAAAAAAAATACGTGGGGCTTCGCCCTATTTTTGTGTCCAGCCAGGTACAACAAGGCAGCTGGGGGCTGGAATCCGCAGCGCAGGGAGGCCCAAGCTTTCTGGGCCCCACCCGCTGCAAATTGCAGTCCGCAGCCGCCCCGGAAAATGGCGCGTTCATAGAAGCGCCATCTTCTGGCGCTGTACCCAACTCATCCAGGGCCCTGGTGCGGTGGCTCACTGGGTAATAAAGGGGTTAAGGCCAGCTTGGCATTATCAGCTGGCCCTAAGCCCGAAATTCATGGGGTCACGCCAATATTAGACATGACCACCATGAATTTCTAGTAAAGTATTTAAAAAAAACACAAACACCCAGAAAAAAGTCCTTTAATTGAAATAAAGACACAATTCTTTATTGTTCTAAATTAAACCATACTTACAGTCACGCCCATTCCAGCTGAAGCCAACGATCTCCTGCAATAAAAGTAAAATAATAAAGCAACCTCATCCTTACCTTTCCATGGTTCCCAGGACAGCTTCAGCTCTGCTACATCGAGATGACAGGCTGGACCGCAGCAGAACGCTGCCATCCAGCCTGTCATCCCGCAGACACTGAGAAGCGCAGGCATGCTTGCGCTCCTCAGTGTCTCGCTGTGACGGCATCCAGATGAGCCGAGGTCATGTCCAATGAACTCAGCTCACCTCATGCACGTCACTGACAGCGTGGGAAAATTCTCCTGCACTCAGCGCTTCAGCGTGAGAATTTTCCCACGCTGTCAGTGACGTGCATGAGGTGCGCCGAGTTCATTGGACATGACCTCACCTCATGCACGTCACTGACAGCGTGGGAAAATTCTCACGCTGAAGCGCTGAGTGCAGGAGAATTCTCCCACGCTGTCAGTGACGTACATGAGGTGAGCCGAGTTCATTGTCGGCTCATCTGGATGCCGTCATAGCCAGACACTGAGGAGTGGAAGTATGCCTGCGCTTCTCAGTGTCTGCGGGATGACAGGCTGGATGGCAGCGTTCTGTTGCGGTCCAGCCTGTCATCTCGATGTAGCAGAGCTGGAGCCGTCGTGGGAGCCATGGAAAGGTAAGGATGAGGTTGCTTTATTATTTTTCTTTTATTGCAGGAGATCGTTGGCTTCAGCTGGAATGGGCGTGATGGTAAGTATGGTTTAATTTAGAACAATAAAGAATTGTGTGTTTATTTCAATTAAAGGACTTTTTTCTGGGTGTTTGTCTTTTTTTAAAATACTTTACTAGAAATTCATGGTGGTCATGTCTAATATTGGCGTGACCCCATGAATTTCGGGCTTAGGGCCAGCTGATAATGCCAAGCTGGCCTTAACCCCTTTATTACCCAGTGAGCCACCGCACCAGGGCCCTGGATGAGTTGGGTACAGCGCCAGAAGATGGCGCTTCTATGAACGCGCCATTTTCCGGGGCGGCTGCGGACTGCAATTTGCAGCGGGTGGGGCCCAGAAAGCTTGGGCCTCCCTGCGCTGCAGATTCCAGCCCCCAGCTGCCTAGTTGTACCTGGCTGGACACAAAAATAGGGCGAAGCTCCACGTTTTTTTTTTTTAAATTCATGAAATTCATGGAATAATTAAGAAAAAAAGGGCTTCCCTATATTGTTGTGTCCGGCTAGGTACAAATAGGCAGCTGGTGGTTGGGGGCAGCCCGTTCCTGCCTGCTGTACCTGACTGGACACAAATATAGGGCGAAGCCCCACATCAATTTTTTTTAATTATTTCATGAATTTCCTGAAATGATTTAAAAAAAATTGACGTGGGGCTTCGCACTATATTTGTGTCCAGCCAGGTACAGCAGGCAGGAACGGGCTGCCCCCAACCACCAGCTGCCTATTTGTACCTGGTTGGACACAACAATATAGGGAAGCCCTTTTTTTCTTAATTATTTCATGAATTTCATGAAATAATTAAAAAAAAAAAATACGTGAAGCTTCTCCCTATTTTTGTGTCCAGCCAGGTACAACTAGGCAGCTGGGGGATGGAATCTGCAGCGCAGGGAGGCCCAAGCTTTCTGCCCCCCCCCCCCGCTGAAAATTGCAGTCCGCAGCCACCCCGGAAAATGGCGCGTTCATAGAAGCTGGATGCTGTACCTGGCTGGCATACAAAAATATGGCGAAGCCCACGTCAAAAGTTTTGGGAAAAATTAATTAAAAAATAAATAATAATTTAGGGACTGCATCTTTATTAACTCCTCAAATGTCATTTAGTGTTAAAATAAAGGATTTATTTTAAATAAAATTGACGTGGGGCTTCGCCCTATATTTGTGTCCAGCCAGGTACAGCAGGCAGGAACAGGCTGCCCCCAACCACCAGCTGCCTATTTGTACCTGGCCGGACACAACAATATAGGGAAGCCCTTTTTTAAAAAAATTATTTCATGAAATAATTAAAAAAAAATTGACGTGGGGCTTCGCACTATATTTGTGTCCAGCCAGGTACAGCAGGCAGGAATGGGCTGCCCCCAACCACCAGCTGCCTATTTGTACCTGGTTGGACACAACAATATAGGGAAGCCCTTTTTTTCTTAATTATTCCATGAATTTCATAAAATAATTTAAAAAAAAAATGCGTGGGGCTTCGCCCTATTTTTGTGCCCAGCCAGATACAACTAGGCAGCTGGGGGCTGGAATCCGCAGCGCAGGGAGACCCAAGCTTTCTGGGTCACCCCCGCTGCAAATTGCAGTCCGCAGCCGCCCCAGAAAATGGCGCGTTCATAGAAGCGCCATCTTCTGGTGCTGTACCCAACTCATCCAGGGCCCTGGTGCGGTGGCTCACTGGGTAATAAAGGGGTTAAGGCCAGCTTGGCATTATCAGCTGGCCCTAAGCCCGAAATTCATGGGGTCACGCCAATATTAGACATGACCACCATGAATTTCTAGTAAAGTATTTAAAAAAACACAACACCCAGAAAAAAGTCCTTTAATTGAAATAAACACACAATTCTTTATTGTTCTAAATTAAACCATACTTACCATCACGCCCATTCCAGCTGAAGCCAACGATCTCCTGCAATAAAAGTAAAATAATAAAGCAACATCATCCTTACCTTTCCATGGCTCCCACGACAGCTTCAGCTCTGCTACATCGAGATGACAGGCTGGACCGCAGCAGAACGCTGCCATCCATCCTGTCATCCCGCAGACACTGAGAAGCGCAGGCATACTTCCACTCCTCAGTGTCTGACTGTGACGGCATCCAGATGAGCCGAGGTCATGTCCAATGAACTCAGCTCACCTCATGTACGTCACTGACAGCGTGGGAAAATTCTCCTGCACTCAGCACTTCAGCGTGAGAATTTTCCCACGCTGTCAGTGACGTGCATGAGGTGAGCTGAGTTCATTGGACATGAACTCGGCTCATCTGGATGACGTCACAGAGAGACACTGAGGAGCGCAAGCATGCCTGCGCTTCTCAGTGTCTGCGGGATGACAGGCTGGATGGCAGCTTTCTGCTGCAGTCCAGCCTGTCATCTCGATGTAGCAGAGCTGAAGCTGTCCTGGGAACCATGGAAAGGTAAGGATGAGGTTGCTTTATTATTTTACTTTTATTGCAGGAGATCGTTGGCTTCAGCTGGAATGGGCGTGATGGTAAGTATGGTTTAATTTAGAACAATAAAGAATTGTGTCTTTATTTCAATTAAAGGACTTTATTCTGGGTGTTTGTGTTTTCTTTTAACTTTGACTATGGGGTTAGTAACCTGGGCTTGATGTCAGCTGGCATTATAAGCTGACATCAACCCCAACCCTATTACCCCCTGCCACCGCACCAGGGCAGCGTGGAAGAGCGAGGCTAAGTGCCAGAATTGGCGCATCCTATGGATGCGCCATTTCTGGGGCGGCTGACGGCTGGTGTTTCTAGCCTGGGAGGGGGCCAATATTCATGGCACCCTTCCTGGGCTATTAATATCAGCCCCCAGCTGTCTGCCTAGCCTGTGCTAGCTATTAAATTGGGGGGGACCCCACGTTATTTTTTTGGGGGGTTCCCCCATTTTAATAGCTAGTAAAGGCTAGGTATTCAGCTGGGGGCTGATATTAGTAGCCTGGGAAGCTCCGTGGGTATTACCCCCTTCCCAGGCTTCAAACATTTGCCCCAGCTGTCTGCTTAACCTCCGCTAGAGCCTAAAATTAAGGGGAACCCCACGCCAATTTTTTTTTAAATAAATCCTTTATTTTAACACTAAATGACAAGTACAGTAATCAACACTGTCACTGTACTTCATATATATGTGACTGACATGTTTCTATCTATCTAATCTATGTGTGAAGCTCTATTCTTTCTGTTGTAAATTGTCGGGTACCGGTGTATGCCGCTGATGAATTGCCGGCTTTTCATGTCATTCTACATTATTCTTAGTTGTTTTACTTCATGTAGAATTAACCTACAAGGAAAGAAAGGGTTTATTTTCATTCCGATATTTGTGTCCCATTGACTTGCATTGGTTTCCGGTATCGGAATCGGCGATATCCGATACTTTTTGGGTATCGGCCCGATCCAATCCGATACGATATTTCCTGATATCGGAAGGTATCGCTCAACACTAGTCATTAGACATATGCCAACATGAAGTAATTGTGCACGTAGTAAAAATACATATTCCATTACTAGGTTTGCCTTAATATGGAGACGCTACGAATATATTAGCAAGTCGCCATATTGGGTTATGAAACTGTAAAAATAATCTTCAATGTATATCTATGGGGCAAGATGGTATTTAAGCAGAGACAGTTGTATGGAGTGGAGATATCTCATACCTTGAGAATCTCCACCACGGATCATCTCATGCTTCTAAGACTGGATACGTAAGAACTTATAATTGCTTCCTTTCTCTTTTTAACCTGATACTTCTTTTTGTGTGTTCTGGACTATTTTTTCCGTTTTTGTAATCACTTTTGAATGAACATTAAATAAGCTTTTGTTTTATCCACACAACTCAAGATTGCTTTTCTTCTATCTTCACCGTGTCCTTACCTAGAGTAAGGAAGTGTTAATTTTTCTAACAAACCAAAGCTTATATTGGACGAGCTTGACCTTAAGGTGAAGTTATCGAGAAGTAAGGATGCTTTGTGTCTCATGTCCGCAGAAGCCGACTTGTTCAAGGTGCAAATCTTACAGGCCGCTCTCTATGTAAAGAGGGTGCAAGTCTCACCGGCTGTCCATATAGGCCACAGCCAGGCACTACTAGCGGCCACCACCTAATATCCACTTGATCGGGCTTGTTTAAAAGTTTACAGTATTCCAGTTGGTACGAGCGTAAGAAACCACGAAAATATCTTCCTCGGGCCACTACCTAAAACCGTTATATTAGGTTTTGTCGATAATGAAGCATTTAGCGGCACAATTAATAAAAATCCATTGCTGTTCCAACATTATAATGTGAACCACGCCGCGCTATACCTGGACGGACAACAGATCCATGCAAGGCCCTTTCGAGCCTTAATTTAATGTCGATTTAACAGTCAGGGAGTATATGGCACTTGCGCACATATCTGGCAAATACAAGTCTAATAGCGGACTGTCAATAGACCGTGAAGAATTTATGGATGGGTTCACCTTGTTTGCATTTGATTTATCACCCGATCAAGAACTGGGAGGTCATTTCTCCTTGATTAAAACAGGTAACCTGCGTGCTGAGGTATGTTTTGCCCTACCGACACCCCACACGGTTAGCATGATTGCAGATTTGATCAGTACGGCCATCTTGGAATTAAATCATCAAAGAGAGGTCTTGTACGATTTTAACTGATAATGGATACTCTAGAACTCACAGTCCTGCTGAAGGCCGACCGCTATACAGAGCGCATATTTGGGGGTGTGCTGCCGTATGACTTGCTGCTGTCTGAGAGAGTGAACAATAGACCCGCCGCCTTCATTATCAACACGGATCCCTTAGGTCGTCCCGGTGGGCACTGAATATTGATAGTGCTTTGCAATGATAAAAAGACCATATTCTTCGATAGTTACGGATTCGAGCCAAATAATATTTTATTTCCCCGTGATTTTGCGACATTCTTGAATAGGAACTCTGCGACATATGCCTATCAAAACCGGCAGTTGCAAGATACATTTAGTAGTGTGTGCGGACATTTCTGTGTATTTTTTCTGAATCATTTTGCCCGGGGGCTGACCTATAAGAAGATATTGAGCTTCTTCAATACAAATTTAAATCAAATTGGGCAAATAGTGACCCCGTTTCTGAAGAATAATCTATGTCCTGCACATTGAACCTATAGAACAAGCTACCTTTATAAGCAGCGTTGTTTGGCCCTTTGTGATAACAGCTAAAATTATCGTTATAGTTGCTAATGCGATAATGAATTCTTTGATTGAAGACATAAATTAGGTTTATTTTCTAGTGAGTAAAAATACACTTTTTCTGTGTTACCCTAGTATGGCGGTGTTTAGCTGACAATGTGATGTGTAATTGCTTTGAGCTGACCACACTGCTGCATCACGCTATCAGATGATAACACTGGACACTATCTGGTCAGGAGGAGGCGTTGCTGGGTTAGTGGTCATTTTATCTGGTAGCCAGGGCACCTAGCTGGTAATCGCTCTAAAAACAGTCTCTGACCATGCTGAAAATGATGCTGGCCCTGCGACATCCTCAATGTGTAGAGGTCAGCGGTCTGAGACGCGCTTGTAAAATGCCTGTGCTACTACAGATTATGAAATACTTTTTATATTATTCTGAACACTTGTAAAACATATTTTTTCAAATTCAACACGTTATGTTATTGTAATGCTTTACATCACTCTGCAATTTGGCAGAAATGTGATGTGTCTGATACATTCTATTTTTTAATAAAATCATTAAAACTTATAAAGTGCCTTTCATATTCACTGTGCAGTACAACAACATACACTGTGCAGAATTATTAGGCAAGTTGTATTTTAGAGGATTATTTTTATTATTGATCAACAACTATGTTCTCAATCAACCCAAAAGACTCATAAATATCCAAGCTTAATATTTTTGGAAGTTGGAGTGTTTTTTTTTAGATTTGGCTATCTTAGGAGGATATCTGTTTGTGCAGGTAGCTATTACTGTGCAGAATTATTAGGCAACTTAATAAAAACCAAATATAATCCCATCTCACTTGTTTATTTTCACCAGGTAAACCAATATCAGTGCACAAAATTTAGAAATAAATATTTCTGACATGCAAAAACAAAAACAAAATAACTAGTGATCAATATAGCCACCTTTCTTTATGATGAGACTCAAAAGCCTCCATCCATAGATTCTGTCAGTTGCTTGATCTGTTTTCAATCAACATTGCGTGCAGCAGCCACCACAGCCTCCCAGACACTGTTCCCAGAGGTGTACTGTTTTCCCTCCCTGTAGATCTCACATTTTATGATGGACCACAGGTTCTCTATGGGGTTCAGATCAGATGAACAAGGGGGCCATGTCATTATTTTTTCTCCTCTTAGACCTTTACTGGCCAGCCATGTTGTGGAGTAGTTGGATGCATGTGATGGAGCATTGTCCTGCATGAAAATCATGTTTTTCTTGAACGATACCGACTTCTTCCTGTACCACTGCTTGAAGAAGTTGTCTTCCAGAAACTGGCAGTAGGTCTGGGAGTTGAGCTTCACTCCATCCTCAACCCGAAAAGGTCCCACAAGTTCATCTTTGATGATACCAGCCCATACCAGTACCCCACCTCCACCTTGCTGGCATCTGAGTCGGAGTGGAGCTCTCTGCCCTTTACTGATCTGGCCCATCCATCTGGCCCATGAAAAGTCACTCTCATTTCATCAGTCCATAAAACCTTTGAAAAATCAAGATATTTCTTGGCCCATTCTTGACGCTTTATCTTATGTTTCTTGCTCAAAGGTGGTCGTTTTTCAGCCTTCCTTACCTTGGCCATGTCCCTGAGTATCGCACACCTTGTGCATTTTGATACTCCAGTAACGTTGAAGCTCTGAAATATGGCAAAACTGGTGGCAAATGGCATCTTGGCAGCTTCACGCTTGATTTTCCTCAATTCATGGGCAGTTATTTTGCGCCTTTTTTGGCTAACACGCTTCTTGTGACCCTGTTGGCTATTTGCCATGAAACGCTTGATTGTTCGGTGATCACGCTTCAAAAGTTTGGAAATTTCAAGACTGCTGCATCCCTCTGCATAACATCTCATAATATTGGACTTTTCAGAGCCCATCAAATCTCTCTTCTGACCCATTTTGCCAAAGGAAAGGAAGTTGCCTAATAATTAAGCACAACTTATATAGGGTGTTGATGTCATTAGTCAACACCCCTCCTCATTACAGAGATGCACATAACTAGATTTACTTAATTGGTAGTTGGCTCTCAAGCCTATGCAGCTTGGAGTAGGACATGTATAAAAAGTATCATGTGATCAAAATACGCATTTGCCTAATAATTCTGCACACAGTGTAATAATAATAGTGAATTTGATAGTGACATACATAATATGCCACAATCAAATTCAACCTAATTCAAAACAACATAATAATAATAATAATAATAATAATAATAATAATAATAGCCCCCGGACATTTAATTGATAGTAACACTATTGAATCTATTTTAATAGTGTCACTATCAATTTCATTGTGCAGCACAGACCCAAAAATAATAATAAACCCCGGAAATTGATAGTAACATTATCAAATCAATTAATTTAATCAAAATTAAATGATTTGATAATGACCCTATCCATTTTAATTGCTACACTAATAACACTATCAATTTCATAGTGTCAAAGGGGAGGGGTCAAGCTCTGCAAAAAGGGGAGGGGTTAGACAGTTTGATACACTTTGTTGGGGACGGGGCACCTGTCAGATTGAGTTTGATGGATTATATGAATTCTCGACTACTAGTATTTTAACTCAGGAGTGGGAGCCAAAAACAGGTGAGGAACAATCAGAGAAAAGGTATATTAGAAACAAGTGCACCACTTCTGAATTTTTGACTCACTCCTGGTTTTGGTTCCCACTCCTGAGAAAAAATACTCACCAAATACTGATAGTGGGGTCGTAGCCTTATATATATAGCCATCCACCTCTCCAGTCGCCTTGGGGGGTTTTCTTGTTAAAAAAGGTTGGAGGGTTCCATTTGTGCTTGGATTTTAGAGCGATCAATAAAATAACGGTTCACAATCCCTATACTTTACCCCTTATACCGGACCAGTTTAACCAATTATCTGGAGCTGCATGGTTTTCCAAATGTGACTTGAGAGGGGCATATAACCTTATACTCGTACTTCAGGGTGACGAATGGAAGACCGCATTCAATACCAGGGCTGTGGAGTCGATAAGCTTAACCTCTGACTCAGACTCCTCAATTTCCATGACACCAACTCCGACTCCCTCATACATGGCTCATGTTTAATTTACTGTAGCACAGATTCATCTCAGCTAAAAGTCTAGACTCTTAGATCAGGGGTAGGACAGATATTTACAGGACATTTCATAACTTTCCCAAATTCTTCTGAATAAAATATTCCCCACAAACTGCATTGAACTACTGTACCCAATTTATTATATATTTTAGGAGTTGGAGTCGGTACATTTTATACCGACTCCATCAAAATGGAATCAGACTCTTACTCCACAGCCCTGTTCAATACTCCTCAGTGTAATTTTGAAAATTTAGTGATGTAATTTGGGTTAACCAATGCTCCTGCCGTCTTTCAAAATTTCATACATTTTTTGCTCACTGGTGGGTAGATTTGTGGTGATTTACCCAGATGACTTTAATTAATTCACATACTCTGGAGGAGCATTGTGAGCATGTCAGACAGTTTCTCCAGGTTCCATATGACAACCATTTATTTGCCAAACTGGAGAAATGTAAATTTGAGATCCAGCACCTAAGGTGACTGCCTTGACCGATCATAAGAACCTGTTGTATATTGATGGTGCTTAAGTGCCTAAACACCTGACAGGCTTGGTGGGCCCTGTATTTTTTGCCCGCTTAGATTTTGCTGTTACTTATCTCCCCAGATCTAAGAATGCTAACATGAAATTCCAGTCAAGATTCTTAGTGAGGTGGTGAAGATCTCAGGCACCATATTCAGGATGCTGAGGACAGTGTGAAGGAAGGTTTACCTATAAACAAACTTTATATACCTCCCTCTTTACGCGTAGATCTTCTTAATGAAGTACATGATTCCGTTTTAGCTACGTGGGTTCGTCTGCCACTTGGAGATCTCTTTCTAGGTCCTTTTGGTTTCAGAATGCTCTTAAGGATATTGAAGAGTATGTCTGTAAATACAAAGTCTGTGCCAGGGCTAAAGCCTCTCATCAAGGTCAGCGGGTTATCTCTTTCCTAACGATGTTCCGTCGCAGCCCTGGACCCACGTCCATGTACTTTGTCACCGATTTGCTGAACACTGGTAGTAATACTGTAGTGTTGTTGGTGGTGAACAGTTTTAGCAAAATGGTTCTTTTGGTCCCTCTTCAAAAGCTGCTTGGGTATCAAGCTGTCTTTTCTCTCAGTCTTTCAACCCGAGACTAATGGACAAACGGAAAGAATGAACCAGGGAATAGAGCAGTATTAGGGATGTATTGTCTCCTCTAATCAGGAAGACTGGGTGGAAATTCTGCCCCTTACAAAGTGTGCGCTAAATAAACATTCCTCAAAGGGTACTTAGACCTTGGCTTTTTTAGTTGCGGTAGTTTTCATCCAGTGTTTGGGAATTTTTCAGGATTACAGTCCTCTATGCCAGAGGAGGAGAGATTTTGTTCCCAATTAATTAAGGTGTGGAGGGAGGTCGAAAGGTATCTTTTGGTAACTGGTGACCAGGCCAAAAGAGGTGCTAATCGCAGACGTAGGAAGGTTCCTGTCCTTAGGGTGGGGGGATTTTGTGTGGTTGTCCTCAAAAACTCTGCGCTTAAAGATCACATCTAGAAAGTTTGCACTTAAATTTGTAAGTTCTTATAAAATTTAAATTTTAAATCCTGTGATATTTAAGTTGCAACTTCCTTTTGCCTGGAAAATCAATAATTCTTTCCATTCTTCTCTTTTAAAAAAAAATTGAGGGGACCTCAAGACATAATTGAGGTGGATTTGGAAGGGTATCGGGAGTATGAGGTAGGGCGAGTTCTTGGTTCCAGGTGGGTCAGGTGCTGTCTGCATTATCTCATTAAGTAAAAAGATAATGGTCCTTAAGATAATTCCTAGAGGGAGCTTAAGGAGATAATTAAGTAGCAGGAAGAAAGGGTTTGGGTTCATGGAGAACTAGGCTGTCTTTTCTGTCAGCTACAGGCTCTACGATAGAGACAGGCTGCAGTTCTAATGGGGAGGGTGCAGCTGTGCTGGGGAAAAACTGGTTAGATGGATGGAGGAGCTTTCAAACTAGGATGTGGGGGAGGGAGGGTAGCTGTGCAAATAAGGGGGTAGAGTAGACAGAGTGACAGTAGGGGTCAATGAGGATTTAGGGGGGCTGGAACATTAAAGGAAAGAAAGAAGGTGAGTAGGAGTAATAAATGTGCTAATAGTATTAAATGTCTGCAGACAAAAGCAAGAAGTCTTGAAAACAAAATGAATGAATTAGAGACTCTTATGTCAGCCACAGATTACGATGTAGTGGCCATTACGGAAACCTGGCTGGATGAAAGCTTGGGTGACAAACAGAGAGGGTTACACTACATTCAAAAGGATAGGAAAGAAAAGAAGGTAGAGGGGTGGGTAATTTTGTTAAATCCAACTTAAGACCTTTTAGCTCAATGACAACATAGGGGGAAGCTTCGACAATGTAGAGCACACATGCCCGACTTTGGGTGATTATATTTGGCCTGCGATACCAGAACCACCACACCTATGTGGGGTTATTATTCTGCATAGAGGACTTTGTGTAGCCCATTATACTGTATGGAAAGCTATGTAGGGCCCATTATACTGTATGGAAAGCTATACGGGGCCCACTAAACTGTATGGAGGACTATGTGGGGTCCGTTATACTGTACACTGGTTGGCCCACGACTTTGTTCAAGTTTTTCAATTTGGCCCTCTGCGTGTTTTGAGTTTTACATTCCTGATGTAAAATCAGTTGGGGTAATGTACATGGAAATGGCAATAATGGAAAGCTGCTAATTGGATTTTGCTACAAGCCTCCTAATATAGCTGAACACGTAGAGGATGATATGCCGCAACAAATTAAAAAGGAAACAAAAACAAGTCATGTTCAAAAGTGTTGGCTCCCTTGAAATTGTTCCAGAAAATGAAGTAATTCTCCCAGAAAATTATTGCAATTACACGTTTTGTTATACACGTTTATTTTCTTTGCGTGTATTGGAACAACACAAGAAAACAGAGAAAAAAAGGCAAATTGAACATAATTTCACACAAAACCACATAAAATGGGCCTGAAAAAATTGTTGGCACCTTGCCAAAATTGTGGGTAAACAACTTTTTTTCAAGCACGTGAAGCTTGTTCAAACGCAATTGTGGCAAGTAACAGGTGTGGGCAATGTGAAAATCACACCTAAAACCAGATAAAAAAGGGAGAAGTTGATTCAATCTTTGCATTGTGTACATGCATGTGCCACACTAAGCATGGAGAAAACAGAAGAAGAAAAGAACTGTCTGAGGACTTGAGAACCAAAATTGTTGAAAAATATCAACAATTTCAAGATTACAAGTCCATCTTCAGAGATCCGGATGTTCCTTTGTCCATGGTGCGCAATATAATCAATACATTTACAATTCATACAGTCAAATAGGGTGGAGGTTCAAAGATGTTTTGGGGTTGTTTTTCTGCCTCTGGCACTTGGCACCCTGACTGTGTGCAAGGCATCATAAAATCTGAAGATTAGCAAAGGATTTGGGGTCACAATGTAGTGCCTAGTGTCAGAAAGCTGGGTTTGTGTCCTAGGTCATGTGTCTTCCAGCATGACAATGACATACTTCAAGAAGAACCTAGAAATGGGTGGAAACAAAGTGCTGGAGCGTTCTGGCCAGCAAGGAGTCAGGAGCTATATCCCATTGAACACATGTGGAAAGATCTTAAAATTGCTGTTTGGAGAAAAATATTAAAATTTGGGAGTCCTCAGTGGTTGATACCTTTTAATGGCTAACTGAAAAGATTGCAAATTGCAAGCTTTCGAGACTACTTAGGTCTCTTTATCAACACGAAATCTGAAGTCTCATATTTATACACAACAGGGCACAGGAAAAATGCAATAGATAAGACAAGTGACGTGAAGCAGAACCATCAGTATGGGAGAGGGAGAAGCAGTTGTGGCCGTAAATATTGGAACAGTTCAAAGATAAGGAGTATGAAAGTTTTATTGTCCTGTGTCTGAGGTTTGGTTCATGATTGTGATGCCCTTAAATGGTCTGAGGAGCACATTCCTTAGCTGAAGTAAAAAGACAAATCCATGTGTCACATTCATTCCTGCTCTGTGTCAAAGGTTGTCATAACTCTGTCTCTCTGAGATTTGAAGTTACCTTTTAATACAATTAGTTTCATGTCCATGATGCCGTGATCAGGGATACAAAAATATTTTGTAACAAGTAGGTCTATTCTTTAATTGTATGGCAATGAGAATTCATCCGTGTTCTAAGTTTTTGCCCTGTCTCCCCTACTTACAGACCCCCAGTTGTACATTTGGTACATATAATTAAGTACACTACATTAGATGTGATGCATCTGAAAGTACCTGGGATCTTGTGGTCCTGATGTGAGTTGAGAATCTTTATCTTGTCCGTGGTCATTATAAATGGACAGGTTTTACATTTACAGTTGGTGAGGATGAATTTTGTAAGTTTCACAACAAAAGTGAAACTATCCTCCCGGTCAGTTTGCTTTCCCTCCCAGTACCTTTTCATTCTAACAATGTTAGGTTTCTGGGAGATTATACTTGTTCCTTTTATTTTAGGTTCTCCTTAGCTTGCCTTCTTTGCCCTATATGAATATGTTTTAGTTTCTCACTCAGGGTTTTCATATATTTCTTCATACTTTCCTTTCCCCTTGTTCACAGTGTTGCGACCTCCCCTCTGGTTCCTCAGGAGGCACGAGAAACTCATCAACGGCCTATTAGGGAGTTAGGTCCATGGTGGCGTTTTTAGTTGTGCAGCTAGGGCCTTTCTAGTCTGTACAGAGACTGGATGTGGCTGCAGCATTCTTACCTGCGTGGTTTCTCCGGTGGCTATCAAGATGCCCTTACTGGTTAAAACATTTTCCACATACTGAACATGAAAAAAGCTTTTCCCCTGTGTGGGTTCTCTGATGTGTATTAAGTTGTGATTTCTGTACAAAACATTTTCCACAATCTGAACATGATAAAGGCTTTTCCCCTGTGTGAGTTCTTTGGTGCTTAACAAAATCTGATTTCTGGTTAAAACATTTTCCACATTCTGAACATGGAAAAGGCTTCTTCCCTGTGTGAGTTCTCTGATGTTTGGTGAGATTTGATTTCTTTGAAAAACATTTCCCACATTCTGAACATGAAAATGGCTTCTCCCCTGTTTGAGTTCTCTGGTGCCTAACAAGATCCGATTTCTGCTTAAAACATTTTTCACATTCTGAACATGAAAATGGCTTCTCCCCTGTGTGAGTTCTCTGATGTGTAATAAGATTTGATTTCTCTGTAAAGCAGTTCCCACATTCGGAACATGAAAATGGCTTCTCTCCTGTGTGGGTTCTCTGGTGCCTAAAAAGATCTGATTTCTGGTTAAAACATTTTTCACATTCTGAACATGAAAAAGGCTTCTCCCCTGTGTGAGTTCTCTGGTGCCTAACAAGATCTGATTTCTGATTAAAACATCTCCAACATGTGGAACAAGAAAATCTATTCTTCGCTGTGTGAATTTTTTTATGTTTATGAAAACACTTTTTAAGGGAAAAACTATTTCTATATTCTGAACCTGAAAATGACTTATTTGCTTTAGGAACAGTTCGTTTTTTAATGCTTATTTTGTGACTTTCATTTTCCTGAGTAGTCTGTAATGAATCAGAAGATAGAACCTGTTTCAAAGGATCAGATGACAGATCTTTGCTGTGAAGGGATGATGGTAAATCTGGAGAAATGGCATTAATTTCAATTGTATTCTGTTGGATATCAAAATTATCTGATTTGAAAATTGAAGATGTCAGCTGTCCCTCTGATCTCCTGGTACAGACATCTGCCAAGAATAAAAACAATTATTATTTTTTAATAAAAAATTGTTGAATTTTATATTTTTGAACATCTCTACTTAAACTGTCTGAAAAAATGGCAAGTTTTGCAAAAAAAATTTACTCCTCACCTCGACAATGACAGTTCACAGTCTAATAGACAACCTCATAGCATGAACCAGTAGAATGTGGTGTTTAATTGTTTGTTCATTCTGCCTCCCAAATATGGAATAAAAAGCCACCAATGTTATGTAGGCGAAAATAATACCAATAAAAACTTCTACTCATCTCACAAAAAAACAAGTCCCCACTCAGGTCCACCATCTGTCAATGGAAAAACAGAGGTTTCCACATTATTAGTGGCTCAAAGGCTTTTGAAAAGAAACATGGCTTCCATAAACCAATCCAGCAATATCCGCTCTCCCAAAGTCGAATCTCCCCCTCATTTCAGAGCCTTGCAGTGTGCCCAAACCACATTTAGCATCTATGTATTCGGCATTACTATAATGAGAAGAACCCACTTAATTTACGGTTTGTGTGTCTCCTGGAGCACAATCTGGGCACTATGTGTTGGGTTATAAAACGACAAATGTGCAATTTTCACTCTAGAACATCCACTGCGTGCTAATTTCAGGAAAGTGCCTGTGGAGTCAAAATAGTCATTACTCCGATAGATTAATTCACTGAGGATTATAATTTCCAAAATGGAGTCACTTCATGGTGATTTATACTGCTCTGGTTTTAGGCCATTTTGTAACATTAGGGCTTCTGAAAATGGTGTGTCTCATCTCCTCTGGGATCTCCTTGTGCGACGTCTGTTTCTGTCACCAGGAAGCGTCTTATTCAATATGTAGGCGGCGCTGGTGATGGAGGAGACATCAGAAAAAGAAGCTCTGGGCGGTGCAGGCTCTGTTCAGCCACTAATAGCCCTAGCCCCCTGAGGAAGCCAGACATGGCGAAACTTGTTGGGGAGGATATGCATATATTTTAGTTAGCACTATGGAACCCTGTGTATGTCCTAAATAATCTGACCAACCAATCTATGAACTACAGGCATAGAGTAAGACTATAATGAATATAATGAGCTCATGATATCAGATGTATTCTAATACTATACAGTTTCAAGAGACTTATTATTATAGTAAGGAAAACAAAAGCAGTTGGAGTGCCAATGGGGAAGAGCCTGACGTTTGGGGGGAATGAAGGGGGAGGATGTTATGACCACTCACCTGGTCCTGTTGTGCAAAGGGGCCCCGCACAACAAGGGAAAAAGCTTCCAGGTGGGAGTCTGTAAGATGACCGCAGCTTAGCAGAGACTGCTGTAAGGAGTTTCTGTCTGCTTCAGCGGTCACATGACCAGGACCATGTGACCAAAGTGGGCGTTCCACAATGACATCACGGCAGGTCCTGCAGTAGGCTAGTTGTAAACAGAGCAGCTTCCACCGCTCTCCACAGGGGAGATTAGCAATCAAGAAAGAAAGAATTGTGCGGTGTTAGGGAAGCGCTAGAACAACTAGACAGGGGATTAGGTTATAACACACCAACCTTTTATTGTTTAATACGCTCTCTAACGCCACGACGCGTTTCGATAGCAGAAGCTATCTTCCTCAGCTAGATACTATCTGATCTACCTGAGGAAGATAGCTTCTGCTATCGAAACTCGTCGTGGCGTTAGAGAGCGTATTAAACAATAAAAGGTTTGTGTGTTATAACCTAATCCCCTGTCTAGTTGTTCTAGCACTTCCCTAACACCGCACAATTCTTTATTTCTTGATTATTATAGTAAGGGCACAGACAAACTAGTGTAGTTTTAATTTACTTCTTTACCACATTTTAGTAAAACAGTAATAAAGGTAATGTTTTAATATACCCCTCAACCATGTTTTTTTTACACACCTCATTTAAATATTTTTCTGTATTTGAATGACTATGAAAATTGTACATTCACACTGAAGGCATCAAAACTATGAATTAACACATGTTGAATTATATGCTTAACAAAAAAGTGTGAAACAACTGAAAATATGTCTTATATTCTAGGTTCTTCAAAGTAGCCACCTTTTGCTTTGATGACTGCTTTGCACACTCTTGGCATTCTCTTGATGAGCTTCAAGAGGTAGTCACCGGAAATGGTTTTCACTTCACAGGTGTGCCCTGTCAGGTTTAATAAGTGGGATTTCTTGCCTCATAAATGGGGTTGGGACCATCAGTTCTGTTGTGCAGAAGTCTGGTGGATACACAGCTGATAGTCCTACTGAATAGACTGTTAGAATTTGTATTATGGCAAGAAAAAAGCAGCTTAGTAAAGAAAAATGAGTGGCCATCATTACTTTAAGAAATGAAGGTCAGTCAGTGCAAAAAATTGGGAAAACTTTGAAAGTCCCCAAGTGCAGTTGCAAAAACCATCAAGCGCTACAAAGAAACTGGCTCACATGAGGACCGCCCCAGGAAAGGAAGACCAAGAGTCACCTCTGCTTCTGAGGATAAGTTTATCCGAGTCACCAGCCTCAGAAATCGCAGGTTAACAGCAGCTCAGATTAGAGACCACGTCAATACCACACAGAGTTCTAGCAGCAGACACATCTCTTCAACAACTGTTAAGAGGAGACTTTGTGCAGCAGGCCTTCATGGTAAAATAGCTGCTAGGAAATCACTGCTAAGGACAGGCAACAAGCAGAAGAAACTTGTTTGGGCTAAAGAACACAAGGAATGGACATTAGACCAGTGGAAATCTGTGCTTTGGTCTGATGAGTCTAAATTTGAGATCTTTGGTTCCAACCTCCATGTCTCTGTGCGACGCAAAAAGGTGAACGGATGGACTCTACATGCCAGGTTCCCATCGTGAAGCATGGAGGAGGAGGTGTGATGGTGAGGGGGTGCTTTGCTGGTGACACTGTTGGGGATTTATTCAAAATTGAAGGCATACTGAACCAGCATGGCTACCACAGCATCTTGCAGCGGCATGCTATTCCATCCGGTTTGTGTTTAGTTGGACCATCATTTATTTTTCAACAGGACAATGACCCCAAACACACCTCCAGGCTGTGTAAGGGCTATCTGACCAAGAAGGAGAATGATGGGGTGCTACGCCAGATGACCTGGCCTCCACAGTCACCAGACCTGAACCCAATTGAGATGGTTTGGGGTGAGCTGGACCGCAGAGTGAAGGCGAAAGGGCCAACAAGTGCTAAGCATCTCTGGGAACTCCTTCAAGATTGTTGGAAGACCATTTCCGGTGACTACCTCTTGAAGCTCATCAAGAGAATGCCAAGAGTGTGCAAAGCAGTCATCAAAGCAAAAGGTGGCTACTTTGCAGTACCTAGAATATAAGACATTTCAGTTGTTTCACACTTTTTTGTTAAGTATATAATTCCACATGTGTTAATTCATAGTTTTGATGCCTTCAGTGTGAATGTACAATTTTCAGTCATGAAAATACAGAAAAATCTTTAAATGAGGTGTGTCCAAACTTTTGGTCTGTACTGTATATGACCGAAAATACCCAAAAGTGACACCATTCTAAAAACTGCACCCCTCAAGGTGCTCAAAACCACATTCAAGACCTGCATTAACCCTTCAGATGTTTTACAGGAATTAATGGAATGTGGAAGGAAAAAAATGAACATTTAACTATTTTTCACAAAAAATTTAATCTACACCCAATTTTTTTTAGCTTTACAAGGAGACAGGAGACAATGGCTGTGTAAACATAAATCCTCTAAAACGTATAATTTTTATTGAGATACTATTAAAAATACCAAACCCATGTGATCAAAGGGATAAAAATCATGTCACTGTATGGTGGTCCTACTAAAAAAACAGTGTCCCCATGGGACTAAATAGAGTCAATGCAATACATAAAGACATGAACACAAGTGTACTATATATGATAATCCCCTTAACTTGCCTTGTCTGTAGCCTGTTCTGATATTGCCTATCATGGGGGTTGGCACCCTAGAGAGCGAGTTTGGCGCCCTCGTTCCTCAGCAGTTGTCCCTCACTATCCCTGTCTTGCCCTGATGGAGTGAGCTATATACAGGAAATGAGTGACGGCCTGCTCTAATACATATATAACACTAAACTAGTGCATAACAATAAACATATCCAGATAGTAAAACTTATCTCTTATTCTGGAAATTTCCCCGTTCTGTCGGTTCATCAGGAGGCCATATAGTGAGTAATCCAGAGATGTCAATATAAATGCATGGTAGATGAAGGCAAGATATATTGAATTGATGGAAGGCTGTGTTTAAATGGGTTAATCCATCCCTCTTTAGTGAGTCCCACATGCTCATTCTCTCTAGCTCTCCCCGTTTAAAAAGGCAGTCTTCTGTCCTCAGATGTGGACTGCGCATGTCACATACCTTTGGGCACTAAAGGCTGCAAATTCAAAAAGGTTTTTAGCGCGTCCATGTCACTTCCGGTCCATTCCGAAAGTGACTGTTGCATCTCACATTGGCGTGCACAGAAGAGATACTGCGCATGCACTAGAACGTCACCTCCACTCCAGAAGTGACCCGTGTGTCTCACAATAGAGCGCAGAGAGAGGTACCACGCATGTGCCATCGCGTCATCTCTGGGATGTGACTTACCAAAAGTGGGGTCCGGATTAGACCAATGCCCCGCATTTGCATACACACCCCCCCGATGTTAGTACAATTTCTCCTTATTTGTAAGAACTGGCCTTTAGGATTACCCCGCTTTAGATTCTCAAGATGATGACTATTCCATTCAAAAGGCTACTTGTTGCAGTAGGTTTGCGATACGTGCATGTGTCTATGGAACCATCCTTCTCCTTTTTTACTTTAACATCTAAGAATATTATGCAGTCTTTATGGCATTCAGATGTAAACCTGAGTCCAAAGGAATTTATGTTGATGGCTTCCATAAATCGCCTAAAGCCGGCCTCTGGCCAGACCAGAACACCAGTATGTCATCGAAGTATCTGGCCCAGCGGCCAACATGGGAGTGCAGCCATCTCTCCTCCTCCCCAAAAATTATGGTTTCCTCCCAGCAACCCAGGAGCAGACTGACATACGTGGGGGCACAGGGGCTCCCCAACACTTTGCCCCTGAGCTGGTGGAAGTACCAAACACTAAGTAGTTATTGGTAAGTGTGAACCGCAATAATTCCTCCACCAGTCTGTTGTGATTGTAGCACTTCACTGCCCTCAATTTTAGGAAATGTCCAACTGTCTGTATCCCCGCCTCATGAGGGATGCTGCTGTAGAGGGCCTCTACATCAATGGAGGCCAGATAGGTGTCCTCCTCCACAGCAACACCCTCAAGTTGAGTAAGCAGGTGAGGTGTATGTCGAACAAATGAAGGCAGGGAGATCTCAAAAGGACGCAATATTCTGTCAATGTAAATACCGATATTTTGTGATAGCGAATCTACTCCACCAACCATAGGGTGGCCTTTTAATGGACTGAGGACCTTATGGACCTTCGGGAGGGCATAGAAGGTAGGTACTGTTGGTGTTTCAGGTTTGAGATATTCAAATTCATTATTTGATAATAGACCTCTTTTTCTGCCCTCTTCTAAGTTATCAAGCAAGATAACAATTCAGGTGTTTCACAGGAATTAATGGTATGTGGAACGAAAAAAAAAAATGAACATTTAACAATTTTTTACAAAAATTTAAATTTACACCCAATTTTTTTTAGTTTTACAAGGGTAACAGGAGAAAATGGACACCAAAATTAGTTGTGCTTTTTCTCCTGAGCACGCCGATACCCCACATGGGGGAAACAACTGTTTGAAGTATGGTGAGCACCTTGAACCCCCATGTTCTTCACAGAAGAAGTTTATAATGTTGAGCCGTGAAAATACAGAAAATCTAATTTTTCCCACAAAAATGATTTTTTTTGGCCCCAAATTTAGCTTTTTCACAAGGGTAACAAGGAAAATTGCACCACACAATTTGTTGTCCAATTTCTCCTGAGTACGCAGATACCCCATATGTGGGGGAAAACATGCCACGCCTCAGGAAGGAGTGACGTTTCTTTGATGGAATGGTCTGTGGGTGTCATGTCATGTTTGGAGAGCCCCTGATGTGCCTAAACAGAGGAAAACCTCCACAAGTGACCCCATTTTGGAAACTAGACCCCTTAAGAAATTTATCTACCATATTTTTTGGACTATAAGAAAAATTAATTAAAAAGTGCGTGCGTCATAGCCCGGAGGCTGCTTCCTATGATGGATGAGAACGCTGACACCGCGTTCTCCCCGATCACAGAGAGCAGCTGTCTACTCTCCTTCTCTGCGCTAATCTATGTGATTGCTGCAGAGCAGGAGAGAAAGCTTAAGGACAGAACAGAGGCTGCAGGAGCTGAGCAGCTGAAGTACCTTCTGCAACAGGAATTCCACACCTTTCAGGTCATGTGACTGATCACATGTCCTGAAAGGTACTTAACTTAATCAAGTGGAATGTCCTGCAGATGCTCTTCTGTTCAAGTCCCGATCAGGAACTGCAGGATGTGGTAATGTATAGTGTGTGTGTGTGTGTGTGTGTATGTGTGTATATGTGCATACAGCAGAGCTGTTTGTGTGTGTATATGTGCATACAGCAGAGCTGTTTGTGTGTGTGTATATGTGCATACAGCAGAGCTGTTTGTGTGTGTATATGTGCATACAGCAGAGCTGTTTGTGTGTGTATATGTGCATACAGCAGAGCTGTTTGTGTGTGTATATGTGCATACAGCAGAGCTGTTTGTGTGTGTATATGTGCATACAGCAGAGCTGTTTGTGTGTGTATATATGTGCATACAGCAGAGCTGTTTGTCTGTGTATATATGTGCATACAGCAGAGCTGTTTGTCTGTGTATATATGTGCATACAGCAGAGCTGTTTGTCTGTGTATATATGTGCATACAGCAGAGCTGTTTGTCTGTGTATATATGTGCATACAGCAGAGCTGTTTGTCTGTGTATATGTGCATACAGCAGAGCTGTTTGTCTGTGTATATGCGCATGTAGCAGAGCTGTTTGTGCGTATATGTGCATGTACCAGAGCTATGTGTGTACATGTGCATGTATTAGAGCTATGCGTGTGTGTATATGTGCATGCAGCAGAGCTATGTTGTGTATGTAGCACTGCAGAGAGACACTAACAATAGATTTATTACCTCCCTATTCTACTCTAGTACATAAAATTTGTGATACTGACCCCTCCATTTTACACCACCAGGGAAGTTTTAATTAATAGGAAAAAAATTATTTCCTATTATATTATTATTAATTATTATAGCACCATTTATTCCATGGCGCTTTACATGTGAAAAAGGGGTATATATAGCAAATACACTTACAATAATCTTGAACAAAATGAGTCAGCGACTGGTACAGGATGAGAGAGGAGCCTGCCCGCAAGGGCTCACAATCTACAAGGGATGGGTGAGGATACAGTAGGTGAGGGTAGTGCAGCGTATGGTGGAGAAGTGGTTTTCTTTTTTCTGCTGTCTAAAGCGGAGGTGCGTCTTATGGTAAGGTGCGTTTTATAGTCTGAAAAATATGTGTGGTGAGCACCTTGAGCCCCCAGGTGTGTCACAGAAGTTTAGAATATTAAGCTGTGAAAATACAGAAAATCAAATTTTTCCCATAAAAATGTTTTTTTAGCCCTAAATTTTGGATTTTCACAAGTGTAACAGGAGACACTGCACCATGCAATTTCTTGTGCAATTTCTTCTGAGTACGCCGATACCCAATATGTGGACGAAAACTAATGTTTGGGCGCACGGCGGGACTTGTAAGGGAAGAAGCATCATTTGACTTTTTGAATGCAATATTTGCTGGAATAATTAGCGGATGCTATGTCACGTTTGGGGAGCCCCTGATGTGCTTAAATAATGGAAATTCCTCACAAGTGACACCATTTTGGAAACTAGATCCCTCAGGGAACTTACTATATGTGTGGTGAGCACTTTGAGCACCTTGAACCCCCAGGTGCTTCACAGAAGCTTATAACATTGAGCCATGAAAATAAAAAAAAAAATACCAAAATGTGTTTATTTTAGCCCCAAATTTCTTATCTTTTCCAGGGTAACAGGAAAAAATGGACTCCAAAATTTGTTGTACAATTTCTCCTGCATATGCAGATACTCCATGTGGGGGAAACTACTGTTTGGGAGCACGGTAGATCTCGCAAAGGAAGGAGTGACATTTTGGAACACAAACTTTGATGGAATGGTCTGCAAGTGTCATGTCGCATTTGAAGAGCCTCTGATTTGCCTAAACAGTGGGAAACTTCCACAAGTGACCCCATTTTGGAAACCTGACCCCTCAGGGAACTTATCTAGATGTGTGATGAGCACCTTGTACACACAAGTGCTTCACAGAATTTTACTTTGATCTGTAAAAATGAAAAAAAATATATTTTTCCCACAAAAATGTTTTAACCACAAATTTTTTTTCATTTTCACAAGGATATATCAGGGGAAAATGGACCAAAAAATGTGTTGTAAAATTTCTCCTGAGTATGCCAATACCACATATGTGGAAGAAAACTACTTTTGAGGCACAGTGCAAAGCTCAGAAAGGAAAAAGTGCCATATTGGATTTCAGATTTTGCTGGACTGGTTCGAAGGTACCATATCACATTGGCAGAGCCCCTGAGGTGCCAGAAGAGTAGAACCCCCCCATTTTACAAACTAAACCGCTCAATGAATTCATATAGGGGTGCAGTAATCATATGGACACCACAGGTGGGTCACAGAATTTAATACTATTGGGCAGTAAAGAAAAAATAATTAAATTTTAGACTCAGATTTTACATTTTCACACTGGGAATGGGTAAAAATTGTACCAAAATTTATCCCACAATTTCTGCTCAATGTAGAAATACATTGTGCAAGACTCCATATAAAGAGCACCTAAGTACTAGAAGAGCAGAATCCCCCCATTTTGGAAAATATACCTCTTTTGGAATTTATCTACAGGTGTAGTGAAGATTTTGACTCCATGGATTTTTTCCAGAAACAAGCAGCAGTGGATGTTGCTGAGTGAAAATTGCAAACAGCAGTTGTAGTGACCAGTACGTTGCAGTGCCTAGTACATTGTAGTGCCTGTACATTGCACCTAGATCATGCTTCTGGAGACATGCACCCGTAAATTAGGTCGACTCTCTTCACTACAAAAACGCCAAACATATGGACGCTAACTGCAGTTTTGGCACACTGTGGTGCTCACTCAGAAGGGAGGGGAGCCTTTGAATATCGGAGAGCAGAATTTGCTGAATTTCTTTTGGGGGGCGAGGAGCCATTTCACTTTTCCAGAGCCTCTGTGCTTCCAGTACCGTGGAAGCTCCAATATTTCCATTGACAGATAATGGACCTGAGTGAGGGCTTTTTTGTGGATTGATTTGAATCTTTTATTAGGAACATGTTACATAACATTTGGGATCACATTTATCCTACATTCTACACTGAGCACTCACATCGGGGTTTCCATATAAATCTCTGAGTGACGGGATTCAGATGAAACCCCCAAGGGATCCATTAACTATAATGAGGCAGCAGAGTTACTCTGGACTCCGTCTGGCGTCTATTCAGCGTCATCCCTTCTTTTCAGAAGTGTACAAAACTGTGGCCGACTGTACTTTTACGCACGCCTAAATAGACAGGACACTGTCGGATCATAGGCTAGACTGCATTCACAGTGCCATCATCTACTTCATTACATTGAGTCTTCCGCCGAGAGTTCTGTCTGTATCACATATTTCAGAGACTTACATGGAAACCCTGGTATAAGCGCTCAGTGCAGGATAAATGTGAGCCGAGCTTTACTGCAATCTTTGAGAGGCAGAATGAACAAATCAGCAGATGAAGAATTAGTTTTATTTATTTTTGCATCGCGCAGCATGAGTGACTAGACGACATTATTCTTTGGGTCGGTGCGATTACAGAAATACCATATTTATATAGTTTTTTTAAGTTTGGCTTTTGTCACACACTAAAAGATGATTATTTTGCAAAGACTAGTATCGCCATATTTTGAAAGCTATAATTTTTCCATATTTCTGCCGGCAGTCATGTAATGGCTTATTTTTGCGGAACGAGTTGATTTTTTTTATTGGTACCATTTTTGGGCACATAACATTTTTTGATCGCTTTCTATTGCAATTTTTGGGAGGCAGAATCAATAAAAAACAGAAATTCAGGAATTCTTTTTTTTTTAAATGTTGTTCCGTATGTGGTAAAATTGATAAGGTAGCTTTATTCTTCGGGTCAGTACGATTACAGCGATACCACATTTATTTCTTGTTTTTTATGTTTTGGTGCTTTTACACAATAAAAACTATTTTATAAAACAAAATATTGTTTTTGCATCACTTTATTCTAAGAGAGCTATAACTTTTTTATGTTTCCACTGAAGGAGCTGTCTGGCAGCTTGTTTTTTGCAGGACAAGATGACGTTTTCAGAGATACCATATTTATTTACATTTCTATTTTTGATCACTGTGAAGAAACAGCACCAGGGGGGCCCCGCAGAATCCTGCTGTCGCCGCTTCTTCTGGTGGATCCACACCCAGCCATCCACCTGATGTCACACTACGCCAGACGGAGCACATGATACGGATCTACCCTTTGCACCGTGACATTCCGCACCCCCCCCCCCCCAAGGACGCGTAAGGTCAGATCGGCACAGTTCTACACCGTCACGTCCTGTCCACGCGGGTACAGAGAGGCACCAGGGAGTGGGACAAGGTGGTCCACTCAGACGCTGATGTGGCCCCACACCCTCCCACACTCTTGACAGGCTGAGAGGCTATTTCACTACTCCAGTGAAGCAGAGCCTTGTTGGCCTGGATAGAGTTGCCACTAGTTTCTATTTGATATAACAGACTTATATCGAGCTAGAAACCAGCCCGGTAGTGCATTCGTCGGACCAAACAACAGACGTAAGGTTCATGGTTCAAGATAAAAGAACAGCCCAAGATTAAATTATATATTTAATCGCCATAAGGGCTCACTAAACAATCTACTATATACATCAGGGTTTATATATACAGCGGGCAGAGTTACAAATACAAAAACATGGTACATCAAGCATAACAGATCTTAAAGTCAATTACTGGTTAGATGGAAAGCATGGCTCAGGGATTGGGTGACCACATGGGGAAGAATGTGTGCCCTACTTGTCCCTCAAGTCTGCATGTCACAAGCTTCCCCAGGGAAAAGACAATAGGCTTTTGCTACACAGACCTTCCAACTCTCTGGGAACTCCCATTACCTGCTGTCACGGGTGTGTCGCCACGAAGATCGTCACGATTACACAGCCTGACTTCTCGCAGCTAACTTTTTGGTGCTTTGTGTTTTCGGCAGTGAGGGAGTTAATTCTCTCTCTCTCTCTGTGCTAGACGAGGTCCAGCCTCGCCCAGCTGCAATCAATGTTGCTGTAGTGAGACTCCTTCAAATGCCTGCTGGTCTGTTTGGGAAGTGTCGGTGAAAGCATTTCATACAGACTAACAGAGCGGATCGTGGTATTTGGAGTTTCTGAGATAAGTGTATTTGGAGTGTTTTTTCCCTTCCTCGCTTTATCATTTATCTCCTTTCCCGTTGGTGTTCCCTCTGTTGTAGTTGTGTAGTTTTTGTATGCAAGGTGGTTTTGGTTTTTCCCTTGTACTGTCTCGTTCGTCTAAGTACTGTGTGTGGGCATATTATTACTTGTCCTCTTTTGTTGTGATCGGGGTCCTTCTCAGGACTAGATTACTTAGGTGCAGGGATCCTCAGGAGGTAGGGGTTACGCTGGCGGCCTGGACCTCTGTACCTTTAACAGTACCTCCAGGTTGAGGGATTAGTCAGGGCCCCAGCTTAGGGTCAGCTTAGGCCCCCTACCTCCAGTATACAGAGACAGCGTGACATTTTCACCGACCCACTTAGTTTTTCTCCAGCTACCATGGATCCAGTAGCCGGTCTAGCTCGGCAGTTGCAGAGTTTGTCCATGGAGCTGGCGGACGTTAGGTCCAAGGTTTTGCATCCTCAGGAGCAAGCCGGACCAGAACCTAAAGTAGCTCTCCCTGACAGGTTCACTGGGGGGCGGGACAAGTTTTTTGTTTTCCGGGAGGCATGCAAATTGTACTTTCGGCTGCGGCCTCGGTCATCGGGGAGTGAAGAACAAAGGGTGGGAATTGTCATCTCGCTCCTACAAGGGGACCCACAATCTTGGGCGTTCTCTCTTCCCCCGGGCTCCCCGGCTCTCCAGTCAGTGGATAGGTTTTTCGCTGCTCTGGGACTCGTATATGATGACCCAGATCGGATCTCCCTTGCTGAGTCTAAGTTACGTAGGATCCAGCAGGGAGATCGTCCGGCGGAGGAATTCTGTTCGGAGTTCCGTAGGTGGGCCACGGACACCCAGTGGAATGACCCGGCTCTTAGGAGCCAGTTTTGTCAAGGTTTATCCGACAAATTACAGGATGTGTTGGCACAGTATGACTCTCCCGCGTCACTGGAAGCCGCTATGGCCCTGGCTATTCGCGTTGACAGACGGCTTCAGGAGAGGTGCGGGATAACTCGACCCCCTGTGATGACTCCACCTCCTACAAGGTCCCCTCATATGGTGGTTCCCCTGGTCAGTCCAGAGGAGCCTATGCAATTAGGAGGGACATCATTTTGGGGGAGGGGACCGGTGGTGCGCCATAAGACAGGAAGGTGTTTCTTCTGCGGGAGAAAGGGACATTTTATTGGGGGGTGTCCATCCCGTCCCTTGCAGAGTGAAGAGTCGTCGGAAAACTGTTGATCCCAGGTTGTGTGGTGGACGGCAATCTGGGAGTAGGTATTTCGTCCCTAGGTTCGTCTCAGTTTCTCGTACCGGCGGAGGTGGTGGTGGGTACAAGAACTGAGAGGATATCTGTTCTTCTGGATAGTAGGGCCGGGGCTAATCTGGTTGATGCTCGATTTGCCCGGGTTCAAGGTATGCGATTGAGTGAGTTGGCTAAACCCATCCCCATATTCTCGATCGATGCCAGGCCTCTCGGTCAGGGAAGTTTTTTGCAAGCTGTGCATGACGTAAAACTTCAAGTGGGGGCGATACATAAAGAACTGTTGTCTTGCTACGTGTTGGAGGGTTTTCCCACTCCTATAGTGTTGGGCCTTCCTTGGTTAACTAAGCATAACCCGGTTATTAATTGGCAAACCAGAGAGATAAGCCAATGGAGTAAATTCTGTAATAAAAACTGCATGAACACGGTCATCGGTGCGGTTACTCCTTGGGTCTTACCTCCATTTCTGGCGGACTTTGAGGATGTATTCTCAGAGAAAGGGTGTCAGGAACTACCTCCTCATCGCGAGTATGACTGTTCTGTAAAACTGCTCCCTGAGGCCAAGTTACCTAAAGCTAGGTTGTATAACCTTTCTGGTCCTGAGAGGCAGGCCATGAAGGATTATATTTCAGAAAGTCTGGCTAAGGGGCATATTAGACCTTCATCTTCACCGGTGGCTGCGGGGTTCTTCTTTGTTAAGAAGAAAGATGGAGGCCTACGCCCTTGCCTGGATTTCCGTGAACTTAATCGGATTACGGTCCGAGATCCGTATCCACTCCCACTTATTCCCGATCTCTTTAATCAGATCGTGGGCGCCAAATGGTTCTCTAAGTTGGATCTCAGGGGGGCGTACAATCTGATTAGGATGAAGGAGGGGGATGAGTGGAAGACGGCGTTTAACACTCCGGAGGGGCATTATGAGAACCTTGTCATGCCATTCGGTCTGACTAATGCCCCGGCGGTGTTCCAACACTTTGTTAATGACATTTTTCGCCGCCTGGTGTGACAGTTTGTTGTCATATATCTGGATGATATCTTAATTTACTCGCCGGATCTGGTGTCTCATCAGGAGCACGTTAGGCAGGTGTTACAGATCTTGCGGGATAATAAACTGTATGCCAAATGGGAAAAGTGTGTGTTCGCCGTACAGGAACTCCAGTTTTTAGGCTTCCTGGTTTCAGCGTCCGGTTTTCGTATGGACCCTGGGAAAGTGCGGGCAGTTCTTGAGTGGGATCGGCCAGAGAATCTTAAGGCACTACAACGTTTCCTGGGGTTTGCTAATTATTACCGGAAGTTCATTCGTAATTTCTCGTCCATGGTTAAGCCTCTCACAGACATGACTAAAAAGGGGACGGATTTTTCTAGGTGGTCTGACAAGGCTTGTCAAGCATTCTCCTCCTTGAAAAAATGTTTTGCCTCGGCACCCATACTCATTCAACCTGATGCGTCACAGCCATTCATTGTAGAGGTAGACGCTTCCGAGGTAGGGGTGGGAGCAGTATTATCACAGGGTTCGTCCCCTGGTAAGTGGCATCCGTGCGCCTTTTTCTCTAAAAAATTGTCGTCCGCTGAGAGGAATTACAATGTCGGCAATAGGGAACTCTTGGCCATTAAGTTAGCTTTTGAGGAGTGGCGCCATTTTTTGGAGGGGGCAGTCCATCCGGTCACCGTCATCACCGATCACAAGAACCTGCTATATCTGGAGTCCGCGAAACGTCTGAATCCCAGACAAGCTAGGTGGTCATTGTTTTTTACCAGGTTTAATTTTGTCGTTACATATCGTCCTGGGTCAAAAAATGTAAAGGCGGATGCCTTATCTCGTAGTTTCCCTGGGGCCGGGAATACGGACGACCCGATTCCTATCCTTCAGGAGGGGGTGGTGGTTTCGGCAGTATGCTCTGAGCTGGAGGAGGAGGTATTGGAGGCTCAGGGGGACGCCCCTGTTGGACCTCCGGGGAGACTGTTTGTTCCAGATCAGTTGCGACAAAAGGTGATCGAGGCACACCATAACTCAGTTTTGGCAGGACACCCGGGGAGTAAAGCAACTGTGGATCTCCTCTCGCGTCGGTTTTGGTGGCCTAACTTACATAAGGAGGTGGTAACTTTTGTCGCGTCCTGTGGGGTTTGTGCGCGCTCTAAGACCTCACATACCCGTCCGTCTGGGGCCCTCTTACCTTTGAAGATCCCGGAGCGTCCTTGGACTCATCTGTCTATGGACTTTATTACGGACCTCCCTCCGTCTTCGGGTAAAACGGTCATACTCGTTGTTGTGGACAGGTTCAGCAAGATGGCACATTTTATCGCTCTTCCGGCTCTCCCTAATGCTAAAACTCTTGCGCAGGTGTTCATTGGGGAGATTGTGAGGCTTCACGGGGTACCCTCCGATGTGGTGTCTGATCGGGGGTCTCAGTTTGTGTCCAAGTTCTGGAAGGCGTTTTGTGCACGGCGGGGGATGCATTTGTCATTCTCATCGGCTTTTCACCCTCAGACCAATGGTCAGACGGAACGTATGAACCAGAGCTTGGAGACATATCTCCGGTGTTTTGTGTCAGAGAACCAGGAGGACTGGGCTTCTTTCTTACCTCTGGCAGAGTTTGCTCTTAATAATAGGCGGAGCGAGTCCACTGGTAAGTCCCCGTTTTTTGGGGCATATGGTTTTCACCCCCAGTTTTGTACTTTCAGTAGGGGGGGCTCTTCGGGGGTTCCTGAGGAGGAACGATTTTCCTCATCACTCGCTTCAGTATGGAGAGGGGTGCTGAAGAATCTGAATACTATGGGGAACCGATACAAACGTATGGCTGATAGGAGGAGAGTGTCTGGTCCGGACCTAAGTGTGAACGATCGGGTATGGTTGTCTACCAGGAATATTAAACTTAAGGTTCCCTCCTGGAAACTGGGTCCCAGGTTCATCGGGCCGTACAGAATCAGTTCTATTATTAATCCGGTGGCATTCCGTCTTGACCTCCCCCCTACGTTTAAAATTCACAACGTGTTCCACAGATCGTTGCTTAAGAGGTATGTGGCGCCGGTGGTACCGTCACCTTTACCTCCCCCTCCAGTGGTGGTCAATGGTAACTTGGAGTTCCAGGTATCAAGGGTCATCGATTCACGTTTTAATCGCCGGTCCCTTCAGTACCTGGTTCATTGGAAAGGGTATGGTCCTGAGGAGAGGATGTGGGTTCCTGCGTCGGATATTAACGCAGACCGATTAGTTCGGGCCTTCCACACGACTCACCCGGATAAACCTGGCCCTGAGGGTCCGGAGGCCCCTCGTAGAAGGGGGGGTACTGTCACGGGTGTGTCGCCACGAAGATCGTCACGATTACACAGCCTGACTTCTCGCAGCTGACTTTTTGGTGCTTTGTGTTTTCGGCAGTGAGGGAGTTAATTCTCTCTCTCTCTGTGCTAGACGAGGTCCAGCCTCGCCCAGCTGCAATCAATGTTGCTGTAGTGAGACTCCTTCAAATGCCTGCTGGTCTGTTTGGGAAGTGTCGGTGAAAGCATTTCATACAGACTAACAGAGCGGATCGTGGTATTTGGAGTTTCTGAGATAAGTGTATTTGGAGTGTTTTTTCCCTTCCTCGCTTTATCATTTATCTCCTTTCCCGTTGGTGTTCCCTCTGTTGTAGTTGTGTAGTTTTTGTATGCAAGGTGGTTTTGGTTTTTCCCTTGTACTGTCTCGTTCGTCTAAGTACTGTGTGTGGGCATATTATTACTTGTCCTCTTTTGTTGTGATCGGGGTCCTTCTCAGGACTAGATTACTTAGGTGCAGGGATCCTCAGGAGGTAGGGGTTACGCTGGCGGCCTGGACCTCTGTACCTTTAACAGTACCTCCAGGTTGAGGGATTAGTCAGGGCCCCAGCTTAGGGTCAGCTTAGGCCCCCTACCTCCAGTATACAGAGACAGCGTGACACCTGCCCCTGTTCATCCCAAGTCTCCACCCCCTGTTCCTTCCTGACTAAGAGACTCCCAGAACTAACGTGGCCCATACCTCCTTACTGGATGGTCCCAGGGAACAGATTCTGGTGTCAACGGACCCGGCCGGGCCCCTGCTACGTGTGGGTACCAAACACAGCAGTTGTAGGAAGGTTCCAAAAGGCTAAGACGTGTATCTCCTCTTCCCTACACGCTAGAGTGGGCTAGGAAGCAGACTGGCATTCACTATCTTCCCCTGAGCTAGAAAATCCATTTTGTGAAGAGCTGGGACATATAGTTCTTCCACTCCACAGCCCGGTATTGAAGTATAGTACCTTACACAACATAGGACATGTTCAGAACAAAGAGAGGATCTCAGCAGGAAGCCTGCCTGTCAGCTCAGCTCACAGCTGCCAGGGGAGGGGGATTTCTCACCCCCCTTTGCTGGCTGCAAAGGAATTCAAGAGAGTCAGATTACACTATGCCTGGAGACCTGACAACCAGGGCACATGTGATTATTCTAGAATATTCTTCACAATCACATTTTATTCCACTTTTTGTTTGGCAGTATGATAAAACATTTTTTGCCTTGTTTTTTTTACATTTTTACGGTGTTCAATAAAGGGGTTAACTGGCGGGAAGTTTTATAGGTCGGGTCGTTCCAGACGCAGCAATACCAATTATGTGTACTTTATTTGTTTATTTTTTTATCATAAAAATATTTATGTACAAAATATATATATAATTTTTTTTATTATTTTGTGATTTTTTTTACTTTGTTCCACTATGAAACTTTCACTTTTTGCAGTCTGATCGCTTATAAAGAATAGCAATGCAATAGCTTTGCTATGCTTTACAAACTGTCAGCACTGCACTGGCAGACAAACTTGCTCTGAGCATGGTGTAATAAGTTTGCTAGCTCTGATGACCCGGATGTCGTCATGATGACATCGGTTCAGCATGGCGCGGGGGGCGCCGATTGGAGGGCAGTGGGGGCTCCCTCCTAAATGCTGCGATGGATATCAATAGCTTTAAGAGGCTAAAGTAGCAGGAGCGGTGCATTGAGAGCCGGGTGTCAGCTGTCAAAACAGTTATTAACTAATTGCAATAAGGAAAATGATCCCTAACTCAAGATTCTCTTAATATATAACGTTTATTTACCAATAACAATAAAAGAAAAATTGTGCAATTTTTAAATGACAGTGAATGTGTGGTCTTTATATAGTCTTGATGTAAAGCGTTCTAATTTATTGATTTGTCACCAGTGAGAGAAACTATATTATTATCTTTTCCAACTTATCGCCTATATTCATTGATAATGAACACATCCACTAGAGGACGTCTCCTACTAGTTTGACGTTGTCTCACTGCCAAAATGTATGATTTTTTTTAAGTATGATTGTTTTGCACATTCTGCACTTTAATATTATATTTTATATTGGAGTTGTTGTGCATGCACTATTCACTTTATGTATTATATCTCATACATCACGTTGCACTTTTTTTTTTATCATGTTTAACCATTGCACTATGCACTTTACAAACTGATCTAATGAACACTCAGCTATGCATATCTTGAATTTTTCTTGCATATATTTTGCACATTTAAGTGTCCCTTATCTTATAATTGCACCATAATGTCTATTCTTCAGGCAGTTATGTACGTGATGAATTCTTCTCAAATGCATTCAGTTTATTTGTGTCATTCGCTCACTCTTGACATATTTGGGCTAGTTTCCCTGGCTACGTGTCCTGCTTTGTCTCTCTCCTCCCGCATTGTGTTTACACGTGTGGGCGGGCGAGGGGTGACACGGGTTTATCCCCTCCTACCTGGATGGGTTGCCATGGTCTGCGTGTCCCTGTCTTTCCTCTCCCCACCCACATTCGGATCTAGTGCGTGGGTGGTATTAGGTGGCTTGGGTCACAGGTCCATTGCTCCCTGCCAGCTGGGCTTCTGTGGTTAGGCATCCCAGCTTTGCCTCTCCCCGCCCGCACTGTGGTCACGTGTGTGGGAGGGCGGAGGTGACAGATCGCCATGGCAACGCATCCCTACCTTGTCTCTCCCCGTCCACATCAAAATTTCTTCCAGTGTGGGTTGGCGGAGGTGACGTGGGACGCCGACCCTGGTTGTTCCAGCGTGGGATACAGGCAACGTGAACATCTCAAACACCTGTCATTGGTAAGCCATGATATATAAGCCTTCTCCTGACACCTTTGCATCACCCCTCAGAGGAAGCTGCACGTGAAACGCGCATCAGGGGTGTCCCATTGGCAGTCACACAGGTCACCTTATATCTTCATATTTTAGGTATACTCTGGGCCTTTTCTTTACTTGGATTCATCCATATAACATATTTCAGGCAGACATTCAACTCTTTTTACCTAAGTTCCTGTGTCACCATATTTGTGTGTTGTTAAGGACACACTGATTCCTTGCTTTATTTTATTTGACTCGCTCAGGTCAGTCGTATATCATGGTTTGGTTTAGTGCATAAGGAAATCTCCTTTGTTAGGATTTATTGCCACCATTGTATTCATTCATTTATTTATAAGCATGAATATGTAGACCATGCATAGTGTTTTTTTGGGAATCATTGTCTATGACTAGGATTGCAGCATTTTTTCCTTCATGATGCTGTTGGTGTCCAACATTCTTCCTGAGTGACATTGCCTATGTCTAATACTCTCTTTTTACCAGTAAATGTATTGTGTTAGTTGTGTTAATAAACAGTCTTATGTTTGGCTTATACTCCTGTGTATTTATTATGATTTTGTAATCTTCTAATCCCAGGGAGTAGGTGGCTCCTCCAGGTTGTAAGTTCTATAGAAAAGGGCTTTTAATGCACAAAGTCATTCGAACAGTTTTGGGTGGAGGAGAACGTTGTGGTCTAGAAGCAAAATGGTAATCACACGATTGTGATAAGGCCGGACTACACCATTGATAAAGCAGCCACAGCCGGTGACTGAGAAGAATCTGTAAATGTTTTGGATTTTCAGATGATTATGAATTTCAGAAATACCTTATGACAGTTTTTCATTAATACTTTTTATGTTTTTGTCTGATATTTGTAGTTTTTATTTTTTTGTCTTTATGCTGTAGTACACACTGATGACGGTCTTGAGGACCGAAACAATTGTACCTGTGTTGGACTGCAATTAAATACTTTAAAATTATGCCTGTTTGATTGCCAAGTTTCATTTGCCTTTTGCATGGTTTTAGACCCTACTTGCGCACCTATTCCAGCAGTACTGCAGTTTTCTACACTATTATCTACTCCAGTATGTAAGCACGCTGAAGTGTCATGTCCTCTTCCACGTTCTCGTATAACGTTGAGGAAACATCAAATATCATTGCACAATATAACCTATTGTGTGATTTCTTAAAAGTCCCCCCGAAGGAGATGCGAGGATGGAACTTATAGCGAGAATTTCGCCACCTCACCAGCATCGAGTTGCATTGTGCCACATTGTTGGAATACTTGAGAGTACAAAGGATCCCAAGGGCATTGAGGGTCCCAATTTGTCCAACCCTGTTTAGCGATCAGTCTGAGTACTGCATAAAATTTGAACATATACTTAATAAATGTTCTTTTGATATTATTACCCTAACAAATGACTACTTACAGAAGGCTATTGTATCTACCAAGGAACAGGTAAAAAATATTGAAACTCAGCTTGCTGCTACTATCTCTACACAAGAACTCATCACTCTACAAAACAAGATGAGCATCAACGAGATACGGAGAGCAAAAAAAGGAATAAGTTTGCGAGATAATGAAGATTATGAGCAAGACTGGGTCTATAGATGGCAAGACAGATACACCTCAAGAAATTATCCTCCCAGATTTGCCAAATCCACTACAGATCCTTCTACCTCCGGTTCGGACACAGGCAGGAGGGACCTTTTCACCACTTCTGCTCGTTTTTTTTAGATCAAGGAAAAAGATATTCCCAACACAGAAGAACAGAAGAGGTGGCCAACACAAGGGAAAACACTGACTTCATCTGAGTGACCCGCTCCCAGGGACACAGCACCCTTGGTGGTAAATATCTCCTCTAGGACTTTGAGTATTGCACAACTTTCTGTACCACAGAAGGGGTTATCTTTTTGTCCCACTAACAAGTACAAAATGTTCAATCTTGATATGGAGTTACAGCGATTTTGTCGCTCACTACGCCTTAGGACACACTTTACCAATGACACACCAGGCAATACCTTGTCTATTCCCTCTACCCTCTCTGATGATAATACCTCCATCACGGCGCCAGTCTCGTCCTACACCCCAAAAGTGCATACAGACCCCCACATGACTCACATGCGCTTGAGACCTTCATTGGTTTCGTGGATAGTGCCTTTACAGACTTACATTCCAAGGTAGACAAAGGGCTGCTTCATTACCAGTCCAATCTTTCTCCCCTTGACCTTCAGGCCCTCAGAAGCCTTCAGGAAGAGAGTAATCTTATCATCAAACTGGCATACAAAGGGGACACCATAGTAGTGATGAATAAAGGGGATTATCTCCTGGAAGTCAATAGACAACTTAACTCCACATACCATAGACTACCCCATGACCCAACACACCAAGTCAGGACAGCAATAGCATCTGTGTTGGAACATTTTCTCACCAGAGGAGTGATTGATAGTAAGACAAGTGATTTTCTCACTAAGCAACATCCTATCACACCTGTCTTTTATGTACTCCCCAAAATTCACAAAAGCCTTGACCATCCCCCCGGTCATCCTATAGTAACCTCGACAGACTTGCTTCTTTAACCTTTATCAATTTTCATAGAGAAAATATTGATACCATTGATTAAAAAAGTCCCTCCTTTTTACTAGATACAGGAGCTTTTCTCAGTTTTATCACCGACCTAAAATGTGTCCCCCCTGAATCCGTCTAGGTTTCTTTTAAAGTCAACAGACTCTATGTTTGCATTCCACATTCCGAAGGTGTACGTGCTGTACAGTCTGTTGCTTGAGTCACAGACATATGCCCTTATCATTGAACTTTGAATTGAACTCCTGACGTTAGTTCTTACCAAAAATAATTTCTTGTTCCAAGATACTTTCTTCCTACACACTAAAGGGACAGTGATGGGCTCTAACGTGGCCCCCGCTTATGCAAACTGTTATATGGCCACCTTTGAGGCCCAAGTAGTTTACTCCAATCCATTCTTTCGTAATCACTCCATCGCATGGAAACATTACATCAATGACATTTTTTGCATATGGGGGTGCCCACAGGAATCTCTAAATGAGTTCTATGACCTTCTGAATTCCAGACCTGGGCTTTACCATGACTCACAGTTCTCATCAAATCAGTTTCCTGGATACCATAGTCCTCAAGGACCAACAAGGATTACTAACCACTGACTTTTACACAAAACCTACCGATCTAACTGGTCTCTTACACTTTAAGAATAATCACGCTTTACAAATGAAACAGTCAATTTCAAATCCCAGCTCCAGCGGGTAAATAGGATAGTGGCAATGATCAATTACGCTCAGAGAGGCTACAGGAAATGTGCCACAAATTTGAGAAAAGGGGCTATTCCCCCGAAATCCTACACCAACATAACACATATTCAGCCCACACCAGTCCTAAACCCATGAACCGGAGTCTGGTTGTCCACACTTACCATCCGTTCGCATACATCTTGCACAAAACCATCCGGAGGCATTGGAACATTCTACAATCCGCTTATCCCCACATCCCAGAGTTCCAACAACCATTTTTTCCGCGTTTCAAACGGGCACCCAGTCTCAAGGATTCACTACTTCGTGCTGACGTGGGCCCCACACATACAGGGGTCAAACAACGTTTTTTACTAATCCCTAAGAGGGGGACCTTCCCCTGCTTGCAGTGCCACCAATGCAACAACGTCCTACATGGGAACACCATTTACCATCCCCATACCAGTAAACAATACCAGGTTAAAGGGTATTTTACGTGTTACACCAACTTCGCAGTATACCTCATTAAATTCCCTTGTGGTCTGGCATACATTGGTGAGACAACACAACCACAAGCATAAGTCCACAATTAGATGTAAGAATCTGCTACTACTCTTGCTACAACATTTCATTATATTAGGCCATAACCAATCTCAACTCAAGTTCCAGGTCATTGAACAGGTGCTTCCCACTATTCGCAGAGGTGACCGTGTACGCCTACTGAAGGGAGGCCTTTTGGATCCATGAACTTCAAGCCCTTACCCCCAGGGGGCTCAATATGGATTATGATTTGTCAGTCCTGTGATAATTTTAGGGAGAACTGCATAAGATGTACCACATTGTTCTTGTTAACCATGAGTTTTTCACTGTTGGAGTGTACATATATGTGTTTTGAGACACAGTATTTGCATGTCATTTAAGAGAGATTAATTTTCTTTCATTATCATGGTACTAATTTTGTATTCTTTATTCACTGATCATCATCCTCCACGGCCCACAGGCTGCTCTACTTACACCTGTTCACCTCCTGTCACATTTCCAGGCTTATTATTCTTTTCTCCACTTCTTGGAACGTTGCACCAGCGGTTCACCCTGATTGGTCTCCTGGGACATTAGTTCCCGCCCTCTGACCACATATACTAGGCTTTCTCCTCCCTTGACATGGCAACCTTAGGAACCAGCGGCAGATGCCACGTTCCACGCCTGTCACACTTCCTACACTCACTACTGGGTATGTTTCTACATATAATTGCTGGTCCCTATTGGATAACCCCTATGGGGCTGATGTTCTTATGGCTGTTTGACTCCCTAGATCCTGTCTTTCCACTGAGACACTGTGTCCTTCCTGCTTTTACCTTTAACTATATTCCTAGTAGTCTGGTAGGTCACACTTATTATACAGCCATTATGTGTACTCTATTGCAATGTTTTGGATTTTCAGATGATTATGAATTTCAGAAATACGACAGTTTGTTTCTAGTACTTTTTATGCTTTTGTCTGATATATGTAGTTTTTACTTTTTTTGTTTTTATGCTGCAGTACACACTGATGAAGGTCTTGAAGACCAAACCAATTGTACCTGTGTTGGACTGCAATTAAATACTTTATAATTATGCCTGTTTGAGTGCCAAGTTTCATTTGATATTGAATGGCTTTGGGCCCTACTTACGCACCTATTCCACCAGTGTTGCAGTTTTCTACACTATTATCTGAGAAGAATCTGTGACTTCTCTGCATTTAGTGGTTGCTACTCACTTTGGCGGTTATCTGTAGGAATCTCCTCTTTACACCGCTCATCATCCCTCACATATGTGTCTGTAGTATTAATATGGGTCAGATCTTCACCCTGAAACAAATATCGTAAAAGTCACAGACAGCTGGAGAAGTCCCATCTATGATCAGCTCTAATCCTGCCATCTCCACCGTTCTCATTACCAAAGTATAAAACATATAATACTGGTGGATAAAACAAGACTGAACACAAGACCTTCACAGCCGTCTACACATCATAGGGGAGATCTCATGACACCTTCTCTCCATCTACCTGATGATCCTGAGGAACATTGGGGTCTTCTGGTTTACAGTCTTGTGGAAGAAGAGGGTGGGGACATCTCTCTGGTGTTGTCCTCTTACTGGATAGATCTGGAGGAAACACATACAGGGACTGAATTCATTCTTTACATACAGATAATTATAGGCTGTGTGTATTTAGTCCTGTCTATTACCTGGTGATGTGAGGGGCTGGGGAACCTCCATCATGACGTTCTTGTACAGATCTTTGTGTCCTTCTAAATACTTCCACTCCTCCATGGAGAAATAGACAGCGACATCCCGACACCTTATAGGAATCTGACACATACAATGGTAGAGTCATCCCCCGATCCCTTCATAGCATTACTGTATAATGTCCCAGCAGTGTCACCTCTCCAGTCAGCAGCTCAATCATCTTGTAGGTGAGTTCTAGGATCTTCTGGTCATTGATGTCCTCATGTATCAGGGGGTGAGGTGGAGGCCCTGTGATTGGGCTCAGGGGTCTTCCCCATCCCTCAGACACAGGGTCCTGACAGCGTTCACTAGAGGTCCTCTTCACTACTGTGTAATCCTGGTTATGGAGAGACACATTAATAAATATGACTACAGACATTTCCAGAGTCCTCACCTCTCCAGTTCTGACCATCTGTTATTCCCATAGATAAGAATGATGTAATGTGATGTCATCAGAATCTCTCACCTCTCCAGTAAGCCGGAAGAGGATCTCTAGGGTGAGGTGTAATATCCTCTCCGCCATCTTGTCCCTGTCCATATCCATGCTTAATGAATGAATCAGAAAAATTTTCTTATTTAGGGGGATCCGATATTGTAGAGACCTGAATAGGAAAATGAGACGATGTAAATTCATAAAAATCTTGTGTAATAATACAATCACTAGAGATAATAAGGGAAACATATGAGATTTACTATTTTATACTATTTAGTTTTCTTCTTTACATCTAGTAATAAAACCTATATATTTTAGGCCACAGACAACAAGCAGTTTCTTCCTTGGAGTCTGCAGCTGAATACGTTTCTCATAGACTCATCTTCCTTATTGCCAATTCTCGTCTCATTTACGGACACTGGAATCGGCATTATCAATACTGCAGGAGATATTCATTACACGTGACATGAGAAATAACTACTTCATGAGGAGGACGACATCTTCATCTTCTACTATGGCTCCAGAAACATATTTGGCCAGAGTCCTGTCACCCACTACATCACCACCGGTCGTCTATATGAATGTTTCCCGTCTTTTCCAGACTGTAATCTTCTATCATGTTAGATCTCAGGTCTGATTCACACACAGAAGTTTGAGACATTATAAAAGCTTGTTTGTAAGAACACCAAGACAGGAGGTATTTGATGCCAAATTCTCCATATACAATGTATATTTTTCTCTGGATATGATAGGATTTTTTTTAGCATTTTCATGTAGGTTTCCAAATATTACATGAAAAACACCCCCAAAAAATACAATTGGGAATGGAGATACTGTGGGAACATTATACAGAGTGTGAGTGGATGGCGGTACTAGGGGAACAGTATTCTGTGTGTGGGGGCCAAGAAAGGGGCACTGTACTATGGGAGCAATACATGATTCCTTCACAAAAACACCCTAAATATAACATTTTTAAAACCATCCCACAATTTGTGCATCTTTAGGGTAAATCGCTTTCTAATCATTTGATTAGAGCTGATACTATTAAGCTAAAGTATCTAAACAGACTTTCTTTCAGATCCATAAAGGGGCACTTTTCCGTGTTTGTCATGCCAGAACTGTTGGAGGATTATTACAGGTGACAGTTTTCCCACCAATTAGAAGGGACACATGTGGATATTGGTGTTTTTTTTTACCAGCTACAGTTCTGATGTGATTTACTCGGTAAAGTGCCTTGTGGTAAAGTGGACAAAAGTCATGATCAATGAAATCAGCCTGAAGGAACATGGCTCCTCTATTCAGCTCTATGAACCTAGGATGAAATCCACTGCGGCCCCTGCAAGAAAAAGAATGAAGAAGAGCAGAAGTTTGGGGAGACCACCGTGGCCAGACATTTCTCGGAGATAGTGATAAAAGTTCTGATCTCCGATGGTCGGTGTTAGAAGAGACGACCGCAGCGGATTCACAATCACAACGCAGTAAACTTCTACAGAGACGTGTTCTGGATTTACTCCCTGGAATCACTTTTGCCCAAAGGGTTAAATGACATCTGTAACTTCCATGTCCTTCTATGAAGCTTCTTCTCTGAACTTTATTCCTCTGTTCTCTGCAGTATTTATATTACTCTCCAGAATCAGAAATGTATTAAGTCCTATAGAAACTGCTGAGAAATAATCATCTAATTCTGTGTTCCCAGGATTATTCTTGTGGGAATTGGCTGCGATATCCCCTGAGTAATATATTTCTAGTATTAACCCCTTTACGTCCTTGCCCGTAATAGTACGTAGCTGCGCCCTGGGCTTTATAGACCAGCTATGTACTATTACGCGTGTGGCGATGGAGCCCGCACACAAGCAGTGCGGGGCGATCGCCGCCGGGTGTCAGCTGATGGTCACAGCTGACAGCCGGTGCTATGTGCCAGCTCCCACAATGCTGCGATTGAAGTTGATTGCAGCATTGCGGAACTAAGCATCGGTACTCACCTCCTCTCCCGGCGTCCCGTGGCATCTGAGTCTGGTCTCGGATGTCGTCATGACAACATCCGGGTCAACAGGAGGCAGGAAGTTACTTTGGTCATGCGCAGTGCATGACCAAAGTAACCTCCCTGGGTGCAGCGCTGACAGGCTGCATAGCATAGGGAGCTGCTGCTGCTCTCTGTGCTATACAGCCGATCAGGCTGCAAAAAGTGAAAGTCCCATAATAGGACAATGTAAAAGAAAAAAAATTGTAAAAATATAAAAAAAAAAAAGATGAAAAAAATAATACCCAAAAAATAAAAATATAATATACCCATCAATAAATATTATTATGAAAAAAACAAAACAATAAAAAGTAAACTTATTTAGTATCGCCGCGTCCGGAACGACCTGACCTATAAAACTGTCTCACTAGTTAACCCCTTTAGTGAACACTGTAAAAAAAAATAAAAAAAAGAAGCAAAAAATGATGCTTTATCATCATAAAACCAAACAAAAAATGGAATAAAACGCGAGCAAACAAACGAATGTAAATAAAAATGGTACCGCTGAAAACTTCATCTTGTCCTGCAAAAAACAAGCCGCCATACAGCTCCATCAGCCGAAAAAATAAAAAAAGTTAGAGCTCTCAGAATAAAGCGATACAAAAAAATTCTTTTTATTGTGTAAAAGCGCCAAAACATAAAAAAACTATATAAATGTGGTACCGCTGTAAATGTACTGACCCGAAGAATAAAACTGCATTATCAATTTCACCATACGCGGAACGGCATAAAAAAAAAAAACAATTCCTGAATTGTTGGTTTTTGTTTATTCTGCCTCCCAAAAATCAGAATAGAAAGTGATCAAAAAATGTCACATGCCTGAAAATGGCACCAATAAAAACATCAACTCGTTCCGCAAAAAACAAGCCGTCACATGACTCTGTCGGCCGAAATATGGAAAAATTATAGCTCTCAAAATATGGCGATGCAAAAAATAGTCTTTGCAAAAAAATGCGTCTTTAGTGTGTGACAGCTGTCAATCATAAAAACCCGATAAGAATAAAGTCGTCTAATCACTTATACCGCACGAGGAACGGCGTAAAAAATAAACTCTAGGGTTAGGGTTGTGCTAGGGTTGGGATTTTTTCATAAGTAAAAAAAATAAAAATAAAAATGATGACGATATGGTGACTAGTGTTGAGTGCCGGGTGCTTGGGTATGCACTGAGTATCGCGGGTGCTTGAATAACATGCTTGAGTTTCCGCCCCATATGCTTAGCGGCCAAAAAAAACTTGCGGGGATTGCCTGCCATGCATGAGCGAACCCCGCGTGTTTTTTTTGGGTGTCAAATAACCGTGAAACATGCGGGGCGGGGACTCAAGCATGTTACTGCACACCTGAGTACCTGGTGCAAACTCAAGTAGCGAGCACTTGCACTCAAGACTGATGACAGCTTATTCAATATGATGACCTAATGCTATCAAATTCTGTGTCGTACTTCTGGGTTCAAAATGTTCACTACACCCCTTGAAAAAATCCTGGAGGGGTGTAGTTTCCAAAATGGGGTCACTTGTGATGGGGTTTCCACTATTTAGGCACATCAGGGGCTCTCCAAATGCGACATGGCGTCCGCTCTCAATTCCAGCCAATTTTGCGTTCAAAAAGTCACTCAGTGCTCCTTCCCTTCTGAACTCTGCCGTGCGCCCAAACACTGTATTTTCCCCACATATGGGGTATCGGCGTACTCAGGAGAAATTGCACAAAAGTTTTTGGGGTCCATTTTCTCATCTTACCCTTGTGAAAATATAAAAATTAGGGCTAAAACATAATTTTTGCGGAAAAAGTTTGATTTTTTTATTTTCACAGCTCCATGTTATAAACTTCAGTGAAGCACCTGGGGGGTTCAAGGTGTTCACCACACATCTAGATAAGTTCCCTGAGGGGTCTAGTTTCCAAAATTGTGTCACTTCTGGGGGTTTCCACTGTTTAGGCACATCAGGGGCTCCCCAAATGCGACATGGCGTCCTCTAATTATTCACGCAAATTTTACATTCAAAAAGTCAAATGGCGTTCCTTCCCTTCCGAACCCTGCCGTGCGCCCAAGCAGTGGTTTTTCCCCACTATCTGCGTACTCAGGGGAAATTGCACAACAAATTTTGTCCATTTTTTCCTGTTACCCCTGCGAAAATAAAAAAATTGGGCCTAAAGTAACATTTTTGTGAAATAAGTTAAATGTTCATTTTTTTCTTCCCCATTCCAAAAAATCCTGTGAAGCACGTGAATGTAAATGTAGTTTTGAGCACCTTGAGGGTTGCAGTTTTTAGAATGGTGTCACTTTTGGGTATTTTCTGTCATATAGACCCCTCAAAGTCACTTCAAATGTGATGTGGTCCCTAAAAAAATAGTTTTGTAAATTTTGTTGTAAAAATGAGAAATCGCTGGTCGACTTTTAACCCTTATAGCTCCCTAACAAAAAAAAATTTTGGATCCAAAACTGTGCTGATGTAAAGTAGACATGTGGGAAATGTTATTTATTAACTATTTTGTGTGACATATCTCTCTGATTTAAAGGAATAACAATTCAAATTTTGAAAATTGCAAAATTCTCTAAATTTTCACCAAATTTCAATTTTTTTCACAAATAAACGCAAGTGATATCGAAGAAATTTTACCACAATCATGAAGTACAATATGTCCCGAAAAACAATCTCAGAATCAGGGGGATCCGTTGAAGCGTTCCAGAGTAATTACCTCATAAAGTGACAGTGGTCAGAATTGTAAAAATTGGCCTGGTCATTAACGTGCAAACCACCCTCCGGGGTGAATGCGCCAATAATGGGGAATCTCCACATACCTCCACCTGCAGAGCCGCCACCACATATATGGCTGCTCTGTGCGCAAAGGACCTGTGATGAGGTCACAGGAGGGGAGGAGTCAGGGGTCACATGATCAGGGGCCTCAGTGGATGCAGGACTCTGCTGTGCTGGTTGTCATGGTGCTGGATGAGCTGAAGTTTATGTGTGGGGTCAGGAGGGGTTTACAGTGTGGATGTAGCAGAGCCGTGTGTGTACGAGGTGTACGGAGCAGAGCCGTGTGTGTACGAGGCGTACGGAGCGGAGCCGTGTGTGTACGAGGTGTACGGAGCGGAGCCGCGTGTGTACGAGGTGTACGGAGCGGAGCCGTGTGTACGAGGTGTACGGAGCGGAGCCGCGTGTGTACGAGGTGTACGGAGCGAAGTCGCATGTGTAAGAGGTGTACGGAGCGAAGTCGCGTGTGTACGAGGTGTACGGAGCGGAGCCGCGTGTGTACGAGGCGTACGGAGCGGAGCCGCGTGTGTACGAGGCGTACGGAGAGGAGCCGCGTGTGTACGAGGCGTACGGAGCGGAGCCGCGTGTGTACGAGGCGTACGGAGCGGAGCCGCGTGTGTACGAGGCGTACGGAGCGGAGTCGCGTGTGTACGAGGTGTACGGAGCGGAGCCGCGTGTGTACGAGGTGTACGGAGCAGAGCCGCGTGTGTACGAGGTGTACGGAGCGGAGTCGCGTGTGTGCGAGGTTTACGGATCGGAGCCGCGTGTGTACGAGGTGTACGGAGAGGAGCCGCGTGTGTGCGAGGTGTACGGAGCGGAGCCGCGCGTGTACGAGGTGTACGGAGCGGAGCCGCGCGTGTACGAGGTGTACGGAGCGAAGCCGCGCGTGTACGAGGTGTACGGAGCGGAGCCGCGCGTGTACGAGGTGTACGGAGCGGAGCCGCGTGTGTACGAGGTGTACGGAGCGGATCCGCGCGTGTACGAGGTGTACGGAGAGGAGCCGCGCGTGTACGAGGTGTACGGAGAGGAGCCGCGCGTGTACGAGGTGTACGGAGCGGAGCCGCGCGTGTACGAGGTGTACGGAGAGGAGCCGCGCGTGTACGAGGTGTACGGAGAGGAGCCGCGAGTGTACGAGGTGTACGGAGCGGAGCCGCGCGTGTACGAGGTGTACGGAGCGGAGCCGCGCGTGTACGAGGTGTACGGAGCGGAGCCGCGCGTGTACGAGGTGTACGGAGCGGAGCCGCGCGTGTACGAGGTGTACGGAGCGGAGCCGCGGGTGTACGAGGTGTACGGAGCGGAGCCGCGTGTGTACGAGGTGTACGGAGCGGATCTGCGCGTGTACGAGGTGTATGGAGCGGAGCCGTGTGTGTGCGGAGTGGAGCCGTGACTATAATCAGCTTTTGGGGGCTAAATGGTTTTTTAACCTTGACCTTAGAGGGGCTTACTACAGTTTGATTTGCACCAAGAACGGTGATGAATGGAAAATAGAGTTTTTATTGTCTGAGGGTTTACTCGATAATCTCGTTCTGCCATTTGGATTCTCCAATGCACCAACAGGATTTCACAGCTTTCTGAATGATATTTCTCAGATTACATTGGGAGATTTGTTGTGATTTACCTTGATTATATATATTTTTTTCTCGTGATTTGGATTCTCACCAGAAACATGTCGGTGTTTCTCCTCCAGAACCTACATCCTCCAGTCTACCTAAAGGCATTGCGGTTTTCTGTGATATCTTTGGAGTTGGAAGCTGAGATCCGTAAAGTCCAGTCATTGGCCCCTTCCACCACTTCTGGGTCCAAATTATTTGTAGCTGTGTACCTAAGATTGCGTCTGTTGCAGGAGTTTCATGATTCCATCTTGAGTGATCATCCTGGGGTCACAGCTATGCGGAAAGCTATTAATAGACTTTTTGGTGGCCATCTATGAATAATGATATTAAAGGTTTTGTATCCACTTGTGAAGTTTGTGCACACGATAAAGTCTGTCATAACTGACGGGCCGGTAATTGGCACCATTGCTAATTCCTGAAAGACAGTGGACTCATCTGTCCATGGATTTCATCATGGATTTGCCTCGGTGTGGTGAGAAGACTGTTATTTGGGTGGTGGTTGACTGATTCAGTAAACAGGCTCATTTTGTTCCCTTGTCAGGGTTACCTAATGCTGAGACCCTCTCCAGGTTGTTTATTTGTCATGTTGTGAGATTGCATGGAATTCCTCTTAACATTGTGTCTGATAGGGGAGCGCAATTTGCTTCCAAATTCTGGAGAGCGTTTTGTAAAACACTGGGGATTGACTTGTCATGTTCCTGTGCCTACCACCCTGAAACCAACGGTCAGACAGAAAGGATAAATCAATCTTTGGAACAAATTTTAAGGTGTTTTGTTGCGGCTCAGCAGGAGGACTGGTCTTCATTCTTACCTATTGCTTATTTCGCCTTTAAGAGTCAGATCAATCAGTCCACTAGAACCTCACTGTTTTTTGCAATTATGGTTTTCATCCCTATTTTGGTGTATTTTATAAGATAAGTTCTGAATGTCCTGGGGTGGAGATCGCTATACAGAAAGTTGGGGATGTTACCAATGTTGAAAAAAGACCTAAGTCCATCAAGTTCAAGCTTTCTCCACCAATTATACATTTGTTGTCACTAAATTATCTATAACCCACAATGTTATGTTTACTGAGGAAATCATCCAGCTCTTTTTTAAAAGTTGTTATAGTGTCTGCCATTATTACCTCTTATAGTAAAGCGTTCCACAGTCTGACTGCTCTAACTGTAAAAAGCCCTTTCCTGTTTGCCGGAATGATCATTCTGCCACCCGTAATGAGTGCCCACTAGTCCTTAGCATCTTTGGAAGAAATAAGTCTGCTAGAGACTTATTCCTTATACCATTGTGCTGTCCAGAGACCACCAAGCATACCCTAGGTATAAGAGTAAATCAACGGCATACAATGGGTCCCATATTTAAATAAATTTATCTAAGATGTTTTACTAATTACTGCAGCAAGAACTTCAATTGCTATTGCAATCACTAAGGAAGACAGGGGGCATCCTTGTACCTCTGTGCAACAAAAAATGATTAGTCATAGAGCCATTCGCTCTTATTTTTGTCTTTGGGTCTGAATAAAGCAATTGCACCCATTATATAAATTTGTCACCAAAGCCAATCTGCCTCAACGTAGCCCACAAGTATTGCCATTCTACACTGTCAAAGGCCTTAGTGGCGTCCAAAGACAGGATCACCCTTTGACCAATATTATCAGCCCTTGCTTGCATATTAATATAAAGCCTTCTGAGATTGATCGTGGTGGACATATTGGGCATAAACCCAGACTGACCCGGATGTATTATTGAGATGACTTTTCAGAGTCTGTTTGCTAGCACCAGGGTCGGCTCCAGGTTTTCGTGGGCCCCGGGACGAAAGAGTCTCGGTGGGCCCCTTTAATACATACCACAATTCATGATGCACAGATAAGAAATATAAATAGTACAATGCCAAAGATTACACTTCTTACATTTCATGTGTGATATTTATTGTAAATTCTACAATAGCTCAGAAACCGGCAAATCCTTCTGGGTCCTCGTCTTCGGGGTCCTCGTCTTCTTCGGGGTGGTCTTCAGGGTCCTCGTCTTCTTCGGGGTGGTCTTCAGGGTCCTCGTCTTCTTCGGGGTGGTCTTCAGGGTCCTCGTCTTCTTCGGGGTGGTCTTCAGGGTCCTCGTCTTCAGGGTCGTCGTCTTCGGGGTGGTCTTCAGGGTCCTCGTCTTCAGGGTCGTCGTCTTCGGGGTCCTCGTCTTCTTAGGGTTGGTCTTCAGGGTCCTCGTCTTCAGGGTCCTCGTCAGGGAGATCCAGAGTGATTACCAAGAACCATTTCAAAAAGCTTGAACTTGGAAATGTAGCAGAAGGTACAAGAAAGCTAGCGAACTACCGAGGACCAGTTGACGGTACTGGAACCCGGATGGGTAGCAGAAGGTACAAGAGCCAATGGAACTGCCGAAGACCAGCTGACGGTACTGGAACTCGGTTACTAAGCAGGAGGTACCTGTGCCAGAAAGCACTACCAAGGACCAGCAGACGTTGGTGGAACTTGGATACCGAGAAGGAGGCACCTAATCCAAAGGCACTGCCGAGAACCAGCTGACGGTACTGGAACCCGGATGGGTAGCAGAAGGTACCCATGTAAAAAAAAGTTCAAGGCCGCGAGCCGGCCGCAGTTACCAAAACCCACAGTCCTACAGGGGGTGCTTGTCCTATTGGCACTATGGAACCAGCCTTCATTGCCAGATCCCGCAGCCCACATAGGAGTCACATAAACTGCAGGCACCATAGAGTCGGCTAACCCGACTGCAACATGACAGGACAACGCATTGGAGGCAAAGTGACGTTGACACTACTCGGAAACAGCTGGCGTGCTGGAACCAGGCTGGGCAGGAGGGAGTACCCGTGCCAAAGTCACTGCCGAGAACCAGCTGACGGTACTGGAACCCGGATGGGTAGTAGAAGGTACAAGAGCAAATGGAACTACCGAGGACCAGCTGACGGTACTGGAACCCGGATGGGTAGTAGAAGGTACAAGAGCCAATGGAACTGCCAAAGACCAGCTGACGGTACTGGAACTCGGTTACTAAGCAGGAGGTACCTGTGCCAGAAAGCACTACCAAGGACCAGCAGATGTTGGTGGAACTTGGATACCGAGAAGGAGGCACCTAATCCAAAGGCACTGCCGAGAACCTGCTGACGGTACTGGAACCTAGATGGGTAGCAAAAGGTACCCATGTAAAAAATAGTTCAAGGCCGCGAGCCGGCCGCAGTTACCAAAACCCACAGTCCTACAGGGGGTGCTTGTCCTATTGGCACTATGGAACCAGCCTTCATTGCCAGATCCCGCAGCCCACATAGGAGTCACCTAAACTGCTGGCACCATAGAGTCGGCTAACCCGACCGCAACACGACAGGACAACGCATTGGAGGCAAAGTGACGTTGACACTACCCGGAAACAGCTGGCGTGCTGGAACCAGGCTGGGCAGGAGGGAGTACCCGTGCCAAAGACACTGCCGAGAACCAGCTGATGGTACTGGAACCCGGATGGGTAGTAGAAGGTACAAGAGCCAATGGAACTGCCGAAGACCAGCTCACGGTACTGGAACTCGGTTACTAAGCAGGAGGTACCTGTGCCAGAAAGCACTACCAAGGACCAGCAGACGTTGGTGGAACTTGGATACCGAGAAGGAGGCACCTAATCCAAAGGCACTGCCGAGAACCAGCTGACGGTACTGGAACCCGGATGGGTAGCAGAAGGTACCCATGTAAAAAAAAGTTCAAGGCCGCGAGCCGGCCGCAGTTACCAAAACCCACAGTCCTACAGGGGGTGCTTGTCCTATTGGCACTATGGAACCAGCCTTCATTGCCAGATCCCGCAGCCCACATAGGAGTCACCTAAACTGCAGGCACCATAGAGTCGGCTAACCCGACCGCAACACGACAGGACAACGCATTGGAGGCAAAGTGACGTTGACACTACCCGGAAACAGCTGGCGTGCTGGAACCAGGCTGGTCAGGAGGGAGTACCGTGCCAAAGTCACTGCCGAGAACCAGCTGATGGTACTGGAACCCGGATGGGTAGTAGAAGGTACAAGAGCAAATGGAACTACCGAGGACCAGCTGACGGTACTGGAACCCGGATGGGTAGCAGAAGGTACAAGAGCCAATGGAACTCCCGAAGACCAGCTGACGGTACTGGAACTCGGTTACTAAGCAGGAGGTACCTGTGCCAGAAAGCACTACCAAGAACCAGCAGACGTTGGTGGAACTTGGATACCAAGAAGGAGGCACCTAATCCAAAGGCACTGCCGAGAACCAGCTGACGGTACTGGAACCTGGATGGGTAGTAGAAGGTACAAGAGCAAATGGAACTACCGAGAACCAGCTGGCGGTGCTGGAACCCAGGGTGAATACTAAAAACAGAGTAGAGCCAGAGGTGTAATTGGAGCAAGTTTTAAATCAGTAGTACAGTGGATGTGGACAAAGCAGGAGAATTTGCCGGACACACAGCAGGGGAACAGCTGACGTTACTGAACCCCAATAACACTGGAGCAAGCGTTGACTGTGCAGACGGCACTTCTGAGCAGCAACTAGCGGTATTGGAGCCCAGGGTAAATACTAAAAACAGAGGAGCCAGAGGTGTATTTGGAGGAGGTTTTAAATCAGTAGTACAGTGGATGTGGACAAAGCAGGAGAAATTACCGTCCGCACAGCAGGGGAACAGCTGACGTTACCGAACCCCAATAACACGGCAGCAAGTGTTGACTGTGCAGACGGCACTTCCGAGCGCCAACTGGCGGTGTTGGAGCTCAGGGATAATACTGAGAACAGAGGAGCCAGAGGTGGATTTGGAGGAGGTTTTAAATCAGTAGTACAGTGGATGTGGACAGAGCAGGAGAAATTGCCGTCCGCACAGCAGGGGAACAGCTGACGTTACTGAACCCCAATAAAACGGCAGCAAGTGTTGACTGTGCAGACGGCACTTCCAAGCGCCAACTGGCGGTGTTGGAGCTCAGGGATAATACTGAAAACAGAGGAGCCAGAGGTGTAATTGGAGCAACTTTAAAATCTGTAGTAGTGAGAATGTGGACAGAGCAGGAGAAATTGCCGTCCGCACAGCCGGGGAACAGCTGACGTTACTGAACCCCAATGACACGGCAGCAAGTGTTGACTGTGCAGACGGCACTTCCGAGCGCCAACTGGCGGTGTTGCAGCTCAGGGATTACAGTTCAGGTGGTAGAAACATGAACAGAACAGGAGACCTGGATACTGTTGCCAACCAATTATTTATTCTGGAAGAGGACTGGCAAATTCATGAGAGATCCAGGCCTTGTTCATTTTGAGAAAAGTAAGCCGGTCAACGTTATCGGAGGATAGTCGCATGCGACGGTCTGTTAGTACACCACCTGCGGCACTAAAGACGCGTTCCGATAATACACTAGCAGCAGGGCAAGCTAGCACCTCCAATGCATACTGACTAAGCTCTGGCCATGTATCCAGCTTACAGACCCAAAACTTGAAGGGAGAAGAGCCGTCTGGGAGTACACTAAGAGGGCAAGACATGTAGTCTGTCACCATCTGACGGAAACGTTGCCTCCTGCTGACTGGAGCCGTCTGTGATGGTGTAGACATTTGTGGCGGCGGGGACACAAAACTTTGCCACATTTCGGCCATACTGGTCTTGCCTTGTGCTGAGGCGCTGCTTCTGCTCCCTCTTTGTGCAGAGCTTCCTCCACTGCCTCGACGCACTGAGCTGCTTTGTAAAGCACTAGCAGCACTGCTCTCGGTTGGAATGGAGAACATGATGGAATGCACCAGTGCGTCTTGGTACTCCCGCATTTTACGCTCCCGGTTCAACGGTGTTATGAGGCTTTGTAAGTTGTCCCGGTAGCGAGGATCTAGGAGGGTGGACACCAAATAATCAGCCGTGTTGAGAATGTGGGCGATGCGGCGGTCGTTTCTCAGGCACTGCAGCATGAAATCAACCATGTGCTGCAGACTGCCAACTGGCCAAGAAACGCTGTCCCCTGCTTGAGGCGTGATCTCTGCCTGCTCTGCATCACCCCACCCTCGCTCTAGATACTGACTACTAGAGCATTGTGTACCTCCCTCCTCTGGACAGATGTCTTCCTCATCCATTGACTCCTCCTCATCCTCCTCACAAAGTGTCCCCTGCCTAGGCCTTTGTGAGGAACCACATTGCGCAGACTGTAGAGAAGCAGATGGCATTTGTGACTCCTCATCCTCCACCTCTTCCAAAACCTCGTCCCTTAGTGCTTGCAGTGTTTTTTCAAGCAGGCAGATAAGGGGGATAGTCATGCTGACTAGTGCATCATCTGCACTCGCCATAAGCGTGGAATAATCGAAGGCACGCAAAACGTGGCTAATGTCCTTCATAGAGGCCCACTCAGTGGTGGTGAAGTGTAAACGGCGCGCACTGCGACTTGTTTGCGCCTGCTGCAGCTGGTACTCCATTACTGCTGCCTGCTGCTCACACAACCTCTCCAACATATGTAACGTTGAATTCCACCTGGTGGGTAGGTCACATATGATGCGATGTTCCGGAAGACGTAATCGGCGCTGCAGAGCTGCAATGCGTGATCTTGCATTGCTGGAACGCCGCAAGTGAGCGCACTCTATTCGGACCTTGTGAAGCAGTGCATCAAGATCCGGATAGTCCCTCAAAAAACTCTGCACGACCAAGTTGAGCACATGTGCCAGACATGGGATGTGAGTGAGGTTGCCTAGGCCCAGAGCTGCCACCAGATTTCGGCCATTGTCACACACTACCATGCCTGGCTGGAGATTCGCTGGCACAAACCACACGTCGCTCTGCTGCTTGATGGCATTCCAGAGCTCCTGCGCTGTGTGGCTTCGATTCCCCAAAGAAATTAATTTTAATACGACCTGTTGACGTTTGGCCACGGCTGTGCTCATATTGGTCACCATAACAGGTAACCGTTCACGGGTCGATGTGGAGGAAGACCGTGACGGCTCCTGCAGCGCTGATTCAGAGGAACTGGAGTATGAGGAGGAGTCAATGTGTACAGACTGGATTCCTGCAATCCTTGGAGTTGGCAGAACACGTACAGCGTCACTCTCAAGATCTGTACCCGGCTCCACAACATTTACCCAATGGGCAGTGAGGGAAAGGTATCGTCCCTGTCCATGCTTACTGGTCCACGCATCGGTGGTCAGGTGGACCTTGCTACTGACGGCGTTTTGTAGCGCATGTTTAATTTTTCCCTCCACATGATGTTGCAGGGCAGGGACGGCTTGCCTGCTGAAATAAAAGCGGCTGGGCACGTTGTATTGTGGGACTGCCAATGCCATAAAGTTACGGAATGTGTCAGTCTCCACCAGCCTGAATGATAGCATTTCAAGGGCCAGTAGTTTAGCAATGCCAGCATTCAGAGCCTGTGCTCGGGGGTGGTTTGCCGAGTATGGGCGCCTTTTCTCCCATGCCTGTGCTAGCGATGGCTGTAGACTGGCATGGGAGTGTGAGGATGACTGGGAAAGTGGTGCTGTGGGTGGAATTACACTGTGTCTCTGTACAACAGTGCCAGAGATTCTTCCATGGCGATCCTGTGAGGAAGCCGAACCAGCTGTGTGTGAGCTGGAGGAAGAGGCTACAACACGAGCTGAATAGGTGGTAGGTGGCGCTGTAGGTTGGCCTAGGTCTTCAATGTGTTTTTGTAACTCCACCACGTGCTTGGTCCACACATGTTTCCACATATTTGTGGTATTGAGGTTGCTGACACTTTTTCCTCTTTTCACCTTCTGATTACACAGCTTGCATTTGACAAAGCAAATGTCATCTGCAACTGTGTCAAAAAAGGACCAGGCACTGCAAGTCTTGGGAGCGCCCGCTTTGGATTTTGGAAGAGCCATGCTCCTAATGGGTGCCGAAGTGGAGGCTACAGGCAACCAAGTCTGCCCCCTCCCTCTCCCTCCTTTTTGGGCTGTTCGGGGAATCTCTTCCTCAGAGCTGCTCCCACCACCTTCCTGTCCCTCACGCCATGATGGGTCAAGGACCTCATCATCTACACCACCCTCTTCAAACAACTGCTTCTCCTGGGTAGTCTCGACAGCACAGTACGCACCAGAAAGTGGCACCTGAGTCTCATCATCAGATGCGTACTGAGGTGTGCTGCTGACCATAGGCACTGGCCCACCCGCCTCTTCAGATTCAGAGAGACAAAACGGTTGCGCATCACTGCATACTACCTCTTCTTCAAATTCTCGAATTCTGCTTGGCTGGCCCCCTCTTTCCAAGCCAAGAGATTCAGAGAACAGAAGTAGAGATGGCTCCTGTCCAGGGCTCTCTGACTGCCTGGGCAATTTGGCAGGTGGAAGAGACAGATGGGTGCTCTTCAGTGCTCAGGACCTGAGAGGATCTGGAACTAATTGAAGTCGATGCGTTAGCTGCCATCCATCCGACAACGGCTTCAATTTGGTCCTCCCGCAGCAGTGGGGTACGGCTAGCTCCTACAAAGCTGCGCATAAAGGACTGTTCCCTGGTAAAACTGGGGGATGCTGAGTCACTGGTGCCCGCAGCAGGCACAGAATCCCCACGTCCTCTCCCTGCAGGCACAGAATCCTGACGTCCTCTCCCTGCAGAAACTCCACGCCCACGACCACATGCCTTACTCCCTGCCTTCTTCATCTTGGTAGACTGATAAAGATAGGCAGAAAAGTACTAAGGGCTTAGTGTGCTTATTCCTGAACAGCTGCTAACAGGTATAAGAAACATTAATTTTATAAAGTGTGGCCTAGACTTTAATATGAGCTAATGTGGCCTACACAACTATAAAGTGGAGTGTTTGGTGAACTTTATTTAGGTTTTTTTTGTCACAAAAAGACACTGGATGTGCCTAAAGATGTAATAACGATAGTATCACAAACTTTTTGTAGCTATTACAATGTAGGAAGGTAACCTACAATGCAATAGATGAGGCTACAAAAAATAGGCTAATACTAATCTGGCTGGGGCTGCAGGGCCCAATGCTGCAGAAAGGCTCCTCTAACTACTCCTATATAGTGTGTTTGGAACCAATTTAGCTAAATACGGATGGAACCACCACACTAATAGGAGATATCAGGAAAAATTATGAATTGGCAAAAAAGGACAATGTATGAGGCAGTGACACACACTGAGTGCACTACAACCAGACGTGGTTGAAGCACACACTACAGGGTGAGCTGCACTCACACACCAGACCTTGCAGACAGCGGTGAACAGTACAGATGCAGAGCACTGTGCACTAGCGCTGCAAGACCAAAAAAAATTCTCTATCTACTCCTATATAGTGTGTTTGGAACCAATTTAGCTGAATACGGATGGAACCACCATACTAATAGGAGATAATAGGAAAAATTATGAATTGGCAAAAAAGGACAATGTATGAGGCAGTGACACACACTGAGTGCACTATAACCAGACGTGGCTGAAGCACACATTACAGGGTGAGCTGCACTCACACACACAGAGACCTTGCAGAAAGCGGTGAACAGCACAGAGAACTGTGCACTAGCACTGCAAGGCACAGCGGTTTATAAAGTAGCTTGGGTAAAGCAGAATAGACCAAATAGGTAGCTAAAACTGTCCCTCAGAACAACAGCGTCCTATCCCTAACTGAATTCACAGCAGAGTGAGCTGAAAATGGCGGCGGCGGCTTTTATAGTGCATCATGACATCATTTTAGCAGCCAATCACAGCCATGCCATTAGTTTAGATGCCTACATGCCTAACAGGATGTGCCCACACTTCTTAGGATCCTCATTGGCTGAATAAAATGAAAATGGCTCATTGCATTATGGGAACTTCCGATTCCGGTATACGATATTGCAAAAGTATCGGAATTAAGTATCGGAATTCCGATACTGCGAATATCGGCCAATACCCGATATTTCAGTATCGGAATGCTCAACACTACTAATAAGTGCTACAGATCATAAGTCTAAGAGATCTGATTTAGTGGTGACAGTAAAAGCCGATGCGAACTGCTGATTAAGGAAGGATATGGTGGAAGACCTATAGGACTAACTAGGAAATAAACGATTACCAACTGTGATCTAAATAGTTTCCTACATATGGAAACTGTAGACTGCGGATTTACTATAGGATCAGTGTTGCTCCATTTGAGCAGTCCCTGTTGGTTATGTACTGCATAATTACCTATATCCTAGTTATGTACAGCACAATTCCCTATATCCTAGTCCCTATATCCCAGTTATGTACAGCATAATTCCCTTTATCCTAGTTATGTACTGCATAATTCCCTATATCCTAGTCCCTATATCCCAGTTATGTACAGCATAATTCCCTATATCCTAGTTATGTACTGCATACTTCCCTATATCCTAGTCCCTATATCCCAGTTATGTACAGCATAATTCCCTTTATCCTAGTTATGTACTGCATAATTCCCTATATCCTAGTCCCTATATCCCAGATATGTACAGCATAATTCCCTATATCCTAGTCCCTATATCCTAGTTATGTACTGCATAATTCCCTATATCCTAGTCCCTATATCCCAGTTATGTACAGCATAATTCCCTATATCCTAGTCCCTATATCCAAGTTATGTACAGCATAATTCCCTATATCCTAGTCCCTATATCCTAGCTATGTACAGCATAATTCCCTATATCCTAGCTATGTACTGCATAATTCCCTATATCCTAGTCCCTATATCCTAGTTATGTACAGCATAATTCCCTATATCCTAGTCCCTATATCCCAGTTATGTACTGCATAATTCCCTATATCCTAGTCCCTATATCCTAGTTATGTACAGCATAATTCCCTATATCCTAGTCCCTATATCCCAGTTATGTACAGCATAATTCCCTATATCCTAGTCCCTATATCCCAGTTATGTACTGCATAATTCCCTATATCCTAGTCCCTATATCCCAGTTATGTACAGCATAATTCCCTATATCCTAGTCCCTATATCCTAGCTATGTACAGCATAATTCCCTATATCCTAGCTATGTACTGCATAATTCCCTATATCCTAGTCCCTATATCCCAGTTATGTACAGCATAATTCCCAATATCCTAGTCCCTATATCCTAGTTATGTACAGCATAATTCCCTATATCCTAGTCCCTATATCCCAGTTATGTACAGCATAATTCCCTATATCCTAGTCCCTATATCCTAGCTATGTACAGCATAATTCCCTATATCCTAGCTATGTACTGCATAATTCCCTATATCCTAGTCCCTATATCCTAGTTATGTACAGCATAATTCCCTATATCCTAGTCCCTATATCCCAGTTATGTACAGCATAATTCCCTATATCCTAGTCCCTATATCCCAGTTATGTACTGCATAATTCCCTATATCCTAGTCCCTATATCCTAGTTATGTACAGCATAATTCCCTATATCCCAGTTATGTACAGCATAATTCCCTATATCCTAGTCCCTATATCCAAGTTATGTACTGCATAATTCCCTATATCCTAGTCCCTATATCCTAGTTATGTACAGCATAATTCCCTATATCCTAGTTCCTATATCCTAGTTATGTACTGCATAATTCCCTATATCCTAGTTCCTATATCCTAGTTATGTACTGCATAATTCCCTATATCCTAGTCCCTATATCCCAGTTATGTACTGCATAATTCTCTATATCCTAGTCCCTATATTCCAGTTATGTACTGCATAATTCCCTATATCCTAGTCCCTATATCCCAGTTATGTACAGCATAATTCCCTATATCCTAGTTATGTACTGCATAATTCCCTATATCCTAGTTCCTATATCCTAGTTATGTACAGCATAATTCTCTATATCCTAGTCCCTATATTCCAGTTATGTACTGCATAATTCCCTATATCCCAGTTAAGTACTGCATAATTCTCTATATCCTAGTCCCTATATCCCAGTTATGTACAGCATAATTCCCTATATCCTAGTCCCTATATCCCAGTTAAGTACTGCATAATTCCCTATATCCTAGTCCCTATATCCCAGTTATGTACAGCATAATTCCCTATATCCTAGTCCCTATATCCTAGCTATGTACTGCATAATTCCCTATATCCTAGTCCCTATATCCTAGTTATGTACTGCATAATTCTCTATATCCTAGTCCCTATATCCTAGTTATGTACTGCATAATTCCCTATATCCTAGTCCCTATATCCCAGTTATGTACAGCATAATTCCCTATATCCTAGTCCCCATATCCTAGTTATGTACAGCATAATTCCCTATATCCTAGTCCCCATATCCTAGTTATGTACTGCATAATTCCCTATATCCTAGTCCCTATATACCAGTTATGTACAGCATAATTCCCTATATCCTGGTCCCTATATCCAAGTTATGTACTGCATAATTCCCTATATCCTAGTTATGTACAGCATAATTCCCTATATCCTAGTTATGTACAGCATAATTCCCTATATCCTAGTCCCTATATCCCAGTTATGTACTGCATAATTCCCTATATCCTAGTCCCTATATCCTAGTTATGTACAGCACAATTTCCTATATCCTAGTCCCTATATCCCAGTTATGTACAGCATAATTCCCTATATCCTAGTCCCTATATCCTAGTTATGTACAGCACAATTCCCTATATCCTAGTCCCTATATCCCAGTTACGTACAGCATAATTCCCTATATCCTAGTCCCTATATCCTAGTTATGTACAGCATAATTCCCTATATCCTAGTCCCTATATCCCAGTTATGTACAGCATAATTCCCTATATCCTAGTCCCTATATCCTAGTTATGTATAGCATAATTCCCTATATCCTAGTCCCTATATCCCAGTTATGTACTGCATAATTCCCTATATCCTAGTTATGTACAGCATAATTCCCTATATCCTAGTCCCTGTATCCTAGTTATGTACAGCAGAATTCCCTATATCCCAGTTATGTACTGCATAATTCCCTATATCCTAATCCCTATATCCCAGTTATGTACAGCATAATTCCCTATATCCTAGTCCCTATATCCTAGTTATGTACAGCATAATTCCCTATATCCTAGTCCCTATATCCTAGTTATGTACAGCATAATTCCCTATATCCTAGTCCCTATATCCTAGTTATGTACAGCATAATTCCCTATATCCCAGGCCCTATATCCCAGTTATGTACTGCATAATTCCCTATATCCTAGTCCCTATATCCCAGTTATGTACAGCATAATTTCCTATATCCTAGTCCTTTCATCCCAGTTATGTACAGCATAATTCCCTATATCCTAGTCCCTATATCCCAGTTATGTACAGCATAATTCCCTATATCCCAGTTATGTACAGCATAATTCCCTATATCCTAGTCCCTATATCCCAGTTATGTACTGCATAATTCCCTATATCCTAGTCCCTATATCCTAGTTATGTACAGCATAATTCCCTATATCCCAGTCCCTATATCCCAGTTATGTACTGCATAATTCCCTATATCCTAGTCCCTATATCCCAGTTATGTACAGCATAATTTCCTATATCCTAGTCCCTTCATCCCAGTTATGTACAGCATAATTCCCTATATCCTAGTCCCTATATCCCAGTTATGTACTGCATAATTCCCTATATCCTAGTCCCTATATCCCAGTTATGTACAGCATAATTCCCTATATCCTAGTTATGTACAGCATAATTCCCTATATCCTAGTCATGTACAGCATAATTCCCTATATCCTAGTCCCTATATCCCAGTTATGTACAGCACAATTCCCTATATCCTAGTCCCTATATCCCAGTTATGTACAGCATAATTCCCTATATCCCAGTTATGTACAGCATAATTCCCTATATCCTAGTCCCTATATCCCAGTTATGTACTGCATAATTCCCTATATCCTAGTCCCTATATCCTAGTTATGTACAGCATAATTCCCTATATCCCAGTCCCTATATCCTAGTTATGTACAGCATAATTCCCTATATCCTAGTCCCTATATCCTAGTTATGTACAGCATAATTCCCTATATCCCAGTCCCTATATCCCAGTTATGTACTGCATAATTCCCTATATCCTAGTCCCTATATCCTAGTTATGTACAGCATAATTCCCTATATCCTAGTCCCTATATCCCAGTTATGTACTGCATAATTCCCTATATCCTAGTTATGTACAGCATAATTCCCTATATCCCAGTCCCTATATCCCAGTTATGTACAGCATAATTCCCTATATCCTAGTCCCTATATCCCAGTTATGTACAGCATAATTTCCTATATCCTAGTCCCTTCATCCCAGTTATGTACTGCATAATTCTCTATATCCTAGTCCCTATATCCTAGTCCCTTCATCCCAGTTATGTACTGCATAATTCTCTATATCCTAGTCCCTATATCCTAGTCCCTATATCCCAGTTATGTACAGCATAATTCCCTATATCCTAGTCCCTATATCCCAGTTATGTACAGCATAATTTCCTATATCCTAGTCCCTTCATCCCAGTTATGTACAGCATAATTCCCTATATCCCAGTCCCTATATCCTAGTTATGTACAGCATAATTCCCTATATCCCAGTCCCTATATCCCAGTTATGTACTGCATAATTCCCTATATCCTAGTCCCTATATCCTAGTTATGTACAGCATAATTCCCTATATCCTAGTCCCTATATCCCAGTTATGTACTGCATAATTCCCTATATCCTAGTTATGTACAGCATAATTCCCTATATCCCAGTCCCTATATCCCAGTTATGTACAGCATAATTCCCTATATCCTAGTCCCTATATCCCAGTTATGTACAGCATAATTTCCTATATCCTAGTCCCTATATCCCAGTTATGTACTGCATAATTCCCTACATCCTAGTCCCTATATCCCAGTTATGTACAGCATAATTCCCTATATCCTAGTTATGTACAGCATAATTCCCTATATCCTAGTCCCTATATCCCAGTTATGTACAGCATAATTCCCTATATCCTAGTCCCTATATCCCAGTTATGTACTGCATAATTCCCTACATCCTAGTCCCTATATCCCAGTTATGTACAGCATAATTCCCTATATCCTAGTTATGTACAGCATAATTCCCTATATCCTAGTCATGTACAGCATAATTCCCTATATCCTAGTCCCTATATCCCAGTTATGTACAGCATAATTCCCTATATCCTAGTCCCTATATCCCAGTTATGTACAGCATAATTCCCTATATCCTAGTCCCTTCATCCCAGTTATGTACTGCATAATTCCCTATATCCTAGTCCCTATATCCCAGTTATGTACAGCATAATTCCCTATATCCTAGTTATGTACAGCATAATTCCCTATATCCTAGTCCCTATATCCCAGTTATGTACAGCATAATTCCCTATATCCCAGTTATGTACAGCATAATTCCCTATATCCTAGTCCCTATATCCCAGTTATGTACTGCATAATTCCCTATATCCTAGTCCCTATATCCTAGTTATGTACAGCATAATTCCCTATATCCTAGTCCATATATCCCAGTTATGTACAGCATAATTCCCTATATCCTAGTCCCTATATCCCAGTTATGTACTGCATAATTCCCTATATCCTAGTCCCTATATCCTAGTTATGTACAGCATAATTCCCTATATCCTAGTCCCTATATCCCAGTTATGTACTGCATAATTCCCTATATCCTAGTTATGTACAGCATAATTCCCTATATCCCAGTCCCTATATCCCAGTTATGTACTGCATAATTCCCTATATCCTAGTCCCTATATCCCAGTTATGTACAGCATAATTTCCTATATCCTACTCCCTTCATCCCAGTTATGTACTGCATAATTCCCTATATCCTAGTCCCTATATCCCAGTTATGTACTGCATAATTCCCTATATCCTAGTCCCTATATCCCAGTTATGTACAGCATAATTCCCTATATCCTAGTCCCTATATCCCAGTTATGTACTGCATAATTCCCTATATCCTAGTCCCTATATCCTAGTTATGTACAGCATAATTCCCTATATCCTAGTCATGTACAGCATAATTCCCTATATCCTAGTCCCTATATCCCAGTTATGTACAGCATAATTCCCTATATCCTAGTCCCTATATCCCAGTTATGTACTGCATAATTCCCTATATCCTAGTCCCTATATCCCAGTTATGTACAGCATAATTCCCTATATCCTAGTTATGTACAGCATAATTCCCTATATCCTAGTCCCTATATCCCAGTTATGTACAGCATAATTCCCTATATCCTAGTTATGTACAGCATAATTCCCTATATCCTAGTCCCTATATCCCAGTTATGTACAGCATAATTCCCTATATCCCAGTTATGTACAGCATAATTCCCTATATCCTAGTCCCTATATCCCAGTTATGTACTGCATAATTCCCTATATCCTAGTCCCTATATCCTAGTTATGTACAGCATAATTCCCTATATCCTAGTCCCTATATCCCAGTTATGTACAGCATAATTCCCTATATCCTAGTCCCTATATCCCAGTTATGTACTGCATAATTCCCTATATCCTAGTCCCTATATCCTAGTTATGTACAGCGTAATTCCCTATATCCTAGTCCCTATATCCCAGTTATGTACTGCATAATTCCCTATATCCTAGTTATGTACAGCATAATTCCCTATATCCCAGTCCCTATATCCCAGTTATGTACTGCATAATTCCCTATATCCTAGTCCCTATATCCCAGTTATGTACAGCATAATTTCCTATATCCTAGTCCCTTCATCCCAGTTATGTACTGCATAATTCCCTATATCCTAGTCCCTATATCCCAGTTATGTACAGCATAATTCCCTATATTCTAGTTATGTACAGCATAATTCCCTATATCCTAGTCATGTACAGCATAATTCCCTATATCCTAGTCCCTATATCCCAGTTATGTACAGCATAATTCCCTATATCCTAGTCCCTATATCCCAGTTATGTACTGCATAATTCCCTATATCCTAGTCCCTATATCCCAGTTATGTACAGCATAATTCCCTATATCCTAGTTATGTACAGCATAATTCCCTATATCCTAGTCATGTACAGCATAATTCCCTATATCCTAGTCCCTATATCCCAGTTATGTACAGCATAATTCCCTATATCCTAGTCCCTATATCCCAGTTATGTACAGCATAATTCCCTATATCCTAGTCCCTTCATCCCAGTTATGTACTGCATAATTCCCTATATCCTAGTCCCTATATCCCAGTTATGTACAGCATAATTCCCTATATCCTAGTTATGTACAGCATAATTCCCTATATCCTAGTCATGTACAGCATAATTCCCTATATCCTAGTCCCTATATCCCAGTTATGTACAGCATAATTCCCTATATCCTAGTCCCTATATCCCAGTTATGTACAGCATAATTCCCTATATCCTAGTTATGTACAGCATAATTCCCTATATCCTAGTCATGTACAGCATAATTCCCTATATCCTAGTCCCTATATCCTAGTTATGTACAGCATAATTCCCTATATCCCAGTCCCTATATCCCAGTTATGTACTGCATAATTCCCTATATCCTAGTCCCTATATCCTAGTTATGTACAGCATAATTCCCTATATCCTAGTCCCTATATCCTAGTTATGTACAGCATAATTCCCTATATCCTAGTCCCTATATCCCAGTTATGTACTGCATAATTCCCTATATCCTAGTTATGTACAGCATAATTCCCTATATCCCAGTCCCTATATCCCAGTTATGTACTGCATAATTCCCTATATCCTAGTCCCTATATCCCAGTTATGTACAGCATAATTTCCTATATCCTAGTCCCTTCATCCCAGTTATGTACTGCATAATTCCCTATATCCTAGTCCCTATATCCCAGTTATGTACAGCATAATTCCCTATATCCTAGTTATGTACAGCATAATTCCCTATATCCTAGTCATGTACAGCATAATTCCCTATATCCTAGTCCCTATATCCCAGTTATGTACAGCATAATTCCCTATATCCTAGTCCCTATATCCCAGTTATGTACTGCATAATTCCCTATATCCTAGTCCCTATATCCCAGTTATGTACAGCATAATTCCCTATATCCTAGTTATGTACAGCATAATTCCCTATATCCTAGTCATGTACAGCATAATTCCCTATATCCTAGTCCCTATATCCCAGTTATGTACAGCATAATTCCCTATATCCTAGTCCCTATATCCCAGTTATGTACAGCATAATTCCCTATATCCTAGTCCCTTCATCCCAGTTATGTACTGCATAATTCCCTATATCCTAGTCCCTATATCCCAGTTATGTACAGCATAATTCCCTATATCCTAGTTATGTACAGCATAATTCCCTATATCCTAGTCATGTACAGCATAATTCCCTATATCCTAGTCCCTATATCCCAGTTATGTACAGCATAATTCCCTATATCCTAGTCCCTATATCCCAGTTATGTACAGCATAATTCCCTATATCCTAGTTATGTACAGCATAATTCCCTATATCCTAGTCATGTACAGCATAATTCCCTATATCCTAGTCCCTATATCCTAGTTATGTACAGCATAATTCCCTATATCCTAGTCCCTATATCCCAGTTATGTACTGCATAATTCCCTATATCCTAGTTATGTACAGCATAATTCCCTATATCCCAGTCCCTATATCCCAGTTATGTACTGCATAATTCCCTATATCCTAGTCCCTATATCCCAGTTATGTACAGCATAATTTCCTATATCCTAGTCCCTTCATCCCAGTTATGTACAGCATAATTCCCTATATCCTAGTCCCTATATTCCAGTTATGTACTGCATAATTCCCTATATCCTAGTCCCTATATCCCAGTTATGTACAGCATAATTCCCTATATCCTAGTTATGTACAGCATAATTCCCTATATCCTAGTCATGTACAGCATAATTCCCTATATCCTAGTCCCTATATCCCAGTTATGTACAGCATAATTCCCTATATCCTAGTCCCTATATCCCAGTTATGTACAGCATTATTCCCTATATCCTAGTCCCTATATCCTAGTTATGTACAGCATAATTCCCTATATCCTAGTCCCTATATCCCAGTTATGTACAGCATTATTCCCTATATCCTAGTCCCTATATCCTAGTTATGTACAGCACAATTCCCTATATCCTAGTCCCTATATCCCAGTTATGTACAGCATAATTCCCTATATCCTAGTCCCTATATCCCAGTTATGTACAGCATTATTCCCTATATCCTAGTCCCTATATCCTAGTTATGTACAGCATAATTCCCTATATCCTAGTCCCTATATCCCAGTTATGTACAGCATAATTCCCTATATCCTAGTCCCTATATCCCAGTTATGTACAGCATAATTCCCTATATCCTAGTCCCTATATCCCAGTTATGTACAGCATTATTCCCTATATCCTAGTCCCTATATCCTAGTTATGTACAGCATAATTCCCTATATCCTAGTCCCTATATCCCAGTTATGTACAGCATTATTCCCTATATCCTAGTCCCTATATCCTAGTTATGTACAGCATAATTCCCTATATCCTAGTTCCTATATCCCAGTTATGTACAGCATAATTCCCTATATCCTAGTCCCTATATCCCAGTTATGTACAGCATTATTCCCTATATCCTAGTCCCTATATCCTAGTTATGTACAGCATAATTCCCTATATCCTAGTCCCTATATCCTAGTTATGTACAGCATAATTCCCTATATCCTAGTCCCTATATCCCAGTTATGTACAGCATAATTCCCTATATCCTAGTCCCTATATCCCAGTTATGTACAGCATTATTCCCTATATCCTAGTCCCTATATCCTAGTTATGTACAGCATAATTCCCTATATCCTAGTCCCTATATCCTAGTTATGTACAGCATAATTCCCTATATCCTAGTCCCTATATCCCAGTTATGTACAGCATTATTCCCTATATCCTAGTCCCTATATCCTAGTTATGTACAGCACAATTCCCTATATCCTAGTCCCTATATCCCAGTTATGTACAGCATAATTCCCTATATCCTAGTCCCTATATCCCAGTTATGTACAGCATTATTCCCTATATCCTAGTCCCTATATCCTAGTTATGTACAGCATAATTCCCTATATCTTAGTCCCTATATCCCAGTTATGTACAGCATAATTCCCTATATCCTAGTCCCTATATCCCAGTTATGTACAGCATAATTCCCTATATCCTAGTCCCTATATCCCAGTTATGTACAGCATTATTCCCTATATCCTAGTCCCTATATCCTAGTTATGTACAGCATAATTCCCTATATCCTAGTCCCTATATCCCAGTTATGTACAGCATTATTCCCTATATCCTAGTCCCTATATCCTAGTTATGTACAGCATAATTCCCTATATCCTAGTTCCTATATCCCAGTTATGTACAGCATAATTCCCTATATCCTAGTCCCTATTTCCCAGTTATGTACTGCATAATTCCCTATATCCTAGTCCCTATATCCCAGTTATGTACAGCATAATTCCCTATATCCTAGTCCCTATATCCCAGTTATGTACAGCATTATTCCCTATATCCTAGTCCCTATATCCTAGTTATGTACAGCATAATTCCCTATATCCTAGTTCCTATATCCCAGTTATGTACAGCATAATTCCCTATATCCTAGTCCCTATTTCCCAGTTATGTACTGCATAATTCCCTATATCCTAGTCCCTATATCCCAGTTATGTACAGCATAATTCCCTATATCCTAGTCCCTATATCCCAGTTATGTACAGCATTATTCCCTATATCCTAGTCCCTATATCCTAGTTATGTACAGCATAATTCCCTATATCCTAGTCCCTATATCCCAGTTATGTACAGCATAATTCCCTATATCCTAGTCCCTATATCCCAGTTATGTACAGCATAATTCCCTATATCCTAGTCCCTATATCCCAGTTATGTACAGCATTATTCCCTATATCCTAGTCCCTATATCCTAGTTATGTACAGCATAATTCCCTATATCCTAGTCCCTATATCCCAGTTATGTACAGCATTATTCCCTATATCCTAGTCCCTATATCCTAGTTATGTACAGCATAATTCCCTATATCCTAGTTCCTATATCCCAGTTATGTACAGCTTAATTCCCTATATCCTAGTCCCTATATCCCAGTTATGTACAGCATTATTCCCTATATCCTAGTCCCTATATCCTAGTTATGTACAGCATAATTCCCTATATCCTAGTCCCTATATCCTAGTTATGTACAGCATAATTCCCTATATCCTAGTCCCTATATCCCAGTTATGTACAGCATAATTCCCTATATCCTAGTCCCTATATCCCAGTTATGTACAGCATTATTCCCTATATCCTAGTCCCTATATCCTAGTTATGTACAGCATAATTCCCTATATCCTAGTCCCTATATCCTAGTTATGTACAGCATAATTCCCTATATCCTAGTCCCTATATCCCAGTTATGTACAGCATTATTCCCTATATCCTAGTCCCTATATCCTAGTTATGTACAGCACAATTCCCTATATCCTAGTCCCTATATCCCAGTTATGTACAGCATAATTCCCTATATCCTAGTCCCTATATCCCAGTTATGTACAGCATTATTCCCTATATCCTAGTCCCTATATCCTAGTTATGTACAGCATAATTCCCTATATCTTAGTCCCTATATCCCAGTTATGTACAGCATAATTCCCTATATCCTAGTCCCTATATCCCAGTTATGTGCAGCATAATTCCCTATATCCTAGTCCCTATATCCCAGTTATGTACAGCATAATTCCCTATATCCTAGTCCCTATATCCCAGTTATGTACAGCATTATTCCCTATATCCTAGTCCCTATATCCTAGTTATGTACAGCATAATTCCCTATATCCTAGTCCCTATATCCCAGTTATGTACAGCATTATTCCCTATATCCTAGTCCCTATATCCTAGTTATGTACAGCATAATTCCCTATATCCTAGTTCCTATATCCCAGTTATGTACAGCATAATTCCCTATATCCTAGTCCCTATTTCCCAGTTATGTACTGCATAATTCCCTATATCCTAGTCCCTATATCCCAGTTATGTACAGCATAATTCCCTATATCCTAGTCCCTATATCCCAGTTATGTACAGCATAATTCCCTATATCCTAGTCTAGGACAAATAAAAATCTCAATACTGAATGATCAGAACGCACGGAATAAGATTGGACTGAGGACTGGTCCCCAAGAATTATAATAATTAATTGATATACAACCATCAATATAGAAGCACAAGCACTTTAGTAGTTATGGGTTATGTAACCCTTCGCTGAAAGAATTCCACTATCCAGCACTGTGTGTTTTTAGTGTGTGTCCTTCCGTTATATCTAATAAGTGAAATAAAAGTTCTGTTTTATTTTTAGGTCTATATTCGGGATCTCTATTGGCCTTTGGCAATCTGTGTGTGTATGAAGTAAACCCTAAGCTGACCTCTGAACAGATTTTGTTAGTGTATGGATAAAATCAATGTCAACCCTACAATTCACAGCCACTTCACATAATGTCCGCTTTTATAATGGATATAACTGTTTGTGTCAACTTTTTAAAAAAAGGTTTTCGTACATATGGAATATTCCTTAATAAACACATTTATATCCAAAAAATTAAAATTTACAAAATCATATAGGGGTGAGAAGGAAATACCCCAATTATTAGAATTCATGTAGCTAATAAAGGATTGCATGTTATTGTTACAATTGTCCCATATAAAGAAAGGGTCATCAATGAACCTTTTATATAAAGTTATATACTTTTTCCATTTATTATTTTGAATAAAAATCTCCTCAAATACCCCTATGAATAGATTTGCGTAGGTTGGTGCGACCTTTGAACCCATCGCATTGCCTCGCGTCTGATGGTAATGTTCACCTTCAAATGTAAAATAATTATTTTTTTAAATAAAGGATAGCCCTGTGTAGATGAAGGATTTGTCTACTGGACAATCTGACATCCGTCTAATATTTTTGAAACATGTCAATCCGATATCCTTTAATATATTTTAATATAAAGATGATACATCTAATGTGAGAAAACCATAATTCGGCTCCCATTGTATCTCTTGTAGAAGTTGAATTAGATGTGTAGAATCTTTTAGATATTTAGGTAATTTTGACACATGATCCTGCATTATTTTGTCAATATATTCTGACAGATTGCTCATCAGAGATCCAATGCCTGATATTATAGGTCTTCCAGGGGGATTGGCAAGACTATTATGGATTTTTGGAAGGTGATAAAAGAAGGGAGTAGTGGGATTTTTGATTAAGAGAAACTTTTTTCTTTTAGATTTAATATATTTTCCTCCATTGCTCTGTTGATCAAACTATTATTTATTAGCATCACTTTAGGTAAAGGGTCTGAAGGAATTGTCTGATAGTATTCCACATCTGATATTATCCTGTATGCTTCTCTGCAATAATCTGTGCAGTTTTGTATTACTATATCCCACCTTTATCAGCAGCTCTAATGACTAAGTTCTCATTATTACGTAAGGATTGTAGAGCTTTTTTCTCAGATATTGAAAGATTATTTTTATTTTTTGTGGTGGGCCTCCTTTAATTGTAAGTTATTTTAATTTATCAAGAACTATATCATGGAAGGTGCTAATGTGATGTCCCTTACTCTCGATCGGATAAAAATGGGATTTTGTTTTTACATTCACATGAAATTGTAAATCAGTTTGTGATGAAGATAAAACAGGCTGTTCTCTCACTTTATTTATTGTAAAATGTATTTTCAGTCAGTCATTTTCCTCGTAAATACCTGAAGATTTAAAAAAAGACCAAAGTCTTTGGGTTTGTTTGTGGGACAAAAGGAAAGTCCTTTTGATAACATTCATTTCTCATCATTTGATAAAAGTTAGTCCGACAGATTAAAAATATTTGTGGCCCCATGGATATGTTGTTTGGGGCTTGGGGTAGGTTTATTTTCCCTCTTTTCTTCCTCCTCGTGTTCCTCTAATAGGTTTTCTCTTTTCCCTGGTTTGGGGGAGAAGTATTGGTTAATTGCCCTTTCTTGGGGGACACAGCCTGGGGTAAAAAAGGTACCAGACCTTTAGTACCAGTTGTGGTATTGTCCACTATGATAATATTGCTTGTTTTTTTAGTAGAGGAAACAATGTCTGATGTAGTGTCATATACTGAGAGGTCCAGTAGTGGAGTAGAAGTGGGATCAGAGAATTTGATTAGAGATTCAATTTCATTAGGTGGAATTAGACTTTTATTTAATTTATTGCCTCTAGTTGTCTCAGTTTTATTTTTACTTACACAAGCACTTTCCCTTTCTTCATTTATTCTATTTGTAGTCTAATGTTGTCTAGATGTTTTTTTTTCATTAAGAACCAAAATGAAGGTAGAGGTTTTCCATTCAGAAGATGGAAGTATTGTATTTGAATTTTGTATAGGAGGAGTGTTTGTCAAATTTGTTCTCCTGCTTACAGTAATTTTTGTAGATTCAACTGATGCAATTGATAAAGGTTCAATTCTATTTGGTAGCACTTTCTCAATTATTTTGTTATTTGTTATCTTCGGTTCGATCTTAATATTTTCATTTTTTTAAATTTTTTTTTGTATCAATACATTCATTAGCCTTGTCCTTTAGTTGTATAGGTAGAGAAATTTTAGATTTTGTTCGATCACTCAGGGCACACTTTGTGTTTCTTTCTTTTTTATAATACGATAATGATCCCTGTCTCTTTGCAGTTTTTTCGATTTATTCATTATTGGCTCATGGTCTAATTGTAATATGGATGTGATAGTGTTAGAATTTTTTTTTTTTTATATTCTGGATGAGATTCAAACCTTAAGGCTATGTGCCCACGCTGCGGAAATGAAGCAGAAATTTTCTGCTTCATTTCTGCATGTCCTCTCCCGGATAAACGCATGTGGAATTCCGCACGCGTTTATCGTACGTTTATCGCACGATTTCCACATGCGGAATTGCCTTGCGTTTTTTCTTGCACTGCAAAGGCAATTCCGCTTGGGGAAACGTAAAATTAATGAACATGCTGTTGATTTTTCCCCACAGCAAAAACGCTGCGGAAAAATCCGCAGCATGGGCATTGAACCTGCGGAATCCCCTTGGGGACCATGGGGGGCAGATTACATAGCGTTTACCAAGCGTATACGCTGCGGAAATTCCGCAGCATATCCGCTTGAAATTCGCTACGTGGGCACATAGCCTAATAGGTCCTTGTGACAAAACAGCTTTTTATCTTAATCAGCCAGAAGTCTACATTTGTTAAACCAAGAGAAATCCACTATTGTGTTTGTGAATGTATGTGTATTTCTGTGGCTGGTCAAGAAGGACATATGATTATTTGCATAAAGCTGAATGTTGAAAACTCTTAGTTTTTAAACAATGATATTTGTTATTATGCTAATTGCATATTTACTAAAGCCATCTTGATGTTGATTTACAAGAGATCACTGCTATACCAACTATATAAAATGATTAAATGCTCAAACAATGAAACATGAGCCCTGTGGAATAATACCCTCCCTAATCCTTGACCTGTGGATGCATACGTGAAAGGACAACTGTAACTATTTAAGGGACATATGCCTCTGTAGCAGTGAGAATTGAAAGAGAGAATCAAAAATCAGTCAGAGTTTTCAGGGCATCAGCTTGGTAGCATGGCTCAATCCAGAAAGACACAGATTTGGATTCTACATGATTCCAGCCTAAGGATGAACGGCCCTGACTGGAAGGATACGGAGCTGCTCCTTTGACCATCAGAGAACCCATGGATACATTTGTGGAGACCAGGTTGGGACGATGAAGTCACCTGGCCCCATGGATATGTTGTTAGGGGCTGCCAGGTGGGACCCTCGGGTCGCCTGGAACCCATGGAAACTCTCAGAGAGGCCAGGGTGGGACCCTTGGGTCTCCTGGCCTTGTACCTCGATGGACTGTCAGCTTCCTAAGCTGGCTGCTACTTCCTCTCTGAGGACGCCCGCCAAAAGCGGGGGCCACTGGTTGAGGTAGTTGGCCCTGGAAGTCCCAAAATCACAGTTCTATCCCTGACGAGTCAGCAGAAGGACAAGACTGTGTAATGTTGTACCATCTTAGGTATTTGTTGGGACTGTTCTGTTTAATGTCCGTTTGGTGGTTCAATAAAATATTGTCACACTGCTTTACCCTCACACTGTGTTGTCTGAGTAGTATTATGCCAACAGAATACCCCAGGTCTTCACAGTCCTTAGCTAAATATAGAACTTTTTCAGTTGCAGTTTCACACAATTGTGTTCTCTTTTTATGTAAACATGCTAACATAATGTGCAGACAATTATTTAAATTAGAGTCCCATTCAAGTGTAAACTTATTGTCATTAGGAAATGTTTGTAGAGCTGTCCATGTCCATAATGGATCCTCCATTTTGTCTAATAGTTTGTAACCCTTGATGATAGTCAATTGTAAAAGTATTCCATGATGTAGATATATAGATAATGCCCTCTGCAGCCGGGCTCTCCTTTGACAATTTCCAGACCGGGAGACGATTCCAAGGTACTGCTGCTGTATCCAAGATAAAACACTAGGGAGAAAGTAGCGCAAATAGGGTCTTACCCAACAAACATTTAAGATTATTTGTATCAGATTGTGCTAACCTGATCCGTATTCTTTTCTTGGCGTTTTAAGTTTGATGTTCAGCTGCTGCAGATTCATGGGTTTGTCAAAACCGATGAATATCAGGATCTGGAGAAATTTGTGGATAATTCTCGTGCTGCTGGTTTATTGCAGACGTCAATTCAGAAAGGTTTATTAAATATAATAATTGAATATGGAACATGCTGATCTCTCAGATGTTTTTTGATATCAATGAATCTGGCTCTTTGTTTCAGTCCTTCTATAGAATAATCTGGAAAGATCTAGATTTTGGACCCACTGATTGTTACATCTGGGTGATCCCTTGCCTGTCGCAGGATAATATCTTTGTCCCGGTAGTGTAAAACTTTAGCCAGCACAGGTCTTTGTGGAAGCCCAGGAGGAAGATGAGCACCCTATGACCTCGTTCTACAGTTTATAGGAGGGTTAAGGTTTCGAGCCTGATTATTCATTTCAGCCAGTTTTCAAAGAATTCAGTAGGAAAGGCGCCTTCTATTTTTTCAGGCACACCAATAAGTGGTATATCATTGAGCCTTGACCTATTTTCAAGATCATCTGTTTCTGCCAGCAGTGCTGATATTTGCTGTTCTGCAAGCCTGTTCTATCTCATCTTTAAGACCACCAAAATGTACATTGAAAGCAGATGGAGAGAATTTACAATGTACCATTGCAATGAAAATGTCTTTAACCCCTTAACAACATTAGATGTACGAATACGCGTCTGTGCCCTGGGACTTAAGAGCCAGACCTGTATTAGTACGTCATGGCGATCGCGCGCGCGCACACAGGCTGTGCGGGCGCGATCGCCGCCGGGTGTCAGCTGACTGTCACAGCTGACACCCGGTACTATGTGCAGGGAGCGGTCACGCACCGCTCCCAGAACATTAACCCCTGTGATGCTGCGATCAAAGTCGATCGCAGCATTGCGGTGGCAAGGGGGGGGTGATCGCAGATACTCACCTCCTCTTCCGGCTTCCAGCGCTGTCTGCCATGGCTTCCAGGATGTTGCCATGACGACCCGATGTCATCATGACAACATCCGGATTGCCAGACAGCAGGAAGATTTTTTGGACATGCGCAGTGCATCTCCAAACAATCTTCTCCCTAACCCCTTCAGTGAACACGGTAAAAAAAATAAATAAAAAACTAAGCAAAAAACAATGCTTTATCACCATACTGCCAAACAAAAAATGCAATAACACGCGATCAAAAAGACAAATATAAATAAAAATGGTACCGCTGAAAATGTCATCTCGTCCAGCAAAAAACAAGCTGCCATACAGCTCCATCAGCTGAAAAATAAAAAAGTTATAGCTCTCAGAATAAAGCGATGCTAAAAAATATTTTTTTCTATAAAATTACTTTTATTATGTAAAAGTGCAAAACATAGAAAAACTATATAAATGTGGTACCGCTGTAAACGTACTGACCCGAAGAATAAAGCTGCCTTATCAATTTTACCACACGCGGAACAGAATAAAAAAAAACAAAAAAACAATTCCTGAATTGTTGGTTTTTGTTTATTCTGCCTCCCAAAAATCGGAATAGAAAGCAATCAAAAAATGTCACGTGCCTGAAAATGGCACCAATAATGAAGTCAACTCATCCCGCAAAAAACAAGCCGTCAAATGACTGTCTGCCAAAATCTGGAAAAATTATAGCTCTCAAAATATGGCGATGCAAAAACTAGATTTTACAAAAAATGCGACTTTTAGTGTGTGACAGCTGTCAGTCATAAAAACCCCATATGATTCTGGTATCGCTGTAGTCTCACCGACCCGAAGAATAAGGTTGTCTAATCACTTATACTGCAGGAGGAAAGGCGTAAAAAATAAACTCTCAGGTTAGGGTTGTGCTAGGGTTAGGGTTGTGCTACGGTTAGGATTGTGCTACGGTTAGGGTTGAGGTTAGGGTTGGGGTTAGGGTTGTGATGGGGTTGGGATTTTTTTCAAAAGTAAGAAAAAAAGATGACGATATGGTGACTACTGTTGAGCGCAAGTGCTCGCTACTTGAGTTTGCATCGGGTATTCTGGTATGCATTGAGTATCATGGGTATTTGAGTGACATGCTCGAGTCTCCACCTCATATGCTTCGCGGCCAAAAAAACTTTGCGGGGATTGCCTGCCATGCACGAGCGATCCCCGCATGTTTTTTTTGGGTGTCTAATAACCGTGAAACATCCGGGCGGGGACTCTCCAAATGCAACATGGTGTCCGCTAACAAATTGAATGGAAAATCGGCTCAAATTGTTAGCGGACACCATGTTGCGTTTGGAGAGCCCCTGCGTGCCCAAACATTGGAGCTCCCCCACAAGTGACCCCATTTTGGAAACGAGACCCCCCAAGGCACCTATCTAGATGCTTAGTGAGCACTTGGAACCCCCAGGTGCTTCACAAATTGATTCGTAAAAATGAAAAAGTGTTTTTTTTTCACTTTTTCATTTTTGCTTTCTGTGTGAGTGGGATAGTCGTGCAAGAGAATATTGCTACAAAAAAAGGGACTGGCCTCTCTGACATTCACTTCAGCAAGGGAGTAAATTGTCCTGAATCCATAAGTTGAGGACCCACCTAGGCAATGGTGGCAACAAAATCTTATCAAGTTGGGCCTAATGAAGAACTTTGTAAAGGCTATGGATAAAAAATTAAAAGCATTCATGCATCTGATTGATAACTTTCCAAGGTTAAGTGAAGCAAATATAAAAGAAGGAGTCTTTATTGGACTTCAGATTCATAAGCTTCTTCAAGATGAGGAGTTTTTTCATTCGTTGCAGGGCAAGGAAAAAGCAGTATGGTTTACATTTACATTTGTGGTAACTAACTTTTTGGGAAACTTGAGCAGATACAGTAACTATGAAGAGTTGGGTGTTATTTCTCCTCAAAACATATAAGGATCATGGCTGTAACATGTCCTTAATGATTAATTTCTTACATTCTAGACTTTTCTTACACCAAACTGTGGAGTAGTGAGAGACGAGGATGGTGAGAGATGTAACCAAGATATTGCAGCTATAGAGAAAAAGATATCAAGGAAAATGAAATCCATCAATGCTTGCAAATTACTGTTGCATAATTTTAAGAGATGATTTGATACAGGAGTACAAGAAACAAGCAAAAAACAGTTGTCACTGAATGAGGACTAATTTTGTAGTGCAATTTCTGTAACGGTTTAAAATTCGCAATAGGGATTAGACAGGTTTTAGTTACTTGAATTGTTTCTAAGTTTCCTCTAAATAAATATCAGAAAATTGGCATAATAAAATATTCTGCATCGGTATATTTACAAAAATAATGTTTCAAAGTACTGAAACTTTTATCATTAATTATATGTAGCAGTAAAAGGAAAACTCATTGTCCAATTTGAATTCAGGAGGTCAAACTCATTAAGAAATGGCACAGTTCATAACGGAACCTAACAACTTTTAAAAATAGGTAAAACAGTGTTACATGATCTGAAAGGTCCATGAGCTAGGTTCTTCAGCTGCTCAGTCAGGACGTGCAGCCTCTGCATAGGTCCCAGTACCTTCCTCTCCTCTTTTGCACCAATCAGTTAGATAGGTGTGGGGCTTGAGGAGAGAGCAGTTCTCTCACTGATCAGGAAGGACACGGTCTCATTGTTCTCGGTCACAGGAAGCTATCTCCAGTCTATAGGACGCACTCACTTATTAGCAAGATTTTTTTTTGCTAAAGGTAAGTCTTTTCAAGTAAAACTTTTTCCACATTAAGGATATAAAAAAGGCTTCTCCCCTCTGTGACTTCTCTGATGTCTATCAAGATGCGCTTTCCGATTAAAAAATTTCACACATTCTGAACAGGAAAAAGGCTTCTCCCCTGTGTGAGTTCTCTGGTGACTAAGAAGATTTGATTTCTGGTTAAAACATTTCCCACATTCTGTACATAAAAAAGGCTTTTCCTCTGTGTGAGTTATCTGATGTTTAACAAGAGCTGATTTGCTGTTAAAACATTTCCCACATTCTGAACATGAAAAAGGCTTCACTCCTGTGTGAGTTCTCTGGTGCTTAACAAGATTTGATTTCCCTGTAAAACATTTCTCACATTCTGAACATGAAAAAGGCTTTTCCCCTGTGTGAGTTTTCTGATGTCTAACAAGAGCTGAGTTGTTGTTAAAACATTTCCCACATTCTGAACAGGAAAAAAGGCTTCTCCCCTGTGTGAGTTCTCTGATGTGTAACAAGATCTGATTTCTGGTTAAAACATTTCTCACATTCTGAACATGAAAAAGGCTTCTCCCCTGTGTGAGTTCTCTGATGTCCATCAAGATGCGCTTTCCGGAAAAAAAATTTCCCACATTCTGAACAGTAAAAAGCCTTCTCCCCTGTGTGAGTTCTCTGATGTCTATCAAGATGCGCTTTCCGGTTAAAACATTTCCCACACTCTGAACATGAAAAAGGCTTCTCCCCTGTGTGAATTCTCTGATGTCTGATAAAACTTGAATTATCTGTAAAACATTTTCCACATTCTGAACAAGAAAATGACTTCTCTCCTGTGTGAGTTCTCTGGTGGTTAACTAGATTTGATTTCCCTGTAAAACATTTCTCACATTCTGAACATGAAAAAGGCTTCTCTCCTGTATGAGTTCTCTGGTGGTTAACAAGATTTGATTTCCCTGTAAAACATTTCTCACATTCTGAACATGAAAAAGGCTTCTCTCCTGTGCGAGTTCTCTGGTGGTTAACAAGATTTGATTTTCCTGTAAAACATTTCTCACATTCTGAACATGAAAAAGGCTTCTTCCCTGTGTGAGTTCTTTGGTGACTAAGAAGACTTGCTTTCTTGTTAAAACATTTCATACACTTGAAACAAGGAAATCTATTCTTTGCTGTCTGAATTTTTTGATGTTTAAGAAAAAACTTTTTGAGGGGAAAACTATTTCCATATTCTGACCGTGAAAATGGCTTCTTAGCTTTAGGAGCAGTTAGTTTTTTAATGCTTATTTTATGACTTTGATTTTCCTTAGTAGTCGGTAATGAATCGGAAGATAGGACCTGTTTCAAAGGATCAGATGACACATCTTTGCTGGGAAGGGATGATGGTATATTTGGAGTAATAGCATTCTCTTCAATTGTATCCTGTGAGATCTCCAGCTCATCTGATTTGAAAATTGAAGATGTCAGCTGTCCCTCTGATCTCCTAGTACAGTCATCTGCTAAGTAAAAAAAATATTATATTTGAATAAAATATTCTTGAAATTCATATTTTTGAACATTTCTACTTAATCTGTTAGTACAAATGGCAAGTTATGTAAAAATATTGAATTATTCACCAAGACAATGACAGTTCACAGTCTAATAGAAAACCTCATAGCATGAACAAGTAGAGTTTGGTGTTCAACTGTTTGTTCATTCTGCCTCCCAAATATGAAATATGCGAAAATGATACCAATAAAAATTTCTACTCATCTCACAAAAAACAAGCCTCCACTCAGGTCCATCATCTGTCAACGGAAAAACAGAGGTTTCCACATCATTAGTGGCTCAAAAACTCTTGAAAAGAAACATGGCTTCCATAAACTAATCCAGCAAAATCTGCTCTTCCAAAGTCAAATATGCTCCCTACTTAACTCAACTGGAAAGCACCACACACTACTAAAGCTCATGCATAATGCTGGAAGCTGCCTGATACAGCCTTGTTCTCCGCTGGTTAAGTCTTCTGGGTTCAGCTCCCATGTTGTGTATTTTCTTCTTAGTTTCTTCTTGTGATCCCAGCTCGTTTACTGACTACTATTGTGTCTTCTGATTTTGTATATTCTCTGCCCTCCTTGTTCTGATCCGGCCACCTGACTATTCTTCTTGTCATCTCACACCACAGAACAGCAGGCAACACCAAGTCCAAGCCTAGGGGTCTCTGTGTAAATCCAGATCCATGTAGAGGGGTTAAAGGGTGATGGGCAAAACTTTGACTATAGACAATAACACATCTAATGAAAAGATCGGAAAAAAAAAGTAACTAGTGGTGAAACCTCTCTGGGATAATTAGAGTATGCTTCTTGGTAGCTCCAGGCAATTTAAACTATAGTAAGGGCCAATATTTTCTGTCAGATGAGTATCAAGAAGAAATATACATTTAATGAGAACTTTTTATAATAGTGCAGAGCTGAGATGTCTTAAATTTAGAACTCGGGCATTTGGAAGAGGCAATGGAGACCTTTGTTGAATGACTACCAGGGAGTTACAGACTCACATATGTGAGGCCGGCCGATCCCACCACCATCAAACTATCATACAGAATGAACAGGTAAAAAAAAAGACAGGATAAAAAAATACATTACATCCCCAACAAGAATGTATGTTTGGGGGGTGGGGGGGACTCCAACACTAAGCCAGAGTTGCACTTATTTATTTATGGTAGACTGTTGGAGATACTATGAGTCCTGACCAGAAGAGTAGAGAAAGTATTAGTGCCCCCCATTTCAGGATAAATTGCATCGAAATTCTTTAGGATCGATAATGTTATGTAATTTATGATGTGGAGTGAATCCATGAAACCAGGGCTCGAGCCAACACATCTCCTGCAGGCGTGAATAAATGTATATTACAGCCATCAGCCACGCACAGCTTAGAGATATATCATGGCACAGGTGTAATGTTTTTTGTATAATTTATCTATTTGAAGTTATTTGGTTTAAAAAGAAATTGAAAAGTCAGGATAAAGGGAAACTCTGTTGTTATTATACAGAAATTCACACTTGGTCCTCACCGCACGTTTAATGTTGCCGATCATAAAAGCGAGGTTTGGTCATAAAGACTGGACCTGGTCTTGTAGGGACCATATGAGCACATTCAGCAACACAGAATGGAGAGAAGGTAGATTAATCTAATAAGATATCAGGATTCTAGGAAGCCAACAGCATCATTACCCTCCACTTTCTCTTACAGGCTCATCATAATATTTTTCTTTAAGTGATTTTCTAACTTGTCAGCACTTTCTACATATGCTGTCATTTAGCTTTGTAGTTTACAGATCTGGGCAGGTAAAAGTCAGGATCTTCTAATTTCAGTTGGTAGTTGGATCTTCCAGGTTGTAAGTTCTATAGAAAAGGGCTTTCAAAGTCCAAAGTCATTTGTACAATTTTTGGTGGAAGAAAAGGTTTTGGCCTAGATGCAAAATGGTGGTCACACGATTGTGATATGGCCAGCCTACATGACCAGTAAACCATCCACAGCCTGTGACTGAGAAGAATCTGTGACTTCTCTTCATTTAGTGGTCACTACTCACCTGGGTCGTCATATGTAGGAATCTCCTCTTTACACCGCTCATCACCCCTTTCATATGTCTCTATAGTATTAATATGGGTCAGATCTTCACCCTGAAAAAAAATATTGTACAAGTCACAGACAGTTGGAGAAGTCCCATCTATGATCAGCTCTAATCCTGCCATCTCCATCGTTCTCATTACACAAGTATAAAACATATAATACTGGTGGATAAAACAAGACAAATAGGGGAGATCTCGTGACACCTTCTCTCCATCTACCTGATCCTGAGGAACATTGGGATCTTCTTGTTTACAGTCCTGTGGAAGAAGAGGACGGGGACATCTCTCTGGTGTTGTCCTCTTACTGGATAGATCTGGAGGAAACACATACAGGAACTGAATTCATTCTTTACATACAGATAACTATAGGTCGTGTGTATTTAGTCCTGTCTATTACCTGGTGATGTGAGGGGCTGGGGAACCTCCATCATGACGTCCTTGTACAGATCTTTGTGTTCTTGTAAATACTCCCACTCATTCATGGAGAAATAGACGGTGACGTCCTGACACCTTATAGGAATCTGACACATACAATGACAGTCATCCCCCAATCCCTTCATAGCTATACTATAAAATGTCTCAGCATTCCCAGCAATGTCACCTCTCCAGTCAGCAGCTCAATCATCTTGTAGGCCAGATCTAGGATATTTTGGTCATTCATGTTCTCATGTACCAGGTGATGAGGTGGAAGCCCTGTGATTGGGCTCAGGGTTCTTCCCAATCCCTCAGACACAGGGTCCTGACAGCGCTCACTAGGGGTCTTCTTCACTACTGTGTAATCCTGGTTATGTAGAGACACATTCATAAATCTCACTACAGATATTTCCAGAGTCCTCACCTCTCCAGTTCTGTCTATCTGTTATTCCCATAGATAAGAATGATGTAATGTGACGTCATCAGAATCTCTCACCTCTCCAGTAAGCCGGAAGAGGATCTCTAGGGTGAGGTGTAATATCCCCTCCACCATCTTGTCTCTGTCCATATCCATCTTTGATGGGTAAATCAGGAAAATTCTCTTATATAGAAGATCTTCACTGAGAGGATCCGATATTGTAGAGACCTGAATGAGAAGATGAGCGATGTAACATCAAAAAATCCTGTGTAATAATACAATTACTGGAGATAATAAGGGAAACATTTTAGATTTATTTTTTACAGTGTTTAGATTTCTTCTTTACATCTAGTAATAAAACCTATATATTTTAGGCCACAGACAACAAGCAGTTTCTTCCTCGGAGTCTGCAGCTGAACACGTTTCTCATAGACTCATCTTCCATAAAGCTAATTCTCGACTCATTTACCGACACTGGAATCGGCATTAGCAAAACTGCAGGAGATATTCATTACACGTGACATGAGAAATAACTATTTCATGATGAGGACGACATCTTCATCTTCTACTACCGTTCTATTAACATATTTAGCCAGAGTCTGTCACAAACTACATCCCCAACGGCCGTCTATATGTTTCCTGTCTTCACCAGACTGTCATCTTCTAACAAGTTAGAGCTCAGGTCTGATTCACACACAGAAGTTTGAGGCATTTATAAAAGTTTCTTTGTTTGCACAAACACCGAGGGCAGAAATGATTTGATAGCAGTCTCACTAAGACGGGAGTTATTTGATGCCAAAGTCTCCATGTACAGTCTTTTATGGAGTCTATTTCTGGCCTTAGGCTGTCCTATATTACAAGAAAAACTCCATAAAAAAGCAGATATTAACATTTTGTTAATTATTTTAAAACAAATGTTTAACATGTTAAAAAGTAACTCTTTTGGGCATCAGAACATAGATGTACAGGCAGGGATGGCACAGGTGCGGCTGCTACACAAACCCTGGCAGTTTAACCACTTGCTGCTGTCAAGGGCAAACATGGCATCTAAGAAGGTTTGACAGAGTTCCACTGAATGCCCCTCCTCTCTCAAGTACTTGATAGTATGGGGATGCCTAGTTACTACGATACTTAAATAACCAATAATGGTGTCTGGGCCTGTAATGTAGAAAAGTCTATTAGGCTGGGCCAGAGGCAATGTCCAATAAGTTACTTTTTAATGCCCCCATACACATTAGACTAAAGTTGCATGAAAGCACTGATTTCCGGGGTTTGGTAGACTATATACATTATTTGGGGGCCTCCCGACAGATGGTGTCAGGGCAGAGAAGGATCTGGCATCCTGAATTTCAGAGGCTAATCCGTTTGTTCTTCCTGTGGATAATCTTCCAATAGAGGAGTCTGGAGGTGACTCTCTCATACAGATCACAGGAAAGCTGGAATATTGGTGCATATGGGGGAGTCGGGAGAGATAGCCGTCTGCCAAATGACCGCTCAGCCAACACTTATCTTGTGTATGGGGCCGTTAGTATTACATACATACATACATACAGATGACACCTATCGGGCAGCAATATTCCCTTATTCCCTTGTTCTCCTGTGTGCCCATCTAGCTCAGAAAGAGGGCTCACAGACAGTATGATTGCCCCCCTAATTCCTGATATTTAAAAAAAAACAACAACAAAAAAAAAACACCACACACACACACACACACAAACGGCTGAATGGTGGATCAGGGACCCTTCAACTCCCTGACTCCCTATTCTATTCAATGGTATCACCATCATGGGAATGTGGATATCACTGAAATTGTGATGATGGGTAAGGAGAGCGTGCTCGGTGCCGAGCCGTCTCAGTTCATGGGCACCATACAGACCGCATGGGCGACCGCTATGGATGATACGGTCTTGCCAACTATTGTGTGGAAAATATCTCATAGATACTGGGTTCATTATTATCTGCACCAAGAATGGGGCTAAGTGAGTATTCATTCATTAGCTGTGGGGCAATACTGTGGGAACACCCCCCTAAAATAAAATATTAAACCTTTTTTAAATATATGAATTGAAAACTGGGACTAACAAGATATATATTTATTTATACTTAAAACTAGCAAAATTACCTGCTGAATGGCTTGTTGTGGATGTACATAAACAGATGTAAGCAATGATGCTGCTGAACAATTGATACAGTCACTACTGTACCCGATCCTGTACCTAAACAAAGTTGATACTGCCTACCTGCGGAGGTTAGCACCCTCAACAATGGTGCCCCCGCTCACTGGTGGCTGTACCTCAGAAGCCGTAGTTAACTCTGACATATATCAAAAAAATACACTGATACATTAAATAGGACCAGATATGTCTCAAGGTATATATAAAGCAAAAGGTATGGTACTCATCAGAGAATGGTTCATCCGCCTCAACGTGTTTCCCCAACAGGTTCATCAGGAGGCTTCATACAGGGATGATAATTCATGATGTTCAGCATAGTGTGCCTAATAGCCAGGTGTCCATGTAAAAATATCCTACTTCATCCAAAACCCCTCCCAGACTAGGAGATCCATTTCCATTCCTAGAGGTGAATTGTCATAGGATATATAGAATGGAGTCGGTCTACAATAATCTACTGCGCTACTTCTCATGAGCTAGTGGTCCGATAATGTCCACCCCCTAGTATGCATGTCCAGGAGTGGCGTGCTTTACACTGAAACGCCAGATAAACTGTTTGTCACCACCCCACTCGTACCAGTGACTGCGCATGACCGTAGTTATGTGTTCCACATGGGAGAGCATAATGGCCTATATGTGTCCGGACCATCACCCTTGTCAGTAGATAAAGTAACATACGGTTAGAGGGTTTCTGTTTGCCTGTGTGTTGTATCCAGTCACCTGATTAAAGGGGCAGAATGTGGGCATCATACATAATGAAAAAGGGGCATAATAGGGGCATTACACTGTGTGGGGCATCATGCATACTGCATAAGGGGCAATACACTGTGTGGGGGCATCATACATCCGGCATAAGGGGCATAATGGGGGCATTACACTGTGTGGGGGCATCATACATCCTGCATAAGGGGCATAATGGGGGCATTACACTGTGTGGGGGCATCATACATACTGCATAAGGGGCATAATGGGGGCATTACACTGTGTGGGGGCATAATACATAAGGGGGATAATGGGGGCATTACAATGTGTGGGGGCATCATACATCCTGCATAAGGGGCATAATGGAGGCATTACACTGTGTGGGGGCATCATACATACTGCATAAGGGGCATAATGGGGGCATTACACTGTGGGGGGCATCATACATACTGCATAAGGGCCATAATGGGGGCATTACACTGTGTGGGGGCATCATACATACTGCATAAGGGGCATAATGGGGGCATTACACTGTGTGGGGGCATCATACATAATACATAAGGGGCATAATGGGGGCATTACACTGTGTGGGGGCATCATACATCCTGCATAAGGGGCATAATGGGGGGCATTACACTGTGGGGCCAGTAAAGGGGTCCTGTACTATGAGAACAATACGTTTCCTCCTTTCTGTCTCCATACTTGGGTCGTATGTATCTATTACAGGAAACAGAACAAAAACCTTATGATTCTTATAAAGGGGCAACACTAGACCCCAAAAGAGTCTCTGTGCTGAAGGGGTTAATGCCCCCTGCACCCAGTAATGGGGTCTCCACATACTTCCACCTGCAGAGCCGCCACCACATATATGGCTGCTCTGTGCGCACAGGAGCTATGATGAGGTCACAGGAGGGGAGGAGTCAGGGGTCACATGATCAGGGGCCTCAGTGGATGCAGGACTCTGCTGTGCTGGTTGTCATGGTGCTGGATGAGCTGAAGTTTATGTGTGGGGTCAGGAGGGGTTTACAGTGTGGATGTAGCAGAGCCGCCTGTGTACGAGGTGTACGGAGCAGAGCCGCGTGTGTACGAGGTGTACGGAGCGGAGCCGCGTGTGTACGAGGTGTACGGAGCGGAGCCGCGTGTGTACGAGGTGTACGGAGCAGAGCCGCGTGTGTACGAGGTGTACGGAGCAGAGCCGCGTGTGTACGAGGTGTACGGAGCAGAGCCGCGTGTGTACGAGGTGTACGGAGCAGAGCCGCGCGTGTACGAGGTGTACGGAGCAGAGCCGTGTGTGTACGAGGTGTACGGAGCGGAGCCGCGCGTGTAAGAGGTGTACGGAGCGGAGCCGTGCGTGTAAGAGGTGTACGGAGCAGAGCCGCGCGTGTACGAGGTGTACGGAGCAGAGCCGCGTGTGTACGAGGTGTACGGAGCGGAGCCGCGCGTGTAAGAGGTGTACGGAGCGGAGCCGTGCGTGTAAGAGGTGTACGGAGCGGAGCCGCGCGTGTACGAGGTGTACGGAGCGGAGCCGCGTGTGTATGAGGTGTACGGAGCGGAGGCGCGCGTGTACTAGGTGTACGGAGCGGAGGCGCTCGTGTACGAGGTGTACGGAGCGGAGGCGCTCGTGTACGAGGTGTACGGAGCGGAGGCGCACGTGTACGAGGTGTACGGAGCGGAGGCGCGCGTGTACGAGGTGTACGGAGCGGAGCCGCGCTTGTATGAGGTGTACGGAGCGAAGGCGAGCGTGTACGAGGTGTACGGAGCGGAGCCACGCGTGTACGAGGTGTACGGAGTGGAGCCGCGCGTGTACGGAGCGGAGGCGCTCGTGTACGAGGTGTACGGAGCGGAGGCGCGCGTGTGCGAGGTGTACGGAGCGGAGGCGCGCGTGTACGAGGTGTACGGAGCGGAGGCGCGCGTGTACGAGGTGTACGGAGCGGAGGCGCGCGTGTACGAGGTGTACGGAGCGGAGGCGCGCGTGTACGAGGTGTACGGAGCGGAGGCACTCGTGTACGAGGTGTACGGAGCAGAGGCGCGCGTGTACGAGGTGTACGGAGCGGAGACGCGCGTGTACGAGGTGTACGGAGCGGAGACGCGCGTGTACGAGGTGTACGGAGAGGAGATGTGTGTACGAGGTATACGGAGAGGAGACGTGTGTGTATGAGGTATTGATATGAACTGCTACAAACACTAAGGAAAGATAGGAAAACTGTCCCTACAATAGGACTAAGCTGATTCCCTACGATGCAGCGGGGGACCTGTTCCTTGTGAACAGACCCGCCTAAGTCCTCGGCTAGTCTGAACGCAGACCTATAGATATAAGGGAGGGGTCCCTACAAGAACTAAGGACTGGGATATAGTTGGACACCTCCTAGCAGAAATTGTAGCAGAGCAAAGACAAAGAAACAAAAGTACTAGTGGTCAAAAGACCAAGCAAACTACAGAGTAAGGTACAAGGCACCTGGCTAGCTTAAGAGTAAAAGTAACACTGAAGTCCAGCAAGGCCAGGAGGGCGGAGCTGGATTATATAGGCAAAAAGTCATGTGACCAGCGAAATAGAAAAAACTAACAGGAGGGTTCTAACAGTACCCCTTCTTCTATGAGTATCCTCTGGATCCTCCAGGCCCAGGTCTATCAGGAAACCTCCTGTGAAACGCTCCGACAAGTCTAGGAGCAGAGACATCATCCGCCCTTACCCAGGAGTTATCCTCGGGAGCGAAACCTTTCCAAGCGACGAGATACTGCAATCTCCCTCTATGCCATCTAGAATTAAGAATGCGAGAAATTTCATATTCACCGTCTTCCTCCACCGGAGGAACAGAGACAGTGGCGTCCCTTTCAGAAATATCACCTTTTTTCAATAAGGAAACATGAAACACCGGATTAATCTTCCAGGAGGTAGGAACCTCCAACCTAACAGCAGATTGGTTAACTACCTGAAGCACCTTAAACGGACCTACAAACTTCGGGCCCAATTTCTTAGAAGGAATCCTCAACCGCAGATTCCTAGAGGACAACCAAACCATGTCACCAACAGTAAACAAAACCTCTTGACATTTCCTGTCAAAGTACCTTTTGGATTTTTTGTTAGCCTCTTGAAGGTTATGATGTACATCAGTCCAAACTCTTTCCAAATCACCGGAAAAATTCTCGTCCTCCGGCACAGCCGATACCAATTTGGAGAATGACCCAAACGACGGATGTCTCCCAGTACAACAAAAAAAGGAGAACACCCAGAAGAAGAGGATGTATGGTTGTTAAGAGCAAATTCAGCCAGTGGCAGAAACTCAGACCACCCCTCTTGATTGTCAGCCACAAAACAACGCAAAAACTGTTCAACATCCTGGTTCTTTCTTTCTGTCTGTCCATTAGACTCAGGATGATAACCAGACAAAAATGACAAATGGACTCCCAACCTGTCACAAAAGGCACGCCAAAAACGAGCCACGAACTGAGGTCCCCTATCGGAAACAATGTCGGTAGGAACGCGATGGAGCCTGACAATTTCTTTAACAAAAGCCTTAGCGAGTGTCTTGGCGCAGGGCAGTTTGATGAAGGGAACCAAGTGACACATCTTGCTAAAACGGTCCACGACCACCCAGATAACAGTGAAACCCTCAGAGGCAGGAAGGTCAGTAATAAAATCCATCGCAAGATGCGTCCAAGGAGCACTAGGAACCTCCAGAGGGCAAAGCAACCCCGCAGCAGGAGCATGTGAAGACTTAGATCTAGCACACACAGTACATTGACGCACCCACTTAATGACTTCCTTCTGCCAACCAGGCCACCAAAAACTGCGACCTATAAGTCTCTTAGTCTTTGAAATTCCTGGATGACCTGCCAACCGAGACTCATGACACTCCACAAACAAATCTCTCCTAAAGTTCCTAGGCACAAACAACCTCCCATGGGGAGTGTTAGATGGGGCATCCTCCTGGGCTTTCAGAATCCCATCTTCCAAAACGGAGTCCAATGCTGCTATCACAACACCTTCCTGTAAAATGCTCTTCTCCTCCTCGGTACCAACCATGGGAGAAAAACTGCGAGATAAAGCATCCGCTTTTACATTCTTGGTACCCGGGATGTAAGTAACAGAAAACTTAAACCGCAAAAAAAAAAGTGCCCACCTAGCTTGACGGGCATTCAAGCGCTTGGCAGCATCAAGATAGATCAGATTCTTATGATCAGTAAAAACCTGAATGGGAAATTTAGCACCTTCCAAGAGATGACCCCAATGTTCAAATGTGAGTTTAATCGCCAGCAATTCCCGATTACCGACATCATAATTAAGTTCGGTCTCAGAAATTTTTTTTTTTTAAAAAAGCACAGGGATGTATTCCATCCTTGTTTTCCTGAGACAAAACAGCACTGACCCCCACCGAAGAACCATCAACCTCGACCAAAAAAGGCTTGGTCTCATCAGGCTGCATAAGGATGGGGGCAGAACTGAACCTCTCCTTGAGATACACAAAAGCTTCAATGGCCTCAGTAGTTCACTGAACCGCATTTGCACCTTTCCTGGTGAGATCGGTCAGCGGCTTAACAATTATAGAAAAATTCTTAATGAATTTTCTGTAATAATTGGCGAAACCCAAAAATCTCTGTATTGGTTTCAAACCAATAGGCCTAGGCCATTCCTGCACCGCCTGAACCTTCACAGGGTCCATCTCAAAGCCCTCACTGGAGATAATGTAGCCCAAAAAACGAATTCTCTGCACAGCGAACTCACATTTCTCCAGCTTAGCAAAAAGTGAATTGTCACTTAACAACTGCAAAACCTCACGTACGCTCTGCCAATGAGACTCCAGATCCGGTGCAAAAATCAAAATGTCATCCAAATACACCACCACATTCTTACCGATCAATGGTCTAAGGATGTCATTAATAAGGTTCTGAAAAAACGCTGGTGCGTTGGTAAGACCAAAGGCCATAACCAGATTCTCAAAATGAACCACTGGAGTGTTAAAAGCAGTTTTCCACTCATCACCTTCCTTCAAACGTAACAAATTGTATGCCCCCCGGAGATCAATCTTAGAGAACCACTTGGCCCCCACTAACTGGTTGAACAAGTCAGGAATTAATGGTAGTGGGTAGAAATTGCGTACTGTAATTTTATTAATCTCACGAAAGTCCAGACATGAACGTAAACCGCCGTCCTTTTTTTTTACAAAAAAAAATCCAACAGTCACAGGTGACTTAGAAGGTCTAATGTGACCGGCGGCCAAGCTTGTCTGTATGTATTCCTCCAAGGCCTTTCTCTCAGGGATAGTAAGATTAAATAAGCGACTCTTGGGAAGAGTAGCTCCAGGGACAAACTCAATAGTACAATCATAGTCCCTATGAGGAGGCAAAACTTGTGACTCCTCCTCAGAAAAAAACTTCCAAAAATCCTGAATAGGTACAGGTAATTCCCCTCTTTCCACAGTAGCAATGCGACCGTTACAACATCTATCAGAACACTTAGGACTCCAAGACTTAATTTCATTGGTAGACCAGTCCAGTACAGGATTGTGCAATTTTAACCAAGGTAACCCCAAAACCACTGGAGCAGGCAAATTATTTAATACCGCCAAATCCAAATTCACTTGGTGGATACCATTAATGGTGAGGGGAAACTCAAAAACCTTGTGAGTAATACCTTTCAAGGGAGAGCCATCAACAGCAACCACAGAAATAGGAGATGACAAAAGTTTGGATTCAAATTTAAATTTTTCTAAAAAACCCTCATCAATCACATTGCGTGTAGAACCACAATCCACAAATACCAGAAATTCAATCAACTCCTCCTGGAATGAGGTGCTTCCAGAAAGAAATACTCCTTTTGAGTTTAAACATGCTATGCGGGCGTAACTGACCTTTTTTTTTTTTTTTTCTTTGTTCAAACGAAGCACACCGTTCTTAATAAAGTGGTCAGATTTACCACAATAAAAACACAATCCTTTTTCCTGAGAGTGGGGTGACATCGCCCCAATCTCCATCGGTTCTCCACCCTCCGAACAGACCCTCTGAAAACTAGGAGCTGCCATAGCAATAGATTTCTCTTCATTACTCCTAGCAGCAGTCTCCTGTCCACACGTATGGCTAATTGCATTGCCTCCTGCAAGGTTCCAGGTTTTGGGAAGGCAATCTGCAGATCCTTAACCCTTTCACCTAGACCATCAAGAAACAAACATTTTAATGCTGAGTCATTCCATTCCACTTCAGCCGACCATCTTCTGAAGTATGTACAATAATTTTCCACATCACCTGATCCCTGCTTCAAACGTCTTAATTCAGTTTCAGCAGATGAGACTTGATCAGGATCATCATACAACAACCCCATAGCAGAAAAAAAATCCTCCACAGATCTAAAACATGGATCATTAGGTTGTAGAGAAAAGGCCCATCCTGGAGGTTCTTTGCGCAAAAGTGACATTATAAACCCAATGCGCTGAGGATCTGGGTCTTAAACGAAAATATAATAAACAAGCGTTTTTAAAGGAAAAAAAAACTTGCCGTTTACCATAAAAAAAATCTGGAAGTCCTACCTTCGGTTCAACAAAATGCGCTCCAGGACAGCTATTCACGTGTTGCTGGAGCTCTGCCACCTCCAAAGACAGTCCCTGCAGGCGTTGAGCCAGCTCCTGAACCGACACCATGCTGAAATCAGGATTTCTTTCCTTAGAGTGTTTTATTTTTGGGCTGGACTTACTGTTATGAACTGCTACAAACACTAAGGAAAGATAGGAAAACTGTCCCTACAATAGGACTAAGCTGATTCCCTACGATGCAGCGGGGGACCTGTTCCTTGTGAACAGACCCACCTAAGTCCTCGGCTAGTCTGAACGCAGACCTATAGATATAAGGGAGGGGTCCCTAAAAGAACTAAGGACTGGGATATAGTTGGACACCTTCTAGCAGAAATTGTAGCAGAGCAAAGACAAACAAACAAACAAAAGTACTAGTGGTCAAAAGACCAAGCAAACTACAGAGTAAGGTACAAGGTATACGGAGAGGAGACTTGTGTGTATGAGGTATACGGAGAGGAGACGTGTGTGTACGAGGTGTACGGAGAGGAGACGTGTGTGTACGAGGTGTACGGAGAGGAGACGTGTGTGTACTAGGTGTACGGAGAGGAGACGTGTGTGTACGAGGTGTACGGAGAGGAGAAGTGTGTGTACGAGGTGTACGGAGAGGAGACGTGTGTGTACGAGGTGTACGGAGAGGAGATGTGTGTGTACGTGGTGTACGGAAAGGAGGCGTGTGTGTATGAGGTATACGGAGAGGAGCTGTGTGTGTACGAGGTATACGGAGAGGAGATGTGTGTGTACGAGGTATACGGAGAGGAGCTGTGTGTGTACGAGGTATACGGAGAGGAGATGTGTGTGGACGATGTGCTCGGAGCAGAACGTAGATAACAGAAGTAGTAAGTGTGGAGCACAGAGTGAAGCACTTGCTGATTGGTGTCATAAGGAAATTGTGAAATGTCTAAAGTCAGTACAGATTTGCTCCGCTAGTCTGGAGGGTCGGCCATGGTACCTGACGGACTGCAGAGATGTGTTCTCGGAAAATGAGGCAGAGATACTACCTCACCATTGTCCTTATGATTGTGCTATTAATCTTCTCCTTAATTCTAAATTACCTAAAGCTCATATCATATAGAAAATGTACTCATGAACCAAGATTCATAAAATATAACAATGCTTTATTAAATACAAGATAAAATACACAAAATACATTACAATAAAAAAATACAGTGGGAAACCGCAAGATCCTGCCTTTTGGATTCTCCAATGCACCAACAGGATTTCACCACTCTCTGAATGATATTTCTCTGATTACTTTGGGAGATTTCTTGTGATTTATCTTGATGATATAGAATTTTCTCTCCTCGTTTGGATTCTCACCAGGAATATGTCAGTGTTGTATTACAAAGGTTGAGGGAGAATTCTTTGTTTGATGAAATTGAGAAATGTTTTTTTCTGTTCAAGAAATTTCATTCCTGGGGATTATTTTATCGGCTGATGGTTTACGATGGATCCTGGGAAGGTGAAAGCCACTATAGATTGGGTCCAACCTAGTGACCTCAAAGTGTTGCAACGTTGTGTAGGATTCGCCAACTATTATAGGAAATTCATTAGGGGTTTTCTCAGATTGCTGAACCTCTTACTGTCATCACACGTAAGGGGGCAGATCTTGTCCCCTATAAAAAATAAAAACACCATATACTCACCTTAGACCTAATCCCTGAAGCCATTGTCTCCTGAAATAAAAAAATAATAAATGACCATAATCTTCACTGTCTGCCGTAGTCCATATTGTGAGTGTCCCACATCGATCTCATGAATAGAACGGCCACATCAGAAAATGTGACGTCTCTATTCTGCAGCCGTGATACACTGACAGGAGCGCGACCTCACTTACGGCACTACTGCTGCGTGGGAATTTTTTGACAGCCTGTGTCAGGCGCAGCACTTCCTGTGATGCTTAAGCAGCCTGTGACATGCGCAGTACGATTTGAGATTATTACTTCAACAAACATGGCGCAGGATACACTCAGGCGCTTAGAGCGCATGCCGGCCAGGAATCTTCCTGGCGCTGACACTGACATGTGCGGTAGCATTTGATAGATGCAGAGTTTTGGCGCTCGATTATATGATCCAATGGGGTGAGTCATGTTATCTTTGATTATTGAAAGCTACGCATCTGGTACTTGATTGCAATTAAATGTAATGTGTGTTTTGTGTAAATCTGCAATCCGTGTATCACCAGCACTTTATAAATATACAAGGAGGTTTGCACATGTCTTTTGTACTAGGCATTTTGGTTCTGTAAAGCACTTATGCACTTTATTTATATCATTGATTATGTGACGGATGACTCTATTTATATGATGTAACTTCACTTATTCACTGCTTGAGAAAGGCTCAAATCAGAGCCGAAATGTCGCCACTAGCCCTTATGGGCCATTAAACCACATTATGTTTTCTACAAGGAGTGCTGTCCTTTATTTTTGGAGTAGATACATGGATAGATAGATATACAGATAATAGATAGATAGATAATAGATAGATACATAGACTAATAGATAATTAGATAAATAGATATATGGAGAGCTGTCTGAAAGCAGGAAAAGCGGGAATCTGTCCTGTGCGCTGACGGCTCCTTGTTATATGGATGAGATGGAGTTACTGTGTCTCCTGGACATCGTGTTCTGGATCCGCACTTCTGATTAGCTACAACACCTAGTCGATGATAAAAATGCCTCAAATAAGAACCTGAAAAGTCCTCTGTATCTGTGTGAATAAAGTCCTCTGTGTCTGTGTGAATAAAGTCCTCTGTATTAGTGATGATTGAGCATACTCGCAAGTACTCGGTAATCGCCTGAGCATCTCAGTACTCAAGATGCTCCGAGCTCGCCGAGTATTTCCGGGGTTGCTCGGGTGGATACTTGGGTCCCCTCCCTGCATGTTTGGCACTCTTTAGCGCGACAATCAACATGCAGGGATTGCCTGCCACTCACTGTAATGCCACAGCCATGTTGGTTGTGGCATTACAGTGATTGGCTGGCCGCACAGTGTCATCAGGTCTATATCAGACCTGGCGCCGCTGTGCTCGTCAGTCTACTCCGCAATCAGGCAGTGTAGGGAGAGGTGCTGCTGAGCTAGGGAGAGATTTGGTTGTATATTAGGTAGTGTAGGGAGAAAACAAGTACATTACACCTATCCATCTCAACAAACAGTCCTTTTGAGGACTAATCCATCTGCAGAGATATCAGACAGGCAGTGTATATAGGCAGGCAGGCAGGGTATATAGCAGACTGCAGTGCATATAGCACAAGAGGCTCCATTCCAGTTCTGCCTTCTGCTGCTGTTAGATATTTCTAGACAAAGGCCCAGGTCTCAGGGGCCAGGAATATTTTTTTGGGGATCTTAATCCTCATTATTTGCTTAAAAAGCAATCCAGAGAACACCATTTTTCTGCGCCATTTGCTTGTTGGCACTGCAGAATACAGCCAGGTCCTTTCCATATTACAGCGCTAAAATTCCAGCTATTTAAAACTGTGGTTCGTCCGTCACACGGATCACATACAGTACAGACCAAAAGTTTGGACACACCTTCTCATTTAAAGATTTTACTGTATTTTCATGACTTTGAAAATTGTACATTCACACTGAAGGCATCAAAACTATGAATTAACACATGTGGAATTATATACTTAACAAAAAAGTGTGAAACAACTGAAAATATGTCTTATATTCTAGGTTCTTCAAAGTAGCCACCTTTTGCTTTGATGACAGCTTTGCACACTCTAGAGGTAGCCATCGGAAATGATTTTCACTTCACAGATGTGCCCTGTCAGGTTTAAAAAGTGGGATTTTTTGCCTTATAAATGGGTTTGGGACCATCAGTTGTGTTGTGCAGAAGTCAGGTGCATACACAGCTGATAGTCCTACTGAATAGACTGTTAGAATTTGTATTATTGCAAGAAAAAAGCAGCTAAGTAAAGAAAAATGAGTGGCCATCATTACTTTAAGAAATGAAGGTCAGTCAGTGTGAAAAATTGGGCAAACTTTGAAAGTGTCCCCAAGTGCAGTTGCAAAAATCATCAAGCGCTACAAAGAAACTGGCTCATATGAGGACCGCCCCAGGAAAGGAAGACCAAGAGTCACCTCTGCTTCTGAGGATAAGTTTATCTGAGTCACCAGCCTCAGAAATCGCAGGTTAACAGCAGCTCACATTAGAAACCAGGTCAATGCCCCACAGAGTTCTAGCAGCAGACACATCTCTACACCTGTTAAGAGGAGACTTTGTGCAGCAGGTCTTCATGGTAAAATAGCTGCTAGGAAACCACTGCTAAGGACAGGCAACAAGCAGAAGAGACTTGTTTGGGCTAAAAAATACAAGGAATGGACATTAGACCAGTGGAAATCTGTGCTTTGGCCTGGTGAGTCCAAATTTAAGATCTTTAGTTCCAACCACCGTGTCTTTGTGCGACGCATAAAAGGTGAACGGATGGACTCTACATGCCTGGTTCCCACCGTGAAGCATGGAGGAGGAGGTGTGATGGCGTGGGGGTGCTTTGCTGGTGACACGATTGGGGATTTATTCAAAATTGAAGGCATACTGAACCAGCATGGCTACCACAGCATCTTGCAACAGCATGCTATTCCATCCGGTTTGCGTTTAGTTGGACCATCATTTATTTTTCAACAGGACAATGACCCCAAACACACCTCCAGGCTGTGTAAGGGCTATTTGACCAAGAGGGAGAGTGATGGGGTGCTACGCCAGATGACCTAGCCTCCACAGTCACCAGACCTGAACCCAATCAAGATGGTTTGGGGTGAGCTGGACTGCAGAGTGAAGGCAAAAGGGCCAACAAGTGCTAAGCATCTCTAGGAACTCCTTCAAGATTGTTAAAAGAACATTTCCGGTGACTATCTCTTGAAGCTCATCAAGAGAATGCCAAGAGTGTGCAAAGCAGTCATCAAAGCAAAAGGTGGCTACTTTGAAGAACCTAAGACATATTTTCAGTTGTTTCACACTTTTTTGTTAAGTATATAATTCCACATGTGTTAATTCATAGTTTTGATGCTTTCAGTGTGAATGTACAATTTTCAAAGTCATGAAAATACAGAAAAATCTTTAAATGAGAAGGTGTTTCCAAACTTTTGGTCTGTACTGTATATTTGCACTGAAAATACTGCCATTTTTGGCCTCCACTCAAATTATTTTTCAGTGTCTCAGCAAAGTTTTTGACACCGGTTTGCTGTTCAAAATAGTTACCTACAGCCAGGTATTTAAAACTGTGGTTTCTCCGTCACACGGATCACATTCACATATAATTGCACTGAAAATACTGCCATTTTTGGCCTCCATTCAAATTTTTTTTCAGTGTGTCAGCAAAGTTTTTGGCACCTGTTTGCTGTTCAAAATAGTTACCTACAGGCCAGGTATTTAAAACTGTGGTTCCTCCATCACATAGATTACATATAACTTTGCTCCAAATTCAGCCATTTGTAGTGAGCGTGGAAGATATTGTCCTCCATTTAAAAAGGGCAAGGCGCGTGGCAAGGGACGGGGAACTGGACGTGATGGTGATGGTGCATACCGAGGCCGAGCCGTGGGCTATCTGAAATTGTGCCACAACAAACACCCACACCTTCTTGCCCAACCTTCCTGTCCCAATTTCTAGGGGACCGCAGCACACCACTATTGAACCCAGAGCAGTGTCAAAAAGTTGTTGATTGGATAGCGGATAATGCTTCCACCACCACCACCCTGTCTTCCACACGGTCAAGTCTCAGTAGCCGTGAGTCTGGACCGCATATTCACCCTGATCCTCCTTCCTCCCACCAGGCCGAGTGCCCGAAAACAAATGATCCCACACTTGGACACTCTGCAGAGCTGTTTACTTTTCCATTTATAGATTCGGGCCTCTCGCCCGGTCCACTTGAAGTGGGGCAAGAGGAGATCACATGTAGCGATACCCAAATATTTGAGCAGCCATGGTCACATGAAGGCGACGGTGGGAAAGTATCACAAGAGGTGGACGATGATGAGACACAATTGCCAGAAAGTCAGGAGGAGGACCAGAGTGCGTTAGTGGAAGACGAGGTGGTGGATGATATAGTAATTGACCCAACTTGGCAGGAGGACATGCAGAGCGAGGACAGCAGCACACAGGGGGAGGGAGGCAGAGCACCCCAACAGGCAGGAAGAAGCAGTGTGGTGGACGCAGACAGAAAGCAGGCAACCATTTCCCGTAAGACCAACATGAAGGAAGTTGCCAGTACAACTGTTAGGTCTTCCCGAGTATGGTTGTTTTTTAAAGACTCTGCCGATAACCCCAAAAAGGCCATTTGCACCACCTGCCAGGCCAGCATCAGCAGGGGTGGCAAAGCTAGCAGCCTGACCACCACTAGCATGATCAGGCACATGGCAGCAAAGCACCCGACTTTGTGGGCCGAACCCCAGGGTCCAGGAACAGTGTCTGCGGGTGGCACCATTGCTTCTTCCGCTGTTGTGCATGCAAGCCAATCCCCTGTCCATGGTGCATGCGAAGATGCCTCCTGCCCTGCACCTTTCGTTGCACACTCTCAAGTAGCAGCATCAGGAAGCACGTCCACATCCTTGTCCCAGCGCAGCATTCAGTTGTCCATACTTCAGTCCTTGGAACGCAAGCGCAAATACGCAGCCAACGCCCCACAGGCCACAATACTAAATTCCCACATTACACGTCTGCTTGCGCTCGAAATGTTGCTCGTGGAGACAGAAGCATTCCGCAACCTGATGGCGGCGGCCGTCCCTCGGTACTCGGTCCCCAGCCGCCACTATTTCTCCCAGTGTGCCGTCCCTGCATTACACAAGCACGTGTCCCAAAACATTAGTCGTGCCCTCAACAACGCATTTACCGGGAAAGTCCACCTAACCACAGACACGTGAACAAGTGCTTGTGGGCAGGGATGGTACATCTCGCTGACGGCATACTGGGTTAATATAGTGGAAGCCGGGACCCAGTCGGACCTTGGACGGAACGCGTCCTCCCGATGGAAAGGATTGCGGTCCCTAGGTCAATCAGGTTAGCTCCCACAGTCTACAGCTCCTGCACATCATCCTCCTCAGCCTCCTCTTCAGCCTCCATCTCCAAAATGACCACATCGGTCACAAGCTGGAAGCACTGCAGCACTGCCTCAGCCAAGCGGCAAAAAGCTGTGCTGAAGCTAATATGCTTAGGTGACAAACCACACAATGCTGAAGAGTTGTAGACAGCTCTGATAGAGCAGGCAGATCTGTGGCTGACACCGCTGAACCTACAGCCAGGAATTGTCGTGTGTGACAATGGCCGGAAGCTGGTGACGGCTCTGAGGCGAGGCGAGCTCACACACGTACCATGCCTGGCCCATGTGCTTAACCTCGTGGTTCAGTGGTTTCTCAAATCCTACCCGTAGCTGCCTGTGACGGGAGCTAGTTACCCCATTCGCAGATGACCAATCTTCTTCTGCAGGCCCCTGGCATTGAAAGGCTTTTCTTACACTGGGATATATAAAATATGACTATCGCACAGTGTCTCCAAGATGAACTAAACTTTTATTCTCACAAGCCGGTTTTATAGAGAATCACACATGCTATTTTTAGCACCCATTGTTCTCACCAGATAATACCCACAGTAGGCTCCCAGACAGCAGTTAGGCCAGGGCCGGCTCCAGGTTTTTCTGGGCCCCGGGCGAAAGAGTCTCAGTGGGCCCTTTAACACATACCACGATTCATGATGCACAGATACCGCAGAGAAATATATATATAGTACAATGCCGAAGATTTCACTTCTTACATTACATGAGCGATATCTATTGTAAATTCCACAATAGCTCAGAAACCAGTAAATCGTACCACACAGAATGCTGCCCCCATATAAGGCCCCATACGGAATACTGGCCCCCATATAAGGCCCCATACGGAATACTGGCCCCCATATAAGGCCCCATACGGAAAACTGGCCCCCATATAAGGCTCCATAGGGAATACTGGCCCCCATATAAGGCTCCATACGGAATACTGGCCCCCATATAAGGCCCCATATGGAATACTGGCCCGTAATAAGGCCCCATACGGAATACTGGCCCCCATATAAGGCCCCATACAGAATACTGGCCCCCATATAAGGCCCCATACGGAATACTGGCCCCCATATAAGGCCCCATATGGAATACTGGCCCGTAATAAGGCCCCATACGGAATACTGGCCCCCATATAAGGCCCCATATGGAATACTGGCCCCCATATAAGGCTCCATACGGAATACTTGGCCCCCATATAAGGATCCATACAGAATACTGGACTCCATATAAGGCTCCATACGGAATACTGGCCCCCATATAAGGCTCCATACGGAATACTGGCCTCCATATAAGGCTCCATACGGAATACTGGCCCCCATATAAGGCTCCATACAGAATACTGGCCCCCATATAACGCTCCATACAGGATACTGGTCCACTTATAAAGCTCCATACAGGATACTGGCCCCCATATAACGCTCCATACAGAATACTGGTCCCCTTATAAAGCTCCATACAGGATACTGGCCCCCATATAACGCTCCATACAGGATACTGGTCCCCTTATAACACTCCATACAGGATACTGGCCCCAATATAATGCTGCATGCAGGCTATTACCCCCCACATAATGCCCCATACAGGCTGTCCCCCCCTTATAATGCTCCATGCAGGCTGTTACCCCCCACATAATGCCCCATACAGGCTGTCCCCCCCTTATAATGCTTCATGCAGGCTGTTCCCCCCACATAATGCGCTATGCAGGCTGTCCCCCCCGTATAATGCCCCATGCAGGCTGTTCCCCACCTTATAATGCCCCATGCAGGCTGTCACCCCTCCTCTTTATAATGCCCCTTGCAGGATGTCACCCTCCCTCTCTTTATAATGCCCCATGCAGGATGTACCCCCCCTCTTTATAAGGCCCCATGCAGGCTGTCACTCCCTCTCTCTATAATGCCCCATGCAGGATGTCACCCCCCATCTCTTTATAATGTCCCATGCAGGATGTCACCCCCCCTCTCTTTATAATGCACCATGCAGGATGTCACCCCCTTCTCTTTATAATGCCCCATGCAGGATGTCACCCCCTCTCTTTATAATGCCCCATGCAGGAGGTCACCGCCCCTCTCTTTATAATGTCCCATGCAGGATGTGCCCCCCCTCTTTATAAGGCCCCATGCAGGCTGTCACCCCCTCTCTCTATAATGCCCCATGCAGGATGTCACCCCCCCTATCTTTATAATGCCCCATGCAGGATGTCACCCCCCCTCTCTTTATAATGCCCCATGCAAGATGTCACCCCCCCATATTATGCCCCATTCAGGATGTCACCCTCCCATATTATGCCCCATGCCTCCATACATTTAAAAAAAAAAAAAAATCAAATACTCACCTCCCTCCTTCTCACCTACTGCCCGCTGCTCGGGTCCGGACTCCAGCGTTGCCGGAGTCATCCCGCTCTGCGCTCCCTGTGACGGTTCAGGGGAGCGAGCGATGGAAAGTCATCACCGCGCCCTCTGACCTGAGACGTCACATGGAGCGCAGAGCAGGAAGACAGCGGATCTGCGGAGGCACGGGGAGAGGTAAATATCCGGCTGCCGGGGCCCTGAGCAAGCGGCGGAGAAGGGCGGCGCTGACACCGCTCTCCTCCGCCCATAGCCCAGCGGGATGCGCGACCGCCAGTGGGCCCCCCTGCCTGCTCAGGGCCCCGGCATTTCCCCATGTGCGCCGGGTGCTGACATCGGCCCTGAGTTAGGCAACAACCCATTAATCAGCACATTGTCTGTTTGCCCCTGCTAAGTGAGCACAGGAGGAGTGCTTCGGTCACATCACAGAATGTCCAACAATATGCGATCCACAATATTCACCCCACTTTATAACATTATGTCCCATTAGCTGCATAGACGCTATGACAACCCCCATGTGGCAAAATCTTGGAGTACGGGGTTGATGAGTCACAATGCTCCCCCTTCCCGGACAGGATCGGCCTACCCAGTCTGCTCCCTGACAGATCAGCTGGAGGAGGTCCACGATTTATGAGGTTGGTAGCAGGTCAGCTTGTCGGCTTAGTCCATCGGCGTTACCATTTTGCTTGCCGGGTCTATAGTGGATGGTGAAGTTTAACGGTTGTAGCGCCAAACTCCACCGTAGTAGTCTGGCATTGTCACCGGAGACCCGATTAAGCCATACCAGGGGGTTATGGTCCGTTATGAGGGAAAACTGTCTTCCATACAAATATGGTTGGAGCTTCTTGGCAGCCCATACTACTGCCAGGCATTCCTTTTCGACGGCCACATAGCTGACTTCTCAAGGCAGTAATTTCCGACTCAGATAAGCTATTGGGTGTTCTTGGCCATCCGGCCCAACTTGGCTCAGTACTGCCCCCAACCCAAACGTAGATGCGTCCGTGTGAACCAGGAAACGTTTAGTTGGATCGGGTGCGGCCAATATCGGGGTATTTGTGAGAGCGTCCTTTAGCTGGTGGAAGCCTTCCTCACACTCGGGGGTCCAGGTTATCTGGCGGGGGAGGTTCTTACGAGTCAGATCAGTGAGGGGCTTGGCAATGCTGCTGTAATTAAGGACAAATTTCCTATAATACCCCGCTGTCCCTAGAAAGGCCATGACTTGGGTTTTAGTACGTGGGGTGGGCCACTTGGCTACGGCCTCAATCTTGGCGGGTTCCGGTCGTTGTTTTCCACCCCCCACCCAATGTCCTAAATACTGCACCTCTGCTTTGCCTATGTGACACTTGTTGGGGTTCAGGGTGATTCCAGCTTTGTGGATCCTATCCAATACTGTCTCTAGGTGATTTAGATGCTCAGCCCATGTCGCGCTGTAGACGGTGATGTCATCCAGGTAGGCACAAGCATAGTACTGGAGACCATCCAGAAGCCGGTCAGCGAGCCTCTGGAAGGTCGCGGGGGCATTCTTCATCCCAAATGGCATAACCCGAAACTGGAATAAGCCAAACGGAGTGACAAATGCAGACTTGGGAATAGCATCAGGACTTAGGGGGATCTGCCAATAGCCTTTGCATAGATCGATGGTGGTCAAATACTTTTCCCCAGCCAGCCGGTCTAACAACTCGTCCACACGCGGCATGGGATACGCATCCGTCACAGTTTTCTCATTTATCTTGCGATAGTCTACACAAAACTGGGTAGTCCCATCTTTCTTAGGCACTAACACTACAGGGGACGCCCAGGGACTATCTGACTCCTCAATGACCCCTAAACTCAACGTCTCCTGTATCTCTTGTCACATCCCTTCTCGTACAGACTCCGGGACGCGGAAGGGGGGTTGTCTCAGGGGGGTCTGATCTTGTGTCTCAACCTTGTGTTGTGCAAGTCAGGTGAACCCCGGTCTTTCTGAGAACATCCTCTGCGGCTGCCTCAGCAATGTCTCAGCCTGCTCTCTCTCCCGGGCCCCTAGGTTTTCTCCTAAGTGTACCTGGTCCCAAGTTTTCGACTGAGTCCTCTCACCTAAGACATCAGGCAAGGGGAGTTCGGCTAAATCCTCTGCTTCGGGTGCGCAGATGGCAGCTACCTCTTCAGGGCGCTCCCGGTAGGCCTTCAGCATATTCACGTGGAACATGCGGATAACCCTGGGGTCGTCACAATCGGAGACATTGTAGGTGGTGTCGGCTATTTTCCCCACTACCCGGTAAGGCCCCTCCCATGCGGCCTGGAATTTGTTCTGCCTAACCGGTTCTAGTACCAGGACCTTCTGTCCTATCTCGAAGGTGCGTCTATAGACTGTCCTGAGGAAGTGGTGTGATCACTTTAGAAATAAAGTCTATTTTATTATTACATTGACTTGGATTCCTCTGGTACATAATTCTGACAGGCGAGCAGCGGAGTTTGATGCCCCATTCTCTTCACCCAACAAAGGAGTATGTTAGGTAAGGCAACCGCCTCTGGATACCGCGTGGTGTAATCTATCACTGTCAATATATACCTTTTCCCTGACGGACTGGGTTTGACTAACGGCCCTATCAGATCGACCGCTACTCGGCTAAATGGCTCCTCCACAATGGGAAGGGGGTGTAATTTGGCCTTGCAGCGATCTCCCCTCTTGCCAATGCGCTGGCAACTGTCACAGGTCTGGCAGTACTGACGAACATCATGGGATAACCCTGGCCAAAAGAAGTTTTGTGTCAGACGATACCTGGTGCGGCTGACTCTGAGGTGCCCCGCCAAGGGTATGTCATGAGAGATTCGCAGAAACTCCTGCCTATACTTTTTGGGAACTACCAGCTGTCGTTGTACAGTGGGGCTCGTCCCTGAGTGAGTTTGCTCTGTAACCCTGTAGAGGAGTCCCTGATGCCATATAAACTGTTCACCTTCCAGTACCCCTCTCCCCTCCTGTGCCTTCCCGCGATACCCCTGCAATGAGGGATCCTCTAGTACCTCCCTCCTAAATTCTGCTGGGGTGTCCCATGAAATGTGTCTGGCTATGGGAATACGTGAAGGGCTGTAGTGTCTTACCTGGGCCTCCTCTGAGTGTGATTCCGCCTCCGCAGCTCGAGTTGTCTCCGGGTAGTCACAGGATATGTCTCAGCCAGGGGGGCAACCGAGAAGGAAGACAACATGGGCCCCAAGTCATTTCCCAGCAGGACATCTGCAGGCAAATCCTTCATCATGCCGACCTCGACAAAGCCATCCCCGGCCCCCCAGTTCAGGTGAATCTTGGCCGTGGGCAGTCGATGTATGGCTCCCCCTGCTACACGGACCGCCACTGTTCGACCCATATTTTGGCCTTGGGCGAGATGCGACTTCACAAGGGTCAGAGTAGCTCCGGAATCTCTTAATCCCTGCAGCTGTTTCCCATTAATCCACACCGACTGTCAATGTTGTTGTCGATTATCCGCCTGGGCTGCCTGCACAGGGTCCACTTCATGCAGCACTCCCTCTTTCTCTTCCATCCCATAATTAGCCATAGCCACCGATGCCGGGTCGGCTTCGCCTTGGTAGCAGCGTACAGCGGCCCGGTTGAAGGTAGCCGTTTCCGGTTTTGCACCGCTGGGTCCGGTTGGGATAGTGTCTCTGCAGGTGACCCAGCTGATGGCAGGTGTGGCATCGCACCCCAGGAGGACTCTGGTAGGCCGGGGTATTGGTGGGTCCCCCGCCAAGCTTCTGTGGTTTAGGGGCCTCCAGACCCATGGGAGGGCTTCTTGAGACAGTTTTGGACCCTGACAATTGGGCCCTCCTGGCATCATAATGTTCATCGGTCAGCCGTGCAGCCTCCTCAAGAGTCGTCGGTCCCGAAGCCATTCTTGCGTCTCGGGAGTTAACCCAGTAAAGAATCGTTCTAACGCGATGAGCTGTTGGACGTCCTCCTTCGTGTCTGCTTTGCTACCTTGTACCCACTGTAGCAGTGACCACCATAGTTTACAGGCCCATTCAGCATGGGTATCCGTTTCCCGTTTTGTGGTTTTGCGGAACTTTTGACGGTATGCCTCTGGTGTTAGTGCATACCGGGCCAAGATCACTTCTTTGACTCGCTTATAGTCCATACAGTCCTTATCCGATACAGTGCGATAGGCATCCGCTGCCCGGCCTGTCAGCTTGCTGGCCAGAATCTGGACCCAATCCTCCGGCTCCACTTTATGAAGGGTACACTGCCGCTCAAAGTCCTGCAGAAAGCCATCAATGTCTTCCTCTGCCTCCCCCAACTGTCGGAAGGCATTGTATTGGATCTTTTTGTGGCTTACCTCTGCTGGAACCAGGGAGGAAGCCAGGGCTCCCCCTGCTCGCTGTATCTCCTCTCTCCGCTCCGCCATCTCCATCTTGGCTAGCTCTATCTTGGTCCTCTCTGGCATCTCCATCCTGGCTAGCTCCATCCGCTCTGCCCTCTCCATCTTTTTATCCAGATCAGTACGCACATCAGCCATCACCTTATCTATGATCTGTACTGCCGGGTTGGGAGCATAAAGTGCCAGTCTGCTCTTTACCTCCCTCTGGAATTCAGTCTCTTCCACGTTCCCGTTGGAGGTTGTTGCGTTGTCGAGCTCCATAATGGCTGCTATCAAATCCGCTTTTGTTTTGTTGCTGGCGGTTAACCCTCGAGCTTCCACAAGGTCCTTCAACGTATTTCTCTTTAGCTTCCGGTAGATGTCTTCCATTCAGTCCTTGGTTCCTGAAGAAGATGGACCGAATCCCACCGCTGCCACCAGTGTGACGGGAGCTAGTTACCCCATCCGCAGATGTCCAATCTTCTTCTGCAGGCCCCTGACATGGAAAGGCTTTTCTTACACTGGGATATATAAAATATGACTATCGCACAGTGTCTCCAAGATGAACTAAACTTTTATTCTCACAAGCAGGTTTTATAGAGAATCACACAAGCTATTTTTAGCACCCATTGTTCTCACTAGGTAATACCCACAGTAGGCTCCCAGACAGCAGTTAGGCAACAACCCATTAATCAGCACATTGTCTGTTTGCCCCTGCTAAGTGAGCACAGGAAGGTGGGGGCCAGGAGTGCTTCGGTCACATCACAGAATGTCCAACAATATGCGATCCACAATATTCACCCCACTTTATAACATTATGTCCCCTTAGCTGCATAGGCGCTACGACAACCCCCATGTGGCAAAATCTTGGAGTACGGGGTTGATCCGTCACACTACCGTATCTGCTTGTTAAAGTACGCCGCCTGTGTGCCCATTTTAGAAAGTCACCTACAGCTTCCGCCACCCTTGCCGTGTTTCAGCAGCATTTGCAGCTTCCGGCTCACAGACTGGTGTGTGATGCCCCACGCGTTGGCAATCTATGCAGCAGATGTTGGGTCAGATTTGTGAGCAGAAGAGGGCAGTTGTTGAGTACCAGCATCAACAAGGCCGTCGGTATTCAGTTCAGACTCCACACATAAGACCTCAGGAGTGGACATGGATATCAGACATATGTACCATCCTCCAAAACTTTGAGGACTCCACCAAGATGGTGAGCGGCAATGTCGCCATAATTAGCATCACCATCCCGCTTCTCTGTCTTCTGAAACGCCCTTTGCTGACAATCAAAGAGGATGCATTGCAGGCGGAGCACGATAAGATGGAGCAAGGAACCATACAGTGTGATTACACACAACCCAGCCTCATCTCATCCCAACGTGGATTGGGTGACAAAGAGGAGGAGGAGGAGGAAGAACAGGAGCTAGTTTCATGCGCTATAGACGGTACTACCTGCACAGCTGTAATACTGTCTGTTCAGCGTGGATGGCCAGAGGACAGACAGGAGGAGGAGGAAGAGAGCATGGTCAGTCATCCTTTTAGTGAGGACACGGTCTTGCCTGTTAGCAGTCTGGCACGCATGGCTAATTTTATGTTACGCTGCCTTTCTCATAACCCTCGCGTTCTCAAAATTTTGGGTGACAGTCATTACTGGTTGGTGACACTTCTAGACCCACACTACAAGGAGAACTTTATATCTCTTATTCCTGAGGCGGACAGGTCTACAAAAAATGGGGCTGTACTAGAAGGCCCTTGTTGCGGAACTATTAAAAAATTCCCATCTGAAAACGCCGGCGGCAGAGGTCACAGTTCGTTGGACAACGAAGGACAACAGGTGAGAGAGACACAACTTCAATCCAGCAGAGGCAGGGGAACACTGTCAAAGTTCTGGGAGAATTTTCTCAGCCCCTCGCATCGCACAGGCCCTGAGGTGCAGGGTACTCTCATAAGGAGTGCAAAGTTTGGGAAGATGCTGAGGGAGTACTTTACCGACCGTACCAACGTCCTCCGTGATTCCTCTGTGCCTTATAATTATTGGGTATCCAAGCTGGATACGTGGAATGAACTGACTCTCTATGCCTTCAAGGTCCTGGCCTGCCCTGCCGCCAGCATTTTATCAGAGCGTGTTTTTAGTGCCGCTGGTGGAATTATAACTGATAAGCGCATCTGCCTGTCAACTGAAAATGCTGACAGGATGACTCATAAAATTGAATAAGGGCTGGATTGGGCCAGACTTCTCAACACCACCGAATGATAGCAGCGTAATATAAACTCAAATCCAGTGTCTCTTTTTGGGAGGTGTATTCCCATGCACATTCTCACACCCACACATGGGTATACGCTTCCTGATTTTGGCTATCTGCTCTTGTCCTCCTCCTTCTCCTCATCCTCTACCACCATATCACCAGGGTGACCGTGGTCCGTGATGCAACATCCACATAATTTTTTAAAGGGTATTTATGATGCCCGTAAAAAAATTTTTTTATACAGTATGTTCATGTATACCCCCAGGGGTAAATGTTTGTCAGCCCATACATTTAGTGCATGGGCATTACAAGTAAGGAGGCCTGCTCCTTTCTAATGGGAACATTTTTTTATGAGGCCCTCCTCCACATCTCTTCCAAGGGGCATTGGAGTGCCTCCAAATTTTTGGCAACCTTTGCATTCACTGCATAGGCAAACACAATGGGAGACCTACTTCCTAATAATGGGAACATTGTTTTCAGGAGGCCCTCCTCTAAGTCTCTTCAAAAGGGGTATTGGGGTGCATCCAAATTTTGGGCAGCCCTGCCACTAACTGCATACGCAGCAACACTATAGGAGACCCAGTCTTCAGTAATGGGAACAATAAAACATAGCCGGCTAATGGCTCTCTAAGAATAGTGAGGGCCGATTGCTGGTCCTTTAAGAATAATAAAGGGCACCTGATGGCCCTATAAAAATAGGCTTTGTGACTTTCAGAGTCCCTCCATCATAAATGAAACACGATGTGTCTGATGATATCTCACACACCACATGGCCAGATAAGGTTGTAAAATGTTAAAATGACATTACCTGGTGAATGCATTTGTCACGGTTGAAAGCAATGCAAAAGTGCAAAAACGCATCAAAAAAGCTAAGTGTGAACATAGTCCAAGGTGTGGAGGAGTATTTTTGTTTTTGGTTATTTATTTTGCTTTATATACAAGTCATTACCCTGGAAAGGATGTTCCTTAAAATATTTACCAGGAAAATCCATTTTGGTTTTGTTTTTGTATGTTTTATTGTGAGTCTGTAAAAGTGGCGTAATACCTCTGACAACGTTGTTGACAGCAGTGACCTGGGAGTCAGAAATGCTTCCAGGGGTCTTCCCCATGCTGTTCCCATGTCATTTGAGCACTGTTCCCATCGAAACTCTGCAGACTGCCGGGGGGATCAGTCTGAAAAATGCTCGAGTCTCCCATAGACTTACATTGGGCTCGTTGCTCGGGTTGAGCACCCGAGTATTCCAATGTGCTCAACCCGAGCATCGAGCATTTTAGTGCTCGTCCATCATTACTCTGTATCTGTGTGAATAAAGTCCTCTGTATCTGTGTGAATAAAGTCCTCTGTAGCTGTGTGAATAAAGTCCTCTGTATCTGTGTGAATAAAGTCCTCTGTATCTGTGTGAATAAAGTCCTCTGTATCTGTGTGAATAAAGTCCTCTGTAGCTGTGTGAATAAAGTCCTCTGTATCTGTGTGAATAAAGTCCTGTGTATCTGTGTGAATATCCTCCTCTGTATCTGTGTGAATAAAATCCTCTGTATCTGTGTGAATAACCTCCTCTGTATCTGTGTGAATAAAGTCCTCTGTATCTGTGTGAATACAGTCAAGGCCCCGTCACACTCAGTGATGCTACAGTGATTCCGACAACGATACATAGTTACATAGTTACATACAAGCGTCCATCCAGTTCAGCCTATTTCTTGTGCACTGCAGCTATTCCGCAGCGTTGATCCAGGGGAAGGCAAAAAAATCCCATGTGGTATAGGCCAATTTACATCATTGAGGAAAAATTCACTTCCCGACTCCAATCTGGCAGTCAGATTAAATCCCTGGATTAATTAACTATCACTAAGCATAAAATGTAATTTTATTGTTCTCAAGAAAGGCGTCCAGGCCTCTCTTGAACTCATTAAGTGAGTTGGACATCACCACTTCCTCTCCCAGAGGATACGACCTGTCAGGGATCGTTGCTGCGTTGCTATGTGGTCGTTGGTGAGATGTCAAACAGTCAGATGTTCCCAACGACGCAGCAACGATGCGGCGACCCGTAACGACCTGTATAACGATGCAGGCCTATGTGTCTCTGTGTCTGAGTCGTCAACAAGGTCGTTGGTAAGGTGTCAAACACAACGATGCATGCTACCCAGCGGGGCCTCAACAATCAAAGAAATGTCCAGACCATTCTGACACGACCAGCGATCTCACAGCAGGGGCCTGGTCGCTGCTAAGTGTCAAACATAGCGAGATCGCTGCTGAGGTCGCTGTTGCATCACAAAACTTGTGACTCAGCAGCGATCTCGCTAGCGATCTCGCTTAGTGTGATGGGGGCTTCAGACGTTGTCAGTACTTTCCCTGGAGCGCTGCTCCTGTTACTTGTTCTCTTTATCAGTGTTTACCGGGTTGCGTGTACAAGTCCTTCATCCACAAAAACAGGATTGTGCTGCTCTTCCTCCTTCCATGTCACATTCTTCTAGAAGCAGATATGTCAGGTAAGGCCGGAGTCACACTACCGTATAACATATAAAACATCGCACAGCACTCGGCCCAGTGTTATTCTATAGGGCAGCTCAGATAACCATTTTTTTTCTCAGGCGTATTCGGCGTTCATGCAAAATCGCAGCATGCTGTGATTGTACGCATATATTGTGAGAGACTCGCCAATGCAAGCCTACGGGTGTGAGAAAAAAATTGGTCGCCACACAGACCATCCGTATGCCGTCCAATTTTTATGGTTACATTACCATTCTGTAGCACAGAACACTGTAAATGGTCCTGTAAATGATTGGAGAAGAATAGTTGCAGAGAAGATAAACACGTTGCATATTGATGTCATACGGATACATGGGTGAGAAAATATCGCATCATCGCATTACACACGGATTACACACGGATTACCATACGGAGAACTCGTGCGACTCTCATCAGTGAGAATCGGAACGATTTTGTCTACGGGTAGTGTGACTCCGTCCTAAAGCTTCTGTTCTGCTCCTATAGTCTCAGAGATTAGCAAGAACACATCCTTCACAATAAGACTTTATACACACAAGACTTGTGTTATTGTGAAAATTTATACCTCGAACTGTGTTTTCATTTGAACTTTATGTCTATATCCATATATAGATGTATATATATTTAGAGATAGTTGTATATTTGCATATATCTATGTGAGGAACCAGCATTTCTTCTTAATTCTGCCAAATGCATTGTTAGTCAGTGGGCACAGGGACAGGAGCTATTGTCCCTGACTCTAGTTGTAGATGTAATTAGTTGTTGGAATCTTGAATGGCTGCTGTGTACAGATTATAGCGCCCCCTACAGCTTATTGTCCTGCTGTCCTTGTGGAAGAAAGGCACAGGCTAACTGAGCCATTGATCATTGTTAGTTTCCTGTCTACCTATTGTATTAGTGCATTCAAGGTTGTTCTCATGCAAATATTGAAGGACAAACTATGAACACTTGGACAATGAGAGACGACCTTCTCGCAATCCTGTGGGAAAATACCTGAATACGAGGTGTGACCTAGAAAAGTAGGATCTGCCTCTTTTTCCACACACTCTACAGCAAGCCACCGACCAGCTGGTGGAACACAGATCTGCTCCACTGACCATCACTGACCCCTCAAAGACGCTGGAGAATCCAGGTTGGGACAATCAGGTCACCTGGCCACATACCTCACTGCACTCACTCAGTTTCCTAAGCTTGCCGCTACCTCCTCTCTGGTTGCCGGCCAGAAGTTGGGGTAGTCGGCTCTGGATGCCCCAAAGTCACAGCTGCTCAGAGCCAGCGGAAAGGTGAGACTATGTCATGTGCACCATCTTATGTACTTGCTGGGGTTGTACTGTATGTGACTGGCTGGTGTTGGGGCAATAAATTATTGCAGCACTGTGTTACCCTCACCAGGGCCGGCTCCAGGTTTTTCTGGGCCCCGGGCGAAAGAGTCTCAGTGGGCCCCTTTAACACATACCACGATTCATGATGCAGAGATACGGCGGAGAAATATATATATATAGTACAATGCAAAGATTTCACTTCATGAGTGATATCTATTGTAAATTCCACAATAGCTCAGAAACCGGTGAATCGCTCCACACAGAATAGTGGCCCCCATATAAGGCTCCATACGGAATACTGGTCCCCATATAACGCCCATACGGAATACTGGCGCCCATATAACGCTTCATACGGAATACTGGCCCCCATATAAGGCCCCATACGGAATACTTGCCCCCATATAAGGCCCCATACGGAATACTGGCCCCCATATAAGACCCCATACGGAATACTGGCCCCCATATAAGACCCCATACGGAATACTGGCCCCCATATAAGGCCCCATACGGAATACTGGCCCCCATATAAGGCCCCATACGGAATACTGGCCCCCATATAAGACCCCATACGGAATACTGGCCCCCATATAAGACCCCATACGGAATACTGGCCCCCATATAAGACCCCATACGGAATACTGGCCCCCATATAAGGCCCCATACGGAATACTGACCCCCATATAAGGCTCCATGCGGAATACTGACCCCCATATAAGGCTCCATGCGGAATACTGACCCCCATATAAGGCTCCATGCGGAATACTGACCCCCATATAAGGCTCCATGCGGAATACTGACCCCCATATAAGGCTCCATGCGGAATACTGGCCCCCTTATAAGGCTCCATACGGAATACTGGCCCCCATATAAGGCTCCATACGGAATACTGGCCCCCATATAAGGCCCCATATGGAATACTGGCCCCTATATAAGGCTCCATATGGAATACTGGCCCCCATATAAGGCTCCATAAGGAATACTGGCCCCCATATAAGGCTCCATACGGAATACTGGCCCCCATATAAGGCTCCATACGGAATACTGGCCCCCATATGGAATACTGGCCCCCATATAAGGCTCCATACGGAATACTGGCTTCCATATAAGGCTCCATACGGAATACTGGCCCCCATATAAGGCTCCATACAGAATACTGGCCCCCATATAACGCTCCATACAGGATACTGGCCCCCATATAACGCTCCATACAGGATACCGGTCCCCATATAATGCTGCATTCAGGCTGTTACCCCCCACATAATGCCCCATACAGGCTGTCCCCCCCTTATAATGCTCCATGCAGGCTGTTACCCCCCACATAATGCCCCATACAGGCCCCTCCCTTTTAATGCTCCATGCAGGCTGTTACCCCCCACATAATGCCCCATACAGGCTGCCCCCCCCTTATAAATGCTCCATGCAGGCTGTTCCCCCCCACATAATGCCCCATACAGGCCCCCCCTTTTAATGCTCCATGCAGGCTGTTACACCCCACATAATGCCCCATACAGGCTGCCCCCCCCCTTATAATGCTCCATGCAGGCTGTTCCCCCCCACATAATGCCCCATACAGGCCCTCCCCCCTTTTAATGCTCCATGCAGGCTGTTACCCCCCACATAATGCCCCATACAGGCTGCCCCCCCCTCTTTATAATGCCCCATGCAGGCTGTCACCCCTCCTCTTTATAATGCTCCATGCAGGCTGTCACCCCTCCTCTTTATACTGCCCCATGCAGGCTGTCACCCCTCCTCTTTATAATGCCCCATGCAGGATGTCCCCCCCTCTCTTTATAATGCCCCGTGCAGGCTGTTCCCCACCTTATAATGCCCCATGCAGGCTTGTCCCCACCTTATAATGCCCCATGCAGGCTGTCACCCCTCCTCATTATAATGCCCCAAGCAGGAATCCCCCCCTCTTTATAATGCCCCAAGCAGGAATCCCCCCCTCTTTATAATGCCCCATGCAGGCTGTTCCCCACCTTATAATGCCCCATGCAGGCTGTCACCCCTCCTCTTTATAATGCCCCATGCAGGATGCCCCCCCTCCCCTCTTTATAATGCCCCATGCCTCCATACATTAAAAAAAATAAATAAATCAAATACTCACCTCCCTTCTCCTCACCTGCTACCTGCTGCCCGCCGCTCGCTGCTCGGCTCTGAACTCCAGCGTTGTCGGCGTCTTCCCGCTCAGCGCTCCCTGTGACGGCTCAGGGGAGGGCGCGGTGTAAAGACGTTACCGCGCCCTCTGACCTGAGACGTCACAGGGAGCGGAGAGCAGGAAGACAGCTGATCTGCGGAGGCACGGGGAGAGGTAAGTATCGGGCTGCCGGGGCCCTGAGCAAGCGGCGGAGAAGGGCGGGCGCTGACACCGCTCTCCTCCGCCCATAGCCCAGCGGGGTGCGCGACCGCCAGTGGGCCCCTCTGCCTGCTCAGGGCCCCGGCATTTGCCCGGGTGCGCCGGGTGCTGACGCCGGCCCTGACCCTCACCCTGTCTGGTCTGAGTAGTGTCCACGAGAAAGGAGAGCGGGCGTTCAGTGGGGTGAGCCGTGGTCCATATGGTTTTCTAAAGATGAGACCACCCACTGACCCTCGTGTCTCCACACTATCTATTTATTTCAAAATGTTTATGAATTTCTCTATAAAATGCTCTATGACAATGATTATATAATGTACATTGTGGACCATTCAGCCTCAGATGCAGAGTGTGAACATTGCCAAAAATCTTTCTTCTACATTTAACTGAAATAAATGATACAATTCATCAGAAATATTAACCATTTAGACGCTTTTCCAAAGTTCAGGATAAATATTAACAAAATGTAAATGTTCATTGATAAGCCGTGAATTCAGCGGGTCGGTCCTGAGGGAATTTACATCCCATGTAGGAATTCAGGGGATCTGGGAAGGGATTTCGCACCATATGAACAACACCGGATGGAATGGGCCCAGATAACCCGGCACCCAGGCTGGAAAAGATCCATACGCTGGTTTTCTTCGATGCCGATATGAAAGAAATAAAAACAAATATTTTCTAACATTTTTCTTTTTTTTTTTTATAAATATTTGATATTAACCCCTTTACCACCTTGGGTTTCTCCATTTTTGCATTTTAGTTTCTCACTCCCCTTTTTCCCAGAGCCATAACGTTTTTTATTTTTCCGTCAATATGGCCGTGTAAGGGCTTGTTTTTTGCAGGACAAGTTTTACTATTGAACGACACCATTGGTTTTACCATATTGTGTACTGGAAAACGGGAAAAAAAATTCAGTGCGGTGAAATTGCAAAAAAAAAGTGCAATTTCCCAGTTTATTTTTCTTTACCATGTTCACTGACCTGCCATCATTATTCTCCAGGTCATTACGAGTTGTTAGACACCAAACATGTAGAGGTTCTTTCTTATTTAAGTGGTGAAAAAAAATCCGAAGTTTGTTAAAAAAAAAAAAAAAAAAAGTTGACATTTTCCAAGACCTGTAGCATCTCCATTTTTCGCTATCTGGGGCCGGGTGAGGGCTTATTTTTTGCACATCGAGCTGACGTTTTATTGATACCATTTTGGGGTAGATACGATGTTTTGATCGCTCGTTATTGCATTTTATTGCACTGTTGTGGAGACCAAAAAAACATACTTCTGGCGTTTTGATTTTTTTCTCGTTACACTGTTTACTGATCTGATAAATTATTTTTATATATTGATAGATCGGGCGATTCTGAACGCGGCGATACCAAATATGTGTATGCGTGATTTTTTTAGTTATCGTTTTATTTTGAATGGGGCGAAAGGGGGAGATTTAAACTTTTATATTTTTTTATATTTTTAAAAACATTTTTTTTTTACTTTTCACTTCCTTCAATAGTCTCCATAGGAAATTAGAAGCTGCGACCATCAGATCACCTGTGTGTAGCAGAAATGCTCACTGGCTATGAGCCACGACCGCTGGGCAAGGCCGGCGTCAGCACCCGGGCAAGTGCCGGGGCCCTGGACAGCAGGGGGGCCCACTCATCTTGATTGGCTGCTATGTGAGCGCTGGTGCTGTCTGCTGCGTCCTGGGTTACCGCCGGCCGGCAGATCCTCTTCTGGACAGCGGGGTGCCCGCACTCACCTTGGTTGCTATGTGAGCACTCCCGCCGCGTCCTGGGTTACCGCCAGCCAGCAGAGCCACAGATGCATCTTTAGCCTCCTGGTGCCGCAGAGCGCGTGCGCGGGCAGCGCACACATCCAGTCAGATGATGGCACCATCTATGTTCACCTGTCTACAGCGCATGCGCTGCCTTCAGCCTGGGTCCCTCCTCCGAGCTCGAGCTCCTCAGTATTCAAGCGCCGGCCACAGCCAGCAAACATAGACGGCCGGTAACTTTATCTGACTGACAGACACTGCATTTCTTATGTAATGTCTTTCTATATATAGATACAGTGACAATCACATGCATCATCATGTACAGTATCTATATATATAGAAAGACATAGATATATTATATATAGTCAGCACAGCACTGTCTGCAGCATCTTACAGGAAATCCTGGCCTGACCTGTCTGTCTGTGTGGAATGGCAGAGTAGGAAGTGGCAGGCAGGGGCAGGGATGATGGTGACAGTCTTCTCCGCTGTATGAGGGCTATACTGTAATGGTATGTGACCCTTTCTCCTGGCACTGTCTGACCACCTTGTGCCCATCTCTCCACTATGTGGGGTCACTGGGTGAGTTACTGCCATGGCTCCTGTCAGGACTATGTGGGGCTCATTATAGTGTATGGAGGACAATGTGGGGCCCATTATTCTGTATGGAGGACTACGTGGGGCCCATTATAGTGTATGGAGGACAATGTGGGGCCCATTATACTGTATGGAGGACTATGTGGGGTCCGTTATACTGTATGGAGGACTATGTGGGGCCCATTATACTGTATGGAGGACTATGTGGGGCCCATTATACTGTATGGAGGACTATGTGGGGCCCATTATTCTGTATGGAGGACTACGTGGGGCCCATTATAGTGTATGGAGGACAATGTGGGGCCCATTATAGTGTATGGAGGACTATGTGGGGTCCGTTATACTGTATGGAGGACTATGTGGGGCCCATTATACTGTATGGAGTACTATGTGGGGCCCATTATACTGTATGGAGGACTATGTAGGGCCCATTATACTATATGGAGGACTATGTGGGGCCTATTATACTGTATGGAGGACTATGTGGGGCCTTTATACTGTATGGATGACTATGTGGGGCCATTATACTGTATGGAGGACTTAGTGGTGCCCGTAATACTGTATGGTGGACTATAGTTCCCATTCTGCATTGTGTGCTCCGTGGATTCGCCGGTTTCTGAGCTATTGTAGAATTTAGATATCACTCATGTAATGTAAGAAGTGGAATCTTTGGCATTGATATACATATATATATATATTTGTCTGCGGTATCTGTGCATCATGAATCATGGTATTTGTTAAAGGGGCCCACTGAGACTCTCTTTCGCCTGGGGCCCACGAAATCCTGGAGCCGGCCCTGCCGCTGGGCTCATAGCAATCTGGCAATGACAACTGCAGGGGTCTCCTGGAAACCCCGGGTTGTCATACCAACCCATCAGAGATCCGCGGTCATGTGATACGGGCGCTGATGGGCAGGACTTATGATGTCCTTAAAGAGATTGACAGCGGCATTTAACATGTTAACAGTCGCAGGAGGATCGCGATTTTTCTCTGGAGTGGGAGCTAAAACCAGGTGAGGAACAATCAGAGAAAAGGTATAATGGAAACAAGTGCACCAATTCTACATTTATCCCCCTCTCCTGAGAAAAAATACTGACCGAATACTGACCAAATACTGATAGTGGGGCCGGGGCCTTTTGTAGACTTCTGGACATAAAGCATCTTCAACCTCGGCTCTTTACCTCCTACAGACAACATGGTGGGAAAATGTACAACTTTTTTTCACTCGGTTATTTTTTATTACAGTTTTATTTAAAGGGAAATTACAATAAAATGTCCTCAATCCCTTTTTCCCTTCTCCCTGATCCATAATGCTGGGGAAAGATTATCTCTCCAGAGACCCCTGTACAGGAATATTAGGGCTCCAGCGACATCACATCTATTATACAGAGAATAGCGCTATCTCCATAGCTCTGTACACAAGGACATAGAGATCAGACAAGGTCCTCATATTCAGGCAGCTTCTATTCTACTCCAACCCTCTTTATAAGAACAAGATCAGAGTCTCATTATACCGAGCAGAGAAGCTCCAGGGACAAAGACCCCGTCTGCTCCTAACACGCCGGGGGCCCGAAGTATCCAGCCACGGGGCCCGGATTCTCTCATTTGTGGCCCCAGCGTTTCTTGTAGAATAAATCCCTTTCTCATCCAGTCCTGTAGTAATGACTTTGTTATCAGGTTTTGTAGGAGGGTTCGTCTGACTCCATCTTATGTTATCAATATCTGTGCGAGAAACAAGAGACGTCCGAGCGCAGTTTTACCGAGTCTCTCCCACTGAACCTGGGGGGGTATACAGCAGTATACAGCATACACACGGCTCTGTACACACACGGCTCCGCTCCGTACACACACGGCTCCGCACAAACGGCTCCGCTCCGTACGCCTCGTACACGCGCGGCTCCGCTCCGTACGCATCGTACACACGCTGCTCCGCTCCGTACGCCTCGTACACGCGTGGCTCCGCTCCGTACGCCTCCGCTTCGTACGCCTCGTACACACGCTGCTCCGCTCCGTACGCCTCGTACACGCGCGGCTCCGCTCCGTACGCCTCGTACACGCGCTGCTCCGCTCCGTACGCCTCGTACACGCGCGGCTCCGCTCCGTACACCTCGTACACATGCGGCTCTGCTCCGTACACCTCATACACACGCGGCTCTGCTCCGTACACCTCGTACACACGCGGCTCTGCTCCGTACACACGCAGCTCCGCTCCGTACGCCTCGTACACACACGGCTCTGCTCCATACACCTCGTACACACGCGGCTCTGCTCCGTACTCCTAGTACACACGCGGCTCCGCTCCGTACAACTCGTACACACGCGGCTCCGCTCCGTACACCTCGTACACACGCGGCTCCGCTCCGTACACCTCGTACACACGCGGCTCTTCTCCGTACACCTCGTACACACGCGGCTCTTCTCCGTACACCTCGTACACACGCGGCTCCGCTCCGTACACCTCGTACACACGCGGCTCCGCTCCGTACACCTCGTACACACGCGGCTCCGCTCCGTACACCTCGTACACACGCGGCTCTGCTCCGTACACCTAGTACACACGCGGCTCTGCTCCGTACACCTAGTACACACGCGGCTCCGCTCCGTACACCTCGTACACACGCGGCTCCGCTCCGTACACCTCGTACACACGCGGCTCCGCTCCGTACACCTCGTACACACGCGGCTCTGCTCCGTACACCTCGTACACACGCGGCTCCGCTCCGTACACCTCGTACACACGCGGCTCTGCTCCGTACACCTCGTACACACGCGGCTCCGCTCCGTACGCCTCGTACACACGCGGCTCTGCTCCGTACGCCTCGTACACACGCGGCTCCGCTCCGTACACCCGCAGCTCCGCTCCGTACACCTCGTACACACGCGGCTCCGCTCCATACACCTCGTACACACGCGGCTCTGCTCCGTACGCCTCGTACACACACGGCTCTGCTCCGTACACCTCGTACACACGCGGCTCTGCTACGTACACCTCGTACACACGCGGCTCTGCTCCGTACGCCTCGTACACACACGGCTCTGCTCCGTACACCTCGTACACACGCGGCTCCGCTCCGTACACCTCGTACACACGCGGCTCTGCTACATCCACACTGTAAACCCCTCCTGACCCCACACATAAACTTCAGCTCATCCAGCACCATGACAACCAGCACAGCAGAGTCCTGCATCCAGTGAGGCCCCTGATCATGTGACCCCTGACTCCTCCCCTCCTGTGACCTCATCACAGCTCCTGTGCGCACAGAGCAGCCATATATGTGGTGGCGTCTCTGCAGGTGGAGGTATGTGGAGACCCCCATTACTGGGCGCAGGGGGCATTAACCCCTTCAGCACGGAGACTCTTTTGGGGTCTTGTGTTGCCCATTTATAAGAATCATAAGGTTTTTGTTCTGTTTCCTGTAATAGATACATACGACCCAACTATGGAGACAGGAAGGGAGGAAACGTATTGTTCTCATAGTACAGGACCCCTTTTCTGCCCCACAGTGTAATGCCCCCATTATGCCCCTTATGCAGGATGTATGATGCCCCCACACAGTGTAATGCCCCCATTATGCCCCTTATGCAGGATGTATGATGCCCCCCCACACAGTGTAATGCCCCCATTATGCCCCTTATGCAGGATGTATGATGCCCCCCACACAGTGTAATGCCCCTTATGCAGGATGTATGATGCCCCCCACAGTGTAATGCCCCCATTATGCCCCTTATGCAGGATGTATGATGCCCCCCACAGTGTAATGCCCCCATTATGCCCCTTATGCAGGATGTATGATGCCCACACAGTGTAATTCCCCCATTATGCCCCTTATGCAGTATGTATGATGCCCCCCACAGTGTAATGCCCCCATTATGCCCCTTATGCAGTATGTATGATACCCCCCACAGTGTAATGCCCCCATTATGCCCCTTATGCAGGATGTATGATGCCCACACAGTGTAATGCCCCCCTTATGCAGGATGTATGATGCCCCCACACCATGTAATACCACCATTATACCCCTTATGCAGTATGTATGATGCCCCCACAGTGTAATGCCCCCTCATTATGCTCCTTATGCAGGATGTATGATGCCCCCACACAGTGTAATGCCCCCATTATGCCCCTTATGCAGGATGTATGATGCCCCCACACAGTGTAATGCCCCCATTATGCCCCTTATGCAGGATGTATGATGCCCCCACACAGTATAATGCCCCCATTATGCCCCTGTAATCAGGTGACTGGATACAACGCACAGACATACACAATGTGGGAGTAACAAATATAATTATTTATGTCCCTGATATGGGGGAAATGTTATAACTATAGCAACCGTGAATAATGCAGAACAGGGAGATTACAAGGTGAAATCTAGAATATCAGATATACAATGAATTCTCCGGCTCCCTCTAACTGTAATCGCAGCCTCTGACCGTATGTTACTTTAGCTATTGACAAGGGTGATGGTCCCGACAAATAAATATATATATATTTACACACACACGCACACACGTTCATTTTTTTCTCAGTAAAGTACACTCTGCACCCCATCTTGACTGAAAAAAATGTAGAAATTTTTGCAAATTTATTAAAAAAGAAAAACTGAAATATCACATGGTCATAAGTATTCACACCCTTTTCTCAGTATTGAGTAGAAGCACCCTTTTGAGCTAGTACAGCCTTGACTCTTCTTGGGATTGATGCAACAAGTTTTTCACACCTGGATTTGGGGATCCTCTGCCATTCTTCCTTGCAGATCCGCTCCAGTTTCGTCAGGTTGGATGGTGAACGTTGGTGGACAGCCATTTTCAGGTCTCTCCAGAGATGCTCAAATGGGTTTAGGTCAGGGCTCTGGCTGGGCCAGTCAAGAATGGTCGCAGAGTTGTTCTGAAGCCACTGCTTTGTTGTTTTAGCTGTGTGCTTAGGGTCATTGTCTTGTTGGAAAGTGAACCTTCGGCCAAGTCTGAGGTCCAGAGCACTCTGGCAGAGGTTTTCATCCAGAATATCTCTGTATTTGGCCGCATTCATGTTTCCTTCAATTGCAACCAGTTATCCTATCCCTGCAGCTGAAAAACACCCCCATAGCATGATGCTGCCACCACCATGTTTCACTGTTGGGATTGTATTGGGCAGGTGATGAGCAGTGCCTGGTTTTCTCCACACATACCTCTTAGAATTATCACCAAAAATTTCTATCTTAGTCTCAGACCAGAGAATCTTATTTCTCATAGTCTGGCAGTCCTTCATGTGTTTTTGAGCAAACTCTATGCAGGCTTTCATATGTCTTACACTGAGGAGAGGATCCGTCGGGCCACTCTGCCATAAAAGCCCGACTGGTGGAGGGCTGCATTGATAGACTTTGTGGAACTTTTTCCCATCTCCCTACTGCATCTCTGGAACTCAGCACAGTGATCTTGGGGTTCTTCTTTACCTCTCTCACCAAGGCTCAGTTTGGCTGGATGGCAAGGTCTAGGAAGACTTCTGGTGGTCCCAAACTTCTTCCATTTAAGGAATATGGAGGCCACTGTGCTCTTAGGAACCTTGAGTATTGCATAAATTCTTTTGTAACCTTGGCCAGGTCTGTGCCTTGCCACAATTCTGTCTCTGAGCTCCTTGGGCAGTTCCTTTGAGCTCATGATTCTCATTTGGTCTGACATGCACTGTGAGGTCTTATATAGACAGGTGTGTGCCTTTCCAAATCAAGTCCTATCAGTTTAATTAAACACTGCTGGACTCCAATGAAGGAGTAGAACCATCTCAAGGAGGATCACAAGGAAATGGACAGCATGTGACTTAAATATGATTTTCTGAGCAAAGGGTCTGAATACTTATGACCATGTCATATTTCAGTTTTTCTTTTTTAATAAATTTGCAAAAATTTCTACATTTTTGGTTTTTTTTTCAGTCAAGATGGGGTGAAGAGTGTACTTTAATGAGAAAAAAAATAAACTTTTTAGAATTTACCAAATAGCTGCAATGAAACAAAGAGTGAAAAATTTAAAGGGGTCTGAATACTTTCCGTACCCACTGTATATATTATTTTCCCTAGCGGGGGTTTCCGGTTCTTCCCCATAGGATGCAAGTCCTCCTGACAAAGTTTATCAAGGCTCGCTGGGCCGCCATCACTTCAACCAGCCTTGCCCTGCTTGTTGTAGTAGCCTGGACCAACCCCTGTAGCATACGTCAGTGCTGGAAGCAGCAGCCTGGCTCACTTGCGCCTCCCACTCTTCACTGTAGCCGTATACTCCCGAGAGGAATCTCTTTGCGGATCTTCGGTGCTTATCCAACTGTGGGCATACCCGAATTACTGGGGTCTAGTTCTCTGGCCTTGACTGGCGTAGCTGCGACTTCGGCTCTTGACCGGCGCAGGTCTGGTTCTTGGGCTTTAGCTAGCATAGACTGGATTCTGGGACTCATCTGGCACCGGCCGGGTTCTGCTACCCGGCGCACCACAACGCGCTGCCTTGGGTTTTACCACGGCCTGGTTCCTCGGCTTCAGATTCCCCTGCACATATCGTGCTCGATTCTTTGCTTGGCAACAAATCTGCTACCATTTTGGGGAGCTGGCCTTTTATGTCAAGAAACTGGATCATCAAAGTCACCTTACCTGGTGAACCATCTAGACTCCTTCCTGAAACTCGATCTCTTCCAATTGGTTCTGGAGGGTTCTGCTTGGACGACAGATGGCAGTCTTCTTCTACAAATGCTGCACAACACTGAGGATTTTCTCTTTTTATGGCGCACAATCTTACACTTCTTATGCAGTATGTATGATGCCCCTCACACAGTATAATGTTCCTACAGTACTGCCATCTCTCATACAAAAGATAATATTTCAACAGTTCCACCATCCTCCGCACACACAGTATAATGTTTCCACTGTACCACCATCCCTCACACACATTATAATATTCCCACTGTACCACCATTCCCACCACACACAGTATAATGTTCCCACAGTACTAGCATTCCCCTAGCACAAAGTTTAATGTTCCCACAATACCACCATCCTTCCATGCACATTATAATGTTTCCAGAGGACTGCCATCCCCCACTAACAGTGTAATGTTCCCACAGTACTGCCACCTCCCCACACACAGTAAAATTTTCCCACAGTACTGCCTCCTACATACACAAAATGGTACTATCTACCCCATGGCTAATTAATAAATACTTACTTAGCCCCATTTTTGTTGCAGATGCTAATAAACCCAGGACCTATGAGATATTTACGTATGACCAAATTACCGTAGGGGTAAATAAACCCTAATTAAAGGATTAAAAGCAATAAAACATTAATTATCTTTAAAAGTGGTATATCAATTTAAAATTTCGCCATATTATCTCCACTATGACTGCAGGAAGAAAGAGCAAGAAGCTGTTAAGATTTTGGACATAGAAGTGGCCAATTTATTGGTACCTATTGGACCTATGGTGCTAAAGCAAAGGCTTTAAAAGGTAAGTGACTCCATTTTTTATTGCATTATAACTAGTGTTGTGCGATACCTTCCGATATCGGGAAATATCGGATCGGATTGGATCGGACCGATACCCAAAAAGTATCGGATATCGCCGATTCCGATACCGGAAACCAATGCAAGTCAATGGGACACAAATATCGGAATGAAAATAAACCCTTTCTTTCCTTGTAGGTTAATTCTACATGAAGGAAAACAACTAAGAATAATGTAGAATGTATTGGGGGGGGAGACAATAAAGGCATAGAGGTTTAGCCCAATCAAATGGAATAGCAGGAATTAATATTTTTTTTTAAGACGTTCTGAGTTACGGAAATATTGACTATGTTAAGTATTTTTATATTTTGTCAGATATTTATGTTTCACTACTTCCATGCTCTTCACCTTCTTTTTTACTTCTCCCACACTTTCTCCTTCATCATCCTCAGCATCAGCATCTTTTTCATCAACTTCTTCTTCACCTTCTTCATCTTCTTCTTCACCTTCTTTTTATTATTCTTTTTTTTTACATTCTTCATATTCTTCTTATTCAACTATTATTCTTCTTCATATTCTACTTCTTCATCTTCATCATATTCTTATTTGCGACAGGCATTCCTGTAGTTATCTATAAAAGTTTGAACATTACACCTTTTGTTCTGCTTGTCACAAAAGATTTACAACAGGATTTGTCCGCGTTCAGTTTGGCCTGCAGCAGCAGGTCTTTTCCAGGGGCACCACGAGGAGGAACGGACTCACCCCCATACACTGCTTAGTCATCTTCTGCTTATAATTTCGATATTATCTTTTCCTCTGATTTTTAGTCTTATGCTTAATGTTCTTCCGCTTTTTGTTCTGCAGCTTCTTGTACTTCTGCTTCTTGGTTTTCTGTCTCTTGTTCTTCTGTATCTTGGTGGTTGTCTTCTTCTTCTTTGTCCTCTTGTTCAACTTCTTCAGGGTCATCTTCTTGGTCTTCTTCGGGGTAGTCTTCAGGGTCGTCGTCTTTGGGGTCCTCGTCTTCAGGGTCGTCTTCTTCGGGGTGGTCTTCAGGGTCTTCGTGTTCAGGGTCGTCGTCTTCTGGGTCCTCGTCTTCTTCGGGGTCCTCGTCTTCGGGGTCCTCGTCTTCGGGGTCCTCGTCTTCAGGGTCCTCGTCTTCGGGGTCCTCGTCTTCGGGGTCCTCATCTTCTTCGGGGAGGTCTTCAGGGTCCTCGTCAGGGAGATCCAGAGTGATTACCAAGAACAATTTCAAAAAGCTTGAACTTGGAAATGTAGCAGAAGGTACAAGAAGGCTGAGGAACTACCGAGGACCAGCTGACGGTACTGGAACCCGGATGGGTAGTAGAAGTTACAAGAGCAAATGGAACTAACGAGGACCAGCTGACGGTACTGGAACCCGGATGGGTAGCAGAAGGTACAAGAGCCAATGGAACTACCGAAGACCAGCTGACGGTACTGGAACTCGGTTACTAAGCCGGAGGTACTTGTGCCAGAAAGCACTACCAAGGACCAGCAGACGTTGGTGGAACTTGGATACCGAGAAGGAGGCACCTAAGCCAAAGGCACTGCCGAGAACCAACTGACGGTACTGGAACCCGGATGGGTAGTAGAAGGTACCAAAGCAAATGGAACTAACGAGGACCAGCTGACGGTACTGGAACCCGGATGGGTAGCAGAAGGTACAAGAGCCAATGGAACTTCCGAAGACCAGCTGACGGTACTGGAACTCGGTTACTAAGCAGGAGGTACCTGTGCCAGAAAGCACTACCAAGGACCAGCAGACGTTGGTGAAACTTGGATACCGAGAAGGAGGCACCTAAGCCAAAGGCACTGCCGAGAACCAGCTGACGGTACTGGAACCCGGATGAGTAGCAGAAGGTACCCATGTAAAAAAAAAGTTTCAAGGCCGCGAGCTGGCCGCAGTTACCAAAACCCACAGTCCTACAGGGGGTGCTTGTCCTATTGGCACTATGGAACCAGCCTTCATTGCCAGATCCCGCAGCCCACATAGGAGTCACCTAAACTGCAGGCACCATAGAGTCGGCTAACCCGACCGCAACACGACAGGACAACGCATTGGAGGCAAAGTGACGTTGACACTACCCAGAAACAGCTGGATTGCTGGAACCAGGCTGGGCAGGAGGGAGTACCCGTGCCGAAGACACTGCTGGGAAACAGCTGGCGGTGCTGGAACCCAGGGTAAATACTAAAAACAGAGTGGAGCCAGAGGCGTAATTGGAGCAACTTTAAAATCTGTAGTAGTGTGAATGTGGACAGAGCAGGAGAAATTGCCGGACACACAGCTAGGGATCAGCTGACGTTACTGAACCCCAATAACACTGGAGCAAGCGTTGACTGTGCAGACGGCACTTCTGAGCAGTAACTAGCGGTATTGGAGCCCAGGGTAAATACTAGAAACAGAGGAGCCAGGGGTGTAATTGGAGCAAGTTTTAAATCAGTAGTACAGTGGATGTGGACAAAGCAGGAGAATTTGCCGGACACACAGCTGGGGATCAGCTGACGTTACTGAACCCCAATAACACTGGAGCAAGCGTTGACTGTGCAGACGGCACTTCTGAGCAGCAACTAGCGGTATTGGAGCCCAGGGGAAATACTAAAAACAGAGAAGCCAGAGGTGTAATTGGAGCAAGTTTTAAATCAGTAGTACAGTGGATGCGGACAAAGCAGGAGAATTTGCCAGACACACAGCAGGGGAACAGCTGACGTTACTGAACCCCAATAACACGGCAGCAAGTGTTGACTGTGCAGACGGCACTTCTGAGCGCCAACTGGCGGTGTTGGAGCTCAGGGATTACAGTTCAGGTGGTAGAAACATGAACACAACAGGAGACCTGGATACTGTTGCCAACCAATTATTTATTCTGGAAGAGGACTGGCAAATTCATGAGAGATCCAGGCCTTGTTCATTTTGAGAAAAGTAAGCCGGTCAACTTTATCGGACGATAGTCGCATGCGACGGTCTGTTAGTACACCACCTGCGGCACTAAAGACGCGTTCCGATAATACACTAGCAGCAAGGCAAGCTAGCACCTCCAATGCATATTGACTAAGCTCTGGCCATGTATTCAGCTTACAGACCCAAAACTTGAAGGGAGAAGAGCCGTCTGGGAGTACACTGAGAGGGCAAGACATGTAGTCTGTCACCATCTGACGGAAACGTTGCCTTCTGCTGACTGGAGCCGTCTGTGATGGTGTAGACATTTGTGGCGGTGGGGACACAAAACTTTGCCACATTTGGGCCATACTGGTCTTGCCTTGTGCTGAGGCGCTGCTTCTGCTCCCTCTTTGTGCAGAGCTTCCTCCACTGCCTCGACGCACTGAGCTGCTTTGTAAAGCACTAGCAGCACTGCTCTCGGTTGGAATGGAGAACATGATGGAATGCACCAGTGCGTCTTGGTACTCCCGGTTCAACGGTGTTATGAGGCTTTGTAAGTTGTCCCGGTAGCGAGGATCTAGGAGGGTGGACACCCAATAATCAGCCGTGTTGAGAATGTGGGCGATGCGGCGGTCGTTTCTCAGGCACTGCAGCATGAAATTAACCATGTGCTGCAGACTGCCAACTGGCCAAGAAACGCTGTCCCCTGCTTGAGGCATGATCTCTGCCTGCTCTGCATCACCCCACCCTCGCTCTAGATACTGACTACTAGAGCATTGTGTACCTCCCTCCTCTGGACAGATGTCTTCCTCATCCATTGACTCCTCCTCATCCTCCTCACAAAGTGTCCCCTGCCTAGGTCTTTGTGAGGAACCACGTTGCGCAGACTGTAGAGAATCAGATGGCATTTGTGACTCCTCATCCTCCACCTCTTCCAAAACCTTGTCCCTTAGTGCTTGCAGTGTTTTTTCAAGCAGGCAGATAAGGGGGATAGTCATGCTGACTAGTGCATCATCTGCACTCGCCATCCGCGTGGAATAATCAAAGGCACGCAAAACGTGGCAAATGTCCTTCATAGAGGCCCACCCAGTGGTGGTGAAGTGTGAACGGCGCGCACTGCGACTTGTTTGCGCCTGCTGCAGCTGGTACTCCATTACTGCTGCCTGCTGCTCACACAACCTCTCCAACATATGTAACGTTGAATTCCACCTGGTGGGTAGGTCACATATGATGCAATGTTCCGGAAGACGTAATTGGCGCTGCAGAGCTGCAATGCGTGATCTTGCGCAAGTGAGCGCACTCTATGCGGACCTTGTGAAGCAGTGCATCAAGATCCGGATAGTCCCTCAAAAAACTCTGCACGACCAAGTTGAGCACAGGTGCCAGACATGGGATGTGAATGAGGTTGCCTAGGCCCAGAGCTGCCACCAGATTTCGGCCATTGTCACACACTACCATGCCTGGCTGGAGATTCGCTGGCACAAACCACACGTCGCTGTGCTGCTTGATGGCATTCCAGAGCTCCTGCGCTGTGTGGCTTCGATTCCCAAAATAAATTAATTTTAATACGGCCTGTTGACGTTTGGCCACGGCTGTGCTCATATCGGTCATCATAACAGGTAACCAACCGTTCACGGGTCGATGTGGAGGTAGACCGTGATGGCTCCTGCAGCGCTGATTCAGAGGAACTGGAGTATGAGGAGGAGTCAATGTGTACAGACTGGATTCCTGCAATCCTTGGAGTTGGCAGAACACGTACAGCGCCACTCTCAAGATCTGTACCCGGCTCCACAACATTTACCCAATGGGCAGTGAGGGAAAGGTATCGTCCCTGTCCATGCTTACTGGTCCATGCATCGGTGGTCAGGTGGACCTTGCTACTGACGGCATTTTGTAGCGCATGTTTAATTTCTCCCTCCACATGATGTTGCAGGGCAGGGACGGCTTGCCTGCTGAAATAAAAGCGGCTGGGTACGTTGTATTGTGGGACTGCCAATGCCATAAAGTTACGGAAGGTGTCAGTCTCCACCAGCCTGAATGATAGCATTTCAAGGGCCAGTAGTTTAGCAATGCCAGCATTCAGAGCCTGTGCTCGGGGGTGGTTTGCCGAGTATGAGCGCCTTTTCTCCCATGCCTGTGCTAACGATGGCTGTAGACTGGCCTGGGAGTGTGAGGATGACTGGGAAAGTGGTGCTGTGGGTGGAATTACACTGTGTCTCTGTACAACAGTGCCAGAGATTCTTCCATGGCGATCCTGTGAGGAAGCCGAACCAGCTGTGTGTGAGCTGGAGGAAGAGGCTACAACACGAGCTGAAGAGGTGGTAGGTGGCGCTGTAGGTTGGCCTAGGTCTTCAGTGTGTTTTTGTAACTCCACCATGTGCTTGGTCCGCACATGTTTCCACATATTTGTGGTATTGAGGTTGCTGACACTTTTCCCTCTTTTCACCTTCTGATTACACAGCTTGCATTTGACAAAGCAAATGTCATCTGCAACTGTGTCAAAAAAGGACCAGGCACTGCAAGTCTTGGGAGCGCCCGCTTTGGATTTTGGAAGAGCCATGCTCCTAATGGGTGCCTAAGTGGAGGCTACAGGCAACCAAGTCTGCCCCCTCCCTCTCCCTCCTTTTTGGGCTGTTCGGGGAATCTCTTCCTCAGAGCTGCTCCCACCACATTCCTGTCCCTCACACCATGATGGGTCAAGGACCTCATCATCTACACCAGTGGTCCCCAACCTTTTTTGCACCAGGGACCGGCTTGAAGCAAGATCATTTTTCCATGGCCCAGCAAGGAGGGGGTGGGGTGGGCGGGGCTTTGGTCATATGGGGGCGGGGTAATGGAGGGATTTGGAGTTTAGTGCATACTTATCATATAGTGTAGACCAGGTCCCCGCCAGGAGCCCCACATAATGTGCTGTGCCAGGAGCCGCATCACTGAGGCCCCATCACGCCCTGCAGCAGGACAGGGCAGCTGTCCTGACAGCTGCTGTTCAGCTGCATTTACTTCATCCCAGGGGCGGACACAGACTGTAGTGGGCCCCTGTGCAAGAAATTTTTGGGGGCCCCCCCGCCCTTCATAAGGCAACAAAGTTATGTAAACATAACCCCCCCATGTGCATCTCTCACCCCCCCATGTGCAGCTCACCCCCGTGCATCTCTCATCCCCCTCCGTGCATCTCTCATCCCCCTCCGTGCATCTCTCATCCCCCTCCGTGCATCTCTCATCCCCCTCCGTGCATCTCTCATCCACCCCCCGTGCATCTCTCATCCACCCCCCGTGCATCTCTCATCCACCCCCCGTGCATCTCTCATCCACCCCCCGTGCATCTCTCATCCACCCCCCGTGCATCTCTCATCCCCCCCGTGCATCTCTCATCCACCCCCCGTGCATCTCTCATCCCCCCGTGCATCTCTCATCCCCCCGTGCATCTCTCATCCCCCCCGTGCATCTCTCAACCCCCCCGTGCATCTCTCATCCACCCCCCGTGCATCTCTCATCCACCCCCCGTGCATCTCTCATCCACCCCCCGTGCATCTCTCATCCACCCCCCGTGCATCTCTCATCCCCCCCGTGCATCTCTCACCCCCCCGTGCATCTCTCACCCCCCCGTGCATCTCTCACCCCCCCGTGCATCTCTCACCCCCCCGTGCATCTCTCATCTCTCCCCTCCCTCCCATGTGCATCTCTCATCTCTCCCCTCCCCCCATGTGCATCTCTCATCTCTCCCCTCCCCCCATGTGCATCTCTCATCTCTCCCCTCCCCCCATGTGCATCTCTCATCTCTCCCCTCCCCCCATGTGCATCTCTCATCTCTCCCCTCCCCCCCATGTGGATCTCTCATCTCTCCCCTGCCCCATGTGGATCTCTCATCTCTCCCCTCCCCCCCATGTGCATCTCTCATCTCTCCCCTCCCCCCCATGTGCATCTCTCATCTCTCCCCTCCCCCCCATGTGCATCTCTCATCTCTCCCCTCCCCCCCATGTGCATCTCTCATCTCTCCCCTCCCCCCATGTGCATCTCTCATCTCTCCCCTCCCCATGTGCATCTCTCATCTCTCCCCTCCCCCCATGTGCATCTCCCATTCCCCCCACTCCCCCCATGTGCATCTCCCATTCCCCCCACTCCTAGTTAATTGTATTTAAAAAAAAATAAAACTTGTTATACTTACCCCCATGCGATCCCTGCAGAATCCTGGCGCTCGTCCAAATCGCTGACACCAGGTTCTCCTGACTTCCGGCCATGTGACGGCGCCGTCACATGACCGGAAGTCAGGGGAATCATGAAGGTGCTGCCGCAGCAGCGCAGCGCTAAGATGTCCCGGACCCGGCGCTTAGCATGCGGCCGGGGGCCCCATGAGGAGAGAGACGCACAAGAGGGGGGCTCCGAGGGGGCTCCTACCGGCCGGGCCCCATACTGGAGTCAGGGCAGTCATGCCCTGATGGCGGCCCTGCTGGAGGCTGGAGGGGCCCCCTCTCCCCGCGGACCGGCTGAAAAACCCCAACGGCCCGGTCCTGGTCCGCGGACCGGCGGTTGGGGACCTCTGATCTACACCACCCTTTTCAAACAACTGCTTCTCCTGGGTAGTCTCGACAGCACAGTACGCACCAGAAAGTGGCACCTGAGTCTCATCATCAGATGCGTACTGAGGTGTGCTGCTGACCATAGGCACTGGCCCACCCGCCTCTTCAGATTCAGAGAGACAAAACGGTTGCGCATCACTGCATGCTACCTCTTCTTCAAATTCTCGAATTCTGCTTGGCTGGCTCCCTCTTTACAAGCCAAGAGATTCAGAGAACAGAAGTAGAGATGGCTCCTGTCCAGGGCTCTCTGACTGCCTGGACAATTTGGCAGGTGGTGAAGAGACAGATGGGTGCTCTTCAGTGCTCAGGACCTGAGAGGATCTGGAACTAATTGAAGTCGATGCGTTAGCTGCCATCCATCCGACAACGGCTTCAATTTGGTCCTCCAGTGGGGTTCGGCTAGCTCCTACAAAGCTGCGCATAAAGGACTGTTCCCTGGTAAAACTGGGGGATGCTGAGTCACTGGTGCCCGCAGCAGGTACAGAATCCCCACGTCCTCTCCCTGCAGGCACAGAATCCTCACGTCCTCTCCCTGCAGAAACTCCATGCCCACGACCACATGCCTTACTCCCTGCCTTCTTCATCTTGGTAGACAGATAAAGATAGGCAGAAAAGTACTAAGGGCTTAGTGTGCTTATTCCTGAACAGCTGCTAACAGGTATAAGAAACACTAATTTTATAAAGTGTGGACTAGACTTTAATAAGAGCTAATGTGGCCTACACAACTGTAAAGTGGAGTGTTTGGTGAACTTTATTTAGGTTTTTTTTTGTCACAAAAAGACACTGGATGTGCCCAAAGATGTAATACCGATAGTATCACAAACTTTTTGTAGCTATTACAATGTAGGAAGGTAACCTACAATGCAATAGATGAGGCTACAAAAAATAGGCTAATACTAATCTGGCTGGGGCTGCAGGGCACAATGCTGCAGAAAGGCTCCTCTATCTTCTCCTATATAGTGTGTTTGGAACCAATTTAGCTGAATACGGATGGAACCACCACACTAATGGGAGATATCAGGAAAAATTATGAATTGGCAAAAAAGGACAATGTATGAGGCAGTGACACACACTGAGTGCACTACAACCAGACGTGGTTGAAGCACACACTACAGGGTGAGCTACACTCACACACACAGACCTTGCAGACAGCGGTGAACAGCACAGAGAACTGTGCACTAGCGCTGCAAGGCACAGCGATTTATAAAGTAGCTTGGGTAAAGCAGAATAGACCAAATAGGTAGCTAAAACTGTCCCTCAGAACAACAGCGTCCTATCCCTAACTGAATTCACAGCAGAGTGAGCTCAAAATGGCGGCAGCGGCTTTTATAGTGCATCATGACATCATTTCAGCAGCCAATCACAGCCATGCCATTAGTTAAGATGCCTACATGCCTAACAGGATGTGCCCACACTTCTTAGGATCCTCATTGGCTGAATAAAATGAAAATGGCTCATTGCATTATGGGAACTTCCGATTCCGGTATACGATATTGCAAAAGTATCGGAATTCCGATACCGCGAATATTGGCCGATACCCGATATTTCAGTATCGGAATGCTCAACACTAATTATAACCCCAGCCCCCTGAGGAAGCCAGTCATCGAATGAACATAGAGAGTACTACTGAGAAGTTGTACCGATGGACCTCAGCCAGTGAGGTCCTGACAAATCAACTGGGAGCATAGAGTAGCTCTCAGGGGCCGTAGTGACACAAGGGATGATGGGCCTTCCCATAATGGTTTGCTGGACTGTTGTGGCTTGTAACAAAAGTTATATACTGCTACATGTAACCAGAAAGTTCCGGACTGCTTCTTCTGCATTATGCATTAATACGTTGCATTCAATCACGCAGTTAAATCTGCATGTGTTCATTGAACAATGCGGATTTACCACATCTAATACTTTCTATTGTGGAAATTAACATGCTGTGGCTCGTAAACCCGCACCACCGGTGAGTTTACGCAACGTCAAATAGAAGCACCTTGGGCATGGGATTTCTATAAATCCCATCTACTGTGCTTGTAATGTGGAATGTAGCGTTTTATACGCAGCACAGGTGAGCTGCATCCAAAACTCTGCTATTCCTGATCGTTGGCACGTACCCCTGGACATTGTTCTTCCTCATTCATCTCCACATCATCTGGTCCAGATTTGCAGAATCAGGAGATATGAGTTCTCTATATACATATTTACTTCCTTTTGAGGTTGGGGGGTCCACTTATAGCTATTGTTGTTATGGACGTGACTTACCTAACATTGCGCAGTGAATCTGTTTTCACTATAGTGACTGATATTTCTTGTTGATAAAACTGTAATATTTTTTTCACTTTAAACCTTTTTTTAAACAACACTGATTAGTGCGATCATACAACATGCAAGACTCTGATTGCTCAGTGATGCACTGTACTACTGTAGTGCCGTGTATTATCCCTGCCTGTTAGTGTAATACTAACGACTCCATACACATGAGATAAGTGTTGCCTAAATGGTCATTTGGCAGACGGCTATCTCTCCCGACTCCCCCATACACACAAATATTCCATCTTTCCTGTGGTCTGTATAAGAGAGTCACCTCCGGACTCCTATAGCGGAGGATTATCTACAGGAAGAACAAACGGAATAGCCTCTGAAATTCAGGATGCCAGATCCTTCTCTGCCCTGACATTATATGTCGGTAGGCCCCAAATACATTGTATAGTCGACTAAACCCCACTGAAATCAGTGCTTTAATGCAACTTTAGTCTAATGTGTTTGGGGGTGTTAAAAGGTAACTTATTACTATTGAGTACTTGGGTGAGGAGGGGAATTGAGCCAAACTTTGTCAAACCTTCATAGATGCCATGTTTCCTTTTGACAGCAGCAAGTGGTTAAACTGCCAAGGTTTCTGTTGCAGCCGCACTTGTGCCATCCCTGCGGTGTACATCTATGTTCTGGTGCCCAAAAGAGTTATTTTTTTAAAAAAACAAATGTTTAACTTCTTAAGAAATAACAATGGGCCTAATACGTTTTGCAAGTTTCTTTCTTTTTACAAGAATTGTTGGTGCCAGTTTTCTTTTGAAACATTTTAATATCTGATTTTTTTTCTGGTGTATTTCTTGTAATATAGGAAAGCCTAAGGCCATAAATAAACCCCATAAAAAACTGTATATGGAGACTTTGGTATCAAATAATTTCTGTCTGCGGTGTTTGTGCAAACAAAAAAGCTTTTATAAAAGCCTCAAACTTCTGTGTGTGAATCAGTGATGAGATCCAACATGGTAGAGCCCGGGGAAGACGGGAAACATTCATATAGACGGCTGGTGGTGATGTAGTCAGTGACAGACTTTGGCCAAAAATGTTTCTAGAGCTGTAGTAGAAATGAATATGTCGTCCTCACCATGAAGTAATTATTTCTCATGTCACGTGTAATGAATATCTCCTGCAGTATTACTAATGCTGATTCCAGTGTCGGTAAATGAGACGACAATTAGTGTTATGGAAGATGAGTCTATGAGAAACATATTCAACTGGAGAGGAAGAAACTGCTTGTTTTCTGTGGCATAAAATATATACAGTAGGTTTTATTAGTAGATGTGAAGAAGAAAACTGAATACTGTAAAATAATAAATCTCCTCATATGTTTCCCTTATTATCTCCAGTAATTGTATTATTACACAGGATTTTTATGTTACATTGTCTCATCTTCTTATTCAGGTTTCTACAATATCGGATCCTCTCAGTGAAGATCTTCTAGATAAGAGAATTTTCCTGATTTACCCATCAAAGATGGATATGGACAGAGACAAGATGGCGGAGAGGATATTACACCTCACCCTAGACATCCTCTTCCGTCTTACTGGAGAGGTGAGAGATTCTGATGACGTCACATTACATCATTCTTATCTATGGGAATAACAGATGGACAGAACTGGATAGGTGAGGACTCTGGAAATGTCTGTAGTGAGATTTATTAATGAGTTTCTCCATTACCAGGATTACATAGTAGTGAAGACCTCTAGTGAGCGCTGTCAGGACCCTGTGTCTGAGGGATGGGGAAGACCCCTGAGCCCAATCACAGGGCCTCCACCTTACACCCTGATGCATGAGGACATCAATGACCAGAAGATCCTAGAACTCACCTACAAGATGATTGAGCTGCTGACTGGAGAGGTGACACTGCTGGGAATTCTGGGACATTATACAGTAATGCTATGAAGGGATCGGGGGGGTGACGGTATCATTGTATGTGTCAGGTTCCTATAAGGTGTCAGAATGTCGCTGTCTATTTCTCCATGGAGGAGTGGGAGTATTTAGAAGGACACAAAGATCTGTACAAGGACGTCATTATGGAGGTTCCCCAGTGCCTCACATCGCCAGGTAATAAACAGGACTAAATACACATGGCCTATAATTATCTGTATATAAAGGATGAATTCAGTCCCTGTATGTGTTTCCTCCAGATCGATCCAGTAAGAGGACAACACCAGAGAGATGTCCCCATCCTCTTCTTTCACAAGACTGTAAACAGGAAGACCCCAATGTTCCTCAGGATCATCAGGTAGATGGAGAGAAGGTGTCATGAGATCTCCCCTATGATGTGTAGACGGCTGTGAAGGTCTTGTGCTCAGTCTTGTTTTATCCACCAGGATTATATGTTTTATAATGAGAACGGTTGAGATGGCAGGATTAAAGCTGATCATAGATGGGACTTCTCCATCTGTCTGTGACTTTTACAATATTTGTTTCAGGGTGAAGATCTGACCCATATTAATACTACAGAGACATATGTGAGGGGTGATGAGCGGTGTAAAGAGGAGATTCCTACAGATAACCATCCAGGTGAGTAGTAACCACTAAATGCAGAGAAGTCACAGAGTCTTCTCAGTCACCAGCTGTGGCTGCTCTATTGGTAGTGCAGTCCGGTAGTATCACAATCGTGTGATCACCATTTTGCCGCTAGAGCATAACATTCTCCTCCATCCGAAAATGTTCAAATTACTTTGTGAATTGGGAAAGACCTTTTCTAGAGAACTTACAACCTGGAGGATCCACCTACCTCCTGGGATTAGGAGACTCTGTCCGTTACCTGCCCAGATCTGTAACAAAGCCAAATGACCGCGTACGTAGAATGTGCTGACACGTTAGAAAATCACTTGAAGAAAAATATTATGCTGGGCCTGTAAGAGAAAGCGGAGGGTAATGATGGTGTTGGCTTCCTAGATCCCTGATATCTTATTGGATGAATCTACCTTCTCTCCCTTCTGTGCTGCTGAATGTGCTCATATGGTTCCTACAAGACCAGGTCCAGTCTTTCTGGACAAACTTCGCTTTTATGATCAACATTAAATGTGCATTGAGGCCAAGTGTGAATTTCTGTACAATAACAACAGAGTTTCCCTTTATCTTGACTTTTCAAACCAATTAACTTCAAACAGGATCGTGATAAACTACATAAAAACATTACACCTGCGCCATGATATATCTCTAAGCTGTGCTTGGCTGAAGGCTGTAATATACATATATTCACGCCTGCAGAAGATGTGTTGGCATGGCTCGAGCCCTGGTTTCATGGATTCACTCCACATCATAAATTCCATTATGTTTTCAATCCTAAGGAATTCAGATTACTGCACAATCTCTCCTGAAATGGGGAGCTGTCACGAAAACACCAATTGGTCAGACCTTGCAGCTCTCTGGTGCCCCCTTATCCTGCTGATCAAACACGGTATTGACCGAGGATAAGCACGGGCGCAGCTGCTCTAATTTATGTCGACTATTGCGGCACGTGATGTAACAGGACGTATATATATACCACCAGTTCCTTCCAGGAATGTATATATACCTCCGACCAGCCACCCTCAAACCACATTATCACATAAATACTGGTATACTGCCACCACCAATCGCTTAACAGGTGGATCGGGTACCCATTAGGTAACGTGAATTAGCGGGTGCTCGACATAGGACAAGAAGAACGAAGCTGGTAAATAATAATGATTTACTCCCGAAAGTGGGCAGTATTTACAAAAGATATTATAAAAGAGACAATGTACATATATGCATAAACAGTTATTAAAATAAAAGGGATAAGTAATAGCAAAACCTGTGCCACGTGGTGATGGTCTCAGATTCTGTGGGGGGGACGGGTCCCTGGAAATTAGATGCGATTCTTCCACGCAGCGTGGTGTGCATGCATCTGACGTCCCGGGGCAAGAATGACTTAAAAAATGGCCGTTCTGGTTTTTAGTAAAGGGGCCAAAACATTAGGAGACACCCATGGTGCTTACCTCACACGGGGGCTCGGCTTTGTGAACCCACCCAGCTGCAGAAGACCTAAAACTCCTTCAGATTTCATATCTTGGTGTGGGGGGGTCCCACATCCAAGATGGAGACATCATGTTTGCCCTCAACACTATTCATGAAGATGGATATCAAATATGAAATCTCTATGATGCTCAGAAGCTCAGAACCCATTTCCCGGGCTTCCGGTGGTCTCCTAGTTGAGATAGTCTCCAAGTTGACGATCTCAAAAATGTGGTCCCTGTGTTTGTGACAGTCATGTGCATTATTAAAATCGACATTAAACGTTTGTACAGCTAAACAATAGGATTGGAGGGAAAAATCCAGGGTATACCAGTGCTTTTTCTGAGCTGAGGCTTTATGACGCTCTTAAAAATTCCTGAGGTTTGGGGGAAAAGCAACAGTGACTTCTATGTAAAACTCTTACAAATGGACAGGGGGGGTGGAGATTTGAGACAGCTCTCATTTTTTAAAACTATGACCAAAAATACATTTTGCCTGACAGGAGCACCAATACTTTCTCTACTCTTCTCATCAGGACTCATAGTAGCTCCAATGGTCCACCATAAATGACTGCAATTCCGGTTTAGTGTTGTAGTTCTCCCCTGATACATATATTGTTGTTGGGGATGTAACATATCTTTTATTCTGTCTTTTTTTACAGGTTCATTTTGTATGATAGTTTGAGTGTAGTGGAATCGGCCTGACTCACTTATGTGACTCTGTAACTCCCTCGTTGTCTTTAAAAGAAGGTCTCCATTATGTCTTCCCAATGCCCGAGGTCTAAATTTAAGACACCTCAGCTCTGCACTATTATGAAAAGTTCTCTTTAAATGTCTAATATTTCTTCTTGAAACTCATCTGACAGAAAATATTGTCCCTTACGATAGTTTAGATTGCCAAGAGCCACCGAGCCCCATACTCTTAATTACCCCAGAGAGGTTTCACCACTAGTTACTCGTTTTTAACTGATGGAGACTGTTGAGTTTGATCATTTCAGTAGATGTGTTATTGTCTATAGTCACAGTTTTTGACTTCAGTGATCCTCTGATTTAACCTCTTCCTGCAGCCAGTTTTATGTTTCTAGTCAGGCTCCATTTTCAAATCTGACATGTGTCACTTTATGTGGAGATAACTTTGGAATTCTTCACAAAGGATAATAGGAAACAAATGGACCTTACAAATTATTTTCCAACTTCTCTTGAATTTGACAATACCCTATATACAGCTGTACACTACTGTCTGGGCAGATGGCAGGTTAAGAAGGGAAGGAGCGACATTTAGCTATTAGGAATGCAGATCTTGCTGGAATAGTTCCCAGACACAATGTATTGGGGGCACTGTATGAACTGTATGGTCACCTGGCAGTTCAAAAGATGGCCACCACGAACAGGCTTGGTGCTATATAATCCATTTATCACCAGAGGAGATGGGACACACCATTTACAGATGCCTTAATATAATAAAATGACAGAAAACCAGAGCAGTAGAAATCACCATAAAGTAACTTCATTTTGAAAATTATAACCCTCAGTGAATTAACTATTGGTGCAGTGAATATTTTGACTCCACAATCACTTTCCAGAAATTAGCACGCAGTGGATGTTGGAGAGTGAAAATTACGCATTTGCCATTTTATTACCCAACACATAGTGCCCAGATTGTGCTCCAGGAGACACACACTGTAGATTAAGTGGGTTCTTCTCACTATAGTAATGCCAAATACATGGTTGCTAAATATTGTTTAGGCACACTTCAAGGCTTAGAAGGAAGGGGGAGATTTGACTTTGGGAGACCGGATTTTGCTGCATTGGTTTATGGATGAGAAGACGTTTTTATTGATATTATTTTTGTCTACATAACATTGTTTAGTGGCTTCTTATTCCATATTTTGGAGACAGAATGAACAAACAGTTCAACACCACGCTCTACTGGTTCATCCTGTGAGGTTTTCACGTTTCACTGTCATTCTGTCAATAACTTGCCATTTCTACAGACATTTAAGTAGAAATGTTCAAAAATATAAATTCAAGGATATTTCATTCAAAATTATTAATTGTTTTTTTTCTTGGCAGATGACTGTACCAGGAGATCGGAGGGACAGGAGATTTTTAAATTGAATGATCTTGAGATCTTACAGGATACAATTGAAGTGAATGCCATTTCTCCGGATATACCATCATCCCTTCAAAGCAAAGATCTATCATCTAAGCCTATGGAACAGGTCCTGTCTTCTGATTCATTACCGACTATGAAGGAAAAAAATCAAAATAAAAAAATAAGCATTAAAAAACGAACTGCTCCTAAAGGAAAGAGGTCATTTTCACGTTCAGAAAATGGAAATAGTTTTACCCTCGAAAAATCTATTCTTAAGCATCAAAAAATACACACAGCAGACAATAGATTGCTTTGTTCCAAATGTGGCAGAAGTTTTAACCAGAAATCAGATTTTGTTGCGCACCAGCGAACTCACACAGCGGAGAAGCGTTTTTCATGTTCAGAATGTGGGAAATGTTTTAACCGGAAATCACTTCTTAATATCCACAAGAGAACTCACACGGGGGAGAAGCCTTTTTCATGTTCAGAATGTGGGAAATGTTTTAACTGGAAATCAGCTTTTGTTAGACACCAGAGAACTCACAGTAAGGAGAAGCCTTTTTCCTGTTCAGAATGTGGGAAATATTTCAACCAGAAATCACTTCTTAATATCCACAAGAGAACTCACACGGGGGAGAAGCCTTTTTCATGTTCAGAATGTGGCAAATGTTTTAACCAGAAATCAGATTTGATTAAGCACCAGAGAACCCACACAGGGGAGAAGCCTTTTTCATGTTCAGAATGTGGGAAATGTTTTAACCGGAAATCCACTTTGGTTGATCACCAGAGAACTCACACAGGAGAGAAGCCTTTTTCATGTTCAGAATGTGGCAAATGTTTTAACCAGAAATCAGCTTTGATTAAGCACCAGAGAACCCACACAGGGGAGAAGCCTTTTTCGTGTTCAGAATGTGGGAAATGTTTTAACCATAAATCAGATTTTGTTAGTCACCAGAGAACTCACACAGGGGAGAAGCCTTTTTCGTGTTCAGAATGTGGGAAATGTTTTAACCATAAATCAGCTTTGATTAAGCACCAGAGAACCCACACAGGGGAGAAGCCTTTTTCGTGTTCAGAATGTGGGAAAGGTTTTAACCAGAAATCAGCTTTGGATAGACACATGAGAACTCACACAGGGGAGAAGCCTTTTTCCTAATCTTTTTTTTTTTAATCCAATAAATTTTTATAGTTATTTTTTTATTAGATTTTTTCTACAAACCAAGAAACCAGTACATACAGTAATAAAATAACATACCATAGGGATGACATACATGCATCTCTCCTATATATCCTTTCAGCTTGCCCATTACCGTCTGATAACTTGCAGTCACTATATCTTACAATTAACATTCCACATTCTTGAAATTTCTTATATAACCATAATATTGTAATAAACATTATAATCCTATACACTTCTAGGTGTGCTATATTACTGTTAAATATGAATTATGGATATTCATTTTTTAATCTGAATTCTATATAGATCAGCCTCGAGCTAGGTTTTGCTGACAAGACATTCAGGCTATTCTTGTCTTTTTAGCTCAGTGTAAGTTAGTGCCATAAGCAGAAGAACAGGTGCTGTGAGGGGCCAATATAACCCATACAGGGTGGGAGGCTCGGGGTCTCTTTTCCATTCTACATTACATGGCTCAGTGCTAGGATCTAAGAGCTGAAGAGGCAGCTGACATGTAGGCCCTGACACACGTGCTGGACACAGACAGACGCAACCTACCATTCAGGATCCCAGGAAAAGATGGGTGAATCTCAACTAATAGGCTAATTATGGACAAATGGAAAATCATTTTGTAACTATTTCACCTATTTTATGTAACTGCTGGAATTATTATTTTTAATGGACAACCCAAAAATAAAAAATATATTCTTTGAACAATCGCATCTGATAAACAGTCCTATCTATATATAAATATATGAAAATAAGTATATTTAACATTTTGGCGAGCCCCCATTCCTGATTTTTTTGTGCTTTCAAGTGGCTTCCTTCTCCTTGAACAAGGTGGGGGAGAGGAGGAAAGCTTTTGCTGAACACCTGTTGTCCAAGTGTCGGGAAATCCACTAACTTTGTCACAAGAATCAGAAAGAACCTACAGAAGATTGAGGACTGATATATTCTCAAGATGGATTGACAGGCACCAGAAGTACTACAAGGATCAGACGTACACTGATGACCAAACCCCAGTGTTAAGGAGAATCTGAGAAATCTGAAGTTAAGGAAAAATATGGATATTATTTCTTCTTTTCTAAGCAAAGTAAACTAAAATTTAAGGCTACTGACGAGACTGACTTAGACGTTTTTGTGGCTTAGCTTATGCGCAGAATGTGAAATGGAGAATTTAAAAATAGATTCTAAGCTGGTGTCCTTTTATAGAGACAAAGAAGTTGAAAAATATTTTACAATTCATTGACGTATTTCACAAACTTGTGTCAGAAAAGTCTAAGCATGACTGTAATAGTGTCAGAAAAGTCTAAGCATGACTGTGTAATAGTGTCAGAAAAGTCTAAGCATGACTGTGTAATAGTGTCAGAGGATACTAATGATGTTACTGATTCTGACTGTAATGTGGAAATTGAACAAGATGACAGCTACTGAAGGTGACCTTGTGTCTATTGACAAAGAGACTGACATGGGAACGGATGAACGAGAAACTGACATAATAAGTGATGTAGGAGACATGATAATTGACTTAAGTAATGTAGGAGGAGCTTATGTACAAAGACCATTAAAATTAGAAGAAAACTTAAAAGCTACACATTAAAGTTTGGAAAAATTTGTTAAAATGATAAAAAATCATTCCAAAAATCCATGTCTGTAGAAATTCCGAGATATTTGAGAGCTTTGGTGATAAGTTTAATTTAACTAATGAGGAGAGGAATCAATTATTTAAAATGTGGATTCCTGTGACATTTTCCAGACGTCTGGTGTTAATGTTCTGTGAACATGACTCTCCTAATCAATGGATAAATGATTCGGACAGATTAAAATATTTGATTTACTGTTCAACCAAGAGTTTCCCAGACATAGATGATCTTCAAAAATTAAGGATTGGTAGGAAAGAATGTAAGTTTACATTCATGTCCATATTTAAATGGTTGTACAATACTCATCAAAAATGGAAAATGACAACAAATGCTAACAAATTTTGTACAAAAATTCAAATTCTTAAATCCAGCATCTCGAGTTATTGCTTCACAATAAGAATCTTTATTTAACCCTGCTGTTCTGTTCGGTCAAAAATGACCAAAGTTGAAATTTGATATTTTTTAAAATATTCATTATGCGGTTCTGAAACTTGTGGTTAATTGACGTTTCCTCATTTGAGGGGTTCTTACTGTGGGTAGTAGGTGTTTTTTTTTTTTTTTTTACTTCTTGCTCCAGGTTTTTTTTTACACTTGTACTGTTTGGTCAAAAATGGCCGATAGCCTTTTATACTAATCTTCAGCCATTTTTTGAGTAAAATAAAGGAGTTATAATCTCATTTTGGACTATATGTATATTGCATCTACTACTGTTTATCGACTTATCTAGGTCCTTTTGGTCCATGCTGATTTACACGTACATACATTTTCAAATTACGATACAGCAGATGGATTCGCTTCCAGTATAGTTATGTGCAAAATTTTTGCTGTATCTTATTTATGGGTAGAGATTCTACCAACATTTTATAATAAAAAAAAAAACAAGCAATGTGAACTGAGGTCTAAGATGGTAGACATGCAAGAAATAGGAGCATGTTCACACTAGCAAAAAGAACCAAAACCTACAAAAGACAAAAATATATCTCATACCCTACCATCATTATATATAAATGTAAAGCAAAGTTGCATAATAAATATAGGGTACTTAGTGAACTATTTTTGATCAAAAAAAGTATACAAGCCATCCCACCAGCGGCAAGGTGACCCTAAATTGGGACGGTACCTATACTGCCTATATTAAAAACCTTACTGTATATCAAAGTTGAAGTAATGCATATAAAAGGGTAGACAAATAGGACCGGGTCCCAACTCCAGACCACCCAGGCCCGTGGTAAGCTACATATATACCAGTCAGCTCAACAAAGGGGATGCCACACCCTTAAATTGCACAGAATGCAAACAAGACAAAAAAACAAGCAATGTGAACTGAGGTCTAAGATGGTAGACATGCAAGAAATAGGAGCATGTTCACACTAGCAAAAAGAAGCAAAACCTACAAAAGACAAAAGACAAAAATATATCTCATACCCTACCATCATTATATATAAATGTAAAGCAAAGTTGCATAATAAATATAGGGTACTTAGTGAACTATTTTTGATCAAAAAAAGTATACAAGCCATCCCACCAGCGGCAAGGTGACCCTAAATTGGGACGGTACCTATACTGCCTATATTAAAAACCTTACTGTATATCAAAGTTGAAGTAATGCATATAAAAGGGTAGACAAATAGGACCGGGTCCCAACTCCAGACCACCCAGGCCCGTGGTAAGCTACATATATACCAGTCAGCTCAACAAAGGGGATGCCACACCCTTAAATTGCACAGAATGCAAACAAGACAAAAAAACAAGCAATGTGAACTGAGGTCTAAGATGGTAGACATGCAAGAAATAGGAGCATATTCACACTAGCAAAAAGAAGCAAAACCTACAAAAGACAAAAATATATCTCATACCCTACCATCATTATATATAAATGTAAAGCAAAGTTGCATAATAAATATAGGGTACTTAGTGAACTATTTTTGATCAAAAAAAGTATACAAGCCATCCCACCAGCGGCAAGGTGACCCTAAATTGGGACGGTACCTATACTGCCTATATTAAAAACCTTACTGTATATCAAAGTTGAAGTAATGCATATAAAAGGGTAGACAAATAGGACCGGGTCCCAACTCCAGACCACCCAGGCCCGTGGTAAGCTACATATATACCAGTCAGCTCAACAAAGGGGATGCCACACCCTTAAATTGCACAGAATGCAAACAAGACAAAAAAACAAGCAATGTGAACTGAGGTCTAAGATGGTAGACATGCAAGAAATAGGAGCATGTTCACACTAGCAAAAAGAAGCAAAACCTACAAAAGACAAAAATATATCTCATACCCTACCATCATTATATATAAATGTAAAGCAAAGTTGCATAATAAATATAGGGTACTTAGTGAACTATTTTTGATCAAAAAAAGGTATACAAGCCATCCCACCAACGGCAAGGTGACCCTAAATTGGGACGGTACCTATACTGCCTATATAGGCACCTGAACACCTGTTGTCCAAGTGTCGGGAAATCCACTAACTTTGTCACAAGAATCAGAAAGAACCTACAGAAGATTGAGGACTGATATATTCTCAAGATGGATTGACAGGCACCAGAAGTACTACAAGGATCAGACGTACACTGATGACCAAACCCCAGTGTTAAGGAGAATCTGAGAAATCTGAAGTTAAGGAAAAATATGGATATTATTTCTTCTTTTCTAAGCAAAGTAAACTAAAATTTAAGGCTACTGACGAGACTGACTTAGACGTTTTTGTGGCTTAGCTTATGCGCAGAATGTGAAATGGAGAATTTAAAAATAGATTCTAAGCTGGTGTCCTTTTATAGAGACAAAGAAGTTGAAAAATATTTTACAATTCATTGACGTATTTCACAAACTTGTGTCAGAAAAGTCTAAGCATGACTGTAATAGTGTCAGAAAAGTCTAAGCATGACTGTGTAATAGTGTCAGAAAAGTCTAAGCATGACTGTGTAATAGTGTCAGAGGATACTAATTATGTTACGGATTCTGACTGTAATGTGGAAATTGAACAAGATGACAGCTACTGAAGGTGACCTTGTGTCTATTGACAAAGAGACTGACATGGGAACGGATGAACGAGAAACTGACATAATAAGTGATGTAGGAGACATGATCATTGACTTAAGTAATGTAGGAGGAGCTTATGTACAAAGACCATTAAAATTAGAAGAAAACTTAAAAGCTACACATTAAAGTTTGGAAAAATTTGTTAAAATGATAAAAAATCATTCCAAAAATCCATGTCTGTAGAAATTCCGAGATATTTGAGAGCTTTGGTGATAAGTTTAATTTAACTAATGAGGAGAGGAATCAATTATTTAAAATGTGGATTCCTGTGACATTTTCCAGACGTCTGGTGTTAATGTTCTGTGAACATGACTCTCCTAATCAATGGATAAATGATTCGGACAGATTAAAATATTTGATTTACTGTTCAACCAAGAGTTTCCCAGACATAGATGATCTTCAAAAATTAAGGATTGGTAGGAAAGAATGTAAGTTTACATTCATGTCCATATTTAAATGGTTGTACAATACTCATCAAAAATGGAAAATGACAACAAATGCTAACAAATTTTGTACAAAAATTCAAATTCTTAAATCCAGCATCTCGAGTTATTGCTTCACAATAAGAATCTTTATTTAACCCTGCTGTTCTGTTCGGTCAAAAATGACCAAAGTTGAAATTTGATATTTTTTAAAATATTCATTATGCGGTTCTGAAACTTGTGGTTAATTGACGTTTCCTCATTTGAGGGGTTCTTACTGTGGGTAGTAGGTGTTTTTTTTTTTTTTTTTTACTTCTTGCTCCAGGTTTTTTTTTACACTTGTACTGTTTGGTCAAAAATGGCCGATAGCCTTTTATACTAATCTTCAGCCATTTTTTGAGTAAAATAAAGGAGTTATAATCTCATTTTGGACTATATGTATATTGCATCTACTACTGTTTATCGACTTATCTAGGTCCTTTTGGTCCATGCTGATTTACACGTACATACATTTTCAAATTACGATACAGCAGATGGATTCGCTTCCAGTATAGTTATGTGCAAAATTTTTGCTGTATCTTATTTATGGGTAGAGATTCTACCAACATTTTATAATACTGGTGAAAATGTGACTGTAGATGAACAACTGGTGTCATTCAGAGGTAGGTGCCCATTCACACAGTATATTCCAAGTAAGCCTGCAAAGTACGGCATCAAAATATGGACTCTGTGCGACAGCAAAAGTTCATACGCTCTAAACTCTCAGGTATACATAGGGAAAAACACTGGAGAAAGAGCTGAAAAAAATCAAGGCATGCGAGTAGTTTTGGATTTGACACACGGACTCATAGGACAAAATGTTATATTTTTTCACATCATACCAACTGGGGGAGATGTTGCTGAACAGAAAAATGACCATGCTGGGTACTGTTAGAAAAAATAAGCCAGAACTGCCACAAGGTATCCTCAGTAAGAGAGACATTTATAGTTCTATGTGTTATTTTTACTAAGGATACCACAGTAGATTCTTACGTTCCCAAAAAACACAAACAGTCATTCTGATGAGCACGATGCACCATGATAGTGCAATCAGTAATCGAGAGGACAGAAAGCCGGACATGATTTTACATTACAATGCCACAAAAGGGGCAGTTGATACTCTAGATCAGGGGTCTCAAACACGCAGCCCGAGGGCCCGCAAGCATTGGAGCACCAGTAATGACTGCGGCCTAGTCCTGAGGGCAGCCGAAGTCAGTGATTCTTTTCAGTTGAATGTTCTGCAAGTTAGGGACCAGCATTGACCACTACTACAAGATGGGTTACCAGGATAGAGGACATTACTACTATATGGGGACCAGGATGGGGAACATTACTACAAGATGGGGACCAGGATGGAGAACATTATTACAAGATGGGGACATTACTACAAGATGGGGATCAGGATGGGGGGACATTACTACAAGATGTGGACCAGGATGGGCACATTACTACAAGATGAGGACAAGGATGGGCACATTACTACAAGATGGGGACCAGGATGGGCACATTACTACAAGATGGGGCCCTGAAGGGCACATTACTACAAGATGGGGACCAGGATGGAGAACATTACTGAAAGATGGGGACCAGGATGGATAAAATTACTACAAGAGGCGGACCAGGATGGAGAACATTACTACAAGATGGGAACATTACTCTAAGAAGTTGATCAGAATTACTATATGGTGCTAATTGTAAGAAGAAAAAAAATCACTGTATGTCGCCAATTAGTGGACACAAAAAGGAAATAAAAATTGTAAAAAAAATTCAAAACTGTACCATAGCCCATAAAATGAGTGCCATTGTAAAGAATAAAATAAAACAGCCAAAAATGTTGAAAAAATTATCCAAAATGTGTATAGAAAAAAACAATATGGTATCATTAAAAATATCATATCCTGCAAAGAATGTGGCCCTTCAAATTTGCATTCTTTCTATGTGCGGCTCATATACTTAGCCGAGTTTGAGACCCCTGCTCTAGATCAACTCATAGGCACTTACACCTGTAAACGCAAAACAAATAGGTGGCCAAGAGTTGTCTTTTACAACATTCTTGATGTGTCAGCATACAATGCATTCGTGTTATGGCGTGAAATACACCCAAATTGGAACAAAAATAGACTATATAAAAGAAGAATTTTTATAGAGGAGTTGGGAGAATCACTGGTTAGCCCATATATCGAAGAAAGAAAAGTAACACCGAGAAATGATGGAGCAGTAGCCATTGTCCACAGGATCCAACAGCATGCTAAGAAAAGTGAACCAACAGCTTCCACTGGCACTGCTACGATACCCACGGCCTCAACCAGCCTAAAACTGAAACAATGCGCCTTCTGACCAACATCAAGTAATCACAAAACAAATGTGATATGTTGCAGTTGTGCAAAGTACTTATGCAAAAGACTTGTAAATTATACTTGTGACGAATGCAAACAGTAAATTCAGCGCCGTGAACCTTATTTACCATTTTATATAGAAAAAAATTAACTTATTTTTTAATTTTTAAAAAAATATATATACAGTACAGATCAAAAGTTTGGACACACCTTCTCATTTAAAGATTTTTCTGCATTTTCTTGACTATGAAAATTGTACATTCACACTGAAGGCATCAAAACTATGAATTAACATATGTGGAATTATATACTTAACAAAAAAGTGTGAGACGACTGAAAATATGTGTTATATTCTAGGTTCTTCAAAGTAGCCACCTTTTGCTTTGATGACTGCTTTGCACACTCTTGGCATTCTCTTGATGAGCTTCAAGAGGAGGCACCAGAACTGGTCTTCCAACAATCTTGAAGGAGTTCCCAGAGATGCTTAGCACTTGATGGCCCTTTTGCCTTCACTTCACTGCAGTTCACCCCAAACCATCTCGATTGGGTTCAGGTCTGGTGACTATGGAGGCCAGGTCATCTGGCGTAGCACCCCATCACTCTCCTTCTTGGTCAAATAGCCCTTACACAGCCTGGAGGTGTGTTTGGGGTCATTTTCCTGTTGAAAAATAAATGATGGTTCAACTAAATGCAAACCAGATGGAATATCATGCCGCTGCAAGATGCTGTGGTAGCCATGCTGGTTCAGTATGCCTTCAATTTTTAATAAATCCCCAACAGTGTCACCAGCAAAGTACCCCCACACCATCACACCTCCTCCATGCTTCACGGTGGGAACCAGGCATGTAGAGTCCATCCGTTCACCTTTTCTGCGTTGCACAAAGACACGGTGGTTGGAACCAAAGATCTCAAATTTGGACTCATCAGACCAAAGCACAGATTTCCACTGGTCTAATGTCCATTCCTTGTGTTATTTAGCCCAAACAAGTCTCTTCTGCTTGTTGCCTGTCGTTAGCAGTGGTTTCCTAGCAGCTTTTTTACCATGAAGGCCTGCTGCACAAAGTCTCCTCTTAAATGTTGTTGTAGAGATGTGTCTGCTGCTAGAACTCTGTGTGGCATTGACTTGGTCTCTAATCTGAGCTGCTGTTAACCTGCGATTTCTGAGGCTGGTGACTCAGATAAACTTATCCTCAGAAGCAGAGGTGACTCTTGGTCTTCCTTTCCTGGGGTGGTCCTTATGTGACCCAGTTTCTTTGTAGCGCTTCATGGTTTTTGCAACTGCACTTGGGGAAACTTTCAAAGTTTGCCCAATTTTTCGGACTGACTGACCTTCATTTCTTAAAGTAATGATGGCCACTCGTTTTTATTTACTTAGCTGATTCAGTAGGACTATCAGCTGTGTATCCACCAGACTTCTGCACAACGCAACTGATGGTCCCAACCCCATTTATAAGTCTATAAATCCCACTTTTTAAACCTGACAGGGCACACCTGTGAAGTGAAAACCATTTCCGGTGACTACCTCTTGAAGCTCAGCAAGAGAATGCCAAGAGTGTGCAAAGCAGTCATCAAAGCAAAAGGTGGCTACTTTGAAGAACCTAGAATATAAGACATATTTTCAGTTGTTTCACACTTTTTTGTTAAGTATATAATTCGACATGTGTTAATTCATAGTTTTGATGCCTTCAATGTGAATGTACAATTTTCATAGTCATGAAAATACAGAAAAATATTTAAATGAGAAGGTGTGTCCAAACTTTTGGTCTGTACTGTATATATATATATATATATATATATATATATATATATATATATATATATATATATATATATATATATATATATATATATATGTGTGTGTGTGTATATATATATATACATACATACACTACTCAAAAAAATAAAGGGAACACTTAAACAACAGAATATAACTCCAAGTAAATCAAACTTCTGTGAAATCAAACTGTCCACTTAGGAAGCAACACTGATTGACAATCAATTTCACATGCTGTTGTGCAAATCGAATAGACAATAGATGGAAATTATTGGCAACTATCAAGACACCCTCAATAAAGAAGTGGTTCTGCAGGTGGGGACCACAGACCACATCTCAGTACCAATGCTTTCTGGCTGATGTTTTGGTCACTTTTGAATGTTGGTTGTGCTTTCACACTCGTGGTAGAATGAGACGGACTCTACAACCCACAGAAGTTGCTCAGGTTGTGCAGCTCATCCAGGATGGCACATCAATGCGAGCTGTGGCAAGAAGGTTTGCTGTGTCTGTCAGCGTAGTGTCCAGAGGCTGGAGGCGCTACCAGGAGACAGGCCAGTACACCAGGAGACGTGGAGGGGGCTGTAGGAGGGCAACAACTCCAGCAGCAGGACCGCTACCTCGGCCTTTGTGCAAGGAGGAACAGGACAAGCACTGCCAGAGCCCTGCAAAATGACCTCCAGCAGGCCACAAATGTGCATGTGTCTGCACAAATGGTTAGAGACTGACTCCATGAGGGTGGTATGAGGGCCCGACATCCACAGATGGGGGTTGTGCTCACAGCCCAACACCATGCAGGAGGCTTGGCATTTGCCACAGAACACCAGGATTGGCAAAGTCGCCACTGGCGCCCTGTGCTCTTCACAGATGAAAGCAGGTTCACACTGAGCACATGTGACAGACGTGACAGAGTCTGGAGACGCCGTTGAGAGCGATCTGCCTGCAACATCCTTCAGCATGACCGGTTTGGCAGTGGGTCAGTAATGGTGTGGGGTGGCATTTCTTTGGAGGGCCGCACAACCCTCCATGTGTTCGCCAGAGGTAGCCTGACTACCATTAGGTACCGAAATAAGATCATCAGACCCTTTGTGAGACCATATGCTGGTGCGGTTGGCCCTGGGTTCTTCCTAATGCAGTACAATGCCAGACCTCATGTGGCTGGAGTGTGTCAGCAGTTCCTGCAAGATGAAGGCATTGAAGCTATAGACTGGCCCGCCCATTCCCCAGACCTGAATCCGATTGAGCACATCTGGGACATCATGTCTCGCTCCATCCACCAACGTCACGTTGCCCCACAGACTATCCAGGAGTTGGCGGATGCTTTAGTCCAGGTCTAGGAGGAGATCCCACAGGAGACCACCCGCAACCTCGTCAGGAGCATGCCCAGGCGTTGTAGGGAGGTCATACAGGCACGTGGAGGCCACACACAATACTGAGCCTCATTTTGATTTGTTTTAAGGACATTACATCAAATTTACATCAGCCTGTAGTGTGTTTTTCCACGTTAATTTTGGTGGTGACTCCAAATCCAGGCCTCCATTGGTTAATAAATTTGATTTCGATTGATGATTTTTGTGTGATTTTGTTGTCAGCACATTCAACTTTTACAGAACAAAGTATTCAATGAGAATATTTCATTCATTCAGATCTAGGATGTGTTATTTGAGTGTTCCCTTTACTTTTTTGAGCAGTGTATATATACAGTTTTGCTCAAAAGTTTACATACCCCGGAAGAATTTTTCCTTTCTCGGCCTTGTTTCAGAGAATATGAATGATAACAAAAAAACTGTTTCTCCACTCATGGTTATTGGTTGGGTGAAGCCATTTATTGTCAAACTACTGTGTTTTCTCTTTTTAAATCTTAATGACAACCAAAAACATCCAAATGACCCTAATCAAAAGTTTACATACCCCATTTCTTAATACCGTGTATGGCCCCCTCTAGCATCAATGACAGCTTGAAGTCTTTTGTGGTAGTTGTGGATGAGGTTCTTTAATTTCTCAGATGGTAAAGCTGCCCATTTTTCTTGGCAAAAAGTCTTCAGTTCCTGTAAATTCCTGGGCTGTCTAGCATGAACTGTGCGCTTGAGATCTCCCCAAAGTGGCTCAATGACATTGAGGTCAGGAGACTGAGATTGGCACTCCAGAACCTTCACTTTGTTGTGCTGTAGCCAATGACAGGTCGACTTGGCTTTTAGTTTTGGATCGTGGTCATGTTGGAACGTCCAAGTACGTCCCATGTGCCGCTTCCGGGCTGATGAGTGCAAATTTGCCTCCAGTATTTGCTGAAAACGTGCTGCTTTATTTATTTATTTATTTATTTCTTTATTTTACTCACTTACAGTTATATGAAAAAGTTTGGGCACCCCTATTAATCTTAAGCTTAATGTTTTATAAAAATTGGTGTTTTTGCAACAGCCATTTCAGTTTAATATATGTAATAACTGTTGGACACAGTAATGTTTCTGCCTTGAAATGAGGTTTATTGTACTAACAGAAAATGTGCAATCTGCATTCAAACAAAATTTGACAGGTGCATAAGTATGGACACCTCACCAGAAAAGTGACATTAATATTTAGTAGATCCTCCTTTTGCAAAAATAACAGCCTCTAGTCGCTTCCTTTAGCTTTTAATGATTTCCTGGATCCTGGATGAAGGTATTTTTGACCATTCCTCTTTACAAAACAACTCCAGTTCAGTTAAGTTTGATGGTCGCTGAGCATGGACAGCCCTCTTCAAATGATCCCACAGATGTTCAATGATATTCAGGTCTGGGGACTGGGATGGCCATTCCGGAACATTGTAATTGTTCCTCTGCATGAATGCCTGAGTAGATTTGGAGCGGTGTTTTGGATCATTGTCTTGCTGAAAGATCCATCCCCTGCGTAACTTCAACTTTGTCACTGATTCTTGAACATTATTGTCAAGAATCTGCTGATACTGAGTGGAATCCATGCGTCCCTCAACTTTAACAAGATTCCCGGTGCCGGCATTGGCCACACAGCCCCAAAGCATGATGGAACCTCCACCAAATTTTACTGTGGGTAGCAAGTGTTTTTTTTGGAATGCGGTGTTTTTTTGCCGCCATGCATAACGCCTTTTTGTATGACCAAACAACTCAATCTTGGTTTCATCAGTCCACAGGACCTTCTTCCAAAAGGAAATTGGCTTCTCCAAATGTGCTTTTGCATACCTCAGCCGACTCTGTTTGTGGCGTGCTTGCAGAAACGGCTTCTTTCGCATCACTCTCCCGTACAGCTTCTCCTTGTGCAAAGTGCGTTGTATAGTTGACCGATGCACAGTGACACCATCTGCAGCAAGTTGATGTTGCAGCTCTCTGGAGGTGGTCTGAGGATTGTCCTTGACTGATCTCACCATTCTTGTTCTCTGCCTTTCTGATGTTTTTCTTGGCCAGCCACTTCTGGCCTTAACAAGAACTGTCCCTGTGTTCTTCCATTTCCTTACTATGTTCCTCACAGTGGAAACTGACAGGTTAAATCTCTGAGACAGCTTTTTGTATCCTTCCCCTGAACAACTATGTTGAATAATCTTTGTTTTCAGATCATTTGACAGTTGTTTTGAGGAGCCCATGATGCCACTCTTCAGAGGAGATTCAAACAGGAGAACAACTTGCAAGTGGCCACTTTAAGTAGCTTTTCTCATGATTGCATACACCTGGCTATGAAGTTCAAAGCTCAATGAGGTTACAAAACCAAAATAAGTGCTTTAGTAAGTCAGTAAAAAGTAGGTAGGAGTATTTAAAACAAGAAATTGATAAGGGTGCCCATACTTATGCACCTGTCAAATTTTGTTTGAATGCAGATTGCACATTTTCTGTTAGTACAATAAACCTCATTTCAAGGCAGAAACATTACTGTGTCCAACAGTTATTACATATATCAAACTGAAATAGCTGTTGCAAAAACACCAATTTTTATAAAACATTAAGCTTAAGATTAATAGGGGTGCCCAAACTTTTTCATATAACTGTATATAGCGCCATTAATTCCACAGGGCTTCACAGACAATATCGGCACTGTCCCCATCGGGGCTCACAATCTAGATTCCCTATCAGTATGTCTTTGGAGTGTGGGAGGAAACCGGAGAACCCGTAGGAAAACACACAAACACAAGGAGAACATACAAACTACTTGCAGATGTTGTCCTTGGTGGAATTTGAACCCAGGACCCCAGCGCTGCAAGGCTACAGTGCTAACCACTGAGCCACCGTGCTGCATTCATCTTTCCTTCAACCCTTACAAAGTTTTCTGGGCCTTTGTAGCTCACACATCCCTAAAACATCAGCGATCCACCTCCGTGCTTTACTGTAGGAATGGTGTTCCTTTCATCATAGGCCTTGTTGACCTCTCTTCAAATTTAAAGTTTATGGTTGTGGCCAAAAAGTTCAATTTTGGTCTCATCACTCCAAATTACCTTGTACCAGAAGTTTTGAGGCTTGTCTCTGTGCTGTTTGGCGTATTGTAGGCGAGATACGTTGTGGCCTTTGCGCAGTAATGGCTTTCTTCTGGCGACTCGACCATGTTAGAACCCTCCTGTTTGTTTTTTCCATCTTGTGTTTTGCGGTCACGTGACCATCTGCCTTTATATTCCTGTTCCGCCCTTCTGGCTGTGCTGGACTTCAGTGTTTGACTGTTTCTCTAGCCTGGTGCTTCGGTGCCTTTCTCTGTCAGTTCACTTAGTCCTTCTGGGACCTCTAGTACCTTTTGTCAGTTTGTCTTTTTGTGTTCTGTAACAACTTCTCTGTTTAGGAGGTGTCCCATTTTTGTCCCAGTTCATAGTTCTTTTAGGGACCCCTCCCTTAATGCTATAGGTCTTCGTTCAGACTAGCCGAGGACTAAGGCGGATCTGTTCGCTAGGAACAGGCAGCCCGCTACATCGTAGGGATTCAGCTTAGTCTTACTGTAGTGACAGCTTTCCCCTATCTTTCCTTAGTACATGTTGCAGATCATAACAGTAAGTCCAGCCCACAAAACTAAAAGGAAAGAAATTCGGGGATCAGTATGGTTTCCGTCCAGGATTTGGCTCAACGCCTGCAGGGATTGTCTCTGGAGGTGGCCGAGCTTCAGCAACACGGGAGTAGCTGTTCTGGAGCGCATTTTGTCAAACCCAAGGTAGGACTGCCTGATGTTTTTTATGGTAAACAGCAAGATTTTTTTTCCTTTAAAAATGCTTATTGGTTATATTTTCGTTTGAGACCAAGGTCCTCTGGGAATGAATCACAGCGCATTGGTTTTATTATGTCACTTTTGCGCAATGAACCACAGGGGTGTGCCTTTTCTCTCCAACCTAATGGTCCGTGTTTAAGGTCTGTTGAAGATTTTTTTTTCTGCTATGGGGCTATTATATGATGATCCTGATCGAATCTGATCTGCTGAAGCAGAGCTCAGGCGTTTGAATCAGGAGTCAGATGATGTTGAAAATTATTGCACACACTTCAGGAGATGGGCTTCAGAAGTTAAATGGAATGATCCTGCGCTGAGATGTCTATTTCTTGCTGGTCTGAGTGAAAGAGTTAAGGATTTTCTAATTGCATTCCCTGCACCTGAGACTCTGCAGGATGCCATGCAGTTAGCTGTTTGTGTAGACAGGAGATTGAGGTGCAGGCTTAATGAGGGAAAGACTCCTGTAATGTCTGTTCCTAGTCCCCAGAAAATCTGCTCTGACGACGGAGAACCGATGGAGGTTGGGGCGATGCCACTCCGCTCTCAGGAAAGAGACCGGAAGTTTTCCGAAGGATTGTGTCTTTATTGTGGTAAAGCTGACCATTTGATTAAGTATTGTGAGCGTCGTTTAAGTAAAGAAATAAAAAGGTCAGTTAGGCCCGTATAGCTTGTTTACACTCTGCAGGAGTATTTCTTTATGGGAGTACTACTTTGCAGGAAGATTTAATTGAATTTCAGGTATTTGTGGATTGTGGTTCAACACTTAGTGTGATTGATAAAGGGTTTTTGGAAAAACTTAAATTGAAATCCAAACCTTTGTCATCACCTATTTCTGTGGTTGCTATTGATAACACTCCCTTGAAATACTGTATATTACTCACAAGATTGCTGCATTTCCCCTCACTATCAATGGAGTTCACAAAGAAATTTTGGACTTGGTTGTTTTAGATAATTTACCCTCTCGGGTTGTTCTAGGATTGCCTTGGTTAAAAAGGCACAATCCTTTATTGGACTGGTCTACTAATGTGATTAAGTCTTGGAGTCCGAAGTGCTATGATAAATGTTGTAATGGTCGCATTGCGTCTGTGGAAAAAGGGGAATTACCTGTACCTATTCAAGATTTTTGGAGGGTTTTTTAAGAGGAGGAGTCACAAATTTTACCTCCTCATAGGGATTATGATTGCGCCATTAAGGTCGTTTTGTTTAATCTGACTATCCCTGAAAGAAAGGCCTTGGAGGAGTACATACACACTAGCCTGGCTGCTGGTCACATTAGACCTTCTAAGTCGCCTGTGGCAGTCGGATTTTTCTTTGTTAAAAAAAGGATGGGGGTTTACATCTATGTCTGGATTTTCGTGAAATTAATAAGATTACCGTACGCAATTCCTACCCATTGCCGTTAATTCCTGACTTGTTTAACCAGTTAATTGGGGGCCAAGAGGTTCTTCAAAATTGATCTCCGGGGGACATACAAGTTGTTACGAGTGAAAAAGGGTGACGAATGGAAAACTGCTTTTTACACCCCGGTAGGTCATTTTGAGAATCTGGTGATGCCTTTTGGTCTCACCAATGCTCCTGCATTTTTTTAAGAACTTTATTAATGACATCCTGAGTCCTTTGATTGGTAAGAATGTGGTTGTGTATACTGTTATGATCTGCAACATGTACTAAGGAAAGATAGGGGAAAGCTGTCCCTACAGTAAGACTAAGCTGAATCCCTACGATGTAGCGGGCTGCCTGTGCCTAGCGAACAGACCCGCTTTAGTCCTCTGCTAGTCTGAACGAAGACCTATAGCATTAAGAAAGGTCCCTAAAAGAACTAAGGACTGGGACAAAAGTGGGACACCTCCTAAACAGAGTAGTAGTTGCAGAAACACAAAAATACAAACTGACAAAAATGTACTAGAGATCCCAGAAGGACCAAGCGAACTGACAGAGAAAGGCACAGAAGCACCTGGCTAGAGAAACAGTCAAACACTGAAGTCCAGCACAGCCATAAGGGCGGAGCTGGAATATAAATGCAGATGGTCACGTGACCGCAAAACACAAGATGGAAAAAACAAACAGGAGGGTTCTAACACAAACAAGTCTCTTCTGCTTGTTGCCTGTCCTTAGCAGTGATTTCCTAGCAGCTATTTTACCATGAAGGCCTGCTGCACAAAGTCTCCTCTTAACAGTTGTTGAAGAGATGTGTCTGCTGCTAGAACTCTGTGGCATTGACCTGGTCTCTAATCTGAGCTGCTGTTAACCTGCGATTTCTGAGGCTGGTGACTCGGAGAAACTTATCCTCAGAAGCAGAGGTGACTCTTGGTCTTCCTTTCCTGGGGCGGTCCTCATGTGAGCCACTTTTTTTGTAGCTCTTGATGGTTTCTGCAACTGCACTTGGGGACACTTTCAAAGTGTGCCCAATTTTTCGGACTGACTGACCTTCATTTCTTAAAGTAATGATGGCCACTCGTTTTTCTTTACTTAGAATTTGTATTATGTCAAGAAAAAAGCTGCTAACAGTCTATTCAGTAGGACTATCAGCTGTGTATCCACTTGACTTCTGCACAACACAACTGATGGTCCCAACTCCATTTATAAGGCAAGAAATCCCACTTATTAAACCTGACAGGGCACACCTGTGAAGTGAAAACTATTTCCGGTGACTACCTCTTAAAGCTCATCAAGAGAATGCCAAGAGTGTGCAAAGCAGTCATCAAAGCAAAAGGTGGCTACTTTGAAGAACCTAGAATATATGACATATTTTCAGTTGTTTCACACTTTTTTGTTAAGTATATAATTCCACATGTGTTAATTCATAGTTTTGATGCCTTCAGTGTGAATGTACAATTTTCATAGTCATGAAAATACAGAAAAATGTGTGTCCAAACTTTTGGTCTGTACTGTATATACATATATATATATATATATATCTACTACATAAGTATGCTATATATATATATATATATATATATATACACACACAGTACAGACCAAAAGTTTGGACACACCTCATTTAAAGATTTTTCTGTATTTTCATGACTGAAAATTGTACATTCACACTGAAGGCATCAAAACTATGAATTAACACATGTGGAATTATATACTTAACACGAAAGTGTGAAACAACTGAAAATATGTCTTATATTCTAGGTTCTTCAAAGTAGCCACCTTTTACTTTGATGACTGCTTTGCACACTCTTGGCATTCTCTTGATGAGTTTCAAGAGGTAGTCACCGGAAATTTTGGACTCATCAAACCAAAGCACAGATTTCCACTGGTCTAATGTCCATTCCTTGCATTCTTTAGCCCAAACAAGTCTCTTCTGCTTGTTGCCTGTCCTTAGCAGTGGTTTCTTAGCAGCTATTTTACCATGAAGGCCTGTTGCACAAAGTCTCCTCTCAACAGTTGCTGAAAATATGTCTTATATTCTAGGTTCTTCAAAGTAGCCACCTTTTGCTTTGATGACTGCTTTGCACACTCTTGGCATTCTCTTGATGAGCTTCAAGAGGTAGTCACCAGAAATGGTCTTCCAACAATCTTGAAGGAGTTCCCAGAGATGCTTAGCACTTGTTGGCCCTTTTGCCTTCACTCTGCGGTCCAGCTCACCCCAAACCATCTCGATTGGGTTCAGGTCTGGTGACTGTGGAGGCCAGGTCATCTGGCGTAGCACCCTATCACTCTCCTTCTTGGTCAAATAGCCCTTACACAGTCTGGAGGTGTGTTTGGGGTCATTGTCCTGTTGAAAAAGAAATGATGGTCCAACTAAACGCAAACCGGATGGAATAGCATGCCGCTGCAAGATGGTGTGGTAGCCATGTTGGTTCAGTATGCCTTCAATTTTGAATAAATCCCCAACAGTGTCACCAGCAAAACACCTCCACACCATCACATCTCCTCCTCCATGCTTCACGGTGAGAACCAGGCATGTAGAGTCCATCCGTTCACCTTTTCTGCGTCGCACAAAGACACGGTGGTTGGAACAAAAGATCTCAAATTTGGACTCATCAGACCAAAGCACAGATTTCCACTGGTCTAATGTCCATTCCTTGTGTTCTTTAGCCCAAACAAGTCTCTTCTGCTTGTTGCCTGTCGTTAGCAGTGGTTTCCTAGCAGCTATTTTACCATGAAGGCCTGCTGCACAAAGTCTCCTCTTAAATGTTGTTGTAGAGATGTGACTGCTGCTAGAACTCTGTGTGGCATTGACCTGGTCTCTAATCTGAGCTGCTGTTAACCTGTGATTTCTGAGGCTGGTGACTTGGATAAACTTATCCTCAGAAGCAGAGGTGACTCTTGGTCTTCCTTTCCTGGGGCGGTCCTCATGTGAGACAGTTTCTTTGTAGCGCTTGATGGTTTTTGCAACTGCACTTGGGGACTCTTTCAAAGTTTGCCCAATTTTTCGCACTGACTGACCTTCATTTCTTAAAGTAATGATGGCCACTCCTTTTTGTTTACTTAGCTGCTTTTTTCTTGCCATAATACAAATTCTAACAGTCTATTCAGTAGCACTATCAGCTGTGTATCCACCAGACTACTGCACAACACAACTGATGGTCCCAACCCCATTTATAAGGCAAGAAATACCACTTATTAAACCTGTGAAGTGAAAACCATTTCCGATGACTAACTCTTGAAGCTCATCAAGAGAATGCCAAGCGTGTGCAAAGCAGTCATCAAAGCACTGTAACGGGTCTGGGAGGTGGAACCTCTGAGCAACTATACAAGGGGGCAGTCCTTGTAAGGAAGCGGGTGGCTCCCAGGGAAGGTGGGCAGGTAGTCACGGCTAGTGACGGGGACAGTCTCTGGGTAAGCGGGCAAGTGGTCACGGCAGGTGACGGGGACAGTCTCTGGGAAGATAGGCAGGTGGTCACGGCAAGTGACCGGGACAGTCTCTGGGTAGATGGGCAGGTGGTCACGGCAAGTGACCGGGGCAGTCTCTGGGTAGATGGGCAGGTGGTCACGGCAAGTGACCGGGCAGTCTCTGGGTAGATAGGCAGGTGGTCACGGCAAGTGACCGGGGCAGTCTCTGGGTAGACAGGCGAGGCGGGTACCTGACAGGTAGCTGGCGGGCGCTCCCAGGTGAGCGGGCTGACGGAGACAGCAGGTAACAGGCAGGTAACTGGTGGACGCTCCCAGGTGAGCAGTCAGCAGACAAGGCAGATAACAGGCAGGTAACTGGTGGACGCTCCCAGGTGAGCAGTCTGACAGACGAGGCAGGAGACAGGCAGGTGACTGGTGGACGCTCCCAGGTGAGCAGTCTGACAGACGAGGCAGGAGACAGGCAGATGACTGAAGGACGCTCCCAGGTGAGCGGACTGGCAGGCAAGGCAGGTAAGTAGGAGACGCTCCCAGGTGAGCGATCTGACGGACAAGGCAAGTAACAGGCTGGCAGGCAGGATGAGAAGTCAGGCTAGCAGCGGGACCTGAGGGCTGAAGCACAGGTGAGACACAGTGCAAACATTGCTCGGGCACCTCCATTTTGGAGGAGGTGCCTTAAATATGGGAGGTCCTCCGGCAATTGGCCGGGGACTCCTTAGGACGGCGCGCGCGGTCCCTTTAAGAGAGGGGGAGCGCGCGCGCGCGCTCTAAGCACACTGCCGGGGAAGGAGCGCTTGCCGGAAGCAGCGGGGAGAGAAGCGCTGGAGGACGCCGCGCCAGGAGTGGGGAGGTGAGAGGGACGGCGTCTCTGCCTAGTACGGTGCAGAAACGCCGATGCTACAAGCAAAAGGTGGCTACTTTGAAGAACCTAGAATATAAGACATATTTTCAGTTGCTTCACACTTTTCTGTTAAGTATAGAATTCCACATGTGTTAATTCATAGTTTTGATGCCTTCAGTGTGATTGTACAATTTTCATAGTCATGAAAATACAGAAAAATCTTTAAATGAGAAGGTGTGTCCAAACTTTGGGTCTGTACTGTATATACACTACGAAAAAAAGGATATAACTTTGCCAATTACGTGCTGTTTATATGGAACTTTTTTTTAAAGGAAAAAACCAATGATGTGGATATACGTATTGTGTCTTATGATGTAAGAAAATGCAGGTTATGCAGACATAATGTTTTCAGGTTTGTCATTAAACTCATCTCCTCTCCATCATGTCAGGTTCCCCAGGCTTCCTAAACTACCACAGTTATGATTCAGAGACTTATGTACACATTACCTATCAGTTTTTTTAGGTGAATTAAATAAACAATTGGTGTGTGGGGACTTTACTAAGACCCTCGTGTAATGTTCACTATTGTTATCACAATGCTGCTTGAATGCAGCACAATTAGGACGGCAGTTTCCAAACCACACTCTTTTTATTATATAATTGTTGTGGTACCAATGTAGCAAGCTTGATTGTGTTACTGTATCTACATAACGAGTATGGATCTGTTATTATTTCTATGCAGTAAGTTTTCGCTGATCCCATATATATACAGTAACCTTTTTTTTGTAAATGTATATCAGCAGTAATCTAGGTTCTGTTACAGTCTGCTTCTAATAGGCATGGTTCTGTTCCTGTAGCTATGTAGTAACCTAGGTTCTGTTCCTGTAGATGTGTAGTAAGCTTGGTTCTGGTACTGTATCAAAGTAGTATGCTTGGTCCTGGTACCGGATCTAGACACTATGCTTGGTCCTGGTACCGGATCTATTTAGTACGCTTGGCTGTCATATATTTATTCAGTAGACGTTTTTTAACCATGTCTGTGTAGTCTGTTCAATCATGGGTTTGTGACTACATTACAAATACAATCCCAACATGAACACACAACCCCTGCTCCTCCTTTAATCCTTTAAGGGCCAGATGACATTTCGTTTTTACCTTTCTGTTTTTTCCTCCCCTTATTCCAAGACCCAGAACTATTTTATTTTCCATCCACATAAGCATGTGAGGGCTTGTTTTTTATGGGACGCGTTGTACTTTTGAATGACATCATCCAATTAATCATGTGATACTGGATAGTGGGAAAAAAATTCCAAGTGTGGGGAAATAGCAAAAGAGCACAATTCTGTAATTGTTTTTTACTTAGAGTGTTAATTTTATGGTGAAAATTACCTGACAGCATGATTTTCCAGGTCAGTACGATTATGCAGATACCAAACATGCATCGTTTTTGTTGTATTTAAGTGGTGAAAACAAAATCAGAAATTTGTAAAAAAAATTAGCTTGTGATGTCATTTTCCAAGAGTCATAACGTTTTCAATTTTCGGGATATGGAGCTGTGCGAGGGCTTATTTTTTTGCACCCCTAGCCAATTTTTTTATTGATAGAATTTTGGGTAGATACTATGTTTTAATCTCCCATTATTAAATTTTTGAGTTGTTGTAGTGGCCAAAAAAATGCAATTCTTGCGGTTTGAATTTTTTTCCTCGTTACATAGTTTACCGAGCTGATTAATTTATTTTATATTGTCAGGAACGACACCAGTGGGACTATACAATATTCCACCGCTTCCACCAATTTGTCAGGGATTCGGCACACGCACTATCCCGATTACTCATTCCGTAATTAGCGGCAAGTGAGCGTATGGCGTACACACTTCCGAATTCCAATGCATGGAATATGTGTATATGCCTCCATATGATCACTGCCAGCTTCACGATAGCCCAATTAAGATTATTCGCTGCCACCACCGATCAAATACAGGCATGATTGGGTGCCTGCTTTCTAGTAGCGTATATGCCTTCGGGGGAGGGACAATTACAGAGCACAAGAAACAGAACTATTAAATTTTATATTTAATCTAAAAGGGAGGCAGTGTTTATGAAAAATATACAAAGATTTTACCAAGGGGGCAATACAATATAGAATATATAGTTACACAAAATAAATGGGATTAATAGAAGAACTTACTAGACGATTCAGTTTAGCTGGAGAGGAGGCGCTCCAATGGACCATTATCGAACGGGACCCCTGTTTATAGAATATATACTGTACCTCCCGGCATGAGTATGGACCCATCTTGAGCCGGATCTTTTATGCTAAATGGGGGCCCTGCCCACACACTCCCCAGGGATGACCTCACGTGGTCTCGGCTCCACCCTTCATGTTTTTATTAAAATCTCTAACTTGTGCGATAACTTCTCGCTGGTTGATCGCAGAAGTTAGCAAGCGATGCCATATTTTTTATTGCAAATATACTTTTCTGTAGAGACCAGACATAACATGGCTTCTGTCCATTATTTTTGTACTTTTTGCGTTATAGCTCCCAGGAAGGGCTTATAGATCTGGAAAAATGTGCATATTGTTCCTTAGCTAGACCCTCTGCTAAAAATGTGGGTCCTATCATTATCGGAATTATAGAACTTCCAATATTCCATATTTTGTGACAGTGCCTACGAGACTGGTGAGCAAAAGGAGTTTGCAAATGAGGATGACCTTGCTATTATACGGAGTGTGATAGAATTTCTTTGAAGCTTAAACAAGCAGTTTCCTCTTTACCCAGGTGCCTATCATCACCCATGTGTCTCTGTTTGGTATGATAATTAGCCTAGATTATTGAGTTTGAGGTTTCTTTTGTCCCCTGCCTTTTGCATAAAGGCAGCTGTCTAGATTGCAAGCTCCGTTTCATTTGACAAATGGTATAGGAGAGGGGGAAGAGGGGCTTGGGGGGGGGGGGGGAGAGAGAAATTCTTAATATTTTCTATGACATATCTTGATCATATTTTAAGAACTTAGCGATATCAAGCAAATATGTGTATTTTTTTATTTCCTAATTTTCAATAGGCAAAAAGGGGTGTGATTTGAATATATATATATATTTTTTTTGTATATTTCAGACTTTTTAGTCCCTTTAGGGGACTTGAACCTGAGATCATCTGATCGCTTGTGCTATATACAGCAGTGCCACAATATTGCTGTGTATAGCAAAAAACATAGTCTATCAATGCCAGGCATGGGTTGGCTTATGACAGGCACAGGGTTTTCAACAAATCCCTAGCTGTCACGAAGACCCATCAGTGTCCCACACATTGGGGGAGCTCCGATGAGCAGTTAGAACAGCGCGCCCCCTGCTGATGCATTGTAAATGCCGCTGTCACAGACTAACAGCGGCATTTAACAGCAAGTCAGATGATCACAGCCATCATCTGCTGACAAAGACACGGGCTTTTTTTACGAGCCTGCATTAAAGTCAGGGAGCTAGCATTTGACATACCTAGTGCATCATATTTCGTTAGGGGGTTAAAAGTGTCTACTTTAAAGCCTAATAACTCAGTTACCTTTATAAGGCAGCCAAAGGAAAATAGATAAAGCCCCCATAGACATCAGATACATCCAAAATCTATCTTCCTTGAATCCTCCATTGTCATAGAAAATATTAAGAACCTCTCTCCCCCCTGAAATCCCTCTCACTCTTCCCCCTCCCCTATACCACATGTCAAAGCAGAAGAGCTCACAATCTAGAGAGCTGTCTCTACGCAAATGGCAGTACACACAAGAGGTGGCAAACTCAATTATCCAGGCTAATTACCATACCAAATGGAGAGACATGGGTGATGAATAGACACCTGAGTAAATAGGAATATTTCGTTAAGGCTTCAAAGGGAATCTACCACACTTCTCACAATAGCCGGGGCATTCTCATTTGCACATGTGTTGAATCTGCAGACTCGTAGGCACCAAAATAAAATATGGAATATCAGGAGTTCTATAATTCTGATTGGTATATGGGACATATTTTTAGCGGCGGCGCCAGCTAAGGAACAATATGCATATTTTTCCGGATCTGTGCGCCCTCCTGGTGAGCTGTAACGCAAGAACACAAAAATAACGGACAGCAGTCATGTCTGTGGTCTCTAAGTAAAGGTAAAATCAAAATAAAAAAGATGGCATCACTTTCTAACTTCTGCGATCAACCAGCGAGGAGTTATTGCAGAAGTTAGAAATTTTATAAAAACCATGAAGGACGGAGACCAGCCCACGTGAGGTCATCACAGGGAAGTGTGTGGGCAGTGCCCCCTTCAGCTTAAAAGACCAAGCTGCATATTGATCTATCCTCATGTCGGGAGATACATATTTGTGTAAGTAGTGGTCCCGTTCCATAGAATCATAGAATGGTAGAGTTGGAAGGGACCTCCTGGGTCATCTGTTCCAACCCCCTGCTCAAAGCAGGATTCACTAAATCATCTCAGACAGATGTTTGTCCAGCCTCTGTTTGAAGACGTCCATTGAAGGAGAACTCACCACCTCTTGTGGCAGCCTGTTCCACTCATTGATCACCCTAAATGTCAAAAAGTTTTTTTCTAATATCTAATCTGTGTCTCCTCCCATTCAGTTTCATCCCATTGCTTCTAGTCTTTCCTTGTGCAAATGAGAATAAAAATGATCCTTCTACAATGTGACAGCCCTTGAGATATTTGTAGACAGCTATTAAGTCTCCTCTCAGTCTTCTTTTTTGCAAGCTAAATATTCCCAAATCCTGTAACCGTTCCTCATAGGACATGGTTTGCAGACCGGTCACCATTCTGGTCGCTCTTCTCTGAACTTGCTCCAGTTTGTCAATGTCTTTTTTAAAATGTGGTGCCCAAAACTGGACACAGTATTCCAGATGAGGTCTGACCAAAGAGGAGTAAAGTGCGATAATGACTTCACGTGATCTAGACTGTATGCTTCTGTTAATACATCCCAGAATTGTATTTGCCTTTTTTGCTGCTGCATCACACTGTTGACTCATGTTCAGTCTATGATCTATTAGTATACCTAAGTCTTTTTCACATGTACTGTTGCTTAGCTCTATTCCTCCCATTCTGTATATGCTTTTTTCATTTTTATTGCCCAGATGTAGGACTTTGCATTTTTCCCTGTTAAGAAACATTCTGTTAGTCGCTGCCCACTGCTCCAGTTTATTTAGGTCTTTCTGAAGCCTCTCTCTCTCTTCTCTAGTGTTAGCTATCCCTCCTAGCTTTGTGTCATCAGCAAATTTAATCAGTTTACCCTCAATTCCTTCATCTAAATCATTGATAAAGATGTTTAACAATACAGGTCCCAGGACAGAGCCCTGTGGTACCCCACTTGAGACATTCATCCAACTGGATGTGAAGCCATTTACGACCACTCTTTGAGTCCGATCACTTTTGAGGACCTAAAAGATCTGATGGTGAAGGACCAGTTTCTTCATCTTTGCCCTGTGGAAGTGCGACAGTTTGTGCTGGACCGGGAGGAAAAGGAAGCCACCAAAGCAGCCCAGATCGCATACACTAGAACATTCATCTCTGCCTCAAGCTTCTGTGTTCTCTATGAGAGAGCTGCTCCGGCATTCGCTTATCTCCCTGTGAACAAAAGAATCGGCCTCCGGAAATCCAAAGCTTCGGATTCTTTTCTCTCATCTTATTCATAAGAATAGGAAAGCGCCCATACACATTAGACTGTGTATCCAATGTGGATGGTGGCCTTTAGCGATGGGCCGCTTCTCATGGGCTAGGGCTTGTAACCCCAGGATATAACGTGCCAGCTAGCCCCTGAATCTAAGCCACAATGGATGGTTATGGCACTATGGAAGTGGGAGGGGGGAGGGGAATGTGCAAGGTGCTGAATGGAGAATAATTGAAAATATAAAAATATATGTAATAAACAATAAACATTTTAAATCCTTCCCCTTTTATGTTAACACCTTAACAACATCTGACGTACTAATACGCGTCTGTGCCCTGGGACTTAAGAGCCAGACCCGTATTAGTACGTCATGGCGATCGCGTGCGCACACAGGCTGTGCAGGCGCGATCGCCGCCGGGTGTCAGCTGATTGTCACAGCTGACACCAGGTACTATGTGCAGGGAGCGGTCCTGCACCGCTCCCAGCACATTAACCCCCGCAATGCTGCGATCGAAGTCGATCGCAGCATTGCGGGGGCAAGGGGAGGTGATCGGCGATACTCACCTCCTCTTCCGGCTTCCAGCGCAGTCTGCAAAGGCTTCCCGGGTGTTGCTGTAGCGCCGGCGTCCCTGCCCTCTGCTAGGCAGGGACGCTGTTCCCCTCACCTCCCTGCTCCGTGCCCGGCGTCCTCCTCCCGCTCTGCTGGCAGCGCGCGCTCCTTCCCGGCCACTGTGCTTAGGGCGCGCGCGCTCTCCCTCCCTCTTAAAGGGGCCGCGCGCGCCGTCCTAAGGAGTCCCCGGCCAATGGCCGGAGGACTTCACCATATTTAAGGCACCTCCTCCAAAATGGAGGTGCCCGAGCAATGTTGTTGCACTGTTCTACTCTGCTTCAGCCCTCAGGTCCCGTTGCCAGTTACCTGCCAGTTACCTGCCTGATTCCTGCCAGAGTCCTGCCAGTTTGCTGTCTGTTTCCTGCCAGTTATTCCTGCTACCTGCTTGCTAGCCAGAGGTCCGACGGTCTGCCTTTCTACTCCTGTCAGTCTGTCTATGGGCCAGCTTGCCCGCTCACCTGGGAGCGCTCCTCCGCTACCTGCCTGCTTGCCTGCCCGGAGGCTCCGCCGTCACGTGCTGTGACCACCAGCTATTCCAGAGACTCTTGCCCGCTCACCTGGGAGCGCTTCTCCGCTACCTGCCTGCTTGCCTGCCCGGAGGCTCCGCCGTCACGTGCTGTGACCACCAGCTATTCCAGAGACTCTTGCCCGCTCACCTGGGAGCGCTTCTCCGCTACCTGCCTGCTTGCCTGCCCGGAGGCTCCGCCGTCACGTGCTGTGACCACCAGCTATTCCAGAGACTCTTGTCCGCTCACCTGGGAGCGCTTCTCCACTACCTGCCTGTTTGCCTACCTGGAGGCTTCGCCGTCACGTGCTGTGACCACCTGCTATTCCAGAGACTCTCGCTTGCTCACCTGGGAGCACACATCCTCCATCTGCCTTGCTAGCCTACCTGGAGGTTCAGCCATCACAGGTCGTACCTACCCTTTACCTAGAGACTGCCCCGGTCACTTGCCGTGACCTCCAGCCCGTTCTCCCAGAGACTGCCCCGGTCACTTGCCGTGACCTCCAGCCCGTTCACCCAGAGACTGCCCCGGTCACTTGCCGTGATCTCCAGCCCGTTCACCCAGAGACTGTCCCGGTCACTTGCCGTGACCTCCTGCCCGTACACCCAGAGACTGTCCCGGTCACCTGCTGTGACTGCCTGCCTGGTCGCCACCCGCTCCCTTACAAGGACCGCCCCCTTGTATAGTAGCTCAGAGGTTCCGCCTCCCAGACCCGTTACAGTTTGCTCGGGCCATGGAACCCGGTGGCACCCAAGCTCCCTCGCTCTCGGACCTCTGTCATGAACTGTCTCGTCAGAGGTCCCAACAGGAGTCCATCCTGGGTCACCTGCGGAATGTCAATTCTCGCCTGGATACTCTGACTGCTCCACCAGCAACCACCGCCAGTGCCATGACTCGCAACCCGGCAGCTCCGCTGCCCACCAATACCATGGTATCCTACCCCGGACCCCGGCTTTCTGCACCTCCTCGCTTCGGAGGCGACTCCGCCCAGGCTCGGGGCTTCATAAATCAGTGCACCCTGCACTTTGAACTATTGTCCCACCAGTTTAACTCCGACCGGGCCAAAATTGCCTTCATCATGTCCCATCTCACCGGGGAGGCCCTGGCCTGGCTAAATCCTCTATGGGAGAGAGGAGACCCCCTGGTGTCCGACTTGCCTGCCTTCCTCACGGCTTTCCGGAAAGTCTTCGACGAACCCGGACGGAAGACCTCATCCGCATCATCTCTGCTACGCCTCCGTCAGGGAAGTCTCACCGTGGGCCAATATGCCATACGGTTCCGTACCCTTGCCTCGGAGCTGGCCTGGGATAACGACGCTCTGGTATCCGTCTTCTGGGAGGGTCTGTCCGGCCGTATTAAAGATGAACTTGCCGGTCGGGACATTCCTACCACTCTCGATGACCGAATAACTCTTGCCACCCGGATTGACCTACGGTTCCAGGAGCGTGCCAAAGAGGTCACCCGTGAGAGGAGGTTTCCACGTCTAGCTCCTACCTTTCAGAAACCCGTCACTCCCTCCATCTCTCCCCAGGTACACTCTCCTGAGTCTATGCAGGTCGACCAGACCAAGATGGTCAAAACCCGTCAGGACTTACGCCGTGCCGAGGGGAGCTGCTTCTACTGTGGCAGTAAGGAACACCGGATCCGTGCCTGCCCAGAGACGTCGGGAAACGCCTGTGTCTAGGTTCGCTCAGAGAGGTCGACCTAGACAAGAATAAATCCTCTCCATCTCTGCTGCTGTCAGTTTCAATCGTCTGCGGGGAGAACCGTTATTTCGAACTAGCCCAACTGGACTCTGGAGCAGCCGGGAATCTTATTTCACAGTCCCTGGTAGAGAAATACCGCATCCCCACCAAACCTCTGGCTGTACCCTTGTCTGTTGCTGCCGTGGATGGGGGTCTCTTACCACGCCCCATCCAACTCATCACCGAATCCATTACTCTACAGGTGGGAATGCTGCATTCTGAGAGTATCTCCTTTCATGTTCTGCCTGGACTCTCTCACGCCCTCTTGCTAGGTCTACCTTGGCTCCAGAGACATGCACCCGTGCTTGACTGGCAGACCGGAGAAGTCCTTCGCTGGGGACAGGACTGCCATAAGACCTGTCTGGTTCCCGTCCATCCCGTCCGTCCTTCTCCTACCCCAGCTAATCTACCTGGACTTCCGATTCCTTATTGGTCTTATGCTGATGTCTTTAATAAAAAGGAAGCAGAGACACTACCCCCTCATAGACCATACGACTGCCCTATCGACCTGTTACCCGGTACTACTCCTCCCCGTGGGCGTATTTATCCATTATCCGCTGCTGAGACCCGGTCGATGTCCGAATATATTGAGGAGAATCTGGCCAGGGGATTCATCCGGAAATCTACCTCCCCGGCGGGAGCAGGCTTCTTCTTCGTAAAAAAGAAGGACGGCTCTCTCCGTCCCTGTATAGACTATAGAGGCCTTAACCAAATCACGGTGAAGAATAAGTACCCCCTTCCGCTCATTCCGGAGTTATTTGATCGTCTGAGAGGGGCTAGAATCTTCACCAAACTGGACCTCCGTGGGGCGTACAACCTGGTTCGTATCCGTCAGGGGGATGAATGGAAGACGGCATTCAACACCCGGGACGGCCACTATGAATATCTGGTAATGCCCTTTGGTCTCTGTAACGCTCCTGCCGTCTTTCAAGAGTTGGTCAATGACATCTTCCGGGACCTTCTCTACTCCTGCGTAGTGGTGTACCTGGACGACATCTTGGTCTTCTCTCCGGATCTCCAGACTCACCGGAGGGACGTTCGTCAGGTCCTGCTCAGGCTCAGGCAGAATCACCTCTTCGCTAAATACGAGAAGTGCCTCTTTGAGCAGACCTCGCTTCCGTTTTTGGGCTACATTATTTCTCAGACCGGCCTACGAATGGATCCAGAGAAACTGTCTGCCATCGAGAAATGGCCTCGACCGGAGGGGTTGAAGGCCATTCAGCGGTTCCTGGGCTTCGCCAACTACTACCGCCTCTTCATACCACACTTCTCTTCCCGGACTGCCCCAATTTCCACGCTCACCCGTAAGGGTACTAATCCCAAAGAGTGGCCGCCCGAAGCAGAGGAGGCCTTTCTTTCCTTAAAACAGGCCTTCTCTTCCGCCCCGGTGCTGCATCGCCCGGACGGCAACAAGCAGTTCTTCCTGGAAGTTGACACCTCCTCCTCTGGAGCCGGAGCGGTACTTACTCAAAAATCATCTTCCGGGAGGATGGTAACTTGCGGCTTCTTCTCTATACTCTTCTCCTCCTCAGAGCGCAATTATTCCATAGGAGACCGAGAGTTATTGGCCATCAAACTGGCATTGGAGGAGTGGCGTTACCTGCTCGAGGGGGCTCTCCACCCGGTAATAATTTACACGGACCACAAGAACTTGGCTTACCTCCAGCATGCCCAGAGACTTAACCCGCGCCAAGCCCGGTGGTCCTTGTTTTTTGCTCGCTTTGATTTTGTTCTTCATTTTCGCCCGGCTGACAAAAACGTCAAGGCGGACGCCTTGTCTCGATCCTTTCTGGTGTCTGATCTCGAGGAAGATCCGAAACACATCATCGATCCCGCCAGAGTAATGCAGGTGGCTCCCGTGAGTCTAAATCGTCTCCCTCCCAGAAAGACGTTCGTATCAGTACCTGATCGGGAGAAGATCCTTCACTGGGGTCACTCGTCTAAACTGGCTGGCCATGCCGGTCAAAAAAAGACCCTCCAGCTTATTACCCGGCACTACTGGTGGCCTACCCTGCACAAGGACGTAATAGACTTTGTTTCTGCCTGTGTGTCCTGCGCCCGCAACAAGGTTCCGAGACATCTGCCAGCCGGTCGCCTCCTTCCGCTCCCAGTACCTGCTGCCCCCTGGCAGCATATAGCAATGGACTTTATAACAGACCTCCCAGTCTCTGCCGGTTGTACGGTCATTTGGGTGGTCGCTGACCGCTTCTCCAAGATGGCTCATTTCGTTCCCCTGCCAGGCCTCCCGTCTGCACCAGAGCTAGCTAAAGACTTTATTCGTCACATCTTCCGTCTTCATGGCCTGCCCCTCCACATCGTGTCGGATCGTGGGGTACAGTTCACCTCACGCTTCTGGAGAGCCACTTGTAAACTGCTAGACGTCACCCTGGACTTCTCTTCCGCTTACCACCCACAGTCCAATGGTCAAGTGGAGCGGATCAATCAGAACCTGACCAGTTACCTCCGGCACTTCGTTAATGCCCATCATTCAGACTGGGTGGATCTCCTACCTTGGGCCGAGTTCTCTTATAACAATCACGAGAGCGAATCCTCCTCCAAATCCCCGTTTTTTGTAGTCTTCGGTCAGCATCCTCGGATTCCTTTTCCTGTCTCCACCTCTGTGGACAACCCGGCTGCGGAATCTCTCGTTGGCAAATTTTCCTCCATTTGGGAGAGTACCCGATCCGCACTCCTTCAGTCGTCCGAACGGATGAAAAGACACGCTGACAAAAAACGCCTGGATCCTCCACAATTTCGTCCCGGAGATAAAGTCTGGCTCTCATCTAAATATGTCCGACTCAAGATACCTTCTTACAAGTTAGGGCCTCGGTTCATCGGCCCCCTGGAGGTCATCAGTCAGATCAACCCGGTGGCCTATAAATTGAAACTCCCGGCCAACTTACGGATCCCTAACTCCTTCCATGTATCTCTCCTCAAACCTGTGGTACTTAACTCTTTTTCCAAGTCTACAGGTACGCCTCCTGCTCCGGTTTCTGCTGAGGACGAGTTTGAGGTAGAGAACATTCTTGCCACCAAAAGGGTAAGAGGAAAGACCTTTTTTCTAGTAGATTGGAAGGGGTTTGGTCCTGAGGAGAGAACGTGGGAGCCCCGGGAGAACATCCATGCCCCTCTTATCCTTGCTAAATTTCTGTCTGGCCTAAAAAGGGGGGGGCCTAAAGGGGGGGGGTACTGTAGCGCCGGCGTCCCTGCCCTCTGCTAGGCAGGGACGCTGTTCCCCTCACCTCCCTGCTCCGTGCCCGGCGTCCTCCTCCCGCTCTGCTGGCAGCGCGCGCTCCTTTCCGGCCACTGTGCTTAGGGCGCGCGCGCGCGTGCTCTCCCTCCCTCTTAAAGGGGCCGCGCGCGCCGTCCTAAGGAGTCCCCGGCCAATGGCCAGAGGACTTCACCATATTTAAGGCACCTCCTCCAAAATGGAGGTGCCCGAGCAATGTTGTTGCACTGTTCTACTCTGCTTCAGCCCTCAGGTCCCGTTGCCAGTTACCTGCCAGTTACCTGCCTGATTCCTGCCAGAGTCCTGCCAGTTTGCTGTCTGTTTCCTGCCAGTTATTCCTGCTACCTGCTTGCTAGCCAGAGGTCCGACGGTCTGCCTTTCTACTCCTGTCAGTCTGTCTATGGACCAGCTTGCCCGCTCACCTGGGAGCGCTCCTCCGCTACCTGCCTGCTTGGCTGCCCGGAGGCTCCGCCGTCACGTGCTGTGACCACCAGCTATTCCATAGACTCTTGCCCGCTCACCTGGGAGCGCTTCTCCGCTACCTGCCTGCTTGCCTGCCCGGAGGCTCCGCCGTCACGTGCTGTGACCACCAGCTATTCCAGAGACTCTTGCCCGCTCACCTGGGAGCGCTTCTCCGCTACCTGCCTGCTTGCTGCCCGGAGGCTCCGCCGTCACGTGCTGTGACCACCAGCTATTCCAGAGACTCTTGCCCGCTCACCTGGGAGCGCTTCTCCACTACCTGCCTGCTTGCCTACCTGGAGGCTTCGCCGTCACGTGCTGTGACCACCTGCTATTCCAGAGACTCTCGCTTGCTCACCTGGGAGCACACATCCTCCATCTGCCTTGCTAGCCTACCTGGAGGTTCAGCCATCACAGGTCGTACCTACCCTTTACCTAGAGACTGCCCCGGTCACTTGCCGTGACCTCCAGCCCGTTCTCCCAGAGACTGCCCCGGTCACTTGCCGTGACCTCCAGCCCGTTCACCCAGAGACTGCCCCGGTCACTTGCCGTGATCTCCAGCCCATTCACCCAGAGACTGTCCCGGTCACTTGCCGTGACCTCTTGCCCGTACACCCAGAGACTGTCCCGGTCACCTGCTGTGACTGCCTGCCTGGTCGCCACCCGCTCCCTTACAAGGACCGCCCCCTTGTATAGTAGCTCAGAGGTTCCGCCTCCCAGACCCGTTACAGTTGCCATGACGACCCGATGTCGTCATGACAACATCCGGGTCACCAGAGAGCAGGAAGATTGCTTGGACATGCGCAGTGCATCTCCAAGCAATCTTCACACTGTGCATTGCTGACAGCCTGCATGGCATAGGGATGGTGCTGCATTCCTGTGCCATGCAGGCGATCAGAGAAAAAAAAGTGAAAGTCCCAGAGTGGGACAAAGTAATAAAGTGTATAAACTGTCTGAAAGTGGAAAAAAAAAAAAAAATTTGCAAAAATATAAAAAAAAATAAAAAAAATAATCCACCAAAAATAAAAATATAATGTACCCATCAATAAATATTATTATAAAAAAAACAATAACAAAACAATAAAAGTACACATATTTGGTATCGCCGCGTCCGGAACAACCTGACCTATAAAACTGTCCCACTAGTTAACCCCTTCAGTGAACACGGTAAAAAAAAAAAAAAGCGAAGCAAAAAACAATGCTTTATCACCATACCGCCAAACAAAAAGTGGAATAACACGCGAACAAAAAGACGCATATAAATAAAAATGGTACCGCTGAAAACGTCATCTCGTCCCGCAAAAAACAAGCTGCCATACAGCTCCATCAGCCGAAAAATAAAAAAGTTATAGCTCTCAGAATAAAGCGATGCTAAAAAATATTTTTTTCTATAAAATAGCTTTTATTGTGTATAAGCGCCAAAAACATAGAAAAATGATACAAATGTGTTACCGCTGTAAACGTACTGACCCGAAGAATAAAGCTACCTCATCAATTTTACCACACGCGGAACAGAATAAAAAAAAAAAAAAAAAAAACAATTCCTGAATTGTTGGTTTTTGTTTATTCTGCCTCCCAAAAATCGGAATAGAAAGCGATCAAAAAAATGTCACGTGCCTGAAAATGGCACCAATAACAACGTTAAGTCATCCCGCAAAAAACGAGCCGTCACATGACTGTCTGCCAAAATCTGGAAAAATTATAGCTCTCAAAATATGGCGATGCAAAAACTAGATTTTACAAAAAATGCGTCTTTTAGTGTGTGACAGCTGTCAGTCATAAAATCCCCATATGATTCTAGCATTGCTGTAATCACACCGACCCGAAGAATAAAGTCGTCTAATCACTTATACCGCACAAGAAACGGCGTCAAAAATAAACTCTTGGGTTAGGATTGGGCTAGGGTTAGGGCTGGGTTTGGGGCTAGGGTTGTGCTGGGGCTAGGGTTGTGCTGGGGCTAGGGTTGTGCTGGGGCTAGGGTTGTGCTGGGGCTAGGGTTGTGCTGGGGCTAGGGTTGTGCTGGGGCTAGGGTTGTGCTAGGGCTAGGGTTGTGCTAGGGCTAGGGTTGTGCTAGGGTTAGGGCTGGGGTTGGGATTTTTTTCAAAAGTAAGAAAAAAAGATGACGATATGGCGACTAGTGTTGAGCGCAAGTGCTCGCTACTTGAGTTTGCATCGGGTGCTCTGGTATGCATTGAGTATCGTGGGTATTTGTGTGACATGCTCGAGTCTCTGCCCCATATGCTTCGCGGCCAAAAAAAGTTTAAGGGGATTGCCTGCCATGCACGAGCGATCACCGCATGTTTTTTTTTGGGTGTCTAATAACCGTGAAACGTGCGGAGCAGGGACTCGAGCATGTCACTCGAGCACATGCTGTACATGGTGCATACCTGAGTACCCGATGCAAACTCAAGTAGCGAGCACTTGCGCTCAAGAATAATGACAACTTATTCAATATGATGACCTAATGTAAACAAATTCTGTGCCGTACCTCTGGGTTCAAAATGTTCAATATACACCTTAATAAAATCCTTGAGGGGTATAGTTTCCAAAATGGGGACACTTGTGGGGGAGCTCCACTGTTTAGGCACATCACGGGCTCTCCAAACGCGACATGGTGTCCGCTAACAAGTTGAATGGAAAATCGGCTCAAATTGTTAGCGGACGCCATGTTGCATTTGGAGAGCCCCTGTGTGCCCAAACATTGGAGCTCCCCCACAAGTGACCCCATTTTGGAAACTAGACCCCCCAAGGCACCTATCTAGGTGCATAGTGAGCACTTGGAACCCCCAGGTGCTTCACAAATTGATTTGTAAAAATGAAAAAGTGAAAAAAAAAAACACTTTTTCATTTTTACGAATCAATTTGTGAAGCACCTGGGGGTTCCAAGTGCTCACTATGAATCTAGATAGGTGCCTTGGGGGGTCTAGTTTCCAAAATGGGGTCACTTGTGGGGGAGCTCCAAAGTTTGGGCACACAGGGGCTCTCCAAACACAACATGGCGTCCACTAATTATTCAAGCAAATTTTACAATCAAAAAGTCAAATGGTGCTCCTTCCCTTCCGAGCCCTGCCGTGCGCCCAAACAGTGTTTTTTCCCCAAATATTGGGTATCTGTGTGCCCAGGGGAAATTGCACAACAAATTTTGGGGTCCATTTTTTCTTGCTACCCCTGTGAAAATAAAAAAATTGGGTCTAAAGTATCATTTTTGTGAAAAAAGTTAAATGTTCATTTTTTTTTTCCACATTCAAAAAATTCCTGTGAAGCACCTGAAGGGTTAATAAAGTTCTTGAATGTGGTTTTGAGCACCTTGAGGAGTGCAGTTTTTAGAATGGTGTCACTTTTGGGTATTTTCTGTCATAAAGACCTCTCAAAGTGACTTCAAATGTGATGTGGTCCCTAAAAAAATGGTTTTGTAAATTTTGTTGGAAAAATGAGAAATCGCTGGTCAACTTTTAACCCTTATAGCTCCCTAACCCAAAACAATTTTGGTTCCAAAATTGTGCTGATGTAAAGTAGACATGTGGGAAATGTTATTTATTAACTATTTTGTGTGACATATCGCTCTGATTTCAGGGCTTAAAAATTCAAATTTTGAAAATTGCAAAATTTTTGCCAAATTTCCGTTTTTTTCACAAATAAACGCAAGTGATATCGAAGAAATTTTTCCACAATCATGAAGTACAATATGTCACGAAAAAACAATCTCAAAATCAGGGGGGATCCGTTGAAGCGTTCCAGAGTAATTACCTCATAAAGTGACAGTGGTCAGAATTGTAAAAATTGGCCTGGTCATTAACGTGCAAACCACTCTCGGGGCTTAAGGGGTTAACCACTAAATAATAATAAATTCTTCTTAAATTTGGTATCACACCAACCGGGAGAATCGCCGCAGGTGACGACACAGCTTTTCTTCTTAATTATGCTAGACATACTTTCTGATGATCAAGAGCAATATACCTTTATTTTTATGTTGACTTTTTAACCTGTGTTCTTCTTTGGTTGATTAACACAGACTATTGTTTGAATAATCCTGAATGTTAACAATTGAGTTAAGATGTACTGCAACTTATTGTCTGCAAATCTTAAAAAGATAGGGTCATGGAGCATGGTTATACTGTTTGATAACATGCTGATTACGTATTATACTAGTCCAGGGATTTGTTGATTTGCTGAGCAATGGAGGACAAACTATGCAAGATGATTAAATGGTCAAACAATGAGTCATGAGCTCTTTCCACCTTCAACCCTGCCCCTTGACCTGTGAATGATGGCTGCAAGGACAATTGTGATCTATAAAAAGGGGGTCTCTGCCTCTATTCGGTGTCATTCTACAGCATGTCAGCTTAGGAGACTACAGCACCGGCTAGAGGAATACAGATCGGCTCCATTGACCATTGCTGAACCCTCAGAGATGTCTTGAGCCCTGGTCCATGCGGTCTTTCTAAAGACAGCCGGGCCGGCAGACAAGAGCACCCACTGATCCCCGTGTCTTCACATCTCTCATTCACACTGGACATTTAAAGAAGTGTTAAAAAAATTGCAGAATTTTATTTTTTAGTACATTTTAAAGTGAATTTAGTTCTAAAGCACAAAAATTTTCTATCACCCGATGCCAAGGGGTTAAACATTCCTAAAAATGGATGAAAAACATCATTACACAGATGGAGAAGGCGGCAAATGGTGAATGTGAACAGGTGTGAAGAAAGACTAAGGCGAGAGTGAGGCCCGATGGGGACGGTGATAATAATGTGTGTACAGCGCTGCCGAGTATGGAGGCGATATAGAAGGAAGAGGAAGAAATAATAGAGAATAACGGGGAATCTCCACATACCTCCACCTGCAGAGCCGCCACCACATATATGGCTGCTCTGTGTGCACAGGAGCTGTGATGAGGTCACAGGAGGGGAGGAGTCAGGGGTCACATGATCAGGAGCCTCAGTGGATGCAGGACTCTGCTGTGCTGGTTGTCATGGTGCTGGATGAGCTGAAGTTTATGTGTGGGGTCAGGAGGGGTTTACAGTGTGGATGCAGCAGAGCCGTGTGTGTACGAGATGTACGGAGCAGAGCCGCGTGTGTACGAGGTGTACGGAGCGGAGCCGCGTGTGTACGAGGTGTACGGAGCGGAGCCGCGTGTGTACGAGGTGTACGGAGAGGAGCGGCGAGGTGTACGGAGCAGAGCCGCGCGTGTACGAGGTGTACGGAGCGGAGCCGCGTGTGTACGAGGTGTACGGAGCAGAGCCACATGTGTACGAGGTGTATGGAGCAGAGCCACGTGTGTACGAGGTATACGGAGCGGAGCCGTGTGTGTATGAGGTATGCGGAGCCGCGCGTGTACGGGGTGTACGGAGCGGAGCCGCCCGTGTACGGGGTGTACGGAGCGGAGCCACGCCGCGCGTGTACAAGGCGTACGGAGCGGAGCCGCGCGTGTACGAGGCGTACGGAGTGGAGCTGCGCGTGTACGAGGCGTACGGAGCGGAGCCGCGCGTGTACGAGGCGTACGGAGCAGAGCCGCGCGTGTACGAGGTGTACGGAGCAGAGCCGCGTGTGCAAGAGGAGCTGTGGAGCGGAGCTGTGTGTGTATACCAGGATGGGGGGCCATATATACCAACATGGGAATCCTATATGTCTGGATGGGGACATATATATATCAGGATGGGGGATATTAGTATAGACTTGGGGTACATTAACCCTATAACAGTGTCAGCAGCAGACCTCCCCCATAACAGGGCATCATATGGTATATCTCAGAGGCACACAGACAATTAATGGATGACTCCACATATGTTCCTTTGCCGGATGATTCTAGTAATAAATATAAAAATCAACTCAGTACATTTTTGAGAAAAAGGTTGAAAAATACTGGCACTATGTACTCAAAGTGCACAAATCCTTAACCTCACCTCCTGGCAATCCGATATTTTCGGAGATTGGTTCTGTAATGGAACCACTGTCAAAATATCTCGACTGGCTGCTGAGACCATTGTTAAAAAATGTTCCATCATATCTAAAAGAATCTGGTGAATTCCTGAAGACTTTCTATGACATTGAATGACAGGAGAATTTTATTTTAACATCGATAGATGTAGAAAGCCTTTGTACAAGAATTCCCAAAAAAACGGCAATTGAATGTATATTAAAACCCCTCTCTGACATTGTCAGCAATAGTACGTCCCTGTGTCCTGAGCCTATTGGACTACTACTATTATGCACAATGTGATCACGCCCGCACACAAGCTGTGCAGGGCGATCGCCGCCGGTGCTATGTGCCAGGAGCGGTGTACCCGAGTACCCGATGCAAACTCAAGTAGCGAGCACTTGCACTCAAGACTAATGACAACTAATTCAATATGATGACCTAATGTTATCAAATTCTGTGTTGTACCTCTGGGTTCAAAATGAATAAAATTCATGAGGGGTGTAGTTTCCAAAATGGGGTCACTTTTGGGGGGTTTCCACTGTTTAGGCGCATCAGTGGCTCCCCAAACACGACATGGCGCCCGCTCTTGATTTCAGCCAATTTTGCATTCAAAAAGTAACAGTGTTCCTTCCATACAGAACCCTGCCGAGTGCCCAAACAGTGTATTTTCCCCACATATGGAGTATCGGCATACTCAGGAGAAATTGCATAACATTGTTTGGGGTCCATTTTCTCCTCTTACCCTTGTAAAAATAAAAAATTTGGGGCTAATAGATCATTTTTGTGGAAAAAGTTAGATTTTTTTATTTTCATGGCTTTACGTTATAAACGTCTGTGAAGCACCTGGGGGTTCAGGGTGCTCACCACACATCTAGAGAAGTTCCCTGAGGTGTCTAGTTTCCAAAATGGGGTCAGTTGTTTAGGCACATCAGTGGCTCCCAGAACGCGACATGGCGTCTGCTAATTATTCAAACAAATTTTACATTCAAAAAGTCAAATGGCGCTTCTTCCCTACCGAACCCTGCTGTGTGCCCAAACAGTGTTTTTTCCCCACATATGGGGTATCTGCGTGCTCAGGAGAAATTGCACAACAAACTTTGGGGTCCATTTTTTCCTGTTACCGTTGTGAAAATAAAAAAAAAATTGGAGTATAAAGTAACATTTTTGTGAAAAAAGTTATATGTTCATATTTCTTTCACATTCCAAAAACTCCTGTGAGGCACCTGAAGGGTTAATAAACTTCTTGAATGTGGTTTCGAGCACCTTGAGGGGTGCAGTTTTTAGAATGGTGGCACTTTTGGGTATTTTCTGTCATAAAAGCCCCTTAAAGTCGCTTCAAATGTGATGTGGTCCCTAAAAAAAATGGTTTTGTAAATTTTGTTGCAAAAATGAGAAATCACTGGTGAAATTTTAACCCTTATAACTTCTTAACAAAAAAAAGTAGACAGTATAAAGCAGACATGTGGGAAATGTTATTTATTAACTATTTTGTTTGACATACAGTACAGACCAAAAGTTTGGACACACCTTTTCATTGAAAGATTTTTCTGTATTTTCATGACTTTGAAAATTGTACATTCACACTGAAGGCATCAAAACTATGAATTAAGTATATAATTCCACATGTTTTAATTCATAGTTTTGATGCCTTCAGTGTGAATGTACAATTTTCATAGTCATGAAAATACAGAAAAATCTTTAAATGAGGTGTGTCCAAACTTTTAGTCTGTACTGTATCTCTCTCTGATTTAAGGGCATAAAAATTCAAATTTTGAAAATTGCAAAATTTCAAAATTTTCGCCAAATTTCTGTTTTTTTCACAAATAAACGAAAGTGATATCGAAGAAATTTTACCACAATCATGAAGTACAATATGTCATGAAAAAACAATCTCAGAATCAGGGGGATCCGTTGAAGCGTTCCAGAGTAATTACCTCATAAAGTGACAGTGGTCAGAATTGTAAAAATTGGCCTAGTCATTAACATGCAAACCGCCCTCGGGGGTAAAGGGGCTAAACAATGCAGGTGAAAATAAGGACTATAATGACTTTGTAAGTGAAGCTTTGGGTTTTCTTTTATCCCATAACACGTTTAAATTTCAGGACAAGTGGTTCCTTCAGCAGGTTGGAACCGCAATGGGTACCCCTGTGGCATGTGTTTTTGCCAACTTATTCTTGGCTTTTTTTGAAGATAAATATGTCACCACTACCTCAAACCCATATATTAGACCCATCCGTGCGTATCTCCAGTATGTAGATGATGTGTTTATTGGATGGGCGGGCACTAGTGCGCAGTTTTTTTTTCTTTTGTTCCTTATCTGAATTAATGTTCAAAATATGAAATTTACTGCAAATAGTGGGGGAACTCAGAATATTTCAATGTCAAAATAAACATACAGGAAGGAAAAATAGTTACAGAAATGTATAAAAAAACACTGCAACAAATTTGCTGTTACATTATAACAGTGCACATCCACAGCACACAAAGAGATGGCTCCTTACAGTCAATTCCTGAGATTAAGAAAGATCAATAACAATGATGACACATTTTCCAGACAAGCAAATGAACTCAAAAATAATTTTCTTAGTCGAGGTTATCCATTACCCCTACTAAATGAACAGACAGAGTCTGTAAAAAATCTCAAAAAGATTTATTAAAACAGAAAGATAAGAAAAAGCAGAGTACCGTAGAGAGGTTAACTTTAACTGTCAAACACAAAGCAATGGATAAGATGATCCATACAGCTATAAGACAAAACGGACACCTGATAGAAAGTGACAAAGAGCTAAATGAGAAAGCCAATAATAAACCCCTATCTTCATGTAGAAGTAGTAAATTGGGAGATTTAATAGTCAGAAACAGAACTGAACACAATACAGTTAACTGGCTAGGGACACTTCAGATGTGGCAGCTGCTCGTTCTGCCACCTGCAGATCACAGATAAAAGCTTCCGCTTAGGACCATTGACCTGACATGTGAAGGACTTTGTGTCATGTAGAACTAAGCATGTGGTATACGTCATCTCCCCATGTAAATTCTATAACAAAGGTAAAACTATATGACCTTTTTCCGATTTAGAGAACATTATCGCTCTATAATCACTGGAAAGGGAGCTTCTCCACTTAGAAGACACATGCATGATTATCATAATGCTGATCTGAAGTGTTTTGCAGGAATAGAAAAGGTCAAGGTCCCTCCACAATTTGGAAATCTTCATGTGTTATTATTAAAACAAGAAGCAAGGTGGATTCTTAATTCTGCAGCCCAGGGTCCTTTGGGACTAAATGACAGATTGGATGGGCAACAAGGTGACTCAGTGGTTAGCACTGCAGACTTGCAGAGCTGGGGTCCTGGGTTCAAATCCCACCAAGGACAACATCTGCAAGGAGTTTGTATGCTCTCCCTGTGTTTGGGTGGGTTTCCTCCCACACTCCAGAGACATACTGACAGGGAATTTAGATTGACAGCCCCAGTGGAATTAATAGTGGTATATAAGTGAGTGAAATAAATAAAAATAAATGTTAAAAGATAATTACAAAAAACACGGACATGTTTTTAAATTGCACAATGTTTTGCATGCACTGATAATGACAACTATTCTGCACCTGTTTTTTTACAAAAGGAATCAGTGGCTACGGCATTGTTAGCTGAACCCATTGAAGCGCAGCTGCGTGAAATGGCTGTGATTCTCCCTCATTCCCCTGCACACTCCCTGTCCTCCACTCAGTTAGATCCTGCTCCAATGTACTGGAAATAAAGGACTCTTGAATTGCATACCTGGTGAGTGCTGCTTTTCTTCAATTTTGTTGGATGCATTAAATAAGGCCAATGGCACCCCAACCCGAGTAAAGGAATGGGTCAGAGAGTAATTAATAGGACCCCTAACACATCCCCCCGCCTAGGTTGGTCAGGTATCACGTTCTGATGACCACTTCCATTAAAATTGTTACCTTTTTCCCCCAAAAATACCAGCAGAAATTAAATATGTGGTGTGCTTTAGGGCTGAGGCTTAATAGTGATTGCAATTTCAGAGTTAGAGTCACTGGGTTACCATGACAGAGAGGGGCCAGAAGACTGCGGTGTCTGGTTTCATGTACTTCTGCACTGGTTAAAAGTACTTCACCACCATATTCAAAAGTGCAGGTTTTTTCCTTGCTAGCAGTGCAAGGGTTAATCTGTTTAGTTGAAGCTGCTGGAGCTTTCCTACCTGGATTGTCTCAGCTGTTCAGTGTTGGCCACTCCCCTCTGCTATATAAGCTCACCTCTGACACTTAGGTAATGCCAGTGTTAGTTCTTACTGCCTGGTTCTGGAGTTGGCAGTAGTAGTGGACAACTCCTTTAAGAAGATACAATTTTCAGTTAAAACATTTCCAACATTCTGAACATGAAAAAGGCTTCTCCACTGTGTGACTTCTCTGATGTTTATTAAAAGTTGATTCCTTGTAAAAAATTTCCCACATTAATTACATGAAAAAGGCTTCTCCACTGTGTGGGTTCTCTGGTGACTAAGAAGGCATGTTTTCTTCACAAAACATTTTCCACATTATGAACATGAAAATGGCTTCTCCCCTGTGTGAATTCTCTGATGTCTATTAAGATGCGCTTTCAGTTTAAAACATTTTCCACATTCTGAACAGGAAAATGCTTTCTCCCCTGTGTGACTTATCTGGTGCCTAACAAGATTTGATTTATGGTTAAAACATTTACCACATTCTGAACATGAAAATGGCTTCTCCCCTGTGTGAATTATTTGGTGACTTAAAAGATATGATTTGTTCACAAAACTTTTTCCACATTCTAAACAGGAAAATGGTTTCTCCCCTGTGTGAGTTATTTGGTGTCTATTAAGATGCGCTTTCAGGTTAAAACATTTTCCACAATCTGAACAGGAAAAAGGCTTCACCCCTGTGTGAATTCTCTGGTGGTAATCAAGCTGTGTTTTCTGGTTAAAACATTTCCCACATTCTGAACAGAAAAATGGTTTCTCCCCTGTGTGAGTTCTTTGGTGTGTAACAAGGCTTGATTTATGGTTAAAATATTTCCCACATTCTGAACAGGAAAAAGGCTTCACCCCTGTGTGGGTTCTCTGGTGGTAATCAAGCTGTGTTTTCTGGTTAAAACATTTCCCACATTCTGAACAGAAAAAAGGCTTCTCCCCTGTGTGGGTTCTCTGGTGTGTAACAAGACTTGATTTATGGTTAAAATATTTCTCACATTCTGAACAGGAAAAAGGCTTCTCCCCTGTGTGAGTTCTCTGGTGCTTAACCAAATCTGATTTCTGGTTAAAACATCTCCCACACTTGGAAAATACAAACCTATTCTCTGTCGTGTTAATTTTTTGATGTTTAAGAATAGACTTTTTGAGGGGAAAACTATTTCCATATTCTGTATGTGAAAATGGCTTCTTTCCTTTAGGAGCAGTTTGTTTTTTAATGCTTATTTTGTGACTTTGATTTTCCATAGTAGTCGATAATGAGTCAGCAGACAGGACCCGTTTCACAGGATCAGATGACAGATCTTTGCTGTGAAGGGATGATGGGATATCTGGAGTAATGGCATTCACTTCAATTGTATCCTGTGGGATCTCAAGATCATCTGATTTAAAAATTGAAGATGTCAGCTGTCCCTCTGATCTCCTGGTACAGTCATCTGCCAAGAATAAAACTAATTATTATTTTAGAATAAAATATCCTTGAATTTTATATTTTTGAACATTTCTACTTAAACTGTCTGTAAAAATGGTAAGTTATGTAAAATACTGAATTATTCATCAAGACAATGACAGATCACAGTCTAATAGAAAACCTCGTAGGATGAACCAGTGGAGCGTGATGTTCAACTGTTTTTTCATTCTCCCTCCCAAATATGGAATAAAAAGCCACCAAACAATGTTATGTCGGCGAAAATAATATCAATGAAAACTTCTACTCATCTCACAAAAACCAAGTCCCGACTCAGGTCCATCATCTGTCAATGGAAAACAAAGGTTTCTACACCATTATTGGCTCAAAGGCTCTTGAAAAGTAACATGGCTTCCATAACCTAATCCAGCAATATCCACTCGCCCAAATTGAAATCTCCCCCTCACTTCTGAGCCTTGCAGTGTACCCAAACCACATTTAGCATCCATGTATTTGGCATTACTATAGTGAGAAGAACCCACTTAATTTACGTTATGTGTCTCCTGGAGCACAATCTGGACACTATGTGTTGGGTAATAAAATGGCATATTTGCAATTTTCTTTCTCCAACATCCACCGTGTGCTAATTTCCAGAAAGTGTCTGTGGAATCAAAATAGTCGCTACTCCTATAGATTATTTCACTGAGGGTTATAATTTCTAAAATAGAGTCACTTTATGGGGATTTCTACTGCTCTGGTTTTCAGCAATTTTGTTATTTTAGGGCTTCTGCAAAAGGCATCTCCCATTTTCTCTGGGATCTGCTCCTGCGACATCTGCCTCTGTCACCTTATTCATCCTGCAGGCGGCGCTGGTAATGGAGGAGACATCAGAACCAGAAGCTCTCGGTGATGCAGGTTCTGTCCAGCCCTTGGCTCTGACCCGGCTACATGACTATTCTTCTTCCCATCTCACACCAAAGAACAGCAGGTAACACCATGACCCAAGCCTAGGGGTGCAAGTCCAGATCCATGTAGAGGGGTAAAAGGGTGATGGGCAAGGCAAGCCCTATTTTGGACACTAACTAGTGCAGTCAAAAACTGTGACTATAGACAATAACACATCTATTGAAATGATCAAACTCAACAGTCTTCATCAGTAAATAGTAACTAGTGGAGAAACCTCTCTGGGGTAATTAGAGTATGGGGCTCGGTGGCTCTTAGCAATCTAAAGTATCGTAAGGACAGTTGGAAGAGGCAATGGAGACCTTTTTTTTTTTTTTTTTAAAGACTACCAGGGAGTTACAGACTCACATAAGTGAGGCAGGCTGATCCAACCACAATCAAACTATTACACAGAATTAACCTGTAAAAAAAAGATATGGAATAAAAAAAAGTTACATCTCCAACAAAATTTTATGTATGGGGGGAGAACACCAACACTAAACCGGACTTTATTGATTTATGGTGGACCATTGGAGCTACTATGAGTCCTGACCAGAAGAGTAGAGAAAGTATTAGTGCCCCCATTTCAGGAGAGATTGTGCAGTAATCTGAATTCCTGAGGATTGAAAACATAATGGAATTTATGACGTGGAGTGAATCCATGAAACCAAGGCTGGAGCCATGCCAACACATCTCCTGCAGGCGGGAATAAATGCATATTACAGCCATCAGCCACGCACAGCTTAGAGATATATCATGGCACAGGTGTAATGTTTTCTGTATAGTTTATCACAATCCTGTTTGAAGTTAGTTGGTTTGAAAAGAATTTGAAAAGTATAAAAGGAAACTCTGCTGTTATTGTACAGAAATTCACACTTGGCCTCACTACACATTTAATGTTGTCGATCATAAAAGTAAAGTTTGGTCAGAAAGACTGGACCTGGTCTTGTAGGGACCATATGAGGACATTCAGCAGCACAGAAGGGAGAGAAGGTAGATTCATCCAATAAGATATCAGGATTCTAGGAAGCCAACAGGGGGTAGGTGGATCCTGCAGGTTGTAAATTCTATAGAAAAGGGCTTTCAATGCCCAAAGTCATTTGAACAGTTGTGGGTGAAGGAGAATGTTGTGGTCAAGAGGTAAAATGGTGATCACATGATTGTAATACGGCCGGACTACACCACCGATAAAGCAGCCACAGCCGGTGACTGAGAAGAATCTGTGACTTCTCTGCATTTAGTGGTTACTACTCACCTGGGTAGTCATATGTAGGAATCTCCTCTTTACACCGCTCATCACCCCTTACATATGTTTCTGTAGTATTAATATGGGTCAGATCTTCACCCTGAAACAAATATTGTAAAAGTCACAGACAGATGAGAAGTCCCATCTATGATCAGCTCTAATCCTGCCATCTCCACCGTTCTCATTACACAAGTATAAAACATATAATACTGGTGGATAAAACAAGACTGAGCACAAGACCTTCACAGCCGCCTACACATCATAGGGGAGATCTCATGACACCTTCTCTCCATCTACCTGATGATCCTGAGGAACATTGGGATCTTCTTGTTTACAGTCCTGTGAAAGAAGAGGATGGGAACATCTCTCTGGTGTTGTCCTCTTACTGGATAGATCTGGAGGAAACACATACAGGGACTGAATTCATTCTTTACATACAGATAATTATAGGCCGTGTGTATTTAGTCCTGTCTATTACCTGGTGATGTGAGGGGCTGGGGAACCTCCATCTTGACGTCCTTGTACAGATATTTGTGTTCTTCTATATACTTCCACTCCTCCATGGAGAAATAAACAGCGACATCCTGACACCTTATAGGAACCTGACACATACAATGATACCGTCATCCCCCAATCCCTTCATAGTGTTACTGTATAATGTACCAGCATTCCCAGCAGTGTCACCTCTCCAGTCAGCAGCTCAATCATCTTGTAGGTGAGTTCTAGGATCTTCTGGTCATTGATGTCCTTATGTATCAGGGGGTGAGGTGGAGGCCCTGTGATTGGGCTCAGGGGTCTTACCCATCCCTCAGACACAGGGTCCTGGCAGCGCTCACTAGAGGTCTTCTTCACTACTGTGTAATCCTGGTTATGGAGAGACACATTCATAAATCTCACTACAGACATTTCCAGAGTCCTCACCTCTCCAGTTCTGTCCATCTGTTATTCCCATAGATAAGAATGATGTAATGTGACGTCATCAGAATCTCTCACCTCTCCAGTAAGCCGGAAGAGGATCTCTAGGGTGAGGTGTAATATCCTCTCCGCCATCTTGTCTCTGTCCATATCCATCTTTGATGGGAGAAACAGGAAAATTCTCTAATATAGAAGATCTTCACTGAGAGGATCTGATATTGTAGAGACCTGAATGAGAAGATGAGCCGATGTAGCATCATAAAAATCCTGTGTAATAATACAATTACTGGAGATAATAAGGGAAACATATGAAATTTATTATTTTACAGTATTTAGTTTTCTTCTTTACATCTAGTAATAAAACCTCTATATTTTAGGTCACAGACAACAAGTAGTTTCTTCCTCGGAGTCTGCAGCTGAATACGTTTCTCATAGACTCATCTTCCATAAAGCTAATTCTCGTCTCATTTACGGACACTGGAATCGGCATTAGCAATACTGCAGGAGATCTTCATTACACGCGACATGAGAAATAACTACTTCATGAGGAGGACGACATCTTCATCTTATACTACGGCTCTAGAAACATATTTGGCCAGAGAGAGTCACTGACTACATCTCCACTGGTCGTCTATATGAATGTTTCCCGTCTTCCCCGGACTGTAATCTTCTATCATGTTAGTTCTCATGTCTGATTCACACACAGAAGTTTGAGGCTTTTATATATAATTTCACAAGCCCCTACATATAATAAACTTGCACCCTTTAGTGCCTTTCATGTGGCACTAAAGGGTGTTTACCCTAATAAATAAATGAAAAAAAAAACACTTGGGGTCCCCCACTATTTTTCGTAACCAGGCAAGGTGAAGCAGACAGCTGCGGGCTGATATCAGGCTCAGAATGATCCTGGTTATTGACCCTTTCCAGCCTGAAAATACGCGCTTTGCCCACCTCTTCTCTATTGCCCTGGTGCGGTGGCAATCGGGGTAATGATAGTTGAGGTTGATGTCAGCTGTGAATTGTCAAAAAACACATTTGGCATCAAGCCCTGGGGTTAGTAATGGAGAAAAAAATACCCAGACAGAAAAAAAAAATTATTTGAAGAAAGACTCCCCGACACTCTTCCTGGTTCACCAATTTATTTTTGAAAAAAAACCATGCAGGTCCGACGTAGTCCATGGCGTTCCCACAACGATCCCTGAATCCAACATCCAAAGGCTATGGAGCCCTGTTCAGAGAACGACGCTCTATAGGTCGTAGCAGAAGCCACTCCGGGACCCACTGCGTTCCACAAGACCTGGCGGCTCTGATGAGCAGTGACCTCAGTAACTATACCGCTCATAAGAGTCACCAAGTCCTCTGTATAATGGCCCCATGTAGTGCCCCACAGTCTAATGGCCCCATATCGTGCCCCACAGAATGTGCCCCACAGTATCATGGCCCCATATAGTGAACTATAGTATAATGTCTTCCCCATATAGTGCCACCCAGTATAATGGTCCCATATAGTGTACCACAGTATAATGGTCCAATGTAGTGCATCCTGGTAAATCAGGGGACAAGCTGTATTAGAGGATAGAAGTGCACGTCCTTTGCTGGGATCACTTCCTGGACCTGGTTCATACAGCCACATGTTCGTTGAGCCTGAAGGGGATACCTGTCTGAACACCAGCCGGAACCTCAGAAGGATTTAATAAGATAAGTACATTGCTATATATTTTTGATATCATATCTTTGACCAGTATATGTTGCAATTGGCTATTGTCTTCTTAGGATTGCCCTTATTTTTCAAGCGATCCTTCTTTCTATTTTTGTGTATTTATTGACATAACTATTGTGTGTCTGATATATATCTAGTACGTCATTAGGACGTTACTGGTCAATAAATGTGTGTTTTATTGTGTGGTTGAGTAGGGATATTCAGGGATAGGTGAGGGACAGCCGTCGCGGAGCGGGGGCACCACTTGAACCCCTAGGGTGAAAACACTCCGCTGTCAGGTAGCGAGAGCTCCTCTACCAGGGCTATTTAGGGCTAATTTCTGATTGCTATATGCTTATCCCCACCATCCCTATAATATAAGGTATCTCTCCTCATTATGTGTAGTTTGTCCTAACTGTACTATAGAGCACACATTTTTAAATGATACATTAAAAGTTATTTTTTAATGGGTATTTTTTCCACTTTTTGGTCTGTTAGTTAATATATGTGGGCACACAGGGGACATTACTAACATATGGGGGGCACACAGGGGACATTACTAACATATGGGGGGCACACAGGGGACATTACTAACATATGGGGGGCACACAGGGGACATTACAAATATATGGGGGCACACAGGGGACATTACTAATATATGAGGGCACACAGGGGACATTACTAATATATGAGGGCACACAGGGGACATTACTAATATATGGGGGCACACAGAGGACATTACTAATATATGAGGGCACACAGGGGACACTACTAATATATGGGGGCACACAGGGGACATTACTAATATATGTGGGCACACAGGGGACATTACTAACATATGGGGGGCACACAGGGGACATTAGTAACATATGGGGGGCACACAGGGGACATTAGTAACATATGGGGGGCACACAGGGGACATTAGTAACATATGGGGGGCACACAGGGGACATTACTAACATATGGGGGGCACACAGGGGACATTACTAACATATGGGGGCACACAGCGGACATTACTAATATATGGGGGCACACAGGAGACATTACTATTATATGGGGGCACACAGGAGACATTACTCTTATATGGGGGCACACAGGAGACATTACTATTATATGGGGGCACACAGGAGACATTATTAATATATGGGGGCACACAGGAGACATTACTCTTATATGGGGGCACACAGGAGACATTATTAATATATGGGGGCACACAGGAGACATTATTAATATATGGGGGCACACAGGGGACATTACTAATATATGGGGGCACACAGGGGACATTACTAATATATGGGGGCACACAGGGGACATTACTAATATATGGGGCACACAGGGCACATTACTAATGTATGGGGGCACACAGGGGACATTACTAATATATGGAGGCACACAGGGGACATTGCTAATATATGAAGGCACACAGGGGACATTACTAATATATGGGGCACACAGGGGACATTACTAATATATGGGGCACACAGGGGACATTAATATATGGGGGGCACACAGGGGACATTACTATTATATGGGGGCACACAGGCGACATTACTAATATATGGGGGCACACAGGGGACATTACTAATATATGAGGGCGCACAGGGGACATTACTAATATATGAGGGCGCACAGGGGACATTACTAATATATGAGGGCGCACAGGGGACATTACTAATATATGGGGGCACACAGAGGACATTACTAATACATGGGGGCACACAGGGGAGATTACTAATATATGTGTGCACACAGGGGACATTACTAACATATGGGGGGCACACAGGGGACATTACTAACATATGGGGGGCACACAGGGGACATTAGTAACATATGGGGGGCACACAGGGGACATTAGTAACATATGGGGGGCACGCAGGGGACATTACTAACATATGGGGGCACGCAGCGGACATTACTAATATATGGGGGCACACAGGAGACATTACTATTATATGGGGGCACACAGGAGACATTACTCTTATATGGGGGCACACAGGAGACATTACTCTTATATGGGGGCACACAGGAGACATTATTAATATATGGGGGCACACAGGAGACATTACTCTTATATAGGGGCACACAGGAGACATTACTCTTATATGGGGGCACACAGGAGACATTACTATTATATGGGGGCACACAGGAGACATTATTAATATATGGGGGCACACAGGGGACATTACTAATATATGGGGGCACACAGGGGACATTACTAATATATGGGGGCACACAGGGGACATTACTAATATATGAGGGCACACAGGGGACATTACTAATATATGAGGGCACACAGGGGACATTACTAATATATGGGGGCACACAGGGGACATTACTAATATATGGGGCACACAGGGGACATTACGAATATATGGGGGCACACAGGGGACATTACGAATATATGGGGGCACACAGGGGACATTACTAATATATGGGGGGGCACACAGGGGACATTACTAATATATGGAGCACACAGGGGACATTACTAATATATGGGGCACACAGGGGACATTAATATATGGGGGCACACAGGGGACATTACTAATATATGGGGGCACACAGGGGACATTACTAATATATGGGGGCACACAGGGGACATTACTAATATATGGGGCACCCAGGGGACATTAATATATGGGGGGCACACAGGGGACATTACTAATATATGGGGGCACACAGGGGACATTACTAACATATGGGGGCATACAGGGGACATTACTAACATATGGGGGCACACAGGAGACATTACTAACATATGGGGGCACACAGGGGACATTACTAACATATGGGGGCACACAGGGGACATTACTAACATATGGGGGCACACAGGGGACATTACTAATATATGGGGGCACACAGGGGACATTACTAATATATGGGGGCACACAGAGGACATTACTAATATATGGGGACACACAGAGGACATTACTAATATATGGGGGCACACAGGGGACAGTAATACTATTTCGGGCACACAGGTGACGTTACTAATATATGGGGGCACACAGGTGACATTACTAATACATGGGGGCACACGGGACATTATTAATATATGGGGGCACACAGGGGACATTACTAATATATGGGGCAGACAGGGGACATTACTAATATATGGGGGCACACAGGTGACATTACTAATATATGGGGACACACAGGGGACATTACTAAAATATGGGTGCACACAGAGGACATTACTAACATATGGGGGCACACGGGATATTACTAACATATGGGGGCACACAGGGGACGTTACTAATATATGGGGCACACAGGGGACATTACTAATATATGAGGGCACAGGTGAAATTACTAATATATGGGGGCACACAGGGGACATTACTAATATATGGGGGCACACAGGTGACATTACTAATATATGGGGGCACAGAGGGGACATTACTAATACAGTCATATGAAAAAGTTTGGGCACCCCTATTAATCTTAAGCTTAATGTTTTATAAAAATTGGTGTTTTTGCAACTGCTATTTCAGTTTGATATATGTAATAACTGTTGGACACAGTAATGTTTCTGCCTTGAAATGAGGTTTATTGTACTAACAGAAAATGTGCAATCTGCATTCAAACAAAATTTCACAGGTGCATAAGTATGGGCACCTCACCAGAAAAGTGACATTAATATTTAGTAGATCCTCCTTTTGCAAAAATAACAGCCTCTAGTCGCTTCCTGTAGCTTTTAATGAGTTCCTGGATCCTGGATGAAGGTATTTTTGACCATTCCTCTTTACAAAACAATTCCAGTAGAGTTAAGTTTGATGGTCGCCGAGCATGGACAGCCCTCTTCAAATGATCCCACAGATGTTCAATGATATTCAGGTCTGGGGACTGGGATGGCCTTTCCAGAACATTGTAATTGTTCCTCTGCATGAATGCCTGAGTAGATTTGGAGCGGTGTTTTGGATCATTGTCTTGCTGAAAGATCCATCCCCTGCGTAACTTCAACTTTATCACTGATTCTTGAACATTATTGTCAAGAATCTGCTGATACTGAGTGGAATCCATGCGTCCCTCAACTTTAACAAGATTCCCAGTGCTGGCATTGGCCACACAGCCCCAAAGCATGATGGAACCTCCACCAAATTTTACTGTGGGTAGCAAGTGTTTTTTTTGGAATGCTGTGTTTTTTTGCCACCATGCATAACGCCTTTTTGTATGACCAAACAACTCAATTTTGGTTTCATCAGTCCACAGGACCTTCTTCCAAAAAGAAATTGGCTTCTCCAAATGTGCTTTTGCATATCTCAGCCGACTCTGTTTGTGGCGTGCTTGCAGAAACGGCTTCTTTCGCATCACTCTCCCATACAGCTTCTCCTTGTGCAAAGTGCGTTGTATAGTTGACCGATGCACAGTGACACCATCTGCAGCAAGTTGATGCTGCAGCTCTCTGGAGGTGGTCTGAGGATTGTCCTTGACTGATCTCACCATTCTTCTACTCTGCCTTTCTGATGTTTTTCTTGGCCTGCCACTTCTGGCCTTAACAAGAACTGTCCCTGTGTTCTTCCATTTCCTTACTATGTTCCTCACAGTGGAAACTGACAGGTTAAATCTCTGAGACAGCTTTTTGTATCCTTCCCCTGAACAACTATGTTGAATAATCTTTGTTTTCAGATCATTTGACAGTTGTTTTGAGGAGTCCATGATGCCACTCTTCAGAGGCGATTCAAACAGGAGAACAACTTGCAAGTGGCCACTTTAAGTAGCTTTTCTCATGATTGCATACACCTGGCTGTGAAGTTCAAAGCTCAATGAGATTACAAAACCAAAAAAAGTGCTTTAGTAAGTCAGTAAAAAGTAGGTAGGAGTATTTAAAACAAGAAAATGATAAGGGTGCCCATACTTATGCACCTGTCAAATTTTGTTTGAATGCAGATTGCACATTTTCTGTTAGTACAATAAACCTCATTTCAAGGCAGAAACATTACTGTGCCAACAGTTATTACATATATCAAACTGAAATAGCAGTTGCAAAAACACCAATTTTTATAAAACATTAAGCTTAAGATTAATAGGGGTGCCCAAACTTTTTCATATGACTGTATATGGGGGCACACAGGGGACATTACTAATATATGGGGGCACATAGGGGACATTACTAACATATGGGGGCACACAGGGGAGATTACTAATATATGGGGGCACACAGGGGACATTAATAATATATGGGGACACACAGGGGACATTACTAATACATGGAGGCACACAGTAGACATTACTAATATATGGGGGCACACAGGGGGAAGTACTAATATATGGGGCACACAGGGGACATTACTAATATATGGGGGCACACAGGGGGCATTACTAATATATGGGGCACACAGGGGGCATTACTAATATATGGGGCACAAAGGGGACATTACTAACATATGGGGGCACACAGGGGACATTACTAATATATGGGGGCGCACAGGGGACATTACTAATATATAGGGGGGCACACAGGGCACATTACTAATATATGGGGCACACAGGGCACATTACTAGTATATGGGGGCACACAGGGGACATTACTAACATATGGGGGCACAAAGAGGACATTACTAACATATGGGGGCACACAGGGTACATTACTAACATATGGGGGCACACAGGGGACCTTACTAACATATGGGGGCACACAGGGGACCTTACTAACATATGGGGGCACACAGGGGACCTTACTAATATATGGGGACACACAGGGGACATTACTAATATATGGGGGGGCACACAGGGGACATTACTAATATATGGAGCACACAGGGGACATTACTAATATATGGGGCACACAGGGCACATTAATGTATGGGGGCACACAGGGCACAATACTAATATATGGGGGCACACAGGGGACATTGCTAATATATGGGGGCACACAGGGGACATTGCTAATATATGAAGGCACACAGGGGACATTACTAATATATGGGGCACACAGGGGACATTGCTAATATATGAAGGCACACAGGGGACATTACTAATATATGGGGCACACAGGGGACATTACTAATATATGGGGGCACACAGGGGACATTACTAATATATGGGGGCACACAGGGGACATTACTAATATATGGGGGCACACAGGGGACATTACTAACACATGGGGGCATACAGGGGACATTACTAACATATGGGGGCACACAGGGGACATTACTAACATATGGGGGCACACAGGGGACATTACTAACATATGGGGGCACACAGGGGACATTACTAACACATGGGGGCACACAGGGGACATTACTAACATATGGGGGCACACAGGGGACATTACTAATATATGGGGGCACATAGGAGACATTACTAATATATGGGGGCACACAGGAGACATTACTAATATATGGGGGCACACAGGAGGCATTACTAATATATGGGGGCACACAGGAGGCATTACTAATATATGGGGCACACAGGAGGCATTACTAATATGTGGGGCACACAGGTGACATTACGAATATATGGGGGCACACAGGGGGCATTACGAATATATGGGGCACACAGGGGACATTACGAATATATGGGGCACACAGGGGACATTACTAACATATGGGGGCACACAGGGGACATTACTAATATATGGGGGCACACAGGGGACTTACTAATATATGGGGGCACACAGGGGACTTACTAATATATGGGGGGGGCACACAGGGGACATTACTAATATATGGGGCACACAGGGCACATTACTAAGATATGGGGGCACACAGGGGACATTACTAATATATGGGGGCACACAGGGGACATTACTAATATATGGGGGCACACAGGGGACATTACTAATATATGGGGGCACACAGGGGACATTACTAATATATGGGGGCACACAGGGGACATTACGAATATATGGGGCACACAAGGGACATTACGAATATATGGGGCACACAGGGGACATTACGAATATATGGGGCACACAGGGGACATTACTAATATATGGGGGCGCACAGGGGACATTACTAATATATGGGGCACACAGGGCACATTACTAATATATGGGGGCACACAGGGGACATAACTAACATATGGGGGCACAAAGAGGACATTACTAACATATGGGGGCACACAGGGGACATTACTAATATATGGGGGCACACAGTGGACATTACTAATATATGGGGGCACACGGGACATTACTAATATATGGAGCACACAGGGGACATTACTAATATATGGGGCACACAGGGCACATTACTAATGTATGGGGGCACACAGGGCACATTACTAATATATGGGGGCACACAGGGCACATTGCTAATATATGGGGGCACACAGGGGACATTGCTAATATATGAAGGCACACAGGGGACATTACTAATATATGGGGCACACAGGGGACATTAATATATGGGGGGCACACAGGGGACATTACTAATATATGGGGGCACACAGGGGACATTACTAACATATGGGGGCATACAGGGGACATTACTAACATATGGGGGCACACAGGGGACATTACTAACATATGGGGGCACACAGGGGACATTACTAACATATGGGGGCACACAGGGGACATTACTAACATATGGGGGCACACAGGAGACATTACTAACATATGGGGGCACACAGGGGACATTACTAATATATGGGGCACACAGGTGACATTACTAATATATGGGGGCACACAAGGGGCATTACTAATATATGGGGCACACAGGGGACATTACGAATATATGGGGGGGCACACAAGGGACATTACTAATATATGGGGGCACAAAGGGGGCATTACTAATATATGGGGCACACAGGGGACATTACTAATATATGGGGCACACAGGGGACATTACTAACATATGGGGGCACACAGGGGACATTACTAACATATGGGGGCACACAGGGGACATTACTAACATATGGGGGCACACAGGGGACATTACTAATATATGGGGGCACACAGGGGACATTACGAATATATGGGGCACACAGGGGACATTACGAATATATGGGGGCACACAGGGGACATTACGAATATATGGGGCACACAGGGGACATTACGAATATATGGGGCACACAGGGGACATTACTAACATATGGGGGCACACAGGGGACATTACTAATATATGGGGGCACACAGGGGGCATTACTAATATATGGGGCACACAGGGGACATTACGAATATATGGGGCACACAGGGGACATTACTAACATATGGGGGCACACAGGGGACATTACTAATATATGGGGGCACACAGGGGACTTACTAATATATGGGGGGGCACACAAGGGACATTACTAATATATGGGGGCACACAGGGGGCATTACTAATATATGGGGCACACAGGGGACATTACTAATATATGGGGGCACACAGGGGACATTACTAACATATGGGGGCACACAGGGGACATTACTAATATATGGGGGCACACAGGGCACTTACTAATATATGGGGGGCACACAAGGCACATTACTAATATATGGGGCACACAGGGCACATTACTAAGATATGGGGCACACAGGGCACATTACTAATATATGGGAGCACACAGGTGATATTACTAATATATGGGGGCACACAGGGGACAGTACGAATATATGGGGGCACACAGGGGACATTACTAACATATGGGGGCACACAGGGGACATTACTAACATATGGGGCACACAGGGGACATTACTAACATATGGGGGCACACAGGGGACATTACTAATATATGGGGGCACACAGGGGACATTACTAATATATGGGGGCACACAGGAGACATTACTAATATATGGGGGCACACAGGAGACATTACTAATATATGGGGGCACACAGGAGACATTACTAATATATGGGGGCACACAGGAGGCATTACTAATATATGGGGCACACAGGAGGCATTACTAATATATGGGGGCACACAGGGGGCATTACTAATATATGGGGCACACAGGGGACATTACGAATATATGGGGCACACAGGGGACATTACTAACATATGGGGGCACACAGGGGACATTACTAATATATGGGGGCACACAGGGGACTTACTAATATATGGGGGGGCACACAGGGGACATTACTAATATATGGGGCACACTGGGCACATTACTAAGATATGGGGGCACACAGGGGACATGAATATATGGGGGCACACAGGGGACATTACTAATATATGGGGGCACACAGGGGACATTACTAATATATGGGGGCACACAGGGGACATTACTAATATATGGGGGCACACTGGGGACATTACGAATATATGGGGCACACAAGGGACATTACTAATATATGGGGCACACAGGGGACATTACGAATATATGGGGCACACAGGGGACATTACGAATATATGGTGGCACACAGGGGACATTACTAATATATGGGGCACACAGGGCACATTACTAATATATGGGGCACACAGGGCACATTACTAATATATGGGGGCACACAGGGGACATAACTAACATATGGGGGCACAAAGAGGACATTACTAACATATGGGGGTACACAGGGGACATTACTAATATATGGGGGCACACAAGGGACATTACTAATATATGGGGGCACACAGGGGACATTACTAATATATGGAGCACACAGGGGACATTACTAATGTATGGGGGCACACAGGGCACATTACTAATATATGGGGGCACACAGGGGACATTACTAATATATGGGGGCACACAGGGGACATTGCTAATATATGAAGGCACACAGGGGACATTACTAATATATGGGGCACACAGGGGACATTAATATATGGGGGGCACACAGGGGACATTACTAATATATGGGGGCACACAGGGGACATTGCTAATATATGAAGGCACACAGGGGACATTGCTAATATATGGGGCACACAGGGGACATTACTAATATATCGGGGGCACACAGGGGACATTACTAATATATGGGGGCACACAGGGGACATTACTAACATATGGGGGCACACAGGGGACATTACTAACATATGGGGGCACACAGGGGACATTACTAACATATGGGGGCATACAGGGGACATTACTAACATATGGGGGCACACAGGAGACATTACTAACATATGGGGGCACACAGGGGACATTACTAACATATGGGGGCACACAGGGGACATTACTAACATATGGGGGCACACAGGGGACATTACTAATATATGGGGGCACACAGGTGACATTACTAATATATGGGGCACACAGGTGACATTACTAATATATGGGGGCACACAAGGGGCATTACTAATATATGGGGCACACAGGGGACATTACGAATATATGGGGGGGCACACAGGGGACATTACTAATATATGGGGCACACAGGGGACATTACTAACATATGGGGGCACACAGGGGACATTACTAACATATGGGGGCACAAAGAGGACATTACTAACATATGGGGGCACACAGGGGACATTACTAATATATGGGGGCACACAGGGGACATTACTAATATATGGGGGCACACAGGGGACATTACTAATATATGGGGCACACAGGGGACATTACTAATATATGGGGCACACAGGGGACCTTACTAATATATGGGGACACACAGGGGACATTACTAATATATGGGGGCACACAGGGGACATTACTAATATATGGGGGCACACAGGGGACATTACTAATATAAGGGGCACACAGGGGATATTACTAATATATGGGGGCACACGGGACATTACTAATATATGGGGGCACACAGGGGACATTACGAATATATGGGGCACACAGGGGACATTACGAATATATGGGGCACACAGGGGACATTACGAATATATGGGGGCACACAGGGGAGATTACGAATATATGGGGGCACACAGGGGAGATTACGAATATATGGGGGGGCACACAGGGGACATTACTAATATATGGGGCACACAGGGGACATTACTAATATATGGGGGCACACAGGGGACATTATTAATATATGGGGCACACAGGGGACATTAATACATGGGGGCACACAGGGGACATTACTAATATATGGGGGCACACAGGGGGCATTACAAATATATGGGGCACACAGGGGACATTACGAATATATGGGGCACACAGGGGACATTACTAACATATGGGGGCACACAGGGGACATTACTAATATATGGGGGCACACAGGGGACTTACTAATATATGGGGGCACACAGGGGACTTACTAATATATGGGGGGGCACACAGGGGACATTACTAATATATGGGGCACACAGGGCACATTACTAAGATATGGGGGCACACAGGGGACATTACTAATATATGGGGGCACACAGGGGACATTACTAATATATGGGGGCACACAGGGGACATTACTAATATATGGGGGCACACAGGGGACATTACTAATATATGGGGCACACAGGGGACATTACGAATATATGGGGCACACAGGGGACATTACGAATATATGGGGCACACAGGGGACATTACTAATATATGGGGGCACACAGGGGACATTACTAATATATGGGGCACACAGGGCACATTACTAATATATGGGGCACACATGGCACATTACTAATATATGGGGCACACAGGGCACATTACTAATATATGGGGGCACACAGGGGACATAACTAACATATGGGGGCACAAAGAGGACATTACTAACATATGGGGGCACACAGGGGACATTACTAATATATGGGGGCACACAGGGGAAATTACTAATATATGGGGGCACACAGGGGACATTACTAATATATGGAGCACACAGGGGACATTACTAATATATGGGGCACACAGGGCACATTACTAATGTATGGGGGCACACAGGGCACATTACTAATATATGGGGGCACACAGGGCACATTACTAATATATGGGGGCACACAGGGGACATTGCTAATATATGAAGGCACACAGGGGACATTACTAATATAAGGGGCACACAGGGGATATTACTAATATATGGGGGCACACGGGACATTACTAATATATGGGGGCACACAGGGGACATTACGAATATATGGGGCACACAGGGGACATTACGAATATATGGGGCACACAGGGGACATTACGAATATATGGGGGCACACAGGGGAGATTACGAATATATGGGGGCACACAGGGGAGATTACGAATATATGGGGGGGCACACAGGGGACATTACTAATATATGGGGCACACAGGGGACATTACTAATATATGGGGGCACACAGGGGACATTATTAATATATGGGGCACACAGGGGACATTAATACATGGGGGCACACAGGGGACATTACTAATATATGGGGGCACACGGGGCATTACAAATATATGGGGCACACAGGGGACATTACGAATATATGGGGCACACAGGGGACATTACTAACATATGGGGGCACACAGGGGACATTACTAATATATGGGGGCACACAGGGGACTTACTAATATATGGGGGCACACAGGGGACTTACTAATATATGGGGGGGGCACACAGGGGACATTACTAATATATGGGGCACACAGGGCACATTACTAAGATATGGGGGCACACAGGGGACATTACTAATATATGGGGGCACACAGGGGACATTACTAATATATGGGGACACACAGGGGACATTACTAATATATGGGGGCACACAGGGGACATTACTAATATATGGGGCACACAGGGGACATTACGAATATATGGGGCACACAGGGGACATTACGAATATATGGGGCACACAGGGGACATTACTAATATATGGGGGCACACAGGGGACATTACTAATATATGGGGCACACAGGGCACATTACTAATATATGGGGCACACATGGCACATTACTAATATATGGGGCACATTACTAATATATGGGGGCACACAGGGGACATAACTAACATATGGGGGCACAAAGAGGACATTACTAACATATGGGGGCACACAGGGGACATTACTAATATATGGGGGCACACAGGGGACATTACTAATATATGGGGGCACACAGGGGACATTACTAATATATGGGGGCACACAGGGGACATTACTAATATATGGAGCACACAGGGGACATTACTAATATATGGGGCACACAGGGCACATTACTAATGTATGGGGGCACACAGGGCACATTACTAATATATGGGGGCACACAGGGCACATTACTAATATATGGGGGCACACAGGGGACATTGCTAATATATGAAGGCACACCGGGGACATTACTAATATATGGGGCACACAGGGGACATTAATATATGGGGGGCACACAGGGGACATTACTAATATATGGGGGCACACGGGACATTGCTAATATATGAAGGCACACAGGGGACATTACTAATATATGGGGCACACAGGGGACATTAATATATGGGGGGCACACAGGGGACATTACTAATATATGGGGGCACACAGGGGACATTACTAACATATGGGGGCATACAGGGGACATTACTAACATATGGGGGCACACAGGGGACATTACTAACATATGGGGGCACACAGGGGACATTACTAACATATGGGGGCACACAGGGGACATTACTAACATATGGGGGCACACAGGGGACATTACTAACACATGGGGGCACACAGGGGACATTACTAACATATGGGGGCACACAGGGGACATTACTAACATATGGGGGCACACAGGGGACATTACTAATATATGGGGGCACACAGGTGACATTACTAATATATGGGGCACACAGGTGACATTACTAATATATGGGGGCACACAAGGGGCATTACTAATATATGGGGCACACAGGGGACATTACGAATATATGGGGGGGCACACAGGGGACATTACTAATATATGGGGCACACAGGGCACATTACTAATATATGGGGGCACACAGGGGACATTACTAACATATGGGGGCACAAAGAGGACATTACTAACATATGGGGGCACACAGGGGACATTACTAATATATGGGGGCACACAGGGGACATTACTAATATATGGGGGCACACAGGGGACATTACTAATATATGGGGCACACAGGGGACATTACTAATATATGGGGCACACAGGGGACCTTACTAATATATGGGGACACACAGGGGACATTACTAATATATGGGGGCACACAGGGGACATTACTAATATATGGGGGCACACAGGGGACATTACTAATATATGGGGGCACACAGGGGACATTACTAATATATGGGGGCACACGGGACATTACTAATATATGGGGGCACACAGGGGACATTACGAATATATGGGGCACACAGGGGACATTACGAATATATGGGGCACACAGGGGACATTACGAATATATGGGGGCACACAGGGGAGATTACGAATATATGGGGGCACACAGGGGAGATTACGAATATATGGGGGGGCACACAGGGGACATTACTAATATATGGGGCACACAGGGGACATTACTAATATATGGGGGCACACAGGTGACATTATTAATATATGGGGCACACAGGGGACATTAATACATGGGGGGCACACAGGGGACATTACTAATATATGGGGGCACACAGGGGGCATTACGAATATATGGGGCACACAGGGGACATTACGAATATATGGGGCACACAGGGGACATTACGAATATATGGGGGCACACAGGGGACATTAGTAATATATGGGGGCACACAGGGGACTTACTAATATATGGGGGCACACAGGGGACTTACTAATATATGGGGGGGGCACACAGGGGACTTACTAATATATGGGGGGGGCACACAGGGCACATTACTAATATATGGGGGCACACAGGGGACATTACTAATAAATGGGGGCACACAGGGGACATTACTAGTATATGGAGCACACAGGGGACATTACTAATATATGGAGCACACAGGGGACATTACTAATATATGGAGCACACAGGGGACATTACTAATATATGGAGCACACAGGGGACATTACTAATATATGGAGCACACAGGGGACATTACTAATATATGGGGCACACAGGGCACATTACTAATGTATGGGGGCACACAGGGCACATTACTAATATATGGGGGCACACAGGGGACATTGCTAATATATGAAGGCACACAGGGGACATTACTAATATATGGGGCACACAGGGGACATTAATATATGGGGGGCACACAGGGGACATTACTAATATATGGGGGCACACAGGGGACATTGCTAATATATGAAGGCACACAGGGGACATTACTAATATATGGGGCACACAGGGGACATTAATATATGGGGGGCACACAGGGGACATTACTAATATATGGGGGCACACAGGGGACATTACTAACATATGGGGGCATACAGGGGACATTACTAACATATGGGGGCACACAGGGGACATTACTAACATATGGGGGCACACAGGGGACATTACTAACATATGGGGGCACACATGGGACATTACTAACATATGGGGGCACACAGGGGACATTACTAACATATGGGGGCACACAGGGGACATTACGAATATATGGGGCACACAGGGGACATTACGAATATATGGGGCACACAGGGGACATTACGAATATATGGGGCACACAGGGGACATTACTAACATATGGGGGCACACAGGGGACATTAGTAATATATGGGGGCACACAGGAGGCATTACTAATATATGGGGCACACAGGGGACATTACGAATATATGGGGCACACAGGGGACATTACTAACATATGGGGGCACACAGGGGACATTACTAATATATGGGGGCACACAGGGGACTTACTAATATATGGGGGGCACACAAGGGACATTACTAATATATGGGGGCACACAGGGGGCATTACTAATATATGGGGCACACAGGGGACATTACTAATATATGGGGGCACACAGGGGACATTACTAACATATGGGGGCACACAGGGGACATTACTAATATATGGGGGCACACAGGGGACTTACTAATATATGGGGGGGCACACAAGGCACATTACTAATATATGGGGCACACAGGGCACATTACTAAGATATGGGGCACACAGGGCACATTACTAAGTTATGGGGGCACACAGGGGACATGAATATATGGGGGCACACAGGGGACATTACTAATATATGGGGGCACACAGGGGACATTACTAATATATGGGTGCACACAGGGGACATTACTAATATATGGGGGCACACTGGGGACATTACGAATATATGGGGCACACAGGGGACATTACTAATATATGGGGCACACAGGGGACATTACGAATATATGGGGCACACAGGGGACATTACTAATATATGGTGGCACACAGGGGACATTACTAATATATGGGGCACACAGGGCACATTACTAATATATGGGGCACACAGGGCACATTACTAATATATTGGGGCACACAGGGGACATAACTAACATATGGGGGCACAAAGAGGACATTACTAACATATGGGGGTACACAGGGGACATTACTAATATATGGGGGCACACAGGGGACATTACTAATATATGGGGGCACACAGGGGACATTACTAATATATGGGGGCACACAGGGGACATTACTAATATATGGAGCACACAGGGGACATTACTAATGTATGGGGGCACACAGGGCACATTACTAATATATGGGGGCACACAGGGGACATTACTAATATATGGGGGCACACAGGGGACATTGCTAATATATGAAGGCACACAGGGGACATTACTAATATATGGGGCACACAGGGGACATTAATATATGGGGGGCACACAGGGGACATTACTAATATATGGGGGCACACAGGGGACATTGCTAATATATGAAGGCACACAGGGGACATTACTAATATATGGGGCACACAGGGGACATTACTAATATATGGGGGGCACACAGGGGACATTACTAATATATGGGGGCACACAGGGGACATTACTAACATATGGGGGCACACAGGGGACATTACTAACATATGGGGGCACACAGGGGACATTACTAACATATGGGGGCACACAGGGGACATTACTAACACATGGGGGCATACAGGGGACATTACTAACATATGGGGGCACACAGGAGACATTACTAACATATGGGGGCACACAGGGGACATTACTAACATATGGGGGCACACAGGGGACATTACTAACATATGGGGGCACACAGGGGACATTACTAACATATGGGGGCACACAGGTGACATTACTAATATATGGGGCACACAGGTGACATTACTAATATATGGGGGCACACAAGGGGCATTACTAATATATGGGGCACACAGGGGACATTACGAATATATGGGGGGGCACACAGGGGACATTACTAATATATGGGGCACACAGGGCACATTACTAATATATGGGGGCACACAGGGGACATTACTAACATATGGGGGCACAAAGAGGACATTACTAACATATGGGGGCACACAGGGGACATTACTAATATATGGGGGCACACAGGGGACATTACTAATATATGGGGCACACAAGGGACCTTACTAATATATGGGGACACACAGGGGATATTACTAATATATGGGGGCACACAGGGGACATTACTAATATATGGGGGCACACAGGGGACATTACTAATATAAGGGGCACACAGGGGATATTACTAATATATGGGGGCACACGGGACATTACTAATATATGGGGGCACACAGGGGACATTACGAATATATGGGGCACACAGGGGACATTACGAATATATGGGGCACACAGGGGACATTACGAATATATGGGGGCACACAGGGGAGATTACGAATATATGGGGGCACACAGGGGAAATTACTAATATATGGGGGCACACAGGGGACATTACTAACATATGGGGGCACACAGGGGACATTACTAATATATGGGGGCACACAGGTGACATTACTAATATATGGGGCACACAGGTGACATTACTAATATATGGGGGCACACAAGGGGCATTACTAATATATGGGGCACACAGGGGACATTACGAATATATGGGGGGGCACACAGGGGACATTACTAATATATGGGGCATACAGGGCACATTACTAATATATGGGGGCACACAGGGGACATTACTAACATATGGGGGCACAAAGAGGACATTACTAACATATGGGGGCACACAGGGGACATTACTAATATATGGGGGCACACAGGGGACATTACTAATATATGGGGGCACACAGGGGACATTACTAATATATGGGGCACACAGGGGACATTACTAATATATGGGGCACACAGGGGACCTTACTAATATATGGGGACACACAGGGGACCTTACTAATATATGGGGACACACAGGGGACATTATTAATATATGGGGGCACACAGGGGACATTACTAATATATGGGGGCACACAGGGGACATTACTAATATAAGGGGCACACAGGGGATATTACTAATATATGGGGGCACACAGGGGACATTACGAATATATGGGGCACACAGGGGACATTACGAATATATGGGGCACACAGGGGACATTACGAATATATGGGGCACACAGGGGACATTACGAATATATGGGGGCACACAGGGGAGATTACGAATATATGGGGGCACACAGGGGAAATTACTAATATATGGGGGGGCACACAGGGGACATTACTAATATATGGGGCACACAGGGGACATTACTAATATATGGGGGCACACAGGGGACATTATTAATATATGGGGCACACAGGGGACATTAATACATGGGGGGCACACAGGGGACATTACTAATATATGGGGGCACACAGGGGACATTGCTAATATATGAAGGCACACAGGGGACATTACTAATATATGGGGCACACAGGGGACATTAATATATGGGGGGCACACAGGGGACATTACTAATATATGGGGGCACACAGGGGACATTGCTAATATATGAAGGCACACAGGGGACATTACTAATATATGGGGCACACAGGGGACATTAATATATGGGGGGCACACGGGATATTACTAATATATGGGGGCACACAGGGGACATTACTAACATATGGGGGCATACATGGGACATTACTAACATATGGGGGCACACAGGAGACATTACTAACATATGGGGGCACACAGGGGACATTACTAACATATGGGGGCACACAGGGGACATTACTAACATATGGGGGCACACAGGGGACATTACTAACATATGTGGGCACACAGGGTACATTACTAATATATGGGGGCACACAGGGGACATTACTAATATATGGGGACACACAGGGGACATTACTAATATATGGGGCACACAGGGGACATTACTAATATATGGGGGCACACAGGGGACATTACTAATATATGGGGACACACAGGGGACATTACTAATATAAGGGGCACACAGGTGACATTACTAATATATGGGGCACACAGGTGACATTACTAATATATGGGGCACACAGGGGGCATTAATAATATATGGGCCTCAGGCCTTACTATCTGCCTAGAGAATTCACTCTTGTTATTGTAGTTGTGATGTATATACCACCATCTGCGAACCCAGAGGCTGCTGGGGATGTGTTGTCAGGGGTGATGGCCTGGCTTCAGACTAAACACCCAAACTCTCTAACTGTAATTTCTGGGGATTTCAATCGAGTAAAGATCTCATCTGCAATACCAAAGTTCTATCAATATGTCAAATGTCCTACACGGGACAACAACACACTGGATCTCCTCTTTGCTAATGTTAAGAATGCTTATTCATCGGCTGCATTACCCCCCCTGGGGAAATCTGACCACAACCTCATACTATTGTCTCCTGCTTACCAACCAGACGTCCGCAAACAACCAGTGACAATTAAAAAGATAAGGAAGTGGTGTCCAGCAGCAGAGGAGGCGTTACAAGACTGCTTTGACTGTACAGACTGGGAGGTGTTGTGTACCATGAAAGAGAAATGTAATGTTAATGAGATTACTGGCAGAGTTACTGATTACATCAACTTCTGTATGGACATTGTAGTACCTGTTCAAGAGATTCGGTGTTATGCAAACAATAAGCCATGGATTACAAAAGAGTTGAAACATTTACTAAACATGAAAAAACTGGCTTTTAAAAGGAAGGACAAGGAGGCATTGAAAATTATACAGCGAGACCTAAAGGGGAAAATTAAGATTGCCCGTGAGGCATTCAGAGTTAAATTAGAAAATCAATTTGCACAAAAAAGCTCCAGAGAGGTGTGGGCTGGAATGAAGCTAGTGACTGGGTTTAAGGCAAGGTCGGAGCAGGGGGGTGGTGGACTTACAATGGCTAATGAAATGAATCAGTTCTTCAATAGATTCAGCAATAAAGGTGCGGTAGCAGCAGGGAAGGGGGAGGAGGCCGGGGAACAACTAGCTAAATTAACAGGGGGTGAAATAGATCATTTCTCGGTCTCCAAAAATGACGTGAGGGACCAGTTTAGTAAGCTGGCCATTGGCAAAGCAGCAGGGCCTGACGGTCTCAGTCCACGTGTCCTCAGAGTGTGTGCAAATGAGTTATGTACTGTCTTCCAGCATCTCTTTAACCAGAGCTTACAATCAAAGAGAGTACCAGTGCTATGGAAGACTTCCTGCCTGGTGCCGATTCCCAAGACTACCTTCCCGGCTTCCCCGGGGGACTATAGACCGGTGGCCTTAACATCGCATGCGATGAAGTCCTTGGAGAGAATAGTACTTGCTCACTTGTGTCCGAGGGTGATGGCGCATACTGATGCTCTTTAGTTTGCGTACCGGCAGGGACTGGGTGTGGACGATGCTGTAGCGTCTCTGCTACAAACAGTACATTCCTTTTTGGACAATGATGGAACCACAGTGCGTGCTTTGTTCTTTGATTTCTCTAGTGCGTTCAACACATTACAGCCACTCTTACTGCGAGGAAAGTTGATTAAAATGGCGGTGGATGAGGGACTTGTGAATTGGATAATTGACTACCTGTCGGATAGGCCACAGTTTGTTAGGTGGGGGACGGCTACATCAGATAGTGTACTGAGCAGTGTCGGAGCCCCGCAGGGAACAGTGCTGTCGCCATTCCTCTTTACATTGTACACAGCTGACTTTCAGTATAAATCAGACCGTTGTCACCTCCAGAAGTACTCGGATGACTCTGTGATAGTTGGCGGTATTGGGAAGGACCAGGACGAAGAGGAATATAGAAGGGTGGTTGCGGACTTTGTAGTATGGTGCCAGGCTAACCATCTAGAACTAAATGTTAAGAAAACCAGGGAGTTGGTGATGAGCTATGGAAGGTGCAAGAAGGTATGCCTACCTGTTACCATTGACGGTCAGGATGTGGAGATGGTGGACAGTTTCAAATATTTGGGGGTTTACCTGGATAGCAAGCTAGACTGGAAGTGCCACATGGAGAAGGTCTACAAGAAGGGGATGAGTAGATTGTACTTCCTAAGGAAGTTAAGGTCTTTTAATGTGTGTGGCAAAATGCTTGAGGTGTTCTACCAATCCATTGTGGCTAGTGCCACCTTTGCGGCAATAATTTGCTGGGGTAACAGTGTGCGTGTTGCTGACGCCAACAAGCTCAACAAACTTATAAAGAAGGCTAGCGCGACGGTGGGCCTACAGCTTGGGACTTTTGAAGAGGTGGTAGAGGATAGGATTAAGAAGAAGTGCAGAGCTATAATGGGCAACAACACACACCCGCTTTATGAACTGTTTGCGAAACAGAAGAGCACATTCAGCAATCGCCTAATACAACTAAGGTGTAAAAAGGAAAAATACAGGAGATCGTTTGTTCCAACAGCTATGGGGGTGTTTAACAAATGTCTGAAAAGCAATGTCTAAAGCATTCCAAATGTTTTGTTATCATATGTGTCATGTTCGAGATCTGTGTTCTGCTGCTGTGATACCGCAATTTCCTCCGGGATAAATAAAGTATATCTTATCTTATCTTATATGGGGCACACAGGGGGCATTAATAATATATGGGGCACACAGGGGGCATTAATAATATATGGGGGCACACAGGGGACATTACTAATATATGGGGGCACACAGGGGGCATTACTAATATATGGGGCACACAGGGGACATTACTAATATATGGGGGCACACAGGGGACTTACTAATATATGGGGGGGCACACAGGGCACATTACTAAGATATGGGGCACACAGGGCACATTACTAATATATGGGGGCACACAGGGGACAGTACGAATATATGGGGGCACACAGGGGACAGTACGAATATATGGTGGCACACAGGTGACATTACTAATATATGGGGGCACACAGGGGACATTACTAATATATGGGGGCACACAGGTGACATTAGTAATATATGGGGGCACACAGGGGACATTACTAATATATGGGGCACACAGGGGACAGTACGAATATATGGGGGGCACACAGGGGGCATTACTAATATATGGGGGCACACAGGCGACATTACTAATATATGGGGGCACACAGGTGACATTAGTAATATATGGGGGCACACAGGGGACATTACTAATATATGGGGGCACACAGGTGACATTAGTAATATATGGGGGCACACAGGGGACATTACTAATATATGGGGGCACACAGGGGACAGTACGAATATATGGGGGGCACTACTAATATATGGGGGCACACAGGCGACATTACTAATATATGGGGGCACACAGGTGACATTAGTAATATATGGGGGCACACAGGGGACATTACTAATATATGGGGGCACACAGGTGACATTAGTAATATATGGGGGCACACAGGGGACATTACTAATATATGGGGGGCACTACTAATATATGGGGGCACACAGGGGACAGTACGAATATATGGGGGGCACTACTAATATATGGGGGCACACAGGCGACATTACTAATATATGGGGGCACACAGGTGACATTAGTAATATATGGGGGCACACAGGGGGCAGTAATACTATTTCTGGCACATAGAAGGAGTTGTGGCCGCTGCAGGTGAATAGGGGAATATTATCTTGTGGGGTCACAGGGGGAGAAGGGAGAATTATTACAGTGGCCGGTACAGAGGGTAGGACATTACTGTCTGGAGGCAAAGAGGAAACAGCAATCACTGGACAGACACAGATAGGAATCGCAGGTGTGAATAAGGACTATAGTGAGTGCGATAATGTGTACAGTGCTGCGGCGATATAGAAGGATGAGGAAGAAATAATTCACATAGAGAATAACGAGGAGTCTGCACAGTCCTCCAGCTGCAGAGCCGCACCCCGGGACAGACGGAGACACCTGGAATGACGGCAGGGGAGCGTCTAGATTGGAGTTGATTTCTGGAGGGGGAGGAGTGATCTCATTCTAGCATGACGTCACCGGAAGGGGCGGGGCCTTCCCAATCCAGTGGACTCTATTCCACCTGCAGCAGTGCGCACATTGTGCCGGGACAGGATGGTGATGAGGAGCTTGTGTTCAGCGTTGTGCTGTGAGGACTGAGGCGGGGAAAACGGACCTTGTGAATAAATGCTGTGGAGGCATAAAGGGGACTGGTGTGAGGGGGCATGAGGTGTGTAAAGGGGCATCCAGGGGGCTACGTGGCTAGTGTGAGGGGCATGGGGTATGTAGAGGGGGATCCAGGGGGCTGTGTGGCTGGTGTGAGGGGCATGGGGTATGTAGAGGGGGATCCAGGGGGCTGTGTGGCTGGTGTGAGGGGCATGGGGTATGTAGAGGGGGATCCAGGGGGCTGTGTGGCTAGTGTGAGGAGGCATGGGGTATGTAGAGGGGCATCCAGGGGGCTCTGTGGCTGGTGTGAGGAGGCATGGGGTATGTAGAGGGGCATCCAGGGGGCTGTCTGGCTGGTGTGAGGGCATGGGGTATGTAGAGGGGCATCCAGGGGGCTGTTTGGGTGGTGTGAGGGGGCATGGGGTATGTAGAGGGGCATCCAGGGGGCTGTTTGGGTGGTGTGAGGGGGCATGGGGTATAAAGAGGGGCATCCAGGGGGTTGTATGGGTGGTGTGAGGAGGCATGGGGCATGTAGAGGGGCATCCAGGGGGCTGTGTGGCTGGTGTGAGGAGGCATGGGGCATGTAGAGGGGCATCCAGGGCGCTGTGTGGCTGGTGTGAGGAGGCATGGGGCATGTAGAGGGGCATCCAGGGGGCTGTGTGGCTGGTGTGAGGAGGCATGGGGTATGTAGAGGGGCATCCAGGGGGCTGTCTGGCTGGTGTGAGGAGGCATAGGGTATATAGAGGGGCATCCAGGGGGCTGTGTGGCTGGTGTGAGGAGGCATGGGGTATGTAGAGGGGCATCCAGGGGGCTGTCTGGCTGGTGTGAGGAGGCATAGGGTATATAGAGGGGCATCCAGGGGGCTGTGTGGCTGGTGTGAGGAGGCATGGGGTATGTAGAGGGGCATCCAGGGGGCTGTGTGGCTGGTGTGAGGAGGCATAGGGTATGTAGAGGGGCATCCAGGGGGCTGTGTGACTGGTGTGAGGAGGCATGGGGTATGTAGAGGGGCATCCAGGGGGCTGTGTGGGTGGTGTGAGGGGGCATGGGATATGTAGAGGGGCATCCAGAGGGCGGTGTGGGTGGTGTGAGGGGGCATGGGATATGTAGAGGGGCATCCAGGGGGCTGGTGTGAGGGGGCATGAAGTGTGTAGAGGGGCATCCAGGGGGCTACGTGGCTAGTGTGAGGGGCATGGGGTATGTAGAGGGGGATCCAGGGGGCTACGTGGCTGGTGTGAGGGGGCATGGGGTATGTAGAGGGGCATCCAGGGGGCTGTGTGGCTGGTGTGAGGAGGCATGGGGTATGTAGAGGGGCTGTCTGGCTGGTGTGAGGGGGCATGAGGTACGTAGAGGGGCATCCAGGGGGCTGTGTGGCTGGTGTGAGGAGGCATGGGGTATGTAGAGGGGCATCCAGGGGTCTGTCTGGCTGGTGTGAGGGGCATGGGGTATGTAGAGGGGCATCCAGGGGGCTGTTTGGGTGGTGTGATGGGGCATGGGGTATGTAGAGGGGCATCCAGGGGGCTGCGTGGCTGGTGTGAGGAGGCATGGGGTATGTAGAGGGGCATCCAGGGGGTTGTATGGGTGGTGTGAGGAGGCATGGGGTATGTAGAGGGGCATCCAGGGGGTTGTGTGGCTGGTGTGAGGAGGCATGGGCTATGTAGAGGGGCATCCAGGGGGTTGTGTGGCTGGTGTGAGGGGCATGGAGTATGGAGAGGGGCATCCAGGGGGTTGTGTGGCTGGTGTGAGCAGGCATAGGGTATGGAGAGGGGCATCCAGGGGGCTGTGTGGCTGGTGTGAGGAGGCATAGGGTATGTAGAGGGGCATCCAGGGGGCTGTGTGGGTGGTGTGAGGGGGCATGGGATATGTAGAGGGGCATCCAGGGGGCTGTGAGGGGGCATGGGATATGTAGAGGGGCATCCAGGGGGCTGTGAGGGGGCATGGGATATGTAGAGGGGCATCCAGGGGGCTGTGTGACTGGTGTGAGGAGGCATGAGGTGTGTAGAGGGGCATCCAGAGGGCTGGTGTGAGGGTGCATGAGGTATGTAGAAGGGTATCCAGGAGACTGCGTGGCTGGTGTGAGGGGGCATGGGAAATGTAGAAGGGCATAGGGAGCTGTGTGGCTGGTGTGAGGGGCTTGGGGTATGTAGAGGGGCATCCAGGGGGCTGGTGTGAGGGGGCATGGGGTAGGAGGACAGTGGCCGACACAACCTCCTTAAAGACGATAGCACACCATTTTAAAATCTGTCATGGGAGAAATCCTAAAACATTTATGGTACGTGGTATCGATGTCATCCATAGTGGCATTAGGGATGGAAATGTAAAAAAAACTTTGGCTCAAAGGGAAACCAAATGGATAGTGGAACTGGGAACAATGACGCCAAATGGCCTTAATGAGGCCCTGAGCTTCACCCCATTTCTTTAATAGATATAATCTTTGTGGTATTTTTATACAATTGTATGTGTTGATTTTAATTTGTTTTCTCTGTCATTTGTAACTTTCTCCCTCCATAGTCTATATGCACCATCTGTATGGATCACCTACATATGGTTAATCAATATGAGGATACTACGAGCAACAATTAAATTGGACCAAGAAAATAGATTTTCGTACTGACAGAATCGTGTTGCAATTATAGGAAAATGATACTGCTTACTCTAACACATTTTTGCATTATTAAGTAGTTGCGTTACTATACTTGTCTTAATGCATTGCTGTGTTCTCTTTGGCGAGCGTGTGGGTGCTGTGCCTCCCTTTGCCTCTGCGTCATGCACAGCATCTGCATGGTGTCTGCGCATGTTGGGGGGCCATGGCAACGAGTCCTGGTTCCCTGTCATGCGTGGTTCACCTTGATGGCCGTGCATGACGCATCTGGCTCGGGCAGTTCAGCGCGCATGCGCTGATGGTCCAGGAGATGATTGGTCCGTTGTGGTCACGTGACCGCAGGCCCTAAAGTATATTTAAACAGACATGGAAGGTCCTATTAAACAATCCCCCTGAGGAAGCCATAGGATATACCACGCGAAACACGCATTGGGGTCCTTGCTTATTCTGGGTGCTGATCTAATATGGCTAAGAGTGCAATATAATTCTTCAGCATTTTTTCATAGGGCACTATAGGCCATATGGCACGTGGTACATATCCATAGTGATGAAATATGCCATAATTTTGTACCAGTGCATAAATGACTTGAATACGAGCACTTCTTGCACTTTGTCCCAATAGATATTTAACATCTATTATTATGTTGTATATGTGTCACCCAGTTTGGTTGTCTGTGTGTCGTCCTTTTTAATCATGTTTGTCTTTTCTGTATATTGTTTACAATAAAGTTTTTTGATTCTCTGCCATATACTCCGTATTTGGTTCGTTTTTGCTATATAACAGCAGAAACAAGTCCGGGGGCGCCTCCCGCCAGGGAAAATATAGCAATAGTCCTTGGATGAGTTCAATGGATCCAGCAGATGAGGGACACAACACAATCCCACGTGGCAGCTTCTATCAATCCACACACGCCACGAGGATCTGGCCGCAGCCGGAGACCCTCCAGCATCGGGAGGAACCACGCAACTGACTGGGCCAAACATGAGTCTATTGTTCTGTCTACTGGGATCAGCCCCTGGATGGGGAAAGGGTTCACACCCGCTAGATGCAACAAGAGATGTTGACCTAGGCCTGATTACATTGCAGTCCATGAACACAGGCCAGGGGAAGGAACACGCTGTTAGGCTGTGTGCCCACGATGCATTTAAACGTTTCCATAGCGGCAAAAACGCTGCAGAAACGCTTAAACGCATGGTAGAAGACCTGCCATGTTCCCCAATGATAATCCATGCTGTGCACATGCTGCGAAAATTTCCGCTGCGCATTATCATTGCGGAAAAATACGCAGCATGTCCATTAATATTGCGGACATGCAGCGTAATTGCTGTAATTGACTTGCATTGAAACGCATATTATCCGTGTCAGCATATTTGCACACACGGATAATATGCGTTTCTATGTGCGGATGGTGCCCGGGTGTGGAGGACAGGAGACTCTCCTCCGGACCTGGGTACCATAGAACCTGTGAAAAAAAAGAATAAAATAAAAAATAAATATTATACTTACCTTCTGATGGCCCCCGCTCTCCTTGTCTTCACTTGCCGGCAGCGTGCTGTGGACTGAAGGACCTGCGCTGACGTCATTTAGTCATGTGACGGCAGGTCCTTCAGTGTATCGCGAGCTGCGGAAAAAAACGCAGCACTACCAATTATTTTGCGGAAGCGCTGCGTTTTCGCCGCCAGTGACTTGCATTAGAACGCATGCATTCCGCTTCACTAGATAAGCACATGCGGAATACAAGCGTTCAATGTGCGGCTGGTACCCAGGTCTAGAGGAGAGAAGACTCTCCTCCGGACCCGGTTACCATAGACACTGTGAAAAAAAGAATAAAATAAAAAATAAATGTTATATTTAGCTTCTGGCGGTCCCCGCTGCGCTCGTCCTCCCATGCCGGCAGATCGCGATGGACTGAAGGACCTGCGGTGATGGGTCATAGTCATGTGACGGGTCAAGTGACGCTGACATCGGCAGGTCCTTCAGTGTACCACGATCTGCCGGCAGCCAGAACGGAGCAAAGCAAGACACCGGGGGCCATCAGAGGGTAAGTATAGATTTATTTTTAACCATTCTTTTACGGTCACACTATATAAATCCATGCCGGTTGCATGGATTTATATAGTGTGACTAAGTTGACAAGCACTTTCCAAGTGATGCTAAAATCGCTTGGAAAGCGCTTGTCAACCCGCATGCGGAAATGCAAGTGAAGAACGCACTGTTAGTCATATTGGATAAAACAAGTTGCTGAGATTAGGACCACCAGGGACCCCAATGTTACTTAGGAAAGACTATGTCCATGTTTTATAAAAAAAAAATTCACATATGCATAGCACAGGTCTGTCCGTCCATTCATGGATTCTGTATGGGACTAATAAAAATAGGCCATCACAACACTCGGCTGTCACTTATGTACATAAATGCATACAAAATATTAACTACTTGAGCTAAATTGCTGCATTGTCACCTTAAGGCTGTGTGCCCACGTAGCGTTTTTCAAGCGTATATGCTGCGGAATTTCCGCAGCGTAAACGCTTGTAAAACGCATGTATATCCGCACCCCATGGTCCCCAATGGCATTCCGCAATGTCAATGCCCATGCTGCGGATTTTTCCGCAGCGTATATGCTGCAGTCAAAAATCCGCAGCATGTTCATTAATTTTGCGGAAGCGCTGCGGGATCAATGTGCGGATGGTACCCAAGTCTGGATGAGAGGAGACTCTCATCCAGACCTGGGTACCAAAGAACCTGTTAAAAAAAAAGAATAAAATAAAGTTTATACTTATCTTCTGATGTTTTCCCTCCGTCGCGCTGTGACCTATCACATGACTCAATGACGTCACCGCAGGTCCTGCACACAACAGCGAGAGCCGCTCAAGACTCCGGACGGGGCAGAGAATGCATCGGTAGGTGAGTATAAACTTTATTTTTTTATTTTTTACCATTCTGATTCTTTTTAACTATTACTTGGTCACACTATATAAATCCATGCCGGTTGCATGGATTTATATAGTGTGAACAAGTTGTCAAGCACTTTTCCAAGTGATGCTTAAATCACTTGGAGAAGTGCTTGATAACCCGCATGCGGAAAAGCATGCAAAGACGCCTCACAAACGCTTCTACCTGGCGGGAAAACCGCATGTAATATCCGCATGCGATTTTCCCGCCAGGGAGAAGCGTAAAAAATATGCTTCAGGTCCGCAACGTGGGCACATAGCCTAAAAGAACTATGCACCTGATTAATGTTCATGCCGGTCTTGATGAGAGGGCGGGGGTGAAGGACGCAGCTCCTGATTCATTAAGAGGCATATTCATCAGAAGCGTCTGATGACTGGACAGCGCCTCCATGCTATGCCACTTACTGGAGCAGGATTTGTACCGACCACCGTTGCTCATGATCAAGTTGCCAAACAGCAGTCATCACAACCCGGCCCACTTACCGATAAAAATGGCATTAGAAAGCAAAAAGTTGCAACATTTTTACATAGTCTTCAGTAGCATCCAAATTATACCATTGAGCATTTTATAACAGAATTCTGGAGTAAAAACTATGATGAATAGGGTCCTATGGGTTTTGTTCTGTTTAAGCTGAGTTGATGCAGGTCTGTGCTACGACGTCAATTCAAGTTAAGAAACTCTTTTATCTACAGGTGCATCTCACTAAATTAGAATATCATTAAAAAGTTACTTTGTCAGTTCTTCAATACAAAAAGTGAAACTCATATTATATAGAGTCATTACAAACAGTGATCTATTTCAAGTGTTTATTTTTGTTAATGTTGATTATGGCTTACAGCCAATGAAAACACTAAAGTCATTATCTCAGTAAATTAGAATACTTTTAAAACAGCTTGAAAAATTATTTTAAATCCGAAATGTTATCCTCCTAAAATGTCTGTTCAGTAAATGCACTCAGTACTTGGTCGGGCTCCTTGTGCATCAATTACTGCATCAATGTGGCATGGAGGTGATCAGCCTGTGGCCCTGCTGAGGTGTTATGGAAGCCCAGGTTGCTTTGATAGCAGCCTTCAGCTCGTCTGCATTGTTGGCTCTGGTCTCTCATCTTCCTCTTGACAATACCTCATAGATTCTCTATAATAAATAGATTCTCTATGGGGTTAAGGTCAGACGAGTTTGCTGCCAATCAAGCACAGTGATACTGTTGTGTGTAAACCAGGTACTGGTACTTTTGGCAGTGTGGACAGGTGCCAAGTCCTGCTGGAGAATGACATTTCCATCTCCAAAAAGCTTGTCGGCAGAGGGAAGCATGAATTGCTGTAAAATGTCCTGGTAGACGGCTGCGCTGACTTTGGTCTTGGTAAAGCACAGTGGACTTACACCAGCAGATGACATGGCTCCTCAAACCATCACTGATTGTGGAGACTTCACACTAGACCTCCAGCCGCTTGGATTGTGGCCTTTCCACTCTTCCTCCAGACTCTGAGACCTTGTGGATGGTGTCAATGACTGCCTTCTGGACATCTGTCAAGTCAGCAGTCTTCCCCATGATTGTGGAGCCTACTGAAACAGACTAAGGGACCTTGTTAAATGCTTAGGAAGCCTTTGCAGGTGTATTTTGTTAATTATTCTAATTTACTGAGATAATGACTTTTGTGTTTTCATTGGCTATTAGCCATAATCATCAACATTAACAGAAATAAACACTTGAAATAGATGACTCTGTCTGTAATGACTCTATATAATATAGGAGTTTCACTTTTTGTATTGAAGAACTGAAATAAATTAACTTTTTGATCATATTCTAATTTAGTGAGATGCACCTGTATTATTAGAATTATCACACCAGTACACCTGTTTTCTGATTTGTAAGATTTAAGTAAACCTTGTATGATATCTTTTTCATTTGTGAATGTCCTTATACTTTCAAGCAGAACCTAGAAACCTCACAATGCAATAACCCATCGATCACTACAAGCCCTCTGTTTTCGATGGATATCCATATTATGGACTGTGTATACGTTTCTTATGCCTGAACTGCGCACCCCTCGGTGAAGACAGTGAGTTTTTTTGGGGCAGCTTATGGTCGTCTCAGGATATGAACACCCCCTGATCTGCTTGAAAATATAACAAATAAAATGTTGAGAAAAAATTTCAAATATCAAGTTGACCCTTCAAGTCACTGTCTTGTAAATCTTTATCACTTCTCCACAGAATAAGTGATTGGTCTGAAATCACTCAGGGTGTAAAGACTCCGTCATCACAGAATAACTAATCAAACCAATGGCAGCCCCTCAGTATATCATGGCACCCTGTATTTTGATTGGCAGCTGTAGCTTTATAGACTCGAGTGGGGGTCTCAAACATTTGGCCACAGAGGCTGCTTGAGGTCCTCAAAAAATCCTCTCCAATCCAATGTGATAAATTATGAGGACTCTCTCGGCTGCGCTCTGTTACGTTTATCCCTGCGAGGCTCCGCCACTTTTTGAAAAACTGAATTCCAGTCACCTCAGCACAAAACTGTACAGAATGGAGGCTGCAGAGAGATCCTCCAAAAATCCACTCCGACCTAGACAGCTCACTAGTGAATCAGCTAGAATGGAGTCGCTAAAATGAGGTCCTCAAAAAATCCACTCCAATACAATGTTGTAAATTATGAGGACTCTGTTGCTGCGCTGTGTTACGCTTTTCCCCGCGAGGTTCCGCTCTCTTTAAAAAAAATTGATTTCAGTCACCTCAGCACCAAACTGTACAGTTTGGAGGCTACAGGGAGGTCCACAAAAAATCCACTAAGATCTAGACGGCTCAATGAAGAATCAGCTAGAATAGAGTTGCTAAAATGAGGTCCTCAAAAAATCCACTCCAATCCATTACTGTTCATTATGAGGACTCCGTCGCTGTGCTGTTACGTTTATCCCCGCGAGGCTCCGCCCACTCTCGAAAGACTCAATTCCAGTCACCTCAGCCCCAAACTGTACAGTTTCGAAGCTACAGGGAGATTCTCAAAAAATCCACTCCGATCTAGACGGCTCACTAGTGAATCAGCTAGAATGGAGTTGCTCAAATGACGACCTCAAAAAATCCTCTCCAATCCAATGTGGTAAATTATGAGGACTCTCTCGGCTGCGCTCTGTTACGTTTATCCCTGCGAGGCTCCGCCACTTTTTGAAAAACTGAATTCCAGTCACCTCAGCACCAAACTTTACAGAATGGAGGCTGCAGAGAGATCCTCCAAAAATCCACTCCGACCTAGACAGCTCACTAGTGAATCAGCTAGAATGGAGTTGCTAAAATGAGGTCCTCAAAAAATCCACTCCAATACAATGTTGTAAATTATGAAGACTCTGTTGCTGCGCTGTGTTACGCTTTTCCCCGCGAGGTTCCGCTCTCTTTAAAAAAAATTGATTTCAGTCACCTCAGCACCAAACTGTACAGTTTGGAGGCTACAGGGAGGTCCACAAAAAATCCACTAAGATCTAGACGGCTCAATGAAGAATCAGCTAGAATAGAGTTGCTAAAATGAGGTCCTCAAAAAATCCACTCCAATCCATTACTGTTCATTATGAGGACTCCGTCGCTGCGCTGTTACGTTTATCCCCTGCGAGGCTCCGCCCACTCTCGAAAGACTCAATTCCAGTCACCTCAGCACCAAACTGTACAGTTTGGAAGCTACAGGGAGATCCTCAAAATACCCACTCCGATCTAGACGGCTCACTAGTGAATCAGCTAGAATTGAGTTGCTCAAATGACGACCTCAAAAAATCCACTCCAATCCAATGTTGTAAATTATGAGGACTGTCGGCTGCACTCTGTTATGTTTTTCCCCGCGAGGCTACACCTACTCTTTGAAAACTGAATTCCAGTCACCTCAGCACCAAACTGTACAGAGTGAAGGCTACAGGGAGATCCTCAAAAAATCCACTCCGATCTAGACGGCTCACTAGTGAATCAGCTAGAGGGAGATGCTGGAATGAGATCCTCAAAAACATGCGACTACAGTGAGGCCTCAAAAATTCAACTCCGATCTACTCACCTCAGCAGTGAACTGTCTAGAGTGGAGTTGCTGGAATGAGGACCACAAAATATCCGCTCCGATCCAGTCACTTCAGTGCTGAGCCGTCTAGAGGGGAGCTGATAAAATGAGGTCTCAAAAAATCAACTCCGATCTAGATGGCTCACTGGTGAATCAGCTAGAATGGAGGAGCACAAATAACCAACTCCAAACTAGACGCAACCCTGCTCTGTGCGCACAGGAGCTGTGATGAGGTCACAGGAGGGGAGGAGTCAGGGGTCACATGATCAGGGGCCTCAGTGGATGCAGGACTCTGCTGTGCTGGTTGTCATGGTGCTGGATGAGCTGAAGTTTATGTGTGGGGTCAGGAGGGGTTTACAGTGTGGATGTAGCAGAGCCGTGTGTACGAGGTGTATGGAGCAGAGCCGCGTGTGTACGAGGTGTACGGAGCGGAGGCGCGTGTGTACGAGGCGTACGGAGCGGAGCCGCGCGCGTACGAGGTGTACGGAGTAGAGCCGCGCGCGTACGATATGTACGGAGCAGAGCCGCGCGTGTATGAGGTGTACGGAGTAGAGCCGCGTGTGTACGATGTGTGCGGAGCCACGTGTGTGTACGAGGTGTACGGAGCAGAGCCACGTGTGTGTACGAGATGTACGGAGCGGAGCCGCGTGTGTACGAGGCGTGCGGAGCGAAACCGCGTGTGTACGAGGCGTGCGGAGCAGAGCCACGTGTGTACGGAGCGGAGCCGCGTGTGTACGAGGTGTATGGAGCAGAGCCGCATGTGTACGAGGCGTACGGAGCGGAGCCGCGTGTGTACGAGGTGTACGGAGCAGAGCCGTGTGTGTACGAGGTATACGGAGCGGAGCCGTGTGTGTACGAGGTATACGGAGCGGAGCTGCGTGTGTACGAGGAGTGCGGAGCGGAGCCACGTGTGTACGAGGTGTACGGAGCGGAGCCGCGTGTGTACGAGGTGTACGGAGCAGAGCAGTGTGTGTACGAGGTATACGGAGCGGAGCCGCGTGTGTACGAGGAGTGCGGAGCGGAGCCACGTGTGTACGAGGTGTACGGAGCAGAGCCGCGTGTGTACGAGGTGTACGGAGCCGCGTGTGTACGAGGTGTACGGAGCGGTGCCTTGTGTGTACGAGGTGTACGGAGTGAAACCGAGCGTGTACGTGGCGTGCAGAGCCATGCGTGTACGAGGAGTACCAAGCAGAGCAGCGTGTGTACGAGGTGTACCGAGCTGAGCCGCGTGTGTACAAGGCGTACGGAGCGGAGCCGCGTGTATAAGAGGCGTATGGAGCAGAGCTGTGTGTGTTTGGCTGTTCTCGCCAGGGCTGTGGAGTCAGAGTTGGAGCCCATTTTGGTGGAGTCGGAGTTGAAGTTGGTATAAAATGGACCGACTCCGACGCCTAAAATATATAATAAATTGGGTACAGTAGCTCAATGCAGAATGTGCTGAATATTTTTTCATAAGAATTTGGGAAAGTTATGAAATGTCCTATAAATGTCTGTCCTATTCCTGTTCTAAGGGTATAGACTTTTAGCTGAAAAAAATGTGTCCTACCGTAAATGTATCACTTAAACATGAGCCATGTATGAGGGAGTCATGGAGTCAGTGTCATGGAAATTGAGGAGTCGGAGTCGATGGTTTGGCTTACCGACTCCACAGCCCTGGTCCTCGCTTGTGGGGGCCAATAGCAAAGCCCCCGAGGTGTGAACAACATACAACCCCCTAAAGTGACCCCATTTTGGACACTGTACCTATCAGGGAAGTCATCTGAGGGTGTAATGGGCGTTATTACATTCTTATCCCACAGGTGATTCACTGATTTCTTTACCATTTGGTTGTGTGAAAATAATTTTACACTTGCTCTGTCCCACAGCGCATGGTTCAGCTAAGGGGGTGAAACATCTGAGCGGCACCTAATCAAGTAATTGTGTATATTATATATGTGTATATATATATATATATATATATATATATATATATATATATATATATATATATATATATATATATATATATATATATATATATATATATATATATATATATATATATATATATATATACACACACAGTACAGACTAAAAGTTTGGACACACCTTCTCATTTAAAGATTTTTCTGTATTTTCATGACTATGAAAATTGTACATTCACACTGAAGGCATCAAAACTATGAATTAACACATGTGGAATTATATACTTAACAAAAACGTCTGAAACAACTGAAAATATGTCTAAGGCTGGGTGCCCACGTAGCGTTTTTCAAGCGTTTATGCTGCGGAATTTCCGCAGCGTAAACGCTTGTGAAACGCTAGGTAATCCGCACCCCATGGTCCCTAAGGGGATTCCGCATGTTCTATGCACATGCTGCAGATTTTTCCGCAGCGTTTATGCTGCGTACAAATATCCGTAGCATGTCATTTAATTTTGCGGAAGCGCAGCGGAAGCCCCGCCATTGACTTGCATTGAGACGCATAGAATGCGCGTCTGTACATTTCTACAAGCGAATTCTATGCGTCTCTATGTGCGGATGGTACCCAGTTCTGGAGGAGAGGAGACTCTCATCCAGACCTGGGTACCATTGTACCTGTAAAAAAAGAATAAAATAACAAATAAAGTTTATACTCACCTTTCCGAAGGCTTCTCTGCATGCCGGCATCGCTGAAGGACCTGCGGTGACGTCACAGTCATGTGACCGCAGGCACTTCACCGCTCTGTCTCGCAATATGCCGGCAGCCGGGAACCAGACAGGAAGGAGCGCTGCAGCACACGCCGGGGCATCGGGGGTGAGTATAGCTTTATTTTATTTTATTTTTACGGTTCACACTGTATAAATCCATGCTGTTTGCATGGATTTATACAGTGTGACCTAGTTGTCAAGCACTTTCCAAGTGATGCTATCGCCTGGAAAGCGCTTGTCAATCTGCATGCAGAAACGCATGTGAATCCGCATGTATTCTGCAGGAAAAAAGCATGCACAATCTGCATGCGTTTTTTCTGCCAGGGAGATGCAGAAATGCTGCAGAAATTTTCTGCTTCATTTCTGCATCGTGGGCACATAGCCTTATATTCTAGGTTCTTCAAAGTAGCCACTTTTTGCTTTGATGACTGCTTTGCACACTCTTGGCATTCTCTTGATGAGCTTCAAGAGGTAGTCACCGGAAATGGTCTTCCAACAATCTTGAAGGAGTTCCCAGAGATGCTTAGCACTTGTTGGCCCTTTTGCCTTCACTCTGCGGTTCAGCTCACCCCAAACCACCTCGATCGGGTTCAGGTCTGGTGACTGTGGAGGCCTGGTCATCTGGCGTAGCACCCCATCACTCTCCTTCTTGGTCAAATAGCCCTTACACACCCTGGAGGTGTGTTTGGGGTCATTGTCCTGTTGAAAAATAAATGATGGTCCAACTAAACGCAAACCGGATGGAATAGCATGCCGCTGCAAGATGCTGTGGTAGCCATGCTGGTTCAGTATGCCTTCAATTTTGAATAAATCCCCAACAGTGTTACCAGCAAAGCACCCCCACACCATCACACCTCCTCCTCCATGCTTCACGGTGGGAACCAGGCATGTAGAGTCCATCTGTTCACCTTTTCTGCATCTCACAAAGACACGGTGGTTGGAACCAAAGATCTCAAATTTGGACTCATCAGACCAAAGCACAGATTTCCACTGGTCTAATGTCCATTCCTTGTGTTCTTTAGCCCAAACAAGTCTCTTCTGCTTGTTGCCTGTCCTTATCAGTGGTTTCCTAGCAGCTATTTTACCATGAAGGCCTGCTGCACAAAGTCTCCTCGTAACAGTTGTTCAAGAGAGGTGTCTGCTGCTAGAACTCGGTGTGGCATTGACTTGGTCTCTAATCTGATCTGCTGTTCACCTGCGATTTCTGAGGCTGGTGACTCGGATAAACTTATCCTCAGAAGCAGAGGTGACTCTTGGTCTTTCTTTTCTGGGGCGGTCCTCATGTGAGCCAGTTTCTTTGTAGTGCTTGATGGTTTTTGCAACTGCACTTGGGGACACTTTCAAAGTTTTCCCAATTTTTCGCACTGGCTGACCTTCATTTCTTAAAGTAATGATGGCCACTCGTTTTTCTTTACTTATCTGCTTTTTTCTTGCCATAATACAAGACTTCTGCACAACACAACTGATGGTCCCAACCCCATTATAAGGCTAGAAATCCCACTTACTAAACCTGACAGAGCACACCTGTGAAGTGAAAACCATTTCCGGTGACTACCTCTTGAAGCTCATCAGGAGAATGCCAAGAGTGTGCAAAGCAGTCATCAAAGCAAAAGTTGGCTACTTTGAAGAACCTAGAATAGAAGATATATTTTCAGTTGTTTCACACTTTTTTGTTAAGTATATAATTCCACATGTGTTAATTCATAGTTTTGATGCCTTCAGTGTGAATGTACAATTTTCAAAGTCACGAAAATACAGAAAAATCTTTAAATGAGAAGGTGCATCCAAACTTTTGGTCTGTACTGTTATATATATATATATATATATATATATATATATTGTAAGGCGGCGGTGCTCACACCATGCAGTAACTGAGGCAGTGACCCAAGCAAGTCCAACTTAAACCGCTTTTATTCAGCAACTCATGGTTTAAACAGAAAGTCCTCCGGTTCGCAGCCGGGTTAACATGAGTCCATAAACAACGGTTGCTGGGGACAACGGCCACGCCGGCCGCGCAGAACCTGACAGGTGCAGAGCCTTCCTAGGCGGTGGTTCAGCCACACTCAGTCCTGCTGAGCTATCCTGCTGTGCTCCCAGCAGGTTGCAACATAGAACAACACTAAACCTTAGTGAAGGAGTTTTAAAGGACCTGTGGCAAGAGCCACTGGAAAATCCGGGTTGGGGGGAGGAGGCCGCCCCACTGCCTCCTGAGATCTCCTCCAAGAAATGAAGGCCCTGCCGGGTTTTACTTAATCTGCCTTGGCCAGGTAGTCTGACCAGGTGATTGCTCACCTTCATTCCTGCATTGCAGCCGCAGCTGTGTCTGTGACTGCAATGCACTCCAATGGATTTAATAGGTCTCTGTACACATTCTGGGGGATATATAACGTCCCTCGTATATGATCCCCGTCACTGCCTCACAATATACACTGCTCAAAAAAATAAAGGGAACACTTAAACAACAGACTATAACTCCAAGTAAATCAAACTTCTGTGAAATCAAACTGTCCACTTAAAGCAACACTGATTGACAATCAATTTCACATGCTGTTGTGCAAATGGAATAGAAAATAGATGAAAATTATTGGTAATTATCAAGACACCCTCAATAAAGGAGTGGTTCTGCAGGTGGGGATCACAGACCACATCTCAGTACCAATGCTTTCTGGCTGATGTTTTGGTCACTTTTGAATGTTGGTTGTGCTTTCACACTCGTGGTAGCATGAGACGGACTCTACAACCCACAGAAGTTGCTCAGGTAGTGCAGCTCATCCAGGATGGCACATCAATGCGAGCTGTGGCAAGAAGGTTTGCTGTGTCTATCAGCGTAGTGTCCAGAGGCTGGAGGCGCTACCCGGAGACAGGCCAGTACACCAGGAGACGTGGAGGGGGCCGTAGGAGGGTAACAACCCAGCAGCAGGACCGCTACCTCCGCCTTTGTGCAAGGAGGACAGGAGGAGCACTGCCAGAGCCCTGCAAAATGACCTCCAGCAGGCCACAAATGAGAAACCGACTCTATGAGGGTGGTATGAGGGCCCGACGTCCACAGATGGGGGTTGTGCTCACAGCCCAACACCATGCAGGACGCTTGGCATTTGCCACAGAACACTAGGATTGGCAAAGTCGCCACTGGCACCCTGTGCTCTTCACAGATGAAAGCAGGTTCACACTGAGCATATGTGACAGACGTGATAGGGTCTGGAGACGCCATGGAGAGACCTGCTGCCTGCAACATCCTTCAGCATGACCGGTTTCGCAGTGGGTCAGTAATTGCGTGGGGTGGCATTTCTTCGGAGGGCCGCACAGCCCTCCATGTAATCGCCAGAGGTAGCCTGACTGCCCTTAGCTACCGAGATGAGATCCTCAGACCCCTTGTGAGACCATATGCTGGTGCGGTTGGCCCTGAGTTCCTCCTAATGCAGGACAATGCCAGACCTCATGTGGCTGGAGTGTGTCAGCAGTTCCTGCAAGATGAAGGCATTGAAGCTATGGACTGGCCCGCCCGTTCCCCAGACCTGAATCCGATTGAGCACATCTGGGACACCATGTCTCGCTCCATCCACCAACGTCACGTTGCACCACAGACTGTCCAGGAGTTGGCGGATGCTTTAGTCCAGGTCTGGGAGATCTCACAGGAGACCATCCGCAACCTCATCAGGAACATGCCCAGGCATTGTAGGGAGATCATACAGGTATGTGGAGGCCGCACACAATACTGAACCTCATTTTGACTTGTTTTAAGGACGTTACATCAAAGTTGCCTGGTCTCCTGAGTGGAGTCCTGACTGAGCCCTGCTCTCACCTGCCTGTATTATTCTGTCTTAATTTCCTAAAAACTATGTTATATATATCAACAAAATGATACTGGCCCCCTGCTCTTTCCTACTAGTAGGCAGCCAGCGGCGATCTGTATAAAAGGGCAGGGGGCCATTGTCATTTGTAAAAATTGTATATAATGTGGGGGATGGGAGTGGACTGAAACTACATAAAGACAAATGCCCCTGCACACTGTGTGCCTCCCCTCATCTTAGAATTTTTGCTTGCCTCATGTATTCATATAAATACATGATACATGGGCACAGTGTGCAGGGGCATTTGACATGATGTTGGTAAAATTTCCAAGGTGGAGGGGCACAGTGTGTCGGGTCATTTGCCCCATGTAGTTTCAGTCTACTCCCATCCCCCACATTTTTTACACTAAAAAGGCTCCTTGCTCTTAGATACAGAGCGCCATTGGAAATTCTGCTTGTATGTGCCCACATTCAGGAATGGTAATGTTATGGACGCAGCGTATTTTCACTGCATCCAAAACGCTGCGTTCTAATTACCGCACTTGTGTTTAGTTACATGCGGATTTACCGCATCTAATGAAATGCTATTGGTCACAATACGAGTGAAGACTGTTATGGTAAATATTTATGCTTAGTTTTATTATTTAGACAATTCATATATCTTTGATAATTTTGTATTTTAATATTAGCTTTATAAGTATTATTCATAAATAAAAGGGTGTTGTCTCTGATATAGAGATGTCTTTGTATTAAGTTTCTTTGTTACAGAAGGCATAGAAAGCTGCGTAGAACCAGTTTTCTAGGAATTTAACAGTTTCCATGATTTACGACCTTGTTTTTCCCAAACTTAAATATTCCTTTTTAGGTAAAGCCTGTAAACACCTTCCCCTTTTTCCTTATCTCTTTGCTTGTACTAAAGATATGTGACCAGGCATCTGAGAGCAGATGAGCCTGAGACACAGACAGATTTGGTCGTGTTTCTCTTGTCTCCGACTCCTTGATTTGATCAAAACTGGCAAACGTGGGAAACCCTTTGTGTTTCTCCTAAAACTTTCTATCCAGGTTTCCACATCAAGACTTGCGCCTCCGGTACAGAAATTGACATGCTGCAGCTCGTAACCCCGCACCACAAGTGAGATTACACAGCTGTCACGCAAGGTGTGGGAAAGACTAATGTAACATGAAGGGATGGGAGAAGGGAGCCAAAAGGGGGGTGGAGACCTCCTAGGCTGATCTACAATCACCCTGTCCCCCTATAGACCCTATATTGGTTCCTCACTAGTGTTGAGCGAGTATGTTCTGTTCAGAGTATGTTCGGGCCGAGCTCCGAGTATTTACAGCTGCTCGGTGATATGCTTGAATCGCTCCCGTGTGCATGATTTGCAACTGTTTGACAGCTTTATTACATGTGAGGAATGTGTAAGAAATAGACATTCCTCACATGTAATAAAACTGTCAAACAGTTGCAAATCATGCACACGGGAGAGATTCAAACATACCACCGAGCAGCTATAAATACTCGGAGCTCGGACCGAGCATACTCGCCGAAAGGGTTGATAGAACATACTCGCTCAACACTATTCCTCACCAATTGCCGCACGCGCACCTAAACTCTTTATTTCTCTAGCGCTTAGCCCTGTATAGGGAACGGGGGGAAGAGCACTAGTCAATCCCCACTAACGACTAAACACAAAAAGGTAGACAAACATGGGGGAAAGTAGCTTAGCCTTAGCCGACTTCAGAGAGAACTCCAAGCATCCTCCTAGCACCACAGAGGAAGATAGCAGTCTGAGAGCTCCAAGCTTTCTCAAGGTACCATTTGAATATCACTGGTACCTTCCTGCTGCAAAGTTAAACTATTTAAACACCCAGGCCAGGGTGTCAATTAGCAGGAAGGAGGTAGCCGCTAGGTCCTAGAGTGAAACACCTAAGAAGGTGTCTGTAATGCCAAACGAAGAGATCTTCTGCAACCAAATGCAGGGCGACTGTCTGTCACACCTGGCACAACCGTGACAACAGTGCCAAATAGAAGCATAGTGGCATGGGATTTCTATAAATCCATCCACTATGCTTATAATGTAGAATGCAGCGTTTTGGAGGTGAGCTACCTCCAGAACGCGACTATTCCTGGTCGTGTGCACGCAGCCTTATACTACTGTCATTATTTCACGGTCTCCAGTGACATAGAGTGACTGCAGACTAATGTTAGGACCCAGACAAGCCCATTAAAGGGAGCCTGTCTAGTAAAATAAACACTATTTAACCTGCAGATACAGGGTTAATCTGCAGGCTAATAGCGTTCTGAAGCCATGCAACCACCACACATAGAGCCCCGCTACCAGGAGGAAATGAACTTTAATCCTCCCAGTAGCCTCAAGATTTCAGTCATAGAGGTGCTGCTGTGAGGCTTCAGTAACCGCTCAGTGTATAGTGAGCGGCAGCTGTAACTTCGCCCCTACACTGACTTAAAGCTGGCACTAAGGGCTCTTTCACACGTCTGGATATTACGTGCAAAAACCAATGCCAGAGATATCCATGTACCTGTGTGGCAAATGTGTGCCGCATCAAGATCACACGTACCGGCGCCTGGGGATCAGCGGTACAGTTAGCGCTGTTCCCAAGTGCCAGGTGCTGAAGACATCTGTCATCATTGTCCCCTGCTTGCGTATTATCAGTGCTAGCAAGGGACAATGTTGAGAGTAGTATTCAGCTCCCAATGTCTCCAAAACCTGTAAAAATAAGAATAAAATAAAAAAAAATCATTATACTCACCTGGCTTGAAGTGACCGCACACGCTGCGGAGCAGAAGAGAATGCCCCTGAACTGCGCTGAGCTCACTGAGAGATAGGACACCTCTCACTGAGCTCAGTGCAGGTCAGAGGCCCGCTCGCTGGAGTTAGTCATTCTTCTCTGCTCCTCAGCATGTGCAGTCTCCTCAGGCCAGGTAAGTATAATGATTTTTTACATTTTATTCTTATTATTACAGGTTTTGGAGACATTGGGAGGTGAATACTACTCTGCCCATTGTCCCTTACTAGAGCTGATCGCAGTGCAAGCATGGGACAATGATGAGTGATTCCTTCAGCACCCGGCACTTGGGAACAGCATTAACTGTACCGCTGATTCCCAGGTGCCGGTACATGTCACAAATTATGGGGGGGGCGGACCCTGTGCGCAGTATGGGGGAGATCTGGATGGGGGACATGTCTACAAGATAAGGACCAGGATGGTGGACCATGTCTGCAATATGGGGGACCTGGATGGGGGACCATGTCTGCAATATGGGGGACATTTCTGCAATATGGGGAACCATGTCTCCAATATGGGGGACCTGGATGGGAGACCATGTCTGCAATATGGAGGACCTGGATGGGAGACCATGTCTGCAATATGAAGGACCTGGATGGGGGACCATGTCTGCAATATGAAGGACCTGGATGGGAGACCATGTCTGCAATATGGGGAACCTGGATGGGAGACCATGTCTGCAAGATGAGGACCAGTTCAAAAGGTGTATAGAAATTAAAATGGTATCACTAAAAATGTCACTTTGTCATGCAAATAATACAGCCCCCAAATTAAATGTTTTTCCGTGTGCGGCCCATATGCCCAGCTGAGTTTGAGACCCCTGGTCTACAGGAACTTCTCTCATGCTTTGACCAATGGAACAGGTGTCAGGAGCAAGAAGCTCGGAGAAAGACAAAACTAGAGAGGAACAGAGACCCAGTGACTTTCTAGTAAGTGTTTCACAAGTACACACACGACGCACCATCAGGTTCACTAGGTGTAAGCTGATGATGTTATAGAAAACTTAATTTTTGCATCATATCTTTTATCCTCTTCATCCTCAAAGTACCAGACAAAATGTAAGTTACTCACAAAACCCACGGACTGACGGCAGCCATATTTAGTTGTTATAACTAGTCTTATACTTTATCATCCTATGTCTGTAGATGCATTCGTCACTAAAATCGGGTGCTCAGAAAAGAAGAGAACAGCGACAGAAAGCTCCACAAATAAATGAAGAGATTTGTAAAATGCCTAAAGTTAGACTTTCTTTAAAAGAAAATCTACAGAATCTGATCGACCGACTGAATGTGAGGTCAATAACAACAGCTGTGAAAATGTCCATCTCCATCTCACTGCTCCGAGCACGCGGATTATTTCATTGTAGTGCACCAAACATCTGACGCAGAGCCAGAAAATGTCCATCTCCATCTGACTGCTCTGAGCACGCGGATTATTTCATTGTAGTGCCCCAAACATCTGACGCAGAGCCAGAAAATGTCCATCTCCATCTCACTGCTCTGAGCACGCGGATTATTTCATTGTAGTGCCCCAAACATCTGACGCAGAGCCAGAAAATGTTCATCTCCATCTCACTGCTCTGAGCACGCGGATTATTTCATTGTAGTGCCCCAAACATCTGACGCAGAGCCAGAAAATGTCCATCTCCATCTCACTGCTCCGAACACGCGGATTATTTCATTGTAGTGCCCCAAACATCTGACGCAGAGCCAGAAAATGTCCATCTCCATCTCACTGCTCTGAGCACGCGGATTATTTCATTGTAGTGCCCCAAACATCTGACGCAGAGCCAGAAAATGTCCATCTCCATCTCACTGCTCTGAGCACGCGGATTATTTCATTGTAGCGCCCCAAACATCTGACGCAGAGCCAGAAAATGTCCATCTCCATCTCACTGCTCTGAGCACGCGGATTATTTCATTGTAGTGCCCCAAACATCTGACGCAGAGCCAGAAAATGTCCATCTCCATCTCACTGCTCTGAGCACGCGGATTATTTCATTGTAGTGCCCCAAACATCTGACGCAGAGCCAGAAAATGTCACTGACGAAATGGCGGGTGCTCGGGAAGGGGTGGAAGCTGCTTCAGAGTTTCCATCAGATATTGGGCTGTGCAAATGGAAAGTGAAAAATTATATTGGCGAGAAGTCTTAAAAAGATCCCTCTACACCAGATGTTTCCAGCTGTGACCAGCTAACATTTATTGTCCGATATGTTTTGCCCACTGGACTCCTTGAAAGATTTCTACAATTCATTCCTGTTATTGGTCACGCTGGCAAACCAACAGCCGAGGTGATTGGTGGTATGCCTTGTAAAAATGGTATTAATATTAAAGATTGTAGGGGTCAGTCTTATGATAATGCTGCCAATATGAGTGGGAAGTACAATGGGGTCCAAGCACATGTTAGGAATTCATTCCCTGTGCGGTCCATTCCCTTAACCTGGCAGGAAAAAATAGTGATGAAACTATTCAAGAGACATAAAGTTGTTCCAAAGTGTTAAAAAATCCGTAGTTTTTTCAACATCTGCTGGTAGAAAAACGAAACCCCCTCTGGTTACCAGTCGTGAAATCGCTTTCTACCACAAGGTGGTCAGCAAGATATGAAGCAGGTTTAGCTTTGTACAAAGGATACAGCCAATATGTAATCTTATAGACAGCATGGCTACAGACCCTGACTTCAGTTCATGTAAAGTCTGAGGCTTTGGGTGAGAAATTCACTGAACCTGATTCTCCCTTCATTCTTCTAGTGTGGCATGAGATTTTGGATCGGTTTCATAAAACCAATCTGTCCCTTCAAGAGGCATGTAAATACTGCTGTAGTTTTACTTCAGTCTTTGTTAGACTTTGTCAAAAGTCTGAGAGAAGAATTTGATATATACAGTGGGTACGGAAAGTATTCAGACCCCTTTACATTTTTCACTCTGTTTCATTGCAGCCATTTGGCAAATTCTAAAAAGTTCATTTTTTTTCTCATTAACCCCTTAAGCCCCGCGGGTGGTTTGCACGTTAATAACCGGGCCAATTTTTACAATTCTGACCACTGTCACTTTATGAGGTAATTACTCTGAAACGCTTCAACGGATCCCCCTGATTCTGAGACTGTTTTTTCGTGGCATATTGTACTTCATGATTGTGGAAAAATTTCTTCGATAGCACTTGCGTTTATTTGTGAAAAAAACGGAAATTTGGCGAAAATTTTGAAAATTTGAATTTTTAAGCCCTGAAATCAGAGCGATATGTCACACAAAAGAGTTAATAAATAACATTTCCCACATGTCTACTTTACATCAGCACAATTTTGGAACCAAAATTTTTTTTTGTTAGGGAGCTATAAGGGTTAAAAGTTGACCAGCGATTTCTCATTTTTCCAACAAAATTTATAAAACCATTTTTTTAGGGACCACATCACATTTGAAGTCACTTGGAGAGGTCTTTATGACAGAAAATACCCAAAAGTGACACCATTCTAAAAACTGCACCCCTCAAGGTGCTCAAAACCACATTCAAGAACTTTATTAACCCTTCAGGTGCTTCACAGGAATTTTTTGAATGTGGAAGAAAAAAATGAACATTTAACTTTTTTAACTTTTTTCACAAAAATGTTACTTTAGACCCAATTTTTTTTATTTTCACAGGGGTAACAAGAAAAAATGGACCCCAAAATTTGTTGTGCAATTTCCCCTGGGCACGCAGATACCCAATATTTGGGGAAGAAACACTGTTTGGGCGCACGGCAGGGCTCGGAAGGGAAGGAGCGCCATTTGACTTTTTGATTGTAAAATTTGCTTGAATAATTAGCGGATGCCATGTTGTGTTTGGAGAGCCCCTGTGTGCCCAAACTTTGGAGCTCCCCCACAAGTGACCCCATTATGGAAACTAGACCCCCCAAGGCACCTTTATAGATGCATAGTGAGCACTTGGAACCCCCAGGTGCTTCACAAATTGATTCGTAAAAATGAAAAAGTGAAAAAAAAAACACTTTTTCATTTTTACGAATCAATTTGTGAAGCACCTAGGGGTTCCAAGTGCTCACTATGCATCTAGATAGGTGCCTTGGGGGGTCTCGTTTCCAAAATGGGGTCACTTGTGGGGGAGCTCCAATGTTTGGGCACACAGGGACTCTCTAAATGCAACATGGTATCCGCTAACAAATTGAATGGAAAATCGGCTCAAATTGTTAGCGGACACCACATTGCGTTTGGAGAGCCCCTCTGTGCCCAAACTTTGGAGCTCCCCCACAAGTGACCCCATTTTGGAAACTAGACCCCCCAAGGCACCTTTCTAGATGCATAGTGAGCACTTGGAACCCCCAGGTGCTTCACAAATTGATTCATAAAAATGAAAAAGTGTTTTTTTTTTCACTTTTTCATTATTACGAATCAATTTGTGAAGCACCTGGGGGTTCCAAGTGCTCACTATGCATCTAGAAAGGTGCCTTGGGGGGTCTAGTTTCCAAAATGGGGTCACTTGTGGGGGAGCTCCAAAGTTTGGGCACAGAGGGGCTCTCCAAACGCAATGTGGTGTCCGCTAACAATTTGAGCCGATTTTCCATTTAATTTGTTAGCGGATACCATGTTGCATTTAGAGAGTCCCTATGTGCCCAAACATTGGAGCTCCCCCATAAGTGACCCCATTTTGGAAACTAGACCCCCCAAGGCACCTTTCTAGATGCATAGTGAGCACTTGGAACCCCCAGGTGCTTCACAAACTGATTCGTAATAATGAAAAAGTGAAAAAAAAAAACACTTTTTCATTTTTATGAATCAATTTGTGAAGCACCTGGGGTTCCAAGTGCTCACTATGCATCTAGATAGGTGCCTTGGGTGGTCTAGTTTCCAAAATGGGGTCTCTTGTGGGGGAGCTCCAATGTTTGGGCACACAGGGACTCTCCAAATGCAACATGATATCCGCTAACAATTTGAGCCGACAATTTGTTAGCGGATATCATGTTGCATTTGGAGAGTCCCTGTGTGCCCAAACATTGGAGCTCCCCCACAAGTGACCCCATTTTGGAAACTAGACCCCCCAAGGCACCTTTCTAGATGCATAGTGAGCACTTGGAACCCCCAGGTGCTTCACAAATTGATTCGTAAAAATGAAAAAGTGAAAAAAAAAACACTTTTTAATTTTTATGAATCAATTTGTGAAGCACCTGGGGTTCCAAGTGCTCACTATGAATCTAGATAGGTGCCTTGGGGGGTCTAGTTTCCAAAATGGGGTCACTTGTGGGGGAGCTCCAAAGTTTGGGCACAGAGGGGCTCTCCAAACGCAATGTGGTGTCCACTAACAATTTGAGCCGATTTTCCATTTAATTTGTTAGCGGATACCATGTTGCATTTAGAGAGTCCCTGTGTGCCCAAACATTGGAGCTCCCCCACAAGTGACCCCATTTTGGAAACTAGACCCCCCAAGACATCTTTCTAGATGCATAGTGAGCACTTGGAACCCCCAGGTGCTTCACAAATTGATTCGTAAAAATGAAAAAGTGAAAAAAAAAACACTTTTTCATCTTTATGAATCAATTTGTGAAGCACCTGGGGTTCTAAGTGCTCACTATGAATCTAGATAGGTGCCTTGGGGGGTCTAGTTTCCAAAATGGGGTCACTTGTGGGGGAGCTCCAATGTTTGGGCACACAGGGACTCTCCAAATGCAACATGATATCCGCTAACAAATTGAGCCGATTTTCCATTCAATTTGTTAGCGGACACCATGTCGCGTTTGGAGAGCCCGTGATGTGCCTAAACAGTGGAGCTCCCCCACAAGTGTCCCCATTTTGGAAACTATACCCCTCAAGGATTTTATTAAGGTGTATATTGAACATTTTGAACCCAGAGGTACGGCACAGAATTTGTTTACATTAGGTCATCATATTGAATAAGTTGTCATTATTCTTGAGCGCAAGTGCTCGCTACTTGAGTTTGCATCGGGTACTCAGGTATGCACCATGTACAGCATGTGCTCGAGTGACATGCTTGAGTCCCTGCTCCGCATGTTTCACGGTTATTAGACACCCAAAAAAAAACATGCGGGGATCGCTCGTGCATGGCAGGCAATCCCCGTAAAGTTTTTTGGCCGCGAAGCATATGGGGCAGAGACTCGAGCATGTCACACAAATACCCACGATACTCAATGCATACCAGAGCACCCGATGCAAACTCAAGTAGCGAGCACTTGCTCTCAACACTAGTCGCCATATCGTCATCTTTTTTTCTTACTTTTGAAAAAAATCCCAACCCCAGCCCTAACCCTAGCACAAGCCTAGCCCTAGCACAACCCTAGCCCCAGCACAACCCTAGCCCCAGCACAACCCTAGCCCCAAAACCAGCCCTAACCCTAGCCCAATCCTAACCCAAGAGTTTATTTTTGACGCCGTTCCTTGTGCGGTATAAGTGATTAGACGACTTTATTCTTCGGGTCGGTGTGATTACAGCAATGCCAGAATCATATGGGGTTTTTATGACTGACAGCTGTCACACACTAAAAGACGCATTTTTTGTAAAATCTAGTTTTTGCATCGCCATATTTTGAGAGCTATAATTTTTCCAGATTTTGGCAGACAGTCATGTGACGGCTCGTTTTTTGCGGGATGACTTGACGTTGTTATTGGTGCCATTTTCAGGCACGTGACATTTTTTGATCGCTTTCTATTCCGATTTTTGGGAGGCAGAATAAACAAAAACCAACAATTCAGGAATTGTTTTTTTTTTTTTTATTATTCTGTTCCGCGTGTGGTAAAATTGATGAGGTAGCTTTATTCTTCGGGTCAGTACGTTTACAGCGGTACCACATTTGTATAATTTTTCTATGTTTTGGCGCTTATACACAATAAAAGCTATTTTATAGAAAAAAATATTTTTTACCATTGCTTTATTCTGAGAGCTATAACTTTTTTATTTTTCGGCTGATGGAGCTGTATGGCGGCTTGTTTTTTGCGGGACGAGATGACGTTTTCAGTGGTATCATTTTTATTTATATGCGTCTTTTTGATCGCGTGTTATTCCACTTTTTGTTTGGCGGTATGGTGATAAAGCATTGTTTTTTTTTTTTTGTTTTTTTTTTTACCGTGTTCACTGAAGGGGTTAACTAGTGGGACAGTTTTATAGGTCAGGTTGTTCCGGACGCGGCGATACCAAATATGTGTACTTTTATTGTTTTTTTTAAATTTTTTTTATAATAATATTTATTGATGGGTACATTATATTTTTATTTTTGGTGTATTATTTTTTTAATTTTTTTATAATATTTTTGCACATTTTTTTTTTTCTTTCCACTTTCAGACAGTTTGTACACTTTATTACTTTGTCCCACTCTGGGACTTTTACTTTTTTTTTTCTGATCGCCTGCATGGCACAGGAATGGAGCACCATCCCTATGCCATGAAGGCTGTCAGAAGTGCACAGTGTGAAGATTGCTTGGAGATGCACTGCGCATGTCCAAGCAATCTTCCTGCTCTCTGGTGACCCGGATGTTGTCATGACGACATCGGGTCGTCATGGCAACACCCGGGAAGCCGCTGCAGACTGCGCTGGAAGCCGGAAGAGGAGGTGAGTATCGCCGATCACCTCCCCTTGCCCCCGCAATGCCGCGATCGATTTCGATCGACTTCGATCGCAGCATAGCGGGGGTTAATGTGCTGGGAGCAGTGCAGGACCGCTCCCTCCACATAGTACCGGGTGTCAGCTGTGACAATCAGCTGACACCCGGCGGCGATCGCGCCCGCACAGCCTGTGTGCGGGCGCGATCGCGATGACGTACTAATACGGGTCTGGGTGTTAAGTCCCAGGGCACAGACGCGTATTAGTACGTCAGATGTTGTTAAGGGGTTAAAGTACAATCTGCACCCCCATCTTGACTGAAAAAAAAACAGAAATGTAGACATTTTTGAAAATGTATTAAAAAAGGAAAACTGAAATATCACATGGTCATAAGTATTCAGACCCTTTGCTCAGACACTCATATTTAAGTCACATGCTGTCCATTTCCTTGTGATCCTCCTTGAGATGGTTCTACTCCTTCATTGGGTCCAGCTGTGTTTAATTAAACTGATAGGACTTGATTTGGAAAGGCACACACCTGTCTATATAAGACCTCACAGCTCACAGTGCATGTCAGACCAGATGAGAATCATGAGCTCAAAGGAACTGCCCAAGGAGCTCAGAGACAGAATTGTGGCAAGGCACAGACCTGACCAAGGTTACAAAAGAATTTCTGCATTACTCAAGGTTCCTAAGAGCACAGTGGCCTCCATAATCCTTAAATGGAAAAAGTTTGGGACCACCAGAAGCTTTCCTAGACCTGGCCATCCAGCCAAACTGTGCAATTGTGGGAAAAGAGCCTTATTGAGAGAGGTAAAGAAGAACCACAGGATCACTGTGGCTGAGCTCCAGAGATGCAGTAGGGAGATGGGAGAAAGTTCCACAAAGTCAACTATCACTGCAGCCCTCCACCAGTCGGGCCTTTATGGCAGAGTGGCCCGACGGAAGCTTCTCCTCAGTGCAAGACATATGAAAGCCCACATAGAGTTTGCTCAAAAACACATGAAGGACTCCCAGACTAAGAGAAATAAGATTCTCTGGTCTGATGAGACGAAGATAGAACTTTTTTATGATCATCCTAAGCGGTATGTGTGGATAAAACCAGGCACTGCTCATCACCTGCCCAATACAATCCCAACAGGGAAACATGGTGGTGACAGCATCATGCTATGGGGGTGCTTTTCAACTGCAGGGACAGGACGACTGGTTGCAATTGAAGGAAACACGAATGCGGCCAAGTACAGAGATATCCTGGATGAAAACTTCTTCCAGAGTGCTCTGGACCTCAGACTTGGCCTAAGGTTCACCTTCCAACAAGACAATGACCCTAAGCACACAGTTAAAATAACAAAGGAGTGGCTTCAGAACAAATCTGCGACCATTTTTGACTGGCCCAGCCAGAGCCCTGACCTAGACCCAATTGAGCATCTCTGGAGAGACCTGAAAATGGCTGTCCACCAACGTTCACCATCCAACCTGACGGAACTGGAGAGGTTCTGCAAGGGAGAATGGCAGAGGATCCCCAAATCCAGGTGTGAAAAACTTGTTGCATCATTCCCAAGAAAACTCATGGCTGTACTAGCTCAAAAGGGGGCTTCTACTCAATACTGAGCAAAGGGCCAGTTTCTTTGTAGCGCTTGATGGTTTTTGCAACTGCACTTGGGGAAACATTCAAAGTTTGCCCAATTTTTTCTTAAGGTAATGATGGCCACTCGTTTTTCTTTACTTAGCTGCTTTTTTCTTGCCATAATACAAATTCTAACAGTCTATTTAGTAGGACTATCAGCTGTGTATCCACCTGACTTCTGCACAACACAACTGATGGTCCCAACCCCATTTATAAGGCAAGATATCCCACTTATTAAACCTGACAGGGCACACCTGTGAAGTGAAAACCATTTCCGGTGACTACCTCTTGAAGCTCATCAAGAGAATGCCAAGAGTGTGCAAAGCAGTCATCAAAGCTAAAGGTGGCTACTTTGAAGAACCTAGAATATAAGACATATTTTCAGTTGTTTCACACTTTTTTGTTAAGTATATAATTCCACATGTGTTAATTCATAGTTTTGATGCCTTCAGTGTGAATGTACAATTTTCATAGTCATGAAAATACAGAAAAATCTTTAAATGAGAAAGTGTGTCCAAACTTTTGGTCTGTACTGTATGACCATGTGATATTTCAGTTTTTCTTTTTTAATAAATTTTCAAAAATTTCTACATTTCTGTTTTTTTCAGTCAAGATGGGGGGCAGAGTGTACTTTAACCCCTTTACAACCCAAGGTGGTTTGCACGTTAATGACCAGGCCAATTTTTACAATTCTGACCACTGTCACTTTATGAGGTAATTACTCTGGAACGCTTCAACGGATCCCCCTGATTCTGAGACTGTTTTTCCATGACATATTGTACTTCATGTTTGTGGTACAATTTCTTCTATATCACTTGCGTTTATTTGTGAAAAAAACGGAAATTTGGCGAAAATTTTGAAAATTTTGCAATTTTCAAAATTTTCATTTTTATGCCCTTAAATCAGAGAGATATGTCACACAAAAGAGTTAATAAATAACATTTCCCACATGTCTACTTTACATCAGCACAATTTTGGAACCAAAATTTTTTTGTTTTATGGAGCTATAAGGGTTAAAAGTTGACCAGTGATTTCTCATTTTTCCAACAAAATTTACAAAACCATTTTTCTAGGGACCACATCCCATTTGAAGTCACTTTGAGAGGTCTTTATGACAGAAAATACCCAAAAGTGACACCATTCTAAAAACTGCACCCCTCAAGGTGCTCAAACCCACATTCAAGAACTTAATTAACCCTTCAGGTGCTTCACAGGAATTTTTGGAATGTGGAAGAAAAAAAATGAACATTTAACTTTTTTTCACAAAAATGTTACTTTAGACCCAATTTTTTTTATTTTCGCAGGGGTAACAGGAAGAAATGGACCCCAAAATTTGTTGTGCAATTTCACCCTGGGCACGCAGATACCCCATATGTGGGGAAAAACCACTGTTTGGGCGCACGGCAGAACTCGGAAGGGAAGGAGCGCCATTTGAATTTTCGATTGTAAAATTTGCTTGAATAATTAGCGGACGAAATGTTGCGTTTGGAGAGCTCCTGATGTGCCTAAACAGTGGAAACCCCACACAAGTGACCCCATTTTGGAAACTAGACCCCCTTGGGAACTTATCTAGATGGGTGGTGAGCATTTTGAACCCCCAGGTGCTTCACAAACTAATCCGTAAAAATGAAAAAGTATTTCCTTTTCCACTTTTTCATTTTTACGAATCAATTTGTGAAGCACCTGGGGGTTCCAAGTGCTCACTATGCATCTAGATAGGTGCCTTTGAGGGTCTAGTTTCCAAAATGGGGTCAGAAGTGGGGGAGCTCCAATGTTTAGGCGAACAATGAGCCGAAGTCAGAGAGAAGCTGCAGCCCTGGCTTCCTGTTGATGTTCAATACGTCTGAAGGCGGGGACAGTGAAGCCAGGGCTGATTGGGCACAGGGCCCATGTGATGTAACAACCTCACATGAGCCTCGGGAATGCGAATCCTGACACCGCTGGAATGGTGCCGTCATGGGAGGTTTGTTTAAGTGTTTTTATTTTAACAGGACCAAACATGAGGAATGAGAAGGGGTTGCCTTACTAGTGGACAACCCCTGTGTGGGTTCTCTGGTGCTTAACAAAAGCTGATTGATGGCTAAAACATTTCCCACATTCTGAACATGAAAAAGGCTTCTCTCCTGTGTGAGTTCCCTGGTGTATAACAAGATTCCCTTTCAGTGTAAATCATTTCCCACATTCTGAACAGGAAAAAGGCTTCTCCCCAGTGTGAGTTCTCTGGTGATTAAGAAAAATTGATTTTCTTATAAAAAATTTCCCACATTCTGAACATGAAAAAGGCTTCTCTCCTGTGTGAGTTCCCTGGTGTATAAAAAGACTGCATTTACGGTTAAAACATTTCCCACATTCTGAACAGGAAAAAGGTTTCTCCCCTGTGTGAATTCTCTGGTGCTTAACCAAATCTGATTTCAGGTTACAACATTTCCCACATTCTGAACATGAAAAAGGCTTCTCTCCTGTGTGCGTTCTCTGGTGTATTTCAAGATGCGCTTTCCGGTTAAAACTTTTCCCACATTCTGAACATGAAAAGGGCTTCTCTCCTGTGTGAGTTCCCTGGTGTATAAAAAGACTGCATTTACGGTTAAAACATTTCCCACATTCTGAACAGGAAAAAGGTTTCTCCCCTGTGTGAATTCTCTGGTGCTTAACCAAATCTGATTTCAGGTTACAACATTTCTCACATTCTGAACATGAAAAAGGCTTCTCTCCTGTGTGGATTCTCTGGTGTATTTCAAGATGCGCTTTCCGGTTAAAACATTTCCCACATTCTGAACAGGAAAAAGGCTTCTCCCCTGTGTGAATTTTTTGGTGCCTAACCAAATCTGATTTCAGGTTAAAACATTTCCCACATTCTGAACATGAAAAAGGCTTCTCTCCTGTGTGAGTTCTTTGGTGTATAACAAGATTCCCTTTCAGTGTAAAACATTTCCCACATTCTGAACAGGAAAAAGGCTTCTCTCCTGTGTGGGTTCTCTGGTGTCTTTCAAGATGAGCTTTCCGGTTAAAACTTTTCCCACATTCTGAACATGAAAAAGGTTTCTCCCCTGTGTGAATTCTCTGGTGCTTAACCAAATCTGATTTCTGTGTAAAACATTTCCCACATTCTGAACATGAAAAAGGCTTCTCCCCTGTGTGAGTTCTCTGGTGTCTAACAAGATCTGATTTCTGGTTAAAACATTTCCCATACTTGTGACAAGAAAATCTGTTCTCTGCATGAATTTTTTGATGTTTAAGAGAAGACTTTTCGAGGAGAAAACCATTTCCATATTCTGAACGTGAAAATGGCTTCTTTGAATTAGGAGCAGTTCGTTTTTTAATGCTTATTTTGCGACTTTGATTTTCCTTAGTGGTCGGTAATGAATCAGAAGACAGGACCTGTTTCAAAGGATCAGATGACAGATCTTTGCTGTGACGGGATGATGGTATATCTGGAGTAATGGCATTCACTTCAGTTGTCTGTTGTGGGATCACACGATTATCAGATTTAAAAATTGAAGATGTCAGCTGTCCCTCTGATCTCCTGGTACAGACATCTGCCAAGAATAAAACCAATTATTATTTTAGAATAAAATATATTTGAATTTTATATTTTTTAACATTTCTACTTAAACTTTAAAATGGTAAGTTATGAAAACATATTGAATTATTCACCAAGAAAACCTCATAGGATGACCCAGTAGAGCACGGTGTGCAACTTTTTGTTCAGTCTGCCTCCCAAATATGCAATAAAAAGCCACCAATGTTATGTAGGCGAAAATAATACCACTCAAATCCATCATCTGTTAATGGAAAAAAACAGGGGTTTCCACATCACTAGTGGCTCAAAGGCTCTTGAAAAGCAACATGGCTTCCATAAACTAATCCAGCAATATCCACTCTCCCAAAGTCAAATCTCCCCCTTGCTTCTGAGCCTTGTGTGTGTCCAAACCACATGTACCATCCATGTATTTGGCATTACTATAGTGAGAAGAACCCACTTAATTTACGGTGTGTGTCTCCTGGAGCACAATCTGGGCACTATGTGTTGGGTAATAAAATGGTATATTTGCAATTTTCACTCTCCAACATCCACTGAGTGTTAATTTCTGGAAAGCGCCTGTGGAGTCAAAATAGTAACAACTTCTAAAGATTGATTCAATGAGGGTTATCATTTCCAAAATGTAGTCATTATATGGGGATTTCTACTGCTGATTTTCTGACATCTATATATATAATTGACTTATCCCGTCTGTCTGTCTGTCTGTCTGTCTATCTGTCCAGGAAATCCCGCGTCGCTCATTGGTCCGGCAGCGGCCAATCAGAGCCGCGGGATTTCTGAAAAAAGATGGCGGCCGTTAGCGGCTCATCTGCGGGACGGAGCTCAGCGGCGATGCAGCCGGGAGATGACCGGCGCGAGGCGCTCATCTCCCGGCCGCTAGCAGCAGAAGGACCTCGACCGCCGGACCCATCTGCGGGACGGAGATGCAGCCGGAAGATGAGCGGCGCGAGGTGCTCATCTCCCGGCCGGTAGCAGCGGAAGGACCGCCGGCGCCGCTGACCTCCATGCGGAAGGGAGGACCGGTGCTGCGGGTGGGGATACTTCTGCTGCGAGCGCCCGCTCATGTCCCGGGTTCTCGCAGCGGAAGTACCCGCACAGGCAGCGCCGCTCCTCGGTCCTCACCAAGACGATTCGATGATTGGTTGCGGTCTTCGGACCCGACCAATCACTCATCTTACCGCAAAAGTTAAACACCGCTGTGCTGATTGGTCGCGGACGCTGCCCGTGACCAATCACCGATTTGGGCGCCACATTTAAATATCGGCCGCGACCAATCAGCACAGCGGTGTTTAAATGTGGAGCCAAGATCGGTGATTGGTCGCGGCCAATATTTAAATTTGGCGCCCAAATCGGTGATTGGTCGCGGACGCTGACCGCGAGCAATCAGCACAGTAGTGTTTAACTTTGGCGACAAGATCAGTGATTGGTCGCGGGCCAAGACAGCGACCAATCACCGATTTGTGCGGCAGATTTAAATAGCGGCCGCGACCAATTGGATGTCAGCGCCGCTCCCCGGTCCTCCCTTCACACCCTAGCCGCATGGATGTCAGCGCCGCTCCCCGGTTCCCCCTTTACACCCTAGCCTCATGGATGTCAGCGGCGCTGCCTGTGCGGATACTTCTACTGCGAGAACCAGGGACATGAGCGGGCGCTCGCAGCAGAAGTATCCCGACCCGCAGCGCCGCTCCCCGGTCCTCCCTTGACTCCCTAGCCGCTGATGTCCCCACAGTATCCGCCTGGTGTTACAAAGGTCCGGACATTTGTGTTAAAAATCGCTGATTGGTCGCTGGCGCTGCCCGCGACCAATCACCGATTTGGGTGCCAAATTTAAATATCGTCCGCGACCAATCAGCACAGCGGTGTTTAAATGTGGAGCCAAGATTGGTGATTGGTCGCGGCCGATATTTAAATTTGGCGCCCAAATCGGTGATTGGTCGCAGGCAGCGCCCGTGACCAATCAGCACAGTAGTGTTTAACTTTGGCCGCAAGATCAGTGATTGGTCGTGGGCCAAGACCGCGACCAATCACCGATTTGTGCGGCAGATTTAAATAGCTGCCGTGACCAATTGGATGTCAGCGCCGCTCCCCGGTCCTCCCTTCACATCCTAGCCACATGGATGTCAGCGGAACTGCCTGTGCGGATACTTCCGCTCTGAGAACCCGGGACATGAGCGGGCGCTCGCAGCAGAAGTATCCCGACCCGCAGCGCCGCTCCCCGGTCCTCCCTTCATACCCTAGACGCTGATGTCCCCACAGTATCCGCATGGTGTTACAAAGGTCCGGACATTTGTGTTAAAAATCGCTGATTGGTCGCAGGCGCTGCCCGCGACCAATCACCGATTTGGGCGCCAAATTTAAATATCGGCCGCGACCAATCACCGATCTTGGCTCCACATTTAAACACCGCTGTACTGATTGGTCGCGGACGCTATTTAAATGTGCCGCCAAAATCGGTGATTGGTCGCGCATAGCGTCGGCGACCAATCAGCACAGCGGTGTTTAAATGTGGAGCCAAGATCGGTGATTGGTCGTGGCCGATATTTAAATTTGGCGCCCAAATCGGTGATTGGTCGCTGGCAGCGTCAGCGAACAATCAGCGATTTTTAACACAAATGTCCGGACCTTTGTAACACCATGCGGATACTGTGGGGACATCAGTGTCTAGGGTGTGAAGGGAGGACCGGGGAGCGGCGCTGCGGGAGGGGATACTTCTGCTGCGAGCGCCCGCTCATGTCCCGGGTTCTCGCAGCGGAAGTACCTGCACAGGCAGCGGCGCACCCCGGTCCTCACTAATACGATTCCGCTCCCCGCTCCTCACCAATACGATTCGCTGATTGGTCGAGTGCGGAGAGCGCGACCAATCAGTGATCTTGGTGCTAAAGTTAAACACCAATTTGGGCGCCACATTTAAATAGCGGCCAATACCAATCACCGATCTTACCGCCACATTTAAACACTGCTGTGCTAATTGGTCGCGGATGCCAGCCGCGACCAATCAGCGAGCTTGGCGCCAAATTTAAACAACGCTCCGCTAATTGGTTGCGGACGCCAGATGCGTCCAATCAGCGAGATTGGCGCCAAATTTAAACAACGCTCTGCTGATTGGTCGCGGACTCCAGCTGCGACCAATCAGCGATTTTGGCGCCAAATTTAAACACCGCTCTGCTGATTGATCGCGGTCGCAGGCCGAGATCAATCAGCAGTATTGGCGCAAAATTTAAACCTCACTCTGCTGATTGGTCGCAACCACCGGCCGCAACCAATCTGCGTTTTTTGTGCCAAATTTAAACACGCTCTCCATTCCTCACTAACACGGTTTGCTGATTGGTCGCGGCCGCCGCCCGCGACCAATCAGCGATTTTGGCGCAAAATTCAAACACCGCTTTGCTGATTTGTCGCGGCCGCCAGCCGCGACCAATCAGCGAGATTGGCGCCAAATTTAAACACCGCTCTGCTGATTGGTCGCGGTCGCCGGCCTCGACCCATCAGCATTATTGGCGCCAAATTTAAACCCCGCTCTGCTGATTGGTCGCGGTCGCGACCCATCAGCATTATTGGCGCCAAATTTAAACCCCGCTCTGCTGATTGGTCGCGGTCGCGACCCATCAGCATTATTGGCGCCAAATTTAAACCCCGCTCTGCTGATTGGTCGCAGCCGCCAGCTGCGAACAATCAGCGAGATTGGCGACAAATTTAAACACCGCTTTGCTGATTGGTTGAGGCCGCCGGCCGCGACCAATCAGCGATTTTGGCGCCAAATTTAAACCCCGCTCTGCATCGCTCTGCTGATTGGTCGCGGTCGCCGGCCGCGACCAATCAGCAGTATTGTCGCCAAATTTAAACACCTCTTTGCTGATTGGTCGCGGTCGAGACTAATCAACGATTTTGGTGCCAAATTTAAACACGCTCTCCAGTCCTCACTAACACGGTTTGCTGATTGGTCGCGGCCGCCGCCCGCGACCAATCACCGAGATTGGCGCCAAATTTAAACACCGCTCTGCTGATTGGTCGAGGCCGCGACCAATCAGCAGAGCGATGTTTAAATTTGGCCCCAAAATCGCTGATTAGTCGCGGCTGACGGCCGCGACCAATCAGCAGAGCGTTGTTTAAATTTTGCGCCAAATTTAAACCCCGCTCTGCATCGCTCTGCTGATTGGTCGCGGCTGCGACCAATCAGCAGAGCGATTTAAACACCGTTTAAATCGCAATTTAAACACCGTTCTGCTGATTGGTCGCGACTAATCAGCGATTTTGTTGCCAAATTTAAACACACTCTCCACTCCTCACTAACACGGTTCGCTGATTGGTCGTGGCCCCTGCCCGCGACCAATCACTGATATTGCCGCCAAATTTAAACACCGCTTTGCTGATTGGTCGCGGTTGCCGAACGCGACCAATCAGCGATTTTGGCGCCAAATTTAAACAACGCTCTGCTAATTGCGCCCGGTCGGCCGCATACATATTCTAGAATACCCGATGCGTTAGAATCGGGCCACCATCTAGTTTTATTATATTAGGGCTTCTACAAATATTGTGTCCCATCTCCTCTGGGATCTGCACCTGCGATGTCTGCTTCAGTCACCAAATAAGAGATAATCAGGCGCACTCATGGAGATAGCCTTGGTAATAGATTTATTGTGACAGAAGAAAGCCATATGCTGGGTTACGTTTCAGCCCTATCAGGGTCTTTCTGAAACATCGCTAGAATAAGAGATATATACAAAATTAGCTGTGCTGTACAAATATACACGAGGTCCTAAAAACTGACTATACATGAATGATATATACGGAAATCATGGGGAACAAAAACAAAACAAAAACCATATTGTATAATAATACTGACCATATGGAGCGTTGTCCAGGGGAGTTAGTGTGGAGCGCTGTGTGCGTTTGCTGTGGTGCCATTGGTGTCAGTGGGGGAGTGTATATATGCGCTTAGCTCGGTACACACTGCGTCTGAAGCCTCGCTCTGGCTCTCAGTCCTGGGTCACTTCCGGTGCTTTGACACCGGAAGTACCGAGCTAAGCGCGTATATACACGTTCCCACTGACACCAATGGCGCCAGAGCACCACCGCAAGTGCACACAGCGCTCCACACCAACTCCCCTGGACAATGCTCCATATGGTCAGTATTACTCCCGGTGTCCACTTTTCCTTTATACTACTGATTACATCTCAGCTACTTTTATGTCTTTTCCAACAGCCTCCACCGTACCACGGTTGGACAGTACATTTTTGCTAACAAGCATACAACTTCCTTATACTTCGGACATTACCATACCTAGGTTTGTACCATTTCAATGTCTTCTTTCCCCCTCCCCCTTCCAGAACATATCCGTCTCACCTATTAACTAAACCCTCCCTGGGTACATATATATGTGCACATATGTTTGGCTCTAGTCCTTAGCCCTCAAATTCTTGCTTTTAGTCTTCCTATTGTTCTTACCCCTATATGAATCTATTATTACTTCATTTTTTTGTTTTCTTTTTGGTTGTTTTGTTGTCTTCGTGTCATGTAGTTGCATAGAATATATGTTTGGGCAATATGGTTTTTGTTTTTGTTCCCCATGATTTCTGTACATATTATTCCTGTATAGCCAATTTTTAGGACCACAGGTATATTTGTACAGCACGGCTAATTTTGTATCTCTCTCTTCTTCTAGCGATGTTTGAGAAAGACCCTGATATGCTGGGTTACGTTACCAACCCTATCCCTTTTTTCATCATCAAGTATTATATTTCCAAACACTGTGATGAATGACTGTCACAATAAATCTATTTGCAGGGATATCTCCATGAGTGCGGCTGATTATCTCTTATTTGATTATTTGGAATCTTCCGGTCCGGACGGCACCACCACTTATTTTTGAGAAACGCCTTATTGCAGCTACCAGGTACACATGAATTGGCCTATTTATGCCCTAAGATTTCTCATTTATTTTTATTTTCTACAGCAGTAATGCTATTCATATTTCATATATTTCATGTTTGCATGCTTGGCGTTACAGAGTGCTACTTTATCTGTTAATTATTCATTCTGCAGGCGGCGCTGGTGATGGAGAAGACGTCGGAACCAGAAGCTCTGAGTGGCGCAGGCTCTGTCCAGCCACTAAGATTAGGGTTGCTGGGACCAGTAGTACTATCCAGTCTAGCAGTATGGGTGTGTGCTGTCCAGCTGGAGTAATCTGCACCCTACTAAAGCTGGAAGCATATTGCTGGAAGCTGCCATATACAGCCTTGTTCTCCTCTGGTTCAGTCCTCTGTGCTCAGCTCCCGGCTTGTGTATTTGTTTCTGTTGTGATCCCGGCCCGTTTACTGACTACTCTTGTGTCTTCTGATTTTGTATTTTCTCTATCCTCTTGGTTCTGACCCGGATACCTGACTATTCTTCTTCTCATCTCACTCCACAGAACACCAGGTAACACCGTGGCCCAAGCCTAGGGGTCTCTGTGTAAGTCCAGATCCATGTAGAAGGGATAAATGGTGATGAGCAAAACTGTGACTAAAGACAATAACACATCTACAGAAATAATGAAACTCAACAGTCTTCATCAGTAAAAAAATGAGTAACTAGTGGTGAAACCTCTCTGGAGTAATTAGAATATGCGGCTCGGTGGCTCTTGGCCATCTAAATTGTCGTAAGGGCCAATATTTTCTATCACATGGAGTTTCAAGAAAAAATAAATTTTTAAAGAGAACTATTTATAATACTGCAGAGCTGAGGTGTCTTAAATTTATATCCCAGGCTTCTGGGAGAGTCAATGGAGACCTTTTTTTTTTTTTTTTTTAAAACACTACCAGCCAGTTACAGGCCGATCCCACCACAATGAAACCATCATACAGAATGAACCTATAAAAAAAAACAACTTATTTTTTTATTCTATGCTACATCCCCAACAACAATGTATGTATGAGGGGAGAACTACAAACTAAATCGGAGATTCACACTCCTTCAACCTTTTAATGCGATTACCCCCTCTACGGTTTAACGGTACATGGTCTATGATTGGATATCTCAATTGTGCGACTGTATGGGACATGGCACTGAAATGGGCTGGTATGGGCAACAAAGGGGGCGCAGTGGTCGTTATGGACCGAGCCTATTATATTTCGGAGATCAAATCCCAGTTGACGGACAATGAGACCTACTCTGCAATTCCTTTCAATCCCACATCACAGATAGCAGATCTAATTACTAGACTGTTTTCCTACCATGCAAAGAAAGGCACTATTGCCCCTAAACTCTGAATTTTTGGTCAACAATCATCCAACTACACCAGTTTTTTTATACGTTGCCTAAGATACATAAGAATTTACTCACACCACCTGGTAGGCCTATCGTTGCCTCTACTGACTATTTTATCACCACTTGTCATTACGCTCAAGAAAATTCTGACACCACACATCCCAAAAATTCCTTCGTATATTAAAGATACAAGTAATTTTCTTACATCTCTAGGGAATTGGACCACATCCCCAGAAGTATTTTTCTAGTAATCATGGATGTAAATGGTTTGTATAAGAGTATTGACCATCACGACGGCATCACAGCCACTTCCAATTTTCTTATTACTCGTACTCAACTAACATTGGCAGAAATTCACTTCTAAGTTGACATTCTTATGCTGATCCTGGCAAAAAATGATTTCCTCTTTGAGGATCAATTTTATTTTCAAAAGAGGGGGACAGCAATGGGCTCAAACGCAGCGCCCCCTTATGCTAACATCTTCATGGCAGACTTTGAGGATGTCTATGTCTACACACATGATTTTTTTCAGAAATATTGGAAACGTTTTATCTACGATATTTTCTTCATTTGGACAGACACTGACAGTGAGCTTTTCACTTTTTTAGGATACCTCAACACTTGTGTCCCCAATCTAACATTCACAATACTTCATAATCCATGTTCAATCCATTTCCTAAATACCCTGATCACCCTGACCGAGACTGGCTCACTCGAGAGTGACCTCTATGTCAAGCCCACTGACAAAAACAGCTTGCTGTTGTATTCCAGTTGTCACCCACGTCATATAAAAAGAGCTCTCCCCAAATCACAACACTGTAGGGTCGAACGTATCGTTTCAAATAGCGAGATTAGGAGTATCAGACATAGGGAAATGGACCAGAAGTTTCTTCAGCGTGGTTATCCTGATCATATTCTGAAATCTAATACCCCACGTTCCCCATCTCACGAACAGACTAAAAGAATAGCATTCGTAAACACCCATCACCCCTTTGGAGGGGCGATCTACCAATGTATTCAACGACACTGGTCACTATTAATGCAATCGTATCCCTCTATACCGGAATTTGCCAACAAACCCTTACTGTGCAACAAACGCCCACATAATATTCGTGACCATCTTGTTAGAGCCGATGTGGGCTCTACTAAAAGAGGACTGGTACAACACACTTTGATGACACCACGTCGGGGTACCTTCCCATGTCAAGGATGTCTTCAGTGCTCTAATGTAATGAAGGGCGACTCATTTACACATCCCCTATCAGGGAAGAGATACCCCATTCGGGAATATTTCACTTGCGATTCTACATATGTAGTGTACCTGATTAAGTGTCCTTGCGGTCTCTGATATGTTGGTGAGACTACCCAACATATCAGAGACCGCATTTCACAACATAAATTGACCATTAGGTGTGGAAGTACCATGTTGCCCATACAAGCCCATTTCAGTGCCATGTCCCATACAGTCGCAGAATTGAGGTATGAGGTCACAGACCATGTACCGTTAAACAGTAGAGGGGGTAATCGCATTAAAAGGTTGAAGGAATGTGAATCCTTCTGGATACACACGCTTCAGACCCTACATCCCAAAGGTCTTATTAACAGGGAGTATGAAATACAGTTTTAGAGCAATTCTCCCTTGGTGTTTTGTTTTCTATAAGCTTTCCACAAAGGTATTCCATATGATCATATGATATTCCATGTCTATTAAGCTATTTATTGGTACATTGTCCAGATTACTTGTTGATTCTCATGTTCTGAAGTGCCACTTATTATTTCTCCTTTTTATTTTAGGTCACCCATTAGCACCATCCTCTTTTACCGTGCTCTAGGAACGTAGTTCACCTATGGAACATCACTACCCTATCACAATTGGATTATGATATAGTTATTTATCTCCATTTGAAATATCTACCATCTGGGGGAATATAGTACGCTCTCCTATAATCCTTGTTGGACCTAATGGTGACTGAACACACATTCTCCATCTCATAGCTTGATACTAATACAACACTTCCTTTCTGGAGAGCTGTGAACCACAATGCGTTCCACCGAATCGGAAGCTCCGTACCATGTGACAGGAAGTTCCCGCACATGTGACCCGCAGGTCCTTCACACAGTAATCGGCTACACTCTCATGCTGGGGAGCGCGCCCACACTAAAATTACCAATGAGGTAGCGCACAGCGCGGTATTTAAGGAGGGGACTCCTCCAACCCCCTTATACCACTTACCAGAACGGTCTTTCCACTATCACTCTGCACAGGTATGAGATCTCCATTATACATGGGGTTTATTGTTCCAGTTTTGCCATTGGCGATTATAGAATTTTATTATATTATGATGATGTTGCTTTGAGTCTCTCACTGTACTTATTTATACATGCTTGCTAAATTAGGACGCAACAGAGCTCCCTTCACGAACACTGATTTCAACCCTGCTTTATTCAGGATTTCTTGTGGCCATAATAGGTAATATTAACTCAATATATAACTCTAATAGTTTCTGTCTATATCACGCGGCCCTGTTGGACCTTATCTAGGATCTATTGTCCACCTGGCTTATCCTTCTGACACCACTCCTCTACCTCTATATTTATCTTTTTGGTGGGGTTCTAGGAATTGTCACTATAATATTCTGTAGCCTATAATAGGCAGAACCTGCCATATCTGTTATACCTGTATTAATTTTGGTTTGTTTTGTTTAGTGATGGATTTGCCTTGAAAAAGATCGGTAAAACGGTGGAAACGTTGGCCCATGCTCTGGGCTTATGCTCTGTTTACAAGAGGGGTATATTTCTTATTCAATAAAGCATTTGAAAATTTCATTTATTGAAGTCCCGAAGTTCATTTTCCACTTCTAAATGGAGTTGCACTCATTTATGGTGGACCATTGGAGCTACTATGAGTCCTGACCAGGAGAGTAGAGAAAGTATTAGCGCCCCCATTTCAGGAGAGATTGTGCAGTAATCCAAATTCCTTAGGAATGAAAACATAATGGAATTTATGATGTGGAGTGAATCCATGAAACCAGGGCTGGAGCCATGCCACCACATCTCCTGCAGGTGTGAATAAATGTATATTACAGCCATCAGCCACACACAGCTTAGAGATATATCATGGCACAGGTGTAAAGTTTTTTTATGTAGTTTATCGCAATCTTGTTTGAAGTTAGTTCATTTTAAAAGAAATTGAAAAGTCAGGATAAAGGGAGACTCTGTTGTTATTGTAGAGAAATTCACACTTGGCCCTCACTGCACATTTAATGTCGATCATAAAAGTGAAGTTTGGCCAGAAAGACTGGACCTGGTCTTGTAGGGACTAGCGTTGAGCGAGCATGCTCGACACTGCTCGGTACTCACCCGAGCATCTCACTACTCGGGATGTTCGACGAGCACCGAGTATTTCCGGGTTACTCGGGCGGGAGCTCGGGTCTCCGCCCTGCACGTTTGGAACTCTTCACAGAGCCAATGAACATGCAGGGATTGCCAGCCAGTCACTGTAATGCCGCCGCCATGTTCTTTGTGGGCATTACAGTGATTGGCTGGCCACACAGCGTCACCTCGAGTATTTAAAACTGGGCGCCGCCATCTTGGACACAGTCGCTCCGGATCAGACAGTGTAGGGAGAGTGCTGCTGAGCTAGGGAGAGATTTATACTGCGAAATAGTTAATGTAGTGTCTCTAAAGCCTGCCAAATCAAACAAACGGTCCTTCTCAGGACTAATATCCATCCCAGATATCAGGCAGGCAGGCAGGCTGTATAGGAGACGCAGTGGTTATACCAGCAAACGCTGCATTACAGTCCTGTGTGCTCCTGTGGTCAAATTGCGAGACTTATCCCCCGGTCTCAGGGGCCAGGAAAAATCCTTTTTTCTTTTTTCATCTAAATCCTGTATTTTTTTTTCCTCAGTCAGACTGTACAAATACCCGTCTTATTAACATTTTGGTATCCCCCCCCCCCCCCCCCAAAAAAAAAAAAATTGAGTGTGTCTGTGAGTGTTCAGACACCAATATACTGTATCTGTTTAAAAGAGTCTGGTGTAGGACAGATAACTAGAACAGTGGTTTCGCAGTTCCACGGTTCAAATTTCTGTATTATCCACCTTTTTGCCTTTTTTACATAAAAAAATAAAAAAATTGAGTGTCTCGCTCAGTGTTCAGACACAAATATATCTGTTTAAAAGATTCTGGTGTAGGCAAGAGAAATAGGACTGTGGTTTTCCTCTTCCACGGTTCTAATCTCCTTTTTGTTACCCTTTTTCCATTGATAGTGCAAGTGTAAGCTATTTTACTTTCTTTACAATGGGCAAGGCGCGTGGCAAGGGACGTGGAACTGGACGTTCTGGTGATGGTGCGTGTAGAGGACGGGGCTGTGGCCAAGGTGAAAATGTGCCACAACCAACAGCCACATCTTCTCCTCCCACTTCTTGACCGAATTACTAGGGAAGCAGACTACAACACCAGTATTGCGAACTGATCAGTGTGAACAGGTTATTAATTGGATAGCAGATAATACTTCCAGTTACCTGGGCACCACCACCTCCGGTCTGTCTTCCACACGGTCAAGTTTTAGTAGTCTCGACCACATACTCCTCCTCACCCTGATGTTCCTTCCTCCCACCATGCAGAGTGTCGTCAGACAGCAACTGATCCCACACTTGGACACTCTGAAGAGCTGTTCACTGGTCCATTTCCATATTTGTGCCCCTTGCCTGCTCCGCTTGAAGAAGTGGTGGAAGAGGAGATCCCATGTAGCAATGCCCAAATATTTAAACAGGCACGGCCAGAGAAAGTCGACGCTGGCAATTTGTCACAAGAGGTGGACGATGACGAGACACAATTGCCATGAAGTGAGGAGGAGGGTCGTGGTGCGCAAGTGGAAGAGGAGGAGGTGATGGATGATCTAGTAACTGACCCAACGTGGCAGGAGGACACGCAGAGCGAGGCCAGCAGCACACAGGGGGGGAGGCAGAGTACCCCAACAGGCAGGAAGAAGCAGTGTGGTGGCCGCAGAAAGAAGGCGAACAACAGTTCTCCGTAACACCAACATGAGGGACGTTGCCAGTACAAGCGGTAGGTCTTCCAGAGTCTGGAATTTTTTTAAAGACTCTGCTGATAACCCCAAAAAGGCCATTTGTACCACCTGCCATGCCAGCATCAGCAGGGGTGACAAAACTACCAGCCTGACCACCACCAGCATGATCAGGCACATGGCAGCAAAGCACCCGACTTTGTGGGGCGAACCCTAGGGTCCACAACCAGCGTTAGCAGGTGTCACCACTGCTTCTACCGCTGTTGTGCGTGTAATAGAACCCCCTGTTGTGCGTGCAAGGCAATCCCCTGTCCATACTGCATGTAAAGATGCCCCCTCCTCTCAGTCTTCACTTGTTATGGCAGTTTCTCAAGAAACAGCATCAACGTCCACGTCCCACCGCAGCGTTCAATTGTCCATATCGCAGAGCTTTGAACGAAAGTGCAAATTCGTAGCCAACGCCCCACAGGCCACAGTCCTAAATATGCACATTTCACGACTGCTTGCGTTGGAAATGCTGCCTTTTAGGCTGGTGGAGATGGAATCCTTCCGCAACCTTATGGCGGTGGCTGTCCCTCGGTACTCGGTCCCTAGCCGACACTATTTTGCCCGGTGTGCCATCCCCGCACTACACAAGGACGTGTCCCAAAACATCTGCCGTGCCCTCAACAACGCAGTTACTGGGAGAGTCCACCTGACAATGGACACGTGGACAAGTGCTTGTGGCCAGGGACGGTACATCTCCCTGACGGCACACTGGGTAAACATAGTGGAAGCTGGGACCCAGTCGGACCTTGGGACGGAACCCATCCTCCCCACACCAAGGATTGCGGGCCCTATGTTAGTCAGAGTTGCCCCCTACAGTGTACAGCTCCTGCGCATCATCCTCCTCCTCATGTTCAGCCTCCATCTCAGATATCACCACATCAGTTACAAGCTGGAAGCACTGCAGTACTGCCTCAGCCAAGCGGCAACAGGCTGTGCTGAAACTCATAAGCTTAGGTGATAAACCTCACACTGCTTGTGAGTTGTGGACAGCTGTGAAAGAGCAGGCAGATCTGTGGCTGAGACCGCTGAACCTACATCCAGGCATGGTCGTGTGTGACAATGGCTGTAACCTAGTGGCGGCTCTGAGGCGAGGCGAGATCACACACGTACCATGCCTGGCTCATGTGCTTAACCTCGTGGTTCAGCGGTTTCTTAAAACGTACCCCGAGTTGCCAGATCTGCTCGTCAAAGTACGCCGCCTGTCAGCTCATTTTCGGAAGTCGGCTACAGTTTCGTCCGCCCTTGCTGTGTTGCAGCAGCGTTTGCAGCTTCCGGCACACCGACTGGTGTGTGATGTCCCCACACGTTGGAACTCTACCCTCCACATGTTGCAAAGGATTTGTGAGCAGAAGAGAGCAGTTGTGGAGTACCAGCTGCAACAAGGCCGTCGATATTCAGGTCAGACTCCACACACAAGACCTCAGGAGTGGACCTGGATGTCTGACATATGTACCATCCTGACAAACTTTGAGGAGTCCACCAAGATGGTGAGTGGCGATGACGCCATCATTAGCGTCAGCATCCCACTTGTCTGTCTTTTGCAACGCTCTCTGAAGAGAATTAAAGAGGAGGCATTGCAGCCAGAGTATGATGAGATGGATCAAGAAGCCGTAGCGGGCGATTACACACAGCCCAGCCTCATCTCATCCCAACGTGCATTGGGGAACAATGAGGGAGAGGAGGAGGAGGAACAGGAGCTGGTATCATGCGCTGTAGACGGTAGTACCTGTACAACTGTCATACAGTCGGTTCAGCGTGGGTGGCCTGAGGACAGGGGGGAGGAGGAAGAGGAGAGCATGGTCAGTCGTCATCTTGGTGAGGACACGGAAGTCTTGCCCGTTACCAGTCTGGCACGCATGGCTGACTTTATGTTACGCTGCCTTAACCGTGACCCTCGTGTTGTCAAAATGTTGGGTAACAGCGATTACTGGTTGGTGACACTTTTAGACCCCCGCTACAAGGAGAACTTTCACTCTCTTATTCCTGAGGAGGAGAGGTCTACAAAAATGTGGAAGTACCAGAAGGCCCTTGCTGCAGAACTGTTAAAAAAATTCCCATCTGAACACGCTAGCGGCAGAGGTCACAGTTCGTTGACCAACCAAGTTGACCAACCAAGGTGTACAGGCGAGAGAGACGCAACTCCAATGCAGCAGAGGTAGGGGAACACTGTCAACGTTCTGGGACAGTTTTTTGAGACCCACCCAGCTTACAGGCCCTGAGGCGCGGGGTACTCTCGCAAGGAGTGGAAAGTTTCAAAAGATGGTGAGGGAGTACCTTGCCGACCGTACCAGAGTCCCCCATGATTCCTCTGTGCCTTTTAATTATTGGGTATCCAAGCTGGACACTTGGAATGAACTCGCTCTGTACGCCTTGGAGGTCCTGGCCTGCCCTGCCGCTAGCGTGTTATCTGAGTGTGTTTTTAGTGCCACTGGGGGAATTATAACGGATAAGCGCACTCGCCTATTAACTGACAATGCTGACAAGCTGACCCTTATCAAAATGAACAAGGGCTGGATTGGGCCAGACTTCTCATCACCATCAAATGACAGCAGAGTATCAAAGTCAAATCCACTGTGTTATTTCGGGAGGTGTATTCCCATGCACCGCTTCACACCCACACATGGGTATACGCTTCCTCATTTCGGCAGTTTTTTGCTCTTCTCCTTATCCTCAGCCTCCACCACCACTATACCACCATGGTGACCGTGGTCCGTGTTGCCAGCATTGCAAGTTCCTTCGTCCTAATTTTTGGCAGCTTTTGCTTGGAAAGTATAGGCAAAGACTATGGGAGACCCACTCCCCAATAATGGGAATAATGTTTTTAATATGCTGTACTGCATGGCTCTTCCAAGGGGCATTAAAACCGTCTTGTTAAGCTACTGTGATCTCCGCCACTCTTCCAAGGGGCATTAAAACCGTCTTGTTAAGCTACTGCGACCTCCACCACTCTTCCAAGGGGCATTGATATTGTCTTTCTATTCCACTTTGACCTCCACGTCTCTTCCAAGGGGCATTTAAACCGTCTTGGTAGGCTACTGCGACCTACACCACTTTTCCAAGGGGCATTAAAACCGTCTTGTTAAGCTACTGCGACCTCCACCACTCTTCCAAGGGGCATTGATATTGTCTTTTTATTCCACTGCGACCTTCACCATTCTTCCAAGGGGCATTAAAACCGTCTTGCTAAGCTACTGTGACCTCCACGTCTCTTCCAAGGGGCATTAAAATAGTCTAGTTAAAACACTCTGAACTCCACAGCTCTTCCAAGGGGCATTGAAATGTTGTTTTTAATTAACCCTAACCTCCATGACTCTTCCAACGGGCATTGCATTTCCTCCTAATTTTAGTCAGCTTTTGCTTTTCAATGCATAGGCGAACAGTAAGGGAGACCCCCCTCCCCAATAATGGGTAGAAAGTTTTTAGTATGCTGTAATCCACGTCTGTTTCAAGGGGCATTGCAGTTCCTCATAATTTTTGGAAAGCCTTCCATTCACTGTTTAGGCCAACAGTGTACAGGAGACCCAGTTGCTATAAATGGAAAAAACGGTTTAGTTAAGGCGCTCTGACCTCCATGTCACTTCCAAGGGGCATTGGAGTGCCTCGAAATTTTTGGTAGGCATTGCACTCACTGTATGCCCTATAACTGTTTAGCCGAACCGCTCCTTTTGGTACAGAAACATATCCTACAAGACATGTGTGATTGACTGGCCTGATATTGATGTGAATTGTCCCTGTTCCTCCTGCTCTTTTTCCTTTGCCACCACCTCATCCATCATTCATCACCTGAAGCTTTGTTTTAACGGGAGTCATAGAACTGGGATAGTAGCAGGAAAACATCCAGCAATCCTCGGAGGAGGTAGGATATGCGCCAAAACGCTGACCACCTCAGGCCTAGCCGCTACTACATACATGCGCTTGCATTCCAAGGAACAGAAAGCTAAGGAGATGGATGGCCTCATGATCATGAATAATTTTCTCGTTGTGTAGGAGGCCGACCACTGCTTCTGTCTACCTTCTGAACTTTGTGTTGAAGCCTGATTGACCCAGGACCCGCAATCCTCTATGTCTGGAGGACGTGTTGCATCCCAGTGTCCAACTGTGTCCCGGCTTCCACAATATTAACCCAGTGTGAAGGCGTCAGTCAGATGGACCATCCCTGGCCACATTCACTTGTCCACGTGTTTGTGGTTAGGCTGTCCTTCAAATAAGGGCAGCTGGGGACCGAGTATGGACACCCGGCCGCCCCCTTGCGGCTGGAGACCGAGCGTGGACACCGGGCCGCTGGGGACCGAGTATGGACACCAGGCCGCCCCCTGGCGGCTGGGGACTGAGCGTGGACACCCGGCCGCCGGGCGGCTGGGGACTGAGCGTGGACACCCGGCCACCGACCCAGCCATGACATGGTGGCCGGCGTCTGCCTCCACATGCCTAAAAGGCCCAATTTCAAGTGCAAGCAAGCTAGCAGTATGGTATTGCAGCCTGGGGGTGGGTGGGTGGCAGGTTGCACACTTACGCTTGCATTCCAAGAAAACAAAGCAGATGCTAACTTCTATCATCATCATCATGCTCCTCACCTTGGCACTCTCAACTCCCCTGATGGAGAAGCCAGGGCCCACCGGAGAAGTCTGGTTCTCTGGTGGGCTCGTCCAATGCTGCCCTAAAGCAGGCCAGGCTAAGAAAAGTGTGGGGGAAGTTCCCAGGAGAAATAGGGGCGGCTGGGGACCGAGCGTGGACACCCGGCCACCGGGCGGCTGGGGACTGAGTATGGATACCAGGCCGCCGACGCAGCCATGACATGGTGGCCGGCGTCTGCCTCCACATGCCTAAAAGGCCCAATTTCAAGTGCAAGCAAGCTAGCAGTATGGTATTGCAGCCTGGGGGTGGGTGGGTGGCAGGCTGCATACTTGCGCTTGCATTGCAAGGAATGGGGAGATACAATTGAACACTGCCCTGGGACAAGGACTTGCACAGGGATAGTTGCAAGCGTGCATCTTCTGATGCGGCAAGGATCACTTCTGATGGGCACACTTTTAGGCAGTGACCTGGGGGTCAGAAATGCTTCCTGGTGCGATGCCCATGCTGTCCCCATGTCTTTTGAGCACTGTCACTATCGTTTTGGCCACTTTTTAGGCTTTCTACAGACTCCCGGGGGTGCCGCCGCAAAAATGCTCGGGTCTCCCATAGACTAACATTGGGCTCGTTGATCGGGTCGAGCACCCGAGTATCAGGGTGAGCTCGGCCCGAGCTTCGAGCACCCGAGCATTTTTGTGCTTGCTCAACACTAGTAGGGACCATATGAGCACATTCAGCAGCACAGAAGGGAGAGAAGGAAGATTCATCCAATAAGATATCAGGGATCTAGGAAGCCAACTGCATCACTACCCTCTGTTTCTCTTACAGGCCCATCATAATATTATTCTTCAAGTGATTTTCTAACTTGTCAGCACATTCTATGTACACTGTCATTTGGCTTTATAGTTTACAGATCTGGACAGGTAACGGTCAGTAGGAGAATGTTGTGATCTAGAAGCAAAATGGTGATCACACGATTGTGATACGGCTGGACTACACCACCGATAAAACAGCCATAGTTGGTGATTGAGAAGAATCTGTGACTTCTCTACATTTAGTGTTCAGTACTCACCTGGGTAGTCATATGTAGGAATCTCCTCTTTACACCGTTCATCACCCCTCACATATGTCTCTGTAGTATTAATATGGGTCAGATCTTCACCCTGAAACAAATATTGTAAAAGTCACAGACAGATGGAGAAGTCACATCTATGATCAGCTCTAATCCTGCCATCTCCACTGTTCTTATTACACAAGTATAAAATATATAATACTGGTGGATAAAACAAGACTGAGCACAAGACCTTCACAGCCGTCTACACATCATAGGGGAGATCTCATGACACCTTCTCTCCATCTACCTGATGATCCGGTGGTACATTGGGGTCTTCTTGTTTACAGTCATGTGGAAGAAGAGGACGGGGACATCTCTCTGGTGTTGTCCTCTTACTGGATAGATCTGGAGAAAACACATACAGGGACTGAATTCATTCTTTACATACAGATAATTATAGGCTGTGTGTATTTACTCCTGTCTATTACCTGGTGATGTGAGGGGCTGAGGAACCTCCATCATGACGTCTTTGTACAGATCTTTGTGTCCTTTTAAATACTCCCACTCCTCCATGGAGAAATAGACAGCGAGATCCTGACACCTTATAGGAACCTGACACATACAATGATACAGTCATCCCCCTGATCCCTTCATAGCATTACTGTATAATGTCCCAGCATTCCCAGCAGTGTCACCTCTCCAGTCAGCAGCTCAATCATCTTGTAGGTGAGTTCTAGAATCTTCTGGTCACTGATGTCCTCATGTATTAGGGGGTGAGACGGAGGCCTTGTGATTGGGCTCAGGGGTCTTCCCCATCCCTCAGACACAGGGTCCTGACAGCACTCACTAGAGGTCTTCTTCACTACTGTATAATCCTGGTTATGGAGAGACACAATAATAAATCTCACTACAGACATTTCCAGAGTCCTCACCTCTCCAGTTCTGTCCATCTGTTATTCCCATAGGTAAGAATGATGTAATGTGACGTCATCAGAATCTCTCACCTCTCCAGTAACCTGGAAGAGGATCTCTAGGGTGAGGTGTAATATCCTCTCCGCCGTCTTGTCTCTGTCCATATCTATCTTTGATCGGTAAATGAGGAAAATTCTCTTCTATAGAAGATCTTCACTGAGAGGGTCCGATATTGTAGAGACCTGAATGGGAAAAAGATGAGCAGATGTAACATCATAAAAATCCTATGTAATAATACAAGTACTGGAGACAATAAGTGGAAACATATGAGGAGATGTATTATTTTACAGTAGTTTTCTTCTTTACATCTACTAATAAAACCTATATATTTTAGGCCACAGAAAACAAGCAGTTTCTTCCTCGGAGTCTGCAGCTGAATACGTTTCTCATAGACTCATCTTCCATAACTCTAATTCTCGTCTCATTTACCGACACTGGAATCGGCATTAGCAATACTACAGGAGATATTTATTACACGTGACATGAGAAATAACTACTTCATGATGAGGATGACATCTTCATCTTCTACTACGGCTCTAGAAACATATTTGGCCACAGTCTTTCACTGACTATATCATCACCGGCCGTCTATATAAATGTTTCCCGTCTTCCCCAGACTCTTATCTTGTATCTAATTAGATCTCATGTCTGATTCACACACAGAAGTTTGAGGCATTTCTAAAAGCTTTTTTGTTTGTACAAGCACAGTGCACAGAAATTATTAGATACCAAAATCTCCATGTACAGTGTTTTATGGGGTTTGTTTCTGGCCTTAGGCTTTCCCATATTACAAGAAAAACACCAGAAAAAAGCAGATATTAAAATGTTTCAAAAGAAAATTGGCACCAACAATTTTTGTAAATAGAAAAAAAACATGCAAAAAGCATAAGTTGGATTTCAGGTTACGGCGCTAGTCAAGTAGGATGCAAGTGAAAAGCTCCTGCACCCGACAAATAAAACCAGAGATAAGCACCAATAAATGGCCTAGACAAGCCTACCAATGGGTAAAAACCTGCCCTACTCTTGCATTAACCAGTATCTGCTTTGCCGAACGGATGGCGGGACAATATGGCGCTGACCCCAGAATGCGTCTCAGCAACGCAAACAGCTTTACCTCCGTCTAACAGTGAATATACTGAGGATGCATCATTAACAAAGGTACCCTCCGATTTGCTGGACTATAAATAACTGGCTGTGGAAAGCAGAATTGCTCCTGATATTCAAAAGATTCTGGAGCAACCATCCAAACCTCCCTCAACCACTTACAGTGAGAACTAAGTGGCCACAAAGATAGAATCGCAGAGCTTGAACAACGGGTCCTGCATTTGAAAGATGCAAATAGTTAAATGAAAACTTACCTAGGGATTTTATTAATACTTTTATTAAATCACTAGAGTAACATAAAATATAAAACTAATTAAAAAATTATAAACGGGTTTATTTTTAATTGTAAAAGAGAAGCAATAATAAAAATGGTAATAATAATACATTTGTGAGGCCTAGTCCCAGTTAGTTAGTAAGTTAGTGTAGGGGGTACAATTGGGGAAAGAAGGTTGAACTTGATGGACCTAGGTCTTTAGTCAACCTATGTTACGATGTACTATGATGCGTTAAAGAAATGTCTACAGAATCCAGCCGCCTCTGTGAAAGGCCGGAGTCCCATTAGCGTGTGGCATCCGATGCAAGAGCGATATGCGAATGACACTCGGCTCCTGCTCTGCTGAGAGCGAGAGCCATGTGTCAGTGCTCTGTGCTCCGATCCTCTCACATTAGAGGATTGCAGCACAGTTGCGGAGAAGATGGAGAAATTAATTTCTCCATCTCCTCTTTTGCTGGTGTCGGCGGGAAACGCAATGCATTAGGGTGATATCAGAGTGCAGTGCGATGTTTCACACGCAGCCATAGACTTGTATGGGTGCGTGTGATCCGAATGCAGCATGCAATCGCACCATCATGCTTTTTTTTTTTTTTTTTTTTTTTAGTCCAATCGCAATCCGATCGGAGCTGGAAAAAAAAAACGCATATGAGCACACACTCAAAAATTAACACTGGACCTAATGCAATCCAATGTTTTACTGGATTGCATTCGTCCGAATTAATCACAAGTGACAACGAGTCCAAAAGGTGTAAGATCTAGAGAATAGATACAGACGCAGTAACTTGAGACTAGTAAGGCTAATGGAGTCGGTTCCTGCCTCAGAATTACAGCGACTCTGTGAGAGAGATCTGCCTCAATCACTGGGTCTCAGCCATAGCTGCAGAGTTGAAAGAGCACAGAGAGTGGGACTGGATATATGCTCTCACCAACAATGACATTCTTAGATTACAACGACAAAGCAGACATTATGAGAGCTTACATAAAAAGGTATCACTGTCACGGGTGTGTCAGAAGTGACAGACAGTCGCCCTACAGCTGGTTGCAGGAGATCTCTACGTTTGGCATTACAGACACCTTCTTAGAGGCTGTCTCTCTAGGACCCGGCGGCTATCTTCCTCTGGCTAATTAACACCCTGGCCTCGGTGTATAAATACTTGCTGTCTGCTAGAGGGAGGTGTCAGCAACACTCACATTACCCTTTGTGAAGGCTCGGAGCAAAGTGCATTACTTCATCCTCTCTGGAGCTATGAGGACGGGTGTTCATCTCTCTGAAGTTGACTAAAAGCTAAGCTATCTTCCCTTGTTTGTTACCCCTTGTTATCATTAGTAGTCAGTGGGGATTGACTAGCGCTCATCCCGCTCCCTTCCCTAGCCAGGGCCAAACGCCAGGGAAAAACAGGGTGAGGTTTGCGTGCGGCAATTGGTGAAGAACAAATGTAGGGATGTTAGTGGAGACAGGGTGATACTAGATCAGCCTAGGAGGTCTCCACTTCCCCCTTTCCATAGAGTCTGGGCTCCTGTTTCCTCTTCCCTTTGAGTTTCACTAAGTCTTTCTTACATCTTACATGACTATCGCCCTTTGATAATGAAAGTAATGAGGCTCTTACTGTTTGAAGATTACATAGTTACATAGGTAGAATAAAGACCTAGGTCCATGAAGTTCAACCTTCCTCCCCCAATTGTACATTTTGTCACTAATTTAACTATAACCCACAAGGTTACGCGTAGTGAGGAAATCATCCAGCCCTTTTTTATTCGGAAGATGTCACCAAACACAAGAGGTCCTTTAAAAAAAATCTGTTCAACTTTATTCCAGTAAAAGTGGAGGTTCACACTCCAGTACCCTGCTGTACTAAGAATTTTCCAGGAAAGGTTATTACTTTTAAGTCACCTCAAGAGGCTGAAAGGGACATGGACACTTCACTCTCCAAATCATCGAGACATGGAGGTTAGGAAAGAAGTGAATGAGAAGAAGTCGGACCCTACTCAACACCAAAGGCCCAAGGACAGCATAGACACCGGAGCAGATCACCTACTTGAATGGTAATTACTTTCCACAAGTGGGACATTCTTTTCTGCCTATTCAAAAGATTCGTAAATGTTGAAAAAGTTATGTCTCCGACAGGTTTACATGTCAGGAAGTGAATTGCTTGTTTACATCATATTAATTCTCCATGTAGAGATTTACATTTTTTTTCCTGACTTTAATGAGAGGGACCAATATTGTTTATTGTTCTCTTTGAAAAACAGTCTCAATGTTGATGCTATATATTTTTTCTTTGTCTTTTCTATCATAGGAACATTGCTGCTAAATAATTCACAGTAGCATTTATAGACACAGTATATAAAGTTCTTAGAGTCATTAATGCTACATAAATGATTAAGGCTATGAAGTTACATGCACCCTGTTGGTGAACGGATTGACCCAGGTGCGGGAAGAGTCTCTTCTTTTCCCTTTCTTAGTTTTTAATTTAGCTTAAAATTCTGAGGTCCAACTCACCAGAAAAAAAGAGAAGTCCACAGCGTGGTCAGTGGTGCAAATACTATTAGCAGGGCAACTTACTGCAGAGCATAAACAGTTAAGTGGTTAATTGTTAAGGGTTTGGGGTTTCCCCCATGTAGTGATGTCTTCCCCCCCTCCCCTTCCCTCTTGTAACATTCTGGCGGGCTGACCCTGGGTCCTCCCTATCACTACTATACTGAGAAATAAAAATAACTATTAATAAAATTACCAAAATCAAAATAGGACTATCAATAGCCCAGAGTGATGTACACTCGATTATTAACCAAATGGGGAAAACCCCATATAATATCCCTCACTATAAGGCTATAAAATTTCACTTTTATTTAATTATTCCATTAAAATGAAGAAAGGGTATTAAAAGTTTGTCCCTAATCTACCAAAGCGTTTTGTTTAGAAATAAAAACAGACAACATGACCAAAATAGCAATTGCGAGATTATTGTTTATTGCCAGAAAATTGATTGCAAAATATCGGATTAGAGAGGAGCCCCCGTCCAGACGCGAATTCATTGCCCAAACGAACTATATAATTCAACCTGAAAAAAGTATTTACACCAAGAAGAATAAGCAGGAATACTTCCATAAATGATGGCAGCCACGGTTGGATAGGATCAATTAGAGTAACACCTATATATACTACTGTAGAGTAAAAAAACTGCATGGTGGAGTGGAGAGGGAAGAAGGAAAGAAGAAAAGGGGAAGAGAAGGAAAGGGAGTAGGGGAAGGAAAGAAAAGGAAAGGAAAGAAGGGGGGGATAAAATTAAAAAAAAAGAAAGAAAGGTCTCCATGGGGGGGGGGGGGGACTTACTGTAATATTGTAAAACGAGTATTGCCATGTCACAGGCCGGAACTGACGTCATACACCAGCGACGTGCGCGTGACGTCAGCCTGCGGCCTATGATTGGCTGGTGGCCCTTAACTATTGACATGCGGGAAGACTCCCGCACGGCAATAGCTTTAAAGTGAACCTGTGTCCAAGTGAGGACACAAGTTCAGTTCCCAGGGGGTGAGCACCGGGCCCCATACGCCAGTAAGGGCAGTAATGCCCTGTTGGTGGCCCTGTACTGAGTGGTATTGTTTGGAGGATCTGGGGGCTACGCTGGGGATTCTTCAGGTCCCATATTCCAGTTGAAGGTTTAAGTATATTAACAGTGTGTACAAATGTTTGCAGTGGGAGATATTCTCTTTTCTACCCTTTCCACCACTTCCCCACTAAATACATTTACCTCCTCTCTCCCCTCCTTTTTTTCTCTTCTTTTCCTTTCCTTATACAAGTTATAATGTATACCATGTAATGCTGACATGGAATGTCAAACGTTTTACTCAGTTGTATCTTTTCTGTATTGTAATGTTTGAAAATCTTGAATAAAAAGATATTTGAAAAAAAAAAAAAGCATAAGACACATTTTGTTATTTTTTAACACGTTAAACATTTGTTTTAAAAAAAATTCACACTTTTGAGCACCAGAACATAGATGTTCACCGCAGGGATGGCACAGGTGCGGCTACAACAAAAACCCTGGCAGTTTAACCACTTGTTGTCCAAAGGAAACATGGCATCTAAGAAGGTTTGACAGAGTCCGGCTCAGTGCCCCTCCTCCCCCAAGTGCTCAATAGTATGGGGCTGACTAGTTACTATGATACTTAAATGCCTAATAATGGTGTCTGGGCCTGCAATGTACGAAAGTCTATTAGGACGGGCCAAAGGCAGCGTCCAATAAGTTACCTTTTTAACGCCTCCATAAATATTAGACTAAAGTTGCATGAAAGCACTGATTTTGGGGGTTTGGTTGACTATATAATGTATTTGGGGGATCTCCTGTCAGATGATCTCAGGGCAGAGAATTTCAGAGGCTAATAAGTTTGTTCTTCCTGTAGATAATCCTCCGCTAGAGGAGTCTGGAGGAGACTCTCATACACACCACAGGAAATCTGGAATATTTGTGTGTATGGGAGAGTCGGGAGAGATAGTCATCTGCCTAATGACCAATCAGTCAACATTTATCTCATGTGTATGGGGCCCTTAGTATTACACTGACAGGCAGTGATAATACATGGCACTACAGTAGTACAGTGCATCACCGGAGCAATCAGAGGCCTGTATGTGTTATGATCGCACTGAGTCCAAAAAAAACTTTTCTTACCTAACAAGAACTTGACGATAAGTACATATATCAGATAGCAGGCACAATACTTTATGAATGCTTCTTCCGTAGAGTGTCCATTTTAGGACATAATCAGATATCAAAATCAAACATCAGAATGATGTCAGCCTGAGGCTAAATATCCTGTCTGACAAGTGATTTTGACAATTGATCCTGGCAAGTAACTTTTACAACTGTAATAATAATAAAAGAAAGTCACTGTTCGCTGATGGGACTTGAACCCAAAATTCTGTTCAGAAGTCAGTACACTAACCACTGAGCTATAAACTCAGCTGATGAAAGCTAAGCGTTCGGTTTGGTTATATGATTTTCAGTGCAAACCTACAGTATCTGAAACTGATTGGGACTTTCAGAAATACCTGCTCCAAGCCAAATTCAAATGATGTTTGATTTTGATGTGTGACTTTCTTCAAACATCAGAATCACAATAACTTTTAGTCATCCTGAGTATTTTCATGGTTGATCTCATAAGACAAGAAAAGCTCCCAGGCAGTATGTCATGGCTGGATAGCTCAATGGGAAGGCATCAGCCTCTGAAACTACAATGGCTCGCTTCAAATCCCAACAGGAATGTTTTGTGTTTTTTTGTAATTATGCCTATTTAGCACACAAACTACAGGGGTACTCTTCTAGACGTAGAGTTTTGGGTTCAAGTCCCATAAGTGAACAGTGAATATTTTTTTATTATTATTACAGTAGTAAAAGTCACTTGTCAGAATCACTTGTCAAAAATGGACACTGTACTTCTGCATTATGCAGAGTCAAGTACTTTCTGGTTATATGTAGAAGTACATAACTATTGTTACAAGCTACAACAGTCCAACAAACCATTATGGTAAGGCCTATAATCTCCTGTGGGGACCATATGGGTTGAGATGTGTCGCTACAGTCCCTCACAGCTACTCTCAGCTCCCAGTTCATTTGTGAGGACCTCACTGGCTGAGGTGCATCGGTTCGCAGGGTCGGACTGGGGTGCCTAGGGCCCACCAGGGGAACTGACTCTAGGGGCCCACACTACAGCCCACCATAAACTGTTTTATTACTTGTTATGCTTTTCTATAATCTACTATAATTACATGACTGGCTGTATGTGGAGCACCAAGCGGCAGGACTTTGTTCGAACAGTCATTCCGCACTGCCAGAGTCCCTTTAATGGTAACTTGTCACCTTGAAAAATGATATTTATCTGCAGATATAGGGGTAATCTGCAGGTAAATAGGGTTTAAAGCCTGGTTAGACGGCTTAATGGAAAAGCATTGGCTACAGGGAGAAAATTACATTTTATTCTCCCTGTCGCCACTCGCTTCCTGTTATTGGGTCGGTGCAAGGAGGGAGACATTACAGTCACCACAAACTACAAAGTGAGGGTGCTGCAATAACGTCCGGCACCTTGATTGTGACACTTCCATGGAGCCCAACCTCAGGCTGAGCTACATTGAATGACTAACATGGCAGCAACACCTGGCAACTAGTGCTGAGCGAGCGTGGTCGGATAAGGTGTGATTCCAGCATGCTTGGGTGTTATCTGAGTATCTTGTAGTGCTCTGCTAATATGCTCGAGTCCCCGGGGTAGCATGTTTTGCGGCGGTAGACAGAAGCAACACATGCAGGGATTACCTACAAACAGGCAATTCCTGCATGTGTTGCGTCTGTCTACCACTGCAAAACATGCTACCCTGGGGACCTTATCCGACCATACTCACTCAGCACTAGTTGCCAGGTGCTGCTGCTATGTTAGTCATTCAATGAAGCTCAGCCTGAGGTTGGGCTCCATGGAAGTGTCACAATCAAGGTGCCGGACGTTATTGCAGCACCCTCACTTTGTAGTTACAGGCAGACGCCGGCTATGTAACACAGCCGACATCTGCCCGGTATGGAGCAGGCTCAGCTCCTGAACCCGCTCCATACAAGCACATCCCAATGGTGACAGTTATGACAAGGTTAGCAAATTTCACTTGTCTGTTCCTAAATGTGAAAAGACAAATGGAATTCCCTAACACATGTGAAAGAGACCTAAAAGATTTAGTAAAGGTGCCCCAAGCGTATGAATGTTATTACACACCACAATGCACAGTTACATACACGCATCTTACAAAAATACATATTATTCCAGATACGCAGACGCGCACAAACACATCAGTACATGAATACATCATCTGAACCACCATCATTTGTAATGTCAGGTCAGCCCCATATATCTTTGTATCGCATAAACCTACAACTCCCAGTATGTAATTAACAATAGAGATACTGGGAGTTATCAGTCATCATCAGACTGCGGACCATACAGGAACCACAGTACTGATGAGACACAGGCAGGATCACAAATGAACATTTACATCCAGGTATCTTACCAGAGACGTCTTCTCTGATTAGAGTCGTTCTCTTTCTTTTCTTCCTCTTGTCCAGACTCCATGATGACTTTTCTCATCCACAGCTCGTCTCTGCAGACTTCCATCTTCTCCGGTCTTCTGCAGATCATCCCCACACGATGCCCTTAAAGATAGCAGAGTCATTATAATGCTCCTGAATAAAAATATCTACACTGAGCCCCTGAATAAACCTAACTCTTACAATGCTCCCTGCACAAAACATGACATACACTCTACCCCTCTTATGGTACCTGCTCTCCACACTGTCCTCTCCTTACCATACTGGTCCCCCTCTCCTCACTGTCCTCTCCTTACCATACTGGGCCCCCTCTCCACACTGTCCTCTCCTTTCCATACTGGGCCCCCTCTCCACACTGTCCTCTCCTTACCATACTGGGCCCCCTCTTCACACTGTTCTCTCACACTGTGTCCCTCCTATACTGCCCAGTCTCTATACTGTGCCCCTTCATCACACTCCCCATCCTCAGCATACTGTTCCCTCCTTGCTGTGCCCTCACACTGTTCCCCCCATACTGCCGCATCTCTGTACCTTCCCCCACACTACCTAGTCTCTGTGCTGTGTCACCTCACACTTTTCTCCCTCCATACTGTCTCCTCACACTATTCCCCCACTCTCCATACTGTTTCCTCACACATCCACCTTCCGTATTCTGTTCCTGCACTCATTCCCACCCCTCCCCTAGTTCACCATACTGTTTCTTCACACATCTCCCCATTCGGTCTCCTAAAATTTCTCTCCCATCTCTCCCTAAATATAATAAATCTTCGGAAGAGCACACAGACATGCAGAAGCACGCTTACACACACGAACACAAGCGCACACAGACAAATACTAAGGGCTCTTTCACACGTCAGTACATGCGGTGGCAGTTTCCACACGTACCAGAGACATTGGTACATGTAGACCCATTCAAATGAATGTGCACAGGTTAGTGTCTTTCCACTTTCCACAGACCATGTGGTGTCCGTGGGCAAAACACGCTGACATGTCTGTTTTTTACCTGCTGCACCTTCAGCAAAACGTCAAGCACACTGATGACAGTTAGCGCTCTTCCCAAGCACCGGGTGCTGAACGCTGCCCTCATCATAGATCCCTGCCGGTCCTGCGATCAGCAGCAGCAGGGTCAATGATGAATTTTAGTCTACTCCCGCTGTGTCCAACTGTAAAAATAGGAATAAAATAAAAAAATCCTTATTCTCACCTCTCCTAAGTGCCACCCAGTGTAATCCGTGCAAGCGCTCACGCCGAGGGGAATGACTCCTGCAGCGAGTGGGCCCCGGAGCTGTGCTCAACAAGCGGTGCCCTGTCAATCACTGAGCGCAGCTCCAGGGCCCGCTCGCTGCAGGAGTCATTCCCCTCGGCGTGAGCACTCGCACGGATTACAGCGAGTGACACTTAGGAGAGGTGAGTATAAGGATTTTTTTTATTTTATTCCTATTTTTACAGTTGGACACGGCATGAGTAGACTACTACTCTCATCATTGACCCGGCTTCTGCTGATCGCAGCACCGGCAGGGATCTATGATGAGGGCAGCGCTCAACACCCGGCTCTTGGGAACAGCGCCAACTGTACACTGATTCCCAAGCGCTGCTACGTGTCACACGGATGACACACAGGTGGACAATGATATCTCCAGTCCCGTAAATATCAGGACATGTGAAAGAGCCCTAATATCCACACGCAGATACACACTCACAGAAATGGGGACACGTACATACACAGCAAGCACACGCAGAAATGCACAGGCAGTCATGCACAGACACACTCAGACAATCACACACAAAAATGCAGACACGCAGGGAAGAACGCATACATGTGTGAAGACACATATACACACGTAGACATGCTGGCACTCAAATACATACAGGCATATACACACACACAGGAATATATATATATACACACACACACACACACACACACAAGCAGGTATATATACACACACTATACACACACACACATATGCAGGCATATACACACACATATGCAGGCATATACACACACGCAGGCAGGCATATACACACACACTGTACACACACAGGCATGAAGGCATTTACACATACACACAGGAATATACATACACACACACACACACAGGAATATACACACACACTGTACACACATGCAGGCAGGCATTTACACACACACACAGGCAGGCATATACACAGGCATATACACACACACACACACACAGGCATATACATAAAAATTCATACAAACACACAAATATTACACTACCTGTACAGTACAGACGCGCTCCTAAGGCGGGAGACTGCAGGGCAGGGCGCGCTGTGACGTCACTTTTAGCAGACATGCGGCCCTGTCTGCCGAGTGTGACGCAGCAGTGCAGCCGCTGCTCTGCTCTTCGGCTCTCCTGCTCCCAGGCCCCTCCCGCTACTGTCCTTGGAATCGCGGCGGTGAGAGTGCGTGCGCGCGCCCTTAAAGGGCCCGCGACCACTTTTTTTTTTTTCAAAAAAAAAATTTCTCCTCTGTCTTCTCTGCAGGGGGCCCAACGGGAAATTTCCTGGCACCCCGCCTGGCCAGTCCAAGGCTGTCGGTACAACTCTCAAAGTCCATTCGATGAGGGCCACACACTACTGGTTGTGGCACTGCATATTCAGCTCTGTGTAGGAGAACTTGTGTCCCAGTTTGGTGACACTATAGCTTCCTCTCTAGTATAACAGACAATCCCTGCATGTGTAGCAGATGCCTAGCAGCCGCAATTTATGCAACTGACGATGCAAACATATTTTTCAAGCACGCAGAAGATACTCTTAGCACCTGAGCGTGCTCAGATAACACCTGGCCGTCCCTGACTAGATGACAAAAATGTTGTCAATATATCTATACCATACTCCAATATATGGATGCCACCGCTTATGATTATCCCTGAATTTTGTGGTTTCCTCCTATGAGCCCAAGAATAGGTTAGCATACAAAGGGGCACAGAGGCTCCCCATCGCAGTACCCCTGAACTGGTGGAAGTACTTCCTGTCAAAAAGAAAGAAGTTATGAGTAAGAGTGAATTTTAGAAGATCCTCCATGAAGTCATTATGTCTGCTACACTCTACTGATCTCTATTTCAAGAAATGTCTTACCCCTCTGATACCGTCCTCATGCGATATATTACTGTACAAAACCTCAATATCTAGTAAGGCCTGCTCCCCTACATGCCTGTATACATGCTCGAGGGTATACATGTAGGGGAGCAGGCAAAGGAAAAACCAACTCCAGAGGGATTATTGCAACTACAGGACCTCAGGCGCTACTGGGGGAACATTATACTGTGTGGGGGCTTCATACATAGTGCATAAGGGGCATAATGGGGGCATTACACTGTGTGGGGGGCATCATACATACTGCATAAGGGGCATAATGGGGGCATTACACTGTGTGGGGGGCATCACACATCCTGCATTAGGGGAATAATGGGGGCATTACACTGTGTGGGGGGCATCACACATCCTGCATTAGGGGAATAATGGGGGCATTACACTGTGTGGGGGGCATCATACATCCTGCATAAGGGGTATAATGGGGGCATTACACTGTGTGGGGACATCATACATCCTGCATAAGGGGCATAATGGCGGCATTACACTGTGGGGGGCATCATACATACTGCATAAGGGGGGCATCACACTGTGGGGGCATCATACATCCTACATAAGGGGCATAATGGGGGCATTACACTGTGTGGGGGCATCATACATCCGGGATAAGGGGCATAATGGGGGCATTACACTGTGTGGGGGCATCATACATCCTGCATAAGGGGCATAATGGGGGCATTACACTGTGTGGGGGGCATCATACATACTGCATAAGGGGCATAATGGGGGCATTACACTGTGGGGGGCATCATACATCCTGCATAAGGGGCATAATGGGGGCATTACACTGTGTGGGGGCATCATACATCCTGCATAAGGGGCATAATGGGGGCATTACACTGTGGGGCCAGTAAAGGGGTCATGTACTATGAGAACAATACGTTTCCCCCCTTCCTGTCTCCATAGTTGGGTCGTATGTATCTATTACAGGAAACAGAACAAAAACCTTATGATTCTTATAAAGGGGCAACACAAGACCCCCAAAGAGTCCCCGTGCTGAAGGTGTTAATGCCCCCTGCGCCCAGTAATGGGGTCTCCACATACCTCCACCTGCAGAGCCGCCACCACATATATGGCTGCTCTGTGCGCACAGGAGCTGTGATGAGGTCACAGGAGGGGAGGAGTCAGGGGTCACATGATCAGGGGCCTCAGTGGATGCAGGACTCTGCTGTGCTGGTTGTCATGGTGCTGGATGAGCTGAAGTTTATGTGTGGGGTCAGGAGGGGTTTACAGTGTGGATGTAGCAGAGCCGCGAGTGTACGAGGTGTACGGAGCAGAGCCGCGTGTGTACGAGGTGTACGGAGCAGAGCCGCGTGTGTACGAGGTGTACGGAGCAGAGCCGTGTGTGTACGAGGTGTACGGAGCGGAGCCGTGTGTACGAGGTGTACGGAGCAGAGCCGTGTGTACGAGGTGTACGGAGTAGAGCCGTGTGTGTACGAGGTGTACGGAGCAGAGCCGTGCGTGTACGAGGTGTACGGAGCAGAGCCGTGTGTACGAGGTGTACGGAGCAGAGCCGTGTGTACGAGGTGTACGGAGCAGAGCCGTGTGTACGAGGTGTACGGAGTAGAGCCGTGTGTACGAGGTGTACGGAGCGGAGCCGTGTGTACGAGGTGTACGGAGCGGAGCCGTGTGTACGAGGTGTACGGAGCAGAGCCGTGTGTACGAGGTGTACGGAGCAGAGCCGTGTGTACGAGGTGTACGGAGCGGAGCCGCGTGTGTACGAGGTGTACGGAGCGGAGCCGCGCGTGTACGAGGTGTACGGAGCGGAGCCGCGCGTGTACGAGGTGTACGGAGCGGAGCCGCGCGTGTACGAGGTGTACGGAGCAGAGCCGCGCGTGTACGAGGTGTACGGAGCAGAGCCGCGCGTGTACGAGGTGTACGGAGCAGAGCCGCGCGTGTACGAGGTGTACGGAGCAGAGCCGCGCGTGTACGAGGTGTACGGAGCAGAGCCGCGCGTGTACGAGGTGTACGGAGCAGAGCCGTGTGTGTACGAGGCGTACGGAGCAGAGCCGCGTGTGTACGAGGTGTACGGAGCAGAGCCGTGTGTGTACAAGGTGTACGGAGCAGAGCCGTGTGTGTACAAGGTGTATGGAGCAGAGCCGTGTGTGTACAAGGTGTACGGAGCAGAGCCTCAGGTGTACGGAGCGGAGCCGCGTGTGTACGAGGTGTACGGAGCAGAGCCTCGTGTGTACGAGGTGTACGGAGCAGAGCCGCGCATGTACGAGCTGTACGGAGCGGAGCCGCGTGTGTACGAGGTGTACGGAGCAGAGCCGCGTGTGTACGAGGTGTACGGAGCGGAGCCGCATGTGTACGAGGTGTACGGAGCGGAGCCGCGTGTGTACGAGGTGTACGGAGCAGAGCCGCATGTGTACGAGGTGTACGGAGCAGAGCCGCATGTGTACGAGGTGTACGGAGCAGAGCCGCGTGTGTACGGAGCGGAGCCGCGTGTGTACGAGGTGTACGGAGCAGAGCCGCGCGTGTACGAGGTGTACGGAGCAGAGCCGCGCGTGTACGAGGTGTACGGAGCAGAGCCGCGCGTGTACGAGGCGTACGGAGCAGAGCCGCGCGCGTACGAGGACTACCGAGCAGAGCCGCGCGTGTACGAGGCGTACGGAGCAGAGCCGCGCGTGTACGAGGCGTACGGAGCAGAGCCGCCCGTGTACGAGGCGTACGGAGCAGAGCCGCCCGTGTACGATGCGTACGGAGTGGAGCCGCGCGTGTGCGAGGCGTGCGGAGCCGCGCGTGTACGAGGCGTGCGGAGCCGCGCATGTACGAGGCGTGCGGAGCCACGCGTGTATGACTCGCCCCCTGGGCCGTGGGGCACTCGGGACCGGCCTTCAGGGCAATGCTGGGAGTAGTAGTGGCGACCCGGTCCCGTGGCTCAGGGTGGTCAGACCAGTGGTAGCCTACTATGTGCTTTGTAATGTCCGACTACGCCACCCGTGGATTGCGGTCAGGGCTAACCGCCGCTGCAGTGCAGACCGCTGAGGCTGGTGTTGTGGATGCAGCAGGGAATAGTACGACTCCCCAGTGTAGCCTCAGGGCAGCGAGGTGTAGATGGTGGGGGTGATGGTGCAGGGAGTCCCAGTACTGTTAGTGCTGGCGAAGTAAGAAGCACAAAGACAACTTGTTGAAGTCCAGGGTCTTTTACTCACAGTTCGTATACTCCAAGTCACTTCTGTACAGGTAGTGACTGCCCAAGCCGTGCTGCGTCCACCAGGTGAGGGGCTCGGTCAACCCCCTGGCAATTCAGGAGTATGGCACAGGACTCCCTTCTATCCTTCCTCTGGCTCGAGCCCCACCAGTGACCCAAGCTTTTGTCCAGTTGCCGCGGATCTATGCGGGTAAACATGGGCCCCGTTTCCCGCTATCCTATATGGTGCCTTCCTAGCAAGGTTTAGCATGGGGTCGCACCAAGTAATGATCACGACCTCCTGTTCTTAGCTGAGGGATAATTTACCTCCACCAATTTGGGATCCGGTACCCTTTTCTTGCCTGACCCGTCAACCGATTTCACGTTGGTCCTTAGGGTCTCCTCTGCCTTCTTGTTTGTGAGCCCTTCTGTTTCTTTGTCACTTCTTCTCCTTTCCTGTTCCTTCTTCTCCTCCTTCCCTCGGCCTCTTCTCCAGGCCTACTTCTCCTTCTCCTCCCAGGCTCTGGCCTTCACCCTAGGCCTGCCTTTGAGCAAAGCTCCTACAGAGCCTCCACTCCCTGTCTTCTCCTCTCACTCTGAACTGACCGCCTGACTGCTGTCCTAAGATGGTGCCCACCTTTTATACCTCCCCTCTGAGTGTGAGCTCAGGTGACCAGCACCCAATGAGCTCCTACCTATGCTCAGAAACCATCCCCTTCTGCTCCTACATCACCGGGTTTTCCTCCCCCCTCCCCACTCCAGCCAGGGACATGGTCTGTCGTGCCTGCATTACTGTATAAATGGGAGCACCGTTGAGCTGTCCCCCGGAAATGGGGTCTGTGTGATGTATGCAGCTAACTGAGCCCTGGTCCATACTCCATCCTTACCCGGAAGTGGAATATCACACCTCTGGCAGAGGTGCAATACCTCTGTAGCGGCCGAACCCTCGGGGCGCTACATGTACGAGGTATACGGAGCGGAGCCGCGTGTGTATGAGGTGTACTTAGCGGAGCCGCATGTGTACGAGGTGTACTGAGTGGAGCCGCACGTGTACGAGGTGTGCGGAGTGGAACCGCGTGTGTACGAGGTGTACAGAGCGGAGCCGGGCGTGTACGAGGTGTACGGAGCGGAGTTGGGCGTGTGTACGAGGTGTACGGAGTGGAGCTGTGTGTGTATGAGGTGTACGGAGCGGAGCCGCACGTGTACGGAGTGGAACCGCGTGTGTATGAGGTGTACAGAGCGGAGCCGCGCGTGTACGAGGTGTACGGAGCGGAGTTGGGCGTGTGTACGGAGTGGAGCTGTGTGTGTATGAGGTGTACGGAGCGGAGCCGGGCGTGTGTACGAGGCGTACGGAGCGGAGCCGCGTGTGTATGAGGTTACGGAGCGGAGCCGCGTGTGTACGAGATGTACGGAGCGGAGCTGCGCATGTATGCGAGGCATGTGGAGCTGCGCGTGTGCGAGGCGTGTGGACTACGGCGATGACACCGCACCTTTCCAGGGACATGACAGCTGATCTGTACAGCTGTCACATGCCCCTAACAGCCACAGGTGGAGTCGCGATCCACCCATGGCAGTTAACATGTTAAAGGGAATCTGTCACCCCTGGGACCTATCTGACCTCTAATATGGGCATACCATGATAGAAATATGAATCTATACTTACCTGTATGTCCCATATTAGAGGTCTACTCGCTGTGTAATAGCTTTTTATTAAATTAGTTTTGGCAAGCTTCACGGCTGGGGGACGCAAAGAAATCCCCGCCTATTAGCTTCCTTTCCATATCCCCCCTCCTCCCCGGCACGTCACAGGGGCCTGTGACGTGCAGTTCCCCGCCGGATCCCGCGCCTGCGCAATTTACCCTGTATGGACGGCGCTCTAATTCCTGCCGTCTGTGTAGCCTTGTGGAGCAGGAAACTTGTGCGCAGGCGCCGGTGAGTCACAATTGTGAAATTGCACTTTTTTTGCAATTTCACCTCACTTTGAATTTTTTTCCTGTTTTCCAGTACACAATATGGTAAAACCAAAGGTGTCATTCAAAAGTACAACTCGTCTTGCAAAAAATAAGTCCTCACATGGCCATATTGACGGAAAAATAAAACCGTTATGGCTCTGGGAAGAAGGGGAGCAAAAAACAAAAATGCAAAAATGGAGAAACCCAATGTGGTAAAGGGGTTAATATCAAATAATTATAAAAAAAAAATAGAAAAGTGTTAGAAAATATTTGTTTTTATTTCTTTCATATAGGCATCGAAGAAAACCAGCATATGGATCTTTTCCAGCCTGGGTGTCGGGTTATCTGGGCCCATTCCATCCGGTGTTGTTCATATGGTGTGAAATCCCTTCCCAGATCCCCTGAATTCCTACCTGGGATGTAAATTCCCTCAGGACCGACCCGCTGAATTCACGGCTTATCAATGAACATTTACATTTTGTTCATATTTATCCGGGACTTTGGAAAACCGTCTAAATGGTTAACATTTCTGATGAATTGTATAATTTATTTCAGTTAAATGTACAATTAAGATTTTTGGCAATGTTCACACTCTGCATCAGAGGCTGAATGGTCCACAATGTACATTATATAATCATTGCCATATAGCATTTTATAGAGAAATTCATAAACATTTTGAAATATAATAAATAGATAGTGTGGAGACATGAGGGTCAGTGGGTGGTCTCATGTTTAGAAAACCATATGGACCACGGCTCACCCCACTGAATGCCCGCTCTCCTTTCTCGTGGACACTACTCAGAGCAGACAGGGTGAGGGTAACACAGTGCGGCAATAATTTATTGCACCAACACCAGCCGGTCACATACAGTACAGCCCCAGCAAGTACATGAGATGGTGCACATGACATAGTCTCACCTTTCCACTGGCTCTGAGCAGCTGTGACTTCGGAGCATCCAGGGCCGACTATCCCAACTTCTGGCCGGCAACCAGAGAGGACGTAGTGGCAAGCTTAGGAAGCTGAGTGAGTGCAGTGAGGTACATAGCCAGGTGACCTGATTGTCCCAACCTGGATTCTCCAGCGTCTTTGAGGGTTCAGTGATGGTCAGTGGAGCAGATCTGTGTTCCTCCAGCTGGTCGGTGGCTTGCTGTAGAGTGTGTGGAAAAAGAGGCAGATCCTACTTTTCTAGGTCACACCTTGTATTCAGGTATTTTCCCACAGGATTGGGAGAAGGTCGTCTCTCATTGCTCCAGTGTTCATAGCTTGTCCTTCAATATTTGCAGAACAACCTTGAACTCACTAATACAATAGGTAGACAGCAAAACTAACAATGATCAATCTGTCAGTTATCCTGTGCCTTTGTTCCACGAGGACATCAGGACAATAAGCTGTAGGGGGCGCTATAATCTGTACAAAGCAACCATTCAATATTCCAACAATTATTTACATCTACAACTAGAGTCACCGACAATAGATCATGTCCCTGTGCCGACTGACTAACTGCATTTGGCAGAATTAAGAAGAAATGCTGGGTCCTCACATAGATATATATATATAAATATTCAACTATATACAGTATATATAGATATGGACATAAAGTTCAAGTACAGTTGAAACCAGAAGTTTACATACACTATATAAAAAGACACATCTGCATGTTTTTCTCAATATCTGACATGAAATCAGAATAAATCTTTCCCGTTTTAGGTCAATTAGGATTACCATAATTTATAATATTTGCCAAATGCCAGAATAATGAGAGAGAATGTTTTAAGGAATTTTTATTATTTACTGCAAAGTCAAAAGTTTCCATACATTTCATTAGTATTTGGTACCATTGCCCTTAAACTGAATGATTTATGTCAAGCGTTTGGAATATCCTTCCACAAGCTTCTCACAATAGTTGGTCAGAATTTGGGCCCATTCCTCCTAACAAAACTGATGTAACTGATCCTGGTTTGTAGATCGCCTTGCTCTCACCAGCCTTTTCAGCTTTGCCCATAAATTTTAAATAGGATTGAGATCAGGGCTTTGTGATGGCCACTCCAAAACATTGACTTTGTTATTCTTAAGCCACTCTCTTACCATTTTGCCAGTATGCTTCGGGTCATTGTCCATTTGGAAGACCCATTTCCGCCCAAGCTTTAACTTCCTGGCTGATGTCTTGAGATGTTGCTTCAGTATTGCCACATAATCTTCTTTTCTCATGATACCATCTATTTTGTGAAGTGCACCAGTCCCTCCTGCAGCAAAAAAAATCTACAACATAATGCTGCCCCCCCCCCGTTTTACAGTTGGGATGGTGTTCTTATGCTTCCAAGCTTCTCCCCTTTTCCTCCAAACGTAACTATGGTCATTAAGCCTAAAAAGTTCTATTTTAGTTTCATCAGACCACAGGACATGTCTCCAAATATTAAATGAGTTGTCCAGTACTTTTTACTATGGCCCAAATGTATTTACCCTGTTAAGATAAGGGTTTTTGTAAATACTTTTCGTTGTTGTTCTGACCTGTGAGCGGCGCTATCGCTGGCCACTCTCAAGCATCACGTGACCCCCAACTGCAGCCGGCTCTTCCTTCTGCTGATGTCACGTCAAGTGAGGTGAGACATCAGTGACAAGGTCCCCGCGGTGGATGCCGGGCTGTGGGCAGGGTTACCCCGCGGGTCGCACCCAGCATCCACTGCGCGCTTTCCCAATGAGGAGAGGGAAAGTGCGCGGTGGATGCTGGGTGTGACGCTCGGGGTAACCCCACTCACAGCCCATCACTCACTGTGGAGCGCAGCACTGAGTCACCAGAGCGGCCAGAAGGACAACGAAAGGTATTTACAAAAACCCTTATCTGAACAGGGTAAATACATTGGGGGACATTTGGGCCATAGTAAAAAGTACTGGACATCTTATTTAAGGTCTTTGCTACTGTGCAGATTTGCAAACATTAATCTGGCTCTTTTATGTTTCTTTTGCAGTAATGGCTTCTTCCTGGCAGAGTGGCCTTTCAGCCCATGTTGATACAGTACTCATTTCACTGTGGATGTTGACACAATCTTACCAGCTTCCGCCATCATCTTCACAAGGTCTTTTGCTTTTGTCCTTGGGTTGATATGCACATGTCGGACCAAAGCACGTTCATCTCTGGGACACAGAACCAGTCTCCTTCCTGAGCGGTATGATGGCTGGACATTCCCATCTTGTTTGTACTTGTGTATAATTGTTTGTACAGATGAACGAGGCACCTTCAGGTATCTTGAAATTGTACCCAAGGATGAGCCAGACTTGTGCAAGTCCACAATTCTCTTCCTGATATCTTGGCTTATTTCTTTAGACTTTCCCATGATGCTACACAAAGAAGCAGTGTGTTTCAGGTGTGCATTAAAATACATCCACAGATGTGTCTCTAATTAACTTTGCAGTAAGTAATAAAAATGCCATAAAACATTCTCGCTTCCTCATTATTCTGGCATTTGACAAATATTATAAATTATGGTAATCCTAATTGACTTAAAACGGGAAAGGTTTATTCTGATTTCATATCAGATATTGAGAAAAACATGCATATGTGTCTTTTTATATAGTGTATAGAAACTTCTGGTTTCAACTGTACATAGAACTTTATTCACACAGATACAGTTGAAACCAGAAGTTGGGCCCCACTTTATGTATAATTTGATCTCATTGTTTCCTTACTGTCTTAATTAATTCACTTAGACGGGCATTTTATAGGTAGCTTTTAGGCGGGTAGCTACCTTCTGTACTCGAATCATCATGATTTTATTATGTCTTGCTAATATCTTAGTCCTAATATATCAGGCCTTCTTGCCCCTTTTGGGGGCATGATTAATTTTTACATATTACTGACTTAGACATGTAAACATTAGTTTATCTTAGATCTCTAGCTATGATTTTTTATATATTTTTAATCATGATGTCCATTAGATACATATATACCCGCAATTATGTGCTCACTTGCCCTATATTGATTATTTTATATTGATATGCTGTTCTCCAGCACATGTCACTTTATCTTAGTATCCCTGTGCACTTGTCACTTTATTAAAATGCCTATTGATTTTCACATATGTGTTTTTTGCTGTATTTTCAGCACTAGTCACTTTTTTGCACCTATGGTAATGCCACTACATGGAGATAACTTTAAAGGGCATTTTCATTTTTTCATTCTTATCCTATCCTACTCTTTCCTGGCATCGGCACTGGTGCCGGTCCATTCATATAACTTTAATTAGCATCTTCACTTTCACCACACTCATCATTGTATTCACTTTCCACCAGTAAGAGGCTAGGCAGCTTTATTTATTCTTTATTTTTCATATTTTCAAAGTGATTTATTACACATCATCACGTTTCTCATTAGATATAATCCCCTCAGTGTATCATTGTGCATCATTTTCCCTGCAACACGGCCCCCCTTAAATTATTCTAATATATTCATAACTCATCATTTCATAATCTATAATTCATTATATACCTACAGTACAGACCAAAAGTTTGGACACACCTTCTCATTTAAAGATTTTTCTGTATTTTCATGACTATGAAAATTGTACATTCACACTGAAGACATCAAAACTATGAATTAACACATGTGGAATTATATACTTAACAAAAAAGTGTGAAACAACTGAAAATATGTCTTATATTCTAGGTTCTTCTAAGTAGCCACCTTTTGCTTTGATGACTGCTTTGCACACTCTTGGCATTCTCTTGATGAGCTTCCAGAGGTAGTCACCAGAAATGGTCTTCCAACAAGGAGTTCCCAGAGATGCTTAGCACTTGTTGGCCCTTTTGCCTTCACTCTGCGGTCCAGCTCACCCCAAACCATCTCGCTTGGGTTCAGGTCTGGTGACTGTGGAGGCCAGGTCATCTGGCGTAGCCCCCCATCACTCTCCCTCTTGGTCAAATAGCCCTTATACAGCCTGGAGGTGTGTTTGGGGTCATTGTCCTGTTGAAAAATAAATGATGGTCCAACTAAACGCAAACTGGATGGAATAGCATGCCGCTGCAAGATGCTGTGGTAGCCATGCTGGTTCAGTATGCCTTCAATTTTGAATAAATCCCCAACAGTGTCACCAGCAAAGCACCCCCACACCATCACACCTCCTCCATGCTTCACGGTGGGAACCAGGCATGTAGAGTCCATCCGTTCACCTTTTCTGTGTCGCACAAAGACACGGTGGTTGGAACCAAAGATCTCAAATTTGGACTCATCAGACCAAAGTACAGATTTCCACTGGTCTAATGTCCATTCCTTGTGTTCTTAAGCCCAAACAAGTCTCTTCTGCTTGTTGCCTGTCCTTAGCAGTAGTTTCCTAGCAGCTATTTTACCATGAAGGCCTGCTGCACAAAGTCTCCTCTTAACAGTTGTTGTAGAGATGTGTCTGCTGCTAGAACTCTGTGTGGCATTGACCTGGTCTCTAATGTGAGCTGCTGCTAACCTGCGATTTCTCAGACTGGTGACTCGAATAAACTTATCCTCAGAACAGAGGTGACTCTTGGTCTTCCTTTCCTGGGACGGTCATCATGTGAGCCAGTTTTTTTGTAGCGCTTGATGGTTTTTGCAACTGCACTTGGGGACACTTTCAAAGTTTTCCCAATTTTTCGGACTGACTGACCTTCATTTCTTAAAGTAATGATGGCCACTCGTTTTTCTTTACTTAGCTGCTTTTTTCTTGCCATAATACAAATTCTAACAGTCTATTCAGTAGGACTATCAGCTGTGTATCCACCTGACTTCTGCACAACACAACTGATGGTCTCAACCCCATTTCTAAGGCAAGAAATCCCACTTATTAAACCTGACAGGGCACACCTGTGAAGTGAAAACCATTTCCGGTGACTACCTCTTGAAGCTCATCAAGAGAATGCCAAGAGTGTGCAAAGCAGTCATCAAAGCAAAAGGTGGCTACTTTGAAGAACCTAGAATATAAGACATATTTTCAGTTGTTTCACACTTTTTTGTTAAGTATATAATTCCACATGTGTTAATTCATATGCCTTCAGTGTGAATGTACAATTTTCATAGTCATGAAAATACAGAAAAATCTTTAAATGACAAGGTGTGTCCAAAATTTTGGTCTGTACTGTACATCGTTTCCTATTGAGTTCCCCTTTTTGTATTATTGCATCATTTCATCTACGCAACCCTTAGTAATCCATTGATTTCAATCTGCATTTATCTGCGTCACAGAGACAGTGTGCATGCTCCGCTCTCGATGTCTCCGGGAATTCTGATGGCGCTCATCACATGACCCGCTTGCGTTCCACGCTTGCGGTCATTGGGCGCCGGAAGGAACATTCTCATTCGGAGAAGCAGGTACAACAGCGTCATGCATCCATTAAATCTCACATGAGTCGGGCACTCTGGGACTCCCATTGGCCACCTTTATATTTAAATATTTGAGTCACCCTTCACCCTGACACGCCCCCGGAAGAAGCTGGCAGCAAAACGCACGTCGGGGTTAGGGGACGCAGCTGGTGACTTCTTCCACCGTCCAGGATTACTACGCTCAGCCTTACATACAAGTGTCACCTCTAGGTTACCCTCTGATTACACCTATAGGCATTTGCCATTCATATCCCTAGGCTCCCATACCAATGTTGCATCTATGCCTCACTTGTTCACTACACGGACACTGATCCTAATCACTTAGCATTATCCCTGTCAGGTCTATACTGTATACATTTGCATTTGATATTTGTACTTTCTGGTTTGGAATTTTTTTGCTATCTAAGGCCTCTTTCACACGTCCATGTTTCTAGTACGTGTGGTGACAGTTTCTACGCGTACTGGAGACACTGACACATGTAGACCCATTCAGTCTCTGTGTCTGCGCACGTCAGTGTGTTTTCACGGACCGTGTGCTCCACACGCTGACATGTCAATTTTTTTGCGGATGCACGGTCCGCAAAACGTCCCACGTGGATGACATCTGTGTGTTATCAGTGTGACACGTACCAGCGCCAGGGATTCAACGCTACAGTTTGCGCTGTTCCCAAGCGCCAGGTGCTGAACACTGCCCTCATCATGGTTACTGCCGGCACTGCGATCAGCACCAGCAGGCACAATGATGAGGGCAGTAGTGTCTGCTCCCCCAGTGTCCACCAGTGTAAAAATAAGATTAAAATAATAAAATTCATATAGTCACTTGACCAGAGATGTCCCCCGCTGTAATTGTCTGACTGCTGACGCTGAGGAGAATGAGCTGCTCCAGCGGGCCCCGGAGCTGAGCTCAGGAGCGGTGTCCTGTCACTCAATGAGTGCAGCTCCGGAGCCGCTCGCTGGAGCAAGTCATTCTACCAGGCTCCTCTGCTGAATGTCCCTCACTACCGGCGCCCCTATGACAACTCCTCCTGGCAGGGGAGAAAGAAATGGTAAATGGCATGGCTAAAATTTGCCTCAACATCCGTCCCTCTTTCTATTCTACTCGTACACACACGGCTCCGCTCCGTACACCTCGTACACGCGCAGCTCCGCTCCGTACAACTCGTACACGCGCGCCTCCGCTCCGTACACCTCGTACACGCGCGGCTTCTATCCATACACCTCGTACACACACAACTCCGTACACCTCGTACACACGCGGCTCCGATCCGTACGCCTCGCACACGCTCCGCTCTGCACACCTCGCACACGCGCGGCTCCGCACGCCTCGCACATGCGCAGCTCCACTCCGTACGCCCCCATTATGCCCCTTATGCAATATGTATGATGCCTCCACAGTGTAATGCCCCCATTATGCCCCTTATGCAGGATGTATGATACCCCCACATGGTGTAATGCCCCCATTATGCCCCTTATGCAGTATGTATGATGCCCCCACATAGTGTAATGCCCCCATTATGCCCCTTATGCAGTTTGTATGATGCCTCCACAGTGTAATGCCCCCATTATGCCCCTATGCAGTATCTATGATGCCTCCACAGTGTAATGCCCCCATTATGCCCCTTATGCAGGATGTATGATGTATGTATGATGCCCCCACACAGTGTGATGCCCCCATTATGCCCCTTGTGCAGGATGTATGATGCACCCACACAGTGTAATGCCCCCATTATGCCCCTTATGCAGGATGTATGATGCCCCCACACAGTGTATTGCCCCCATTATGCCCCTTATGCAGGATGTATGATGCCCCCACACAGTGTAATGCCCCCATTATGCCCCTTATGCAGGATGTATGATGCCCCCACACAGTGTAATGCCCCCATTATGCCCCTTATGCAGGATGTATGATGCCCCCACACAGTGTAATGCCCCCATTATGCCCCTTATACAGTATGTATGATGCCCCCACACAGTGTAATGCCCCCATTATACCCCTTATGCAGTATGTATGATGCCCCCATTAGGCCCCTTATGCAGGATGTATGATACCCCCACATGGTGTAATGCCCCCATTATGCCCCTTATGCAGTATGTATGATGCCCCCACACAGTGTAATGCCCCCATTATGCCCCTTATACAGTATGTATGATGCCCCACACACAGTGTAATGCCCCCATTATGCCCCTATGCAGTATCTATGATGCCTCCACAGTGTAATGCCCCCATTATGCCCCTTATGCAGGATGTATGATGCCTCCACAGTGTAATGCCCCCGTTATGCCCCTTATGCGGGATGTATGATGCCCCCACACAGTGTAATGCCCCCATTATGCCCCTTATGCAGTATGTATGATGCCCCCACAGTGTAATGCCCTCATTATGTCCCTTATGTTGTATGTATGATGCCCCCATTATGCCCCTTATGCAGGATGCATGATGCCCCACACAGTGTAATGCCCCAATTATGCCCTTATGCAGTATGTATGATGCCCCCACACAGTGTAATGCCCCTATTATGCCCCTTTTGCAGTAATGTATGATGCCCCCACACAGTGTAATGCCCCTATTATACTACTTTTGCAGGATATATGATGCCCTCACAGTGTAATGCCCCCATTATGCCCCTTATACAGTATGTATGATGCCCCCACACAGTGTAATGCCCCCATTATGCCCCTTATGCAGTATGTATGATGCATCCACAGTGTAATGCCCCCATTATGCCCCTTATGCAGGATGTATGATGCCTCCACAGTGTAATGCCCCCATTATGCCCCTTATGCGGGATGTATGATGCCCCCACACAGTGTAATGCCCCCATTATGCCCCTTATGCAGTATGTATGATGCCCCCACAGTGTAATGCCCTCATTATGTCCCTTATGTAGTATGTATGATGCCCCAACACAGTGTAATGCCCCCATTATGCCACTTATACAGTATGTATGATGCCCCCACGCAGTGTGATGCCCCCATTATGCCCCTTGTGCAGGATGTATGATGCCCCCACACAGTGTAATGCCCCCATTATGCCCCTTATGCAGGATGTATGATGCCCCACACAGTGTAATGCCCCCATTATGCCCCTTATGCAGGATGTATGATGCCCCCACACAGTGTAATGCCCCCATTATGCCCCTTATGCAGTATGAATGATGCCCCCACACAGTGTAATGCTCCCATTATGCCCCTTATGCAGGATGTATGATGCCCCCACACAGTGTATTGCCCCCATTATACCCCTTATGCAGTATGTATGATGCCCCCATTAGGCCCCTTATGCAGGATGTATGATACCCCCACATGGTGTAATGCCCCCATTATGCAGTATGTATGATGCCCCCACACAGTGTAATGCCCCCATTATGCCCCTTATACAGTATGTATGATGCCCCACACACAGTGTAATGCCCCCATTATGCCCCTATGCAGTATCTATGTTGCCCCCACACAGTGTAATGCCCCCATTATGCCCCTTATACAGTATGTATGATGCCCCCACACAGTGTAATGCCCCCATTATGCCCCTTATACAGTATGTATGATGCCCCACACACAGTGTAATGCCCCCATTATGCCCCTATGCAGTATCTATGATGCCCCCACACAGTGTAATGCCCCCATTATGCCCCTTATACAGTATGTATGATGCCCCCACACAGTGTAATGCCCCCATTATGTCCCTTATGTAGTATGTATGATGACCCCACACAATGTAATGCCCCATTATGCCCCTTATGCAGTATGTATGATGCCCCCACACAGTGTAATGCCCCTATTATACCCCTTTTGCAGGATATATGATGCCCCCACAGTGTAATGCCCCCATTATGCCCCTTATACAGTATGTATGATGCCCCCACACAGTGTAATGCCCCCATTATGCCCCTTATGCAGTATGTATGATGCCCTCATTATGTCCCTTATGTAGTATGTATGATGACCCCACACAATGTAATGCCCCATTATGCCCCTTATGCAGGATGTATGATGCCCCACAGTGTAATGCCCCCATTATGCCCCTTATGCAGTATGTATGATGCCCCCACACAGTGTAATGCCCCTATTATACCCCTTTTGCAGGATATATGATGCCCCCACAGTGTAATGCCCCCATTATGCCCCTTATACAGTATGTATGATGCCCCCACATAGTGTAATGTTCCCACAGTACCACCCCCACACACACACAGTATAATATAATTCCAGTGTTGCTAAATGAGACGAGAATTAGCTTTATGGACGATGCGTCTATGAGAAATGTATTCAGCGTTGCTTGTTGTCTGTGGCCTAAAATATAAAGGTTTTATTAATAGATGACAATGAAAATAACTGAATGTTGTAAAATAATAAAAATACCATTGCTGTTAGGGTCCCCCGCCAATCTCTGTATTTTCTGGTCAGTCCCAATGAATTTGTGATTATTACAGCCAATCAGCTGCTGGCGCAGTGAGTAACACAGCCAGTGATTGGGAGCATGGAGGAGATGTCTTAGTCAGCAATTCAACTTGTGTTCCATCCATACAAGACTAGAGAATACAACACCTACACGTTCTATCTCCTGATATATTTCCCTTATTACCTCCAGTAATTGTATTATTACACAGGATTTTTATGATGTTCCATCGGCTCATCTTCTTCTCATTCAGGTCCCTACAATATCGAATCCTCTCAGTGAAGATCTTCTATATAAGAGAATTTTCCTGATTTATCCATCAAAGATGGATATGGACAGAGACAAGATGGCGGAGAGGATATTCCACCTCACCCTGGAGATCCTCTTCCGGATTACTGGAGAGGTGAGAGATTCTGATGACGTCACATTACATCATTCTTATCAGATGGACAGAACTGGAGAGGTGAGGACTCTGGAAATGTCTGGAGGGAGATTTATTAATGTGTCTCTCCATAACCAGGATTACACAGTAGTGAAGAAAACCTCTAGTGAGCGCTGTCAGGTCCCTGTGTCTGAGGGATGGGAAAGACCCCTGAGCCCAATCACAGGGCCTCCACCTCACCCCCTGATACATGAGGACATCAATGACCAGAAGATCCTAGAACTCGTCTACAAGATGATTGAGCTGCTGACTGGAGAGGTGACACTGCTAGGAATGCTGGGACATTATACAGTAACGCTATGAAGGGAACGGGGGGATGACGGTATCATTGTATGTGTCAGGTTCCTATAAGGTGTCAGGATGTCGCTGTCTATTTCTCCATGGAGGAGTGGGAGTATTTAGAAGGACACAAAGATCTGTACAAGGACGTCATGATGGAGGTTCCCCAGCCCCTCACATCACCAGGTAATAGACGGGACTAAATACACACGGCCTATAATTATCTGTATGTAAAGAATGAATTCAGTCCCTGTATGTGTTTCCTCCAGATCTATCCAGTAAGAGGACAACACCAGAGAGATGTCCCCGTCCTCTTCTTCCACAGGACTGTAAACAAGAAGATCCCAATGTTCCTCAGGATCATCAGGTAGATGGAGAGAAGGTGTCATGAGATCTCCCCTATGATGTGTAGACGGCTGTGAAGGTCTTGTGCTCAGTCTTGTTTTATCCACCAGTATTATATGTTTTATACTTGTGTAATGAGAATGGTGGAGATGGCAGGATTACAGCTGATCATAGATGGGACTTCTCCATCTGTCTGTGACTTTTACAATATTTCTTTCAGGGTGAAGATCTGACCCATATTAATACTACAGAGACATATGTGAGCGGTGATGAGCGGTGTAAAGAGGAGATTCCTACATATGACTACCCAGGTGAGTAGTAACCACTAAACGTAGAGAAGTCACAGCTTCTTCTCAGTCACCGGCTGTGGCTGCTTTATCACTGGTGTAGTCCGGCCGTATCACAATCGTATGATCACCATTTTGCCTCTAGATCACA